>NW_027466479.1:4062500-4765000 GCF_050575085.1 Anarhichas minor | reverse complement strand
TCGTGACATCAGTGTACTCGTCTAGATGCAAAGAGTAGAATGGGCTACTCTTTATTCTTTCCAGAAGCTGATGCTGTATGTCTGAGGCCATGTCCGTGATACGGTGACTCACAGTGTCGTTTGAGAGTGGGATGGTCAGCAGCTTCTTTGCAGCAGCCTCTCCGATCATCTCACAGCACATATCCACAGCGGCAGGCAGAACCAACTCCTCTGCTATGGGGAATGGTTTCTTACTTTGTGCCACACGTCTGGCTACGAGGTAGCTGGCTTTCAAAGCACATTTGGAGTTACCAGTCAGTGACACGACAGACCTTTTCTGCATCTGTAGCCCATTTTCCTTTCTCTTGAAAAATTCCACCGGCTTTCCGACGAGCGTTGGATGTTTCGTCGCTAGGTGTCGCTTTAGTTTCGACGGCTTCAGTGCTTCGTTTGATAGCATTAGCCCACGCTCCACACACTGAGCCCTCGGCTCTGCCTCGTTGCCTCCGTTCACAAAGCCGTACTTGAGAAAGTCAGGATTGTACTTGCACACACATTTAGACTTTTGGGGGGGGGGGGGGGGGGGGGTATGACACTACTGTCATCTTCATTTTTTCTTTTTAAAAACGTATCCATGACTTTCGCTTCAGGCTAGCGGCTAGCTGAGTGTCGTCTTCTGCTTATTGGAGCTTGTTAAACACCTGACTGACGCATTACCGCCACCAGGTGGTGGGAAGCTATATGGTAACTGAGCGTCTCATGGATAACAGTAATATCTCTGGTGTCTTCAATTGATAACCTATGCGGTCCCGCGGCCCTCAGGTGCAAAACTGAAAGTGTTTTGCGGCCCTCTAGGTGGTGCTTAGGTGCAGTGAGGAGTCTGGTAAGGAGTCTGGTGTCCCGTCTTGTCCTTTAGAGCAGTGATTCTTAACCATGGGGTTAAGAATCACCATGGGGCCCCATGGTTAAGAATCACTGCTCTAAAGGACAAGACGGGACACCAGACTCCTCACTGCACCTAAGCTGCATGGAAGTTGTGTGTAGTGCTAAGCTAGGCTATTTGGCTTCTGGCAGTAGTTTCATATTTACTGTGCAGACATAAGAGTGGCATAGATCTGACTCTTTGCAAGAGAGAAAAATGTCTATTACTATTACTTAAAACACAAAGTTAATGGTGATTGATTTACGTGACGTAATAAAAAAAATACTTTGAAATGTACCCAAACTACAAAAAGGGAGAGAGGAGAAATATAAAATGACTTGTGACCTGGAAGATGTAGTCTCCTGGCCGTACATCCGTTACATCGACCCACTGACAGTCGATATCGTGGCGATACGTATCCCAGCATCCCACAGAGATACCCTGATCACCCATATTATAGCAGGAGAACCGCTTCTAGAGTCCTAACACACAGACACACACCAACAGCATTATCAATCACAACATCAAAGCTCATTTAATGCCTAGCACTGCCTGTTATTTCTAAGAGCCTTTAGCTTTCTGAATTGCCTCAGACTACATAGGAACTCTGTTTTTTCATTTGCGCTACTTCATCCAAGATATAACAAGTAAATGGAGAGTGAACAAACAACAACAGCAGTGATATAAAACATTAACCACAAAGTAAAAATCTAAACAGCAGTAGCTGAAATATTGATATCAATTTCCTGTCACTAATGGGAAAGAGTATTTCACTGGGACTCATGAATAGTGGTGAACATTACCGTCAGGGCAATACGTGTCCTCCAGACAGAAACTGGCCTTGTGTCCCTCTGCAACAGTCGTGCCATTCAGAGTCAGCAGGTCGTAATGTGTGAACACCTCGACACTGTGATAGTGCCTGGGATGACAGAAGGGAAAGTCCAGGTGAGAGTGTGTGGTATGTGTGCACGTCTATGAGTGTGTGCATTTACGCTAACTGAACACTGGCTCCCTATGGCTCGTATCCTAGTGACCTCACTGCTTGAACATGAGCGTGGGTGTCACCGTAAAACCTCTCACAGAAGCGTGTTTTAGCCGCAGCTTGGTTGAGCTGTTGACTCGTTCTGAGTGAATAGAGGGCTTTGAAACACACATCTATAGCTCTGATGTGTTGTAGCTGAAATGGACCTGATTGTACATGGGCTACCCTGTCCTTTGTATTACACAGACCTGTGGTAACTGGATTGGTTCAGCCGTCATTTCCACAGACATATGCTGCAGGGCGGCTAATAAATCTGGAGAGATGACATCACTGTCTCAGGCCACCCATTACTTACTGGGACACATGTCACACAGCCAATACTGTGGGCTTCAAATGGCTCCTTCTTCTCTCATGACGACAGACCTCAAAGTGCTCTCGTCATCTGACAAGAAACTAACTTACTGAGAGGAACAAGGGGATGTAGAGTGGAATTTGTGAGGTAGATCTGGGGACAAACTTTTGTCTATTTACAACTAACGGACAAAACAGCCTGAGTCCTGGCGACGGACAAAGGCTCTTGTGTTTTAATGCCTGTGCTGCATACTACCTGCGGCCCCCTCGCCTAATCCTGTGTGCACTGGCACAGAGATCACGCTTTAGCTTGTTTTCTTTTCTGGTAGCAATTAAATTAAATATAACTCAAATTACTAAATGTGGAGGGAGTTATGTCATTATTGCACCAACCTCTATAGCCCGACCGAGCCCCATTTGGGGTTCGAGTACCGGTACCGTGGTTCCGAATGGACTTTTCATCAAGAAATATCAGAAATGCTCCAGACATATTAAATACCGAATTAACAAAAAAAGTCTGGGCAAAATCATCATACCAGCCATTTTACACACTGCAAACACAATTATCCATGATCTAATATTATATCTAGAAGATTTATCAGAAAATCAAGTATTTTTCGCCAAAACTCCACTCAGTTTTCATTTTTCATCACAAAGCCGGCAGCTGTCATGGCGGATGAATACATGAAACAGCCGTAGGAAACGACGGAGAGTCGAGTCACGCTGTCCAGATTCACCTCCGCCAAACCATTCAAAAGTTACATAACCATAAGCAACAAACATACACAGCTCCCCAGCAAAAAGAAAATTGGAACGCAGCGTACCTTTTGCTGATTTTCATGCCGAAAAACGGAGTTAATCCATTGAAATTTCCTGCAGAGCTATAGTCCGCTTCCTCCTCTCTCTCCCTGCAGTGAAATGAATGCGCTGGGACCTTCTTTGTGGAAATGGCCAGCTGATTCCTGCTGGACCAATGGATTTCACTCATGGGGGCTATGCCAACTATATCGGGATTTTGAGTGTCTAAAAGGCTGTCAATCTTCGAAATAAACTGCGGACTGCGTTCCTTACACTCTTCCGCGTTCAACAAGGTGTCACATGATGAAATCCGCCAATCACAGGCCTTACCAAAGGCTTAAAGAGACACAGGCCCTGTCCACATTACTCCGTTTTTACTCCGTATTTGCTACGTTTACACTGAGCGGCCACACTACTCCGGAGTTTTGGAGCACCCTAAACGGAGGAATCTGAAAACTCCGCCGAGGTTGGAGGTATTTGAGAACTCCGGGGTTGCATTTGCGTGTGGACGGTCGGATACGGATGTGCTTAGAAAAAATTACGCCCACACCCGTGTTCGCTACTGGATTGGTTCTTGGCAACCATGACGTCTCTGTCCCTGATTCGTCACACTCACGATCACGTGACCCGTACCCGGAAGAAAACAAACTGGGCTACCAGCGATTCATTTCAACATGGATAACTAATTGCAAGTGTTGCTGCTAGCACAACAGCTACATGATGTTGCTGCTAGCACAATAGCTAGCAGCAGCTAGCAGCTGTTGTGCAGTAAAAGTCTGCATTTCTGTGGAGGAAGCAGCTGTTATTGGAGTGATTAGCGAGCGGCGTGACCGGCATCAGCCCTATGGAGCAGCTCGTTGTTTTTAGATTCTAATGAGAAGACACGCTGCACTAACGTTTTACTTCTTCCGTTTGGTAGCCTTGAGAGACATTAGTCTGTAAGTATGTATTTATGAAGCATGAAAAGATGTACGTAGATATATTCTATTTGCGTGTTTATTATAACATTTGTGTTGTATTAAATGCTAATCGTGGTTAGCATTTCTCCATTGGCGGTAATGTTAAAATTAGCTTAGAAGCTAGCTAGGCGGACATGTTACATGCTGGCTATATGGATTGTTGTTTTGTATTCATTTAATATGTATAGGGACAGTTTGTAAAGCCATATTTCATATTGTGTTTCCACAGTTTTACAAATAAGAAAGATTCACACTGAAGTCTTGAAACTCTTCTACGGATTCCATGGTCTTTATTTCACGGATCTACTGTTAGCGATCTGCTAAGCTTTCCTGCACGAAGCAAGAGCAGAATAGAGTGAGAGACGTGTGTTGACCACATTGATGGACCCATAATATAGTAAACGTTTGTGTGTAAGTGTTGATGTTAAAGTAAATTTGGAGAGAGAGAGAGCGAGAGAGCGAGAGACCCGCAGCGCTGTAACTACGTCTGAAAAATAAAACTTTCCACGAAGTGTCTGTTTGAGTTCATAGAGGGAGATTTTAGAGGAAGATCTTAAGTATCAAATACAACCTTTCATTATTAAAGACTACTTTATTACTCTGTCGTATTTTTATTTTTTTTAACTAAGCAAGTAATCCACTTCCTGTTTACACCGTCACGCGCATGCCCAGTGTACGTTAATGGTCACGTGCTGTCCGCCTTCGAAGGCTGCCATGTGGACGCAGATCAACTCGAGAATGATGCTGAAACTCCTGTGTGGACGGAGATCGTTTCTATTTGACAAATCTGCATCCAAGGAGAAACGGAGTAGTGTGGACAGGGCAACAGACTGAGAGGAGATTTTTTCATGGATGAGAGATATGACAGCTGAAAATAGCTGGCTGAAAATTATGCCAAACTGCTTTATTATGATGTATTGAACACTCTTAGTGATAAAGCAAGTGAATATATAGTTATATAGTATATAAAATTAGAATAGAGCAGCGCAAAAACTGGTTCCAAAAATGAGAATTCGGCTTGAATCTCTGTGCTCAGACCTCCTATTATGCTGGCCTGCTTCACTCAATCTAAAATTTGCTTGGAGAGACCACAAACCTGTTGTGCTATGACTGTGGAGTATTTTTAGGCTTCACTCTGCATTATTTCAAATAAAATGTTTCAATAAAAATGCTTTTTTTTCAGGCGAACCTGAAACTTTTCAATTTGAGCTGTGCGCCATCTTCATTCACTATTAACCAGTAACATATACACAATATTTACACATCTGAACAAGTCTCTCACACGTTTTACCTGTATTATACCATCAAAAGTATTAAAATAGACCTTGTAGTTATAGAATTACAGTCTTTTTAGTATGGGTATGCAATTTTTGAGCAGAGGCCTACAAATAGGGCTAGGGGGCTAGAGGTTTTAAAGCAATTTTGTACAAGGAACAGGTGTTTGTCACTATATTTTTGACATATTAAAAACCACAGCTCACCTGTATCCAGGACACAATAGACCATAAAGCAGACTATGCTTTCGGGCAGGGCTACTGGGATTGACAGGTCGCTGCAGCTACCAAAAACATAAACAAAGCCGTAATTCAAGATGGCGACGGTGAATTAGCCGAACTCGAGGCTTCAAAACGGCCATCCACAAACCAATGGGTGACGTCACGATGACTATGTCCACTTCTTATATACTGTACTGTAAGAAGTGGGCATCGACGTAGCCCCCTGATGGCCATTAGAAGGAATGACATTTTTAGGCACTTCTTCGTTGGCTTCACTTTTCTGAACCGGAAAGTTTGCTGCCTGCCTTAAAGGAGCTGTATTTAACATTCAGAGCATTAATATACCAGCGAAAAACTAATTGCTACCAAAAGATATATTGCACAAACTCGTAGTGCATGTCCGTGCATGTGAGCGTGACCTGCTGGTTAGCTCATACTGTTGGTTAGCTCATACTGCTGGTTAGCTCATACTGTTGGTTAGCTCATACTGCTGGTTAGCTCATACTGTTGGTTAGCTCATACTGTTGGTTAGCTCATACTGCTGGTTAGCTCATACTGCTGGTTAGCTCATACGACAGTTACAGCAGAAAACTCCATCCCAACCGACAGCGTAAGAAGCATAGCACCCATCCTCCTGTTCCCCCTCATGTAAAACACTGTTTAGCTCTGTCAACACTTTCACCATAGTTTGCACCGTTAGCTGTGAGCTGCCGTCTTGCTGTTGACATGTTGAGAGCTTTGGAGAGGAAATAGAAATGCTCCCAATCTGGAAGCACCTTTAAGGCCTTTACACACCAGGGAGATTTTTTACATGTGGTTGATTGCAGGTCTTTATATTTATGTACTGTAATTTTTGTTATGGGAACTTTCATACAGAAAATTTCCCGTGGAATTATCCCCCCCCCCCCCCCCGAAACAAGATACATTTTTCTGAACTGTTGCACCGTCAATAAAGGCATCAACCAATGTGGTTGATGCAGCACGCACACATTAAAAATATACACTATAGTGTACAACATGGAGGCTTCGTTGTCTGAACCAAAACGGTAAACTTCATCACTCCTTAGACCAGATCTAGTCCTTCCGATCTTACCTTTCACAATAAAAGCCCTAGACATATGCACTGCGTAACTGTTAACCAGAGGGAACTCAACTTTACTAAGAGCATTAAGATGAAAGGAAACTCAATAAAACAGCTTACAGAAGTTTAGACTTTACAACAATATAGCTCAGACAGACTGCCAGGCGCTGCTCTGGAGTTCAAAGTCAAATAAAATATCCATCTCAATAAAAGCCAAAGGGTTGTTTGGACATGAAACAGAGTCGATATGGATGATCATTTATGAGCAAACATCTCAGAGACATTTAACTACGTGTCCTTCATCAGTGGCCTCCCCCATTCCACTCTTGTTCCTTTTCTCTTTTCCTCTGGTACCTTATCTATCCCCCGCAGCTGTTTACTCGGTCTCTTCACTCTCTTCTCCCAGCATGCATCCCTTTCCTCCTCTCAAGCAAAACTCCTGCCATTGTTACTTCAGAACTTGGAGGCAGGAGTTCTGGGTGGAAGAGGAATTTAAACTGTTTATATTCTGTTTTTAAATGAGCGTCTCTGAGATGTGTACGTACAGGTAATTGGTTTTAAAACCCTTTCGCTTTTGTCATGCTTTTTGTTTTATTTGTCTTTCAAGAGGTCCAACAATCTGAACAATCTGATCTAAACAGTCCCCAGCCCTTTTCTGATGCAAAGACAATGTAACATATTGGACAGAGCAAAGCCTTGAAACAAATAGGGAGAGGACATACTGAGAGGAACTGGAGTACTTTGTAGAAAAGACATTTCAGTCAAATGTTACTATTACTACGACTACTAATGCTCAAATATTCCCTGAACAACCAGATGGCCCTCATAGTTTTCCGTTTTTACTTATCTTATTTAAACTTTGGATTTTTATCAATTCAAACTCTAAAACTTGAAGCGGTTTGACCAAGTTTAAACTGATAAAAAAGATTGAGTCATTATCAAACCCCACAATGGATACATGCATTCAGTCTGCACATATCCACTGGTTATTTTCAACCCAAACAAATGTATAATTCACTGTAAGGCGGTGGAGTGAAACAATCACTTTTAATGAACTCAATCACACCATCAGAGCAACGTTCAAATGTTATAAAACAACAAGAACAAGAACAAACAACTAGAACAAAAGGGTAAGAAAAACAGTTCTTAAAAGTTCAGTACAGTTTCAGAAGATTCAGGTCAGTTCAGTTCACAACAAAGATACTTTTCTGGTTCAGTTGAAGTCCTTCAACACAAATAATGAGCCACAGTACCTAACTGGATCCCAGTCAGAGAAATGTGCTGCAACGTTCTTTTTGATTCTCCCTCCCTCTCATCTCCTTGTCTCTTCATCCAAACACACTTCCTTTGATGAAGCACTGGGTGAAAACTATTTGGAAACGCTCCACTGCTGAATAAATAAATCACACTGAGATATGTAACTTTCTATTTGTGTGTTTTTATGTGTGTGCATGTGTGCCACTAGCTTAACATCGCTCTCCTCCACCTACGCCTAGTGCACTCTCTGCTCCAGTCACTTCTCTGATCTTACAATAGAAACACTGGCCAAGCTGTAGCTACAACAATGGTTGGATTTACAACAGAAATGTGTTTTTGTCCAGTGAGGAGGGGATGCAAATACTGTATGTATAAAAAGCATTGGCTGGGATTTAAAAAAAGAAAAACACTCACGGATAAACATGTACAGTGCGCACAGGCGCATTCACATGTGCGACCGATCGCATGATCGTCCTGGAGGGGATATTAAGTTAATGCAGTGGTTCTCAAACTGTGGGGCACGCCCCTCTAGTGGGGCGCGGTGGTATTACAGGTGGGGCGCAGGGGGAAATGCATATTTTTTAAATATTTTATTTATTTATTTATTTTTTTAAGTAATTAATAAATACATGACGAAATGCCTGTACTTTTGTGTAAATGTTTACGTTACGCCGTTAACAGGTTACGCTTGCGCATGCGCGACGGCCATGACCCTTGGCGACTCACATGTGTGGCTTAGTGTTCCAAATGAAGAGACATTTGGCAGGCAGGAACAGAAAAGCAACCGCAAGCGATGCATCCGAGACGAACAGCAAGCAGCCAAGAAGAAAATATGATGATGCCTAACTTGCTCTGGGTTTCACAGTGAACGTGGTAGGAGATGAGGAGAGACGATGTCTGTGTTTTATGTCTGAAAACTCTAGCTGCGGATAGTATGAAACTTGTTTTGTTTAGTTTTTCACAGGTTGCACTTTATTGTTATCTTGAAAAGATGTTTAGTGCAAAACAGGTTAATTGCAGCCAATTGCAATAAGCAATTTTTTTGCCAAATTGTAGTTCTTTTTTGCACAGATATAACTTTATGTGCATTGTTCTAACAAAGTGATTGCACATTTTATTTGTTTTTGTCTGATGGAGCAATCTGGTTTACTTAAAAGTGATTGCAATTTTCTTTATTCTATTATTTGAAAAAGCACAGATGGAGGAGTCACAAAATGTTATTTCAATAAAAGTTCAACATGGACCATTTTGTTACAATTTTGTTGGGGCGGTGGGGCATGAACATTTTTCTTCCTCCAAAGTGGGGTGCGACAGAAAAAGTTTGAGAACCACTGAGTTAATGCATCTCGCTACACAAGAAAACTGTTTTTGAATATAAAATCATTTAAAAAAGATGAAAATCAATCACACTTTATCACAAATTATTGCATGGACCTTTTGGTCAAAATTTCACTTTTTCTATCTATGGATGCGTTATCTTTCTAAAGTTGTTTTATAGTTTGCGCTGCAGATTAAAATGACCCTTAGTTTCCATAATAGCGGTTAGGTATCATTTCTGCTTCACTATTTCAGATGCTCTGTGTTCAAAACAAAGTGCATCATTATAGAACTGTGGCAGCTTTTCCCCTCCTTCATGTCCCTTCTTCAGCACACATACAAATCTCCATGAAGAGTGTCGGGTGTAATTTCAAATTCACTCATGCTGAATTTAAAAATGCTTCTACTTCCAGCCCATGATTCCACTTGTATCAGCCAATGTGGGGCTACGGAGCTGTGTAGTGTTGCATCTATAAATACACTGCTGATGAAAACAGGTGATCAATAACTAGTGAAAGGCTGGACGTCACTCTGACCTCACTCTCTCTTTAGAGCCCCGAACAGGACAGAAACCGCAACCGCTGCCAACTCTTACCCTAATTTTAGCTGCTCATGATAAATATTTCAGGAACGTAACAGGGGGGGGGGACTCTGCCAGTGTGAGGCAGGAGTTGACTAACACAGCCCCCCCATCCCTCAGCATGGTGCTTTGCTGTGGCCAAGATGGCTGCTGTCTGGGGCCCAAAAATAAAGAAGTGAAAAAGCTAACCTGTTGTCTCTTTAAGGCAGTACTCTGCCGCGACAGCCAATCACGGGCCAGAAAATGTAACTAGCGCTTCCTTGTTGATGACCTTGATGGAAGAGGAGTGAGAGAGCTGAGGATGTGTTAGAGCAGACGGGAGTGATGAATGAAGAAGAGTTTATAAACGACGATAAGTCTCTGCCTGCCTTTCTGTCTTTTGCTCCCATATAAACTCTAACCGCTCTCTCTTTCGCCATCCGTATAGCCCCCCCATCCTGCCCCATCTCTCACACACACACACGCACACGCACGCACGCACGCACGCACGCACGCACGCACGCACGCACGCATGCACACACACACACACACACACACACACACACACACACACACACTTCTCCCTTCTCTCTCCTGTCAGCCCTGCTGAGTGTTGCATAATTCCCAGCATGGGGGAGTGAGGACATAGATGGAGGGAGGGACGGAGGTGAGGCGGCAGGAAGAATGACTCATGATGCAACTCGCGCTGCAACGCCACACTCAAGTCATCTAGAACCGTAAACACTTTATCACCACCAGGCGGGAATGTTACACTAATGACCCGTGGCTTTGAATGATGACATCATTTGTTTTCTTTACTGCTCATTCTTTTGCATTAAGGCCTTTGGGGATAAATGCAGAAACACATAATTTGGAGTAAAAAAAAACCTCTTAGTTCTGCAGGCAGTGCCGGAATTTTAAAAGAGATGCAAGTGTAGTTGGTTATTGGCATGAAGGTAAGTAGGAGTGAAAGATGATGTCATCACTGGAGACGGGAGTATCATGGATCATGAATAAGAGATGAGATGTCTGCTGTCGCTGTGGTGTGAAACTACATTAACTTTACATTACATGATATTGCACCTCCTAAGATTATTCATGAGTGTGTGAGTGCCTGCCTACAGTGTGTTGGTTTTTCAAAATAAAAGCGATGCAGGTGGTTATAGGTGGTTTTCAAGGCTGTGCATCCTCTGTTCCTTTCCTCGCTCCTTTCTTCGAGGATTCGAGACAATGGGCGTTTAACAAATTGGGGCGTCCTTACCTCGGTGCTGTCATTTTAAAGCGCCGTCGAAGCAATATGTTGTGTGGCCCATTGTCTGGCCTCTTTTAGGGCCCGTTTCACAAAGTGCGTTTTTGTTTGCGTCAGTGTTGTCAATGTAGACGCGTGGAATGTTGCTCTTGCTTTCGAGCTGTCGTGCCGTGTGCAAAGGTTCCAAAGCACTTATTTTTTACAGCCCGACGGCTGCTCCAGAGATCAAAAGAAAAAAAAAGTTAAACTTTTGGAATCCTGTAGCGAGCACGACATGTGACAAGGAACATCCAGCAGATATTTTCCTTTATTCCGTGTCTACAGTAAATTTACGGAGAAGATCGTCATTTTAGTGTAGGGATACCTACAGTAGCTTTACGATCCGTCGAACGGATTATTTTACTCGCTTCACCTGTTCCGTCCAAGGAAGTCACAACATCCAGTAGAAAGGTCAGCCAAACAGTAAAGCTCCTGTGAGAGATTTACGGTGGTATAAATCCATTTTTCTTCTATTCCCGTGCATTTTAGGCGCAACATTTTCTACGTCACGACCCCCGAGAAGACTTCTGCAAAGTACCAATGTATCCTCGCTTATTGCTCCCCAGATGCATTTCAGTAAAGTCCTTCAAGATGGAGCACTGACATCGATTTCAAGGACACATGCCGGAGGATTGAGTTGCTACCAAACGAAGACGCACAAAAATCTAGAAAAGATTAGAGACGAATGTTTGAATCTCTGCGTTATGTTACGCAGATTCCCATGGTACTTTTGAAACATAACATCTGTCTCTTTGTAAGAGATGTCCCTTTTAAAAAACCGTAATTATGTAAAAAACTGTATTGAAAAAGTTAGTTATTTTCCCAAAGTTGTATCAATTCCAGTTTGCTGGATACAATTTTAAGAAGGTAACAGCTGTAAGTAGAGAATGCGTACCTTTAGTTCCTCCATATTTCAGTAGCTTTTGGAATGCGGCCCTTCAGATCTGTCCGACTACTCACCTGAGTAATGGAGCCATCTCACACATCCATCTCTCTCCCTTCCTCCTTATCTTCCATGATGTTGATTTGCCATTTGGCCTGCAAACAACTACCATCATTGTTTCCCTGGGAACCCACACACACAAACACACACTCACACGGATGTTTGGAGGTGTAAGGACGACCTTGTAGAGGAAATCGCTGGCCATTCATCATGTTGCAGCTCCAGCGGTGCGAGGAACAGGAGATTTGATAAGACCTTGAGATAACATCGGTCCCTTCTGCCACAGCAGGGCCACGGGAGGCTTAGCCAGGAGAAAGCCCAGGCACTGAAGTAATTGTAGAATAGTATCTGTTACATTTCTCACATGCTGAAGTATGTTAGTGGGCCATGTGCATTTACGTCACGTAGGGGCTGTGTGGATTTTGCTATTCATTGTTGCCATCTAATGTAGCACAATCATGACCCAAGACTAAATCATGTAAGGTTTCGCATTGAGATGAATTGCAAAGAGCTGTCCATTTGGAATTAATACATGGGTGGACACAATAATATGAATACCTTCTATATGATAAATGGTCGCAAAGTGTTTAGGCTTAAAACTGCTATTAGTATAGGAAGCATGAGCACTGAGAACTTGGTAATATTAAAAGTGTTTCACACATGTTTTACAGTACGAGTGGTTGTTTTCTGTGAGAGCATTAACGATTTTTATCAACAGTTCTGCAGTCAGCATTGTGCATTTGTCAGCATTTATTATTGAGGTTTTGCAGAGCTGTGCTTCACAATATAAACGACTTATAATTCTCCATAAATTCTGCACACAACTGCAGTCAAAATGTGTCAATGTATTATGTCTGAAAAAAGACTTAGCTGTTGATAGACACGGGTGCATGCAGGATTCAAAATAGATTCAGAGCCACACTATAATCTCTAAAAAAAAACATAAACTGTATATAAGAAGTGGACTTAGTCACAGGGACTTCACCCATTGGTTTGTGGACTACAGTTTTGAAGCCTCAAATTTGGCATTTGGTTTTTGGCTTGTGCCATCTTTGTTTTTGGACGTCACCATCTGGGTTTTTGGCCATCTGCAACTTGTTTTTTGACCATTGCTATATTGTTTTTTTGCAACCAGAAGTGATACGAGAGGGTGGAGTTAAGCACACCGAACCAAAGACATTTTTAGGTGACCAAAATTAAAGTTCATGAACTAAAAACACACTGTGAAAGGGTTAAAGTTTTAAGATGAAAACACTGACAACTCTCAGACACAATGCCGTGGAAGAGACCTGTCAATCACAAGGTAGGCCCCGCCCTAAAGCATACCCTGCTCTATGGTCTGTTTGACTCTAAATGGACCATAATTTACTAAATGAACATCATGCTGTATTGAAGAAGACTTGAAACTAGAGATTGAGACCATAAACTCATGTTTACAATGTTTACTGAGGTAATACATCAAGAGAGAAGTAGAGTCATTCTCTCATAGACTTCTATACAATCAGACTTCTTTTTACAACCAGAAGAGTGATGGCTCTTTGATGAATGCAAGTTTAAGGCCCTTCAGCATTGGCTACATTCTTCAGAATCATCCGCCTGCAAACACCTCATGCACCTGCCTGTTAAAGATCTTAGCAGTAGTGTTTCTTGCAGTTGTGCAGGCTGCTAAACACAGAGACAAGAGGAAATGAGTTAGCCTTGGTTTAGCCCCGTTGTCACACTGATGAGGTTACTGGACCTTTCCTCCGGGGTAATAGGGAGAAGCACGCTCTGTAATGCTGGCACATTTATCTTGTACGACACGTCCTGTAAGTACACAGGGAGAAGACACGCTAACGCCTCACAATCAAATGCAACCCAGCGCAACAATATCAGAAAGTACTGATAACAGCAGCCTGTGGTAACTGTTGTGCTGAACACCTTATATATTGAATGTTTTCAATGGGCCTCACTTTGGTGAACAGAGAGAGCAAAGAGAAGAAGAGAGACAAGTAAACTGTGTGCTGTAGCTGCTGCTGCTGAAACTCATTTTCAAGATGAGAACGAGCGCTCTGACCCGCTGATAAGCTTCTCTAATCAGCCTGGAATGAACTCAGCTATGAATCAATACAAACAGTCACGACCAATGTTTCTCGCCTCAAACCGGCGAAGAAAACAACAAAGAGCCACAACAGAACCTGTCACGCTTCAGTTCATCCCTCTGAAACGTGCAAGCTGCAGCCTTTCTCGACATGGGTATTTCGGTATTTATTAACTGTTACAGGGAACACATCACTCCAGTCCGGGTCGAATTAAACTGGCTCCCCATTTGTTATAGAAATCAATTTAAGATTATAACGATTACTTTTAAATCGCTACAATATATGACCATATCCATCGTTGTCAATGTAGACGCGCTGAAGGTGCACTTAAAGGAGAAAGCGACACCGTCTCAGCGCACAAGCGTTCCGAGATGAGATAAAATAATTAGGCTGTGACCAAGAACAAACCAATTACAGCTGGCAGATATCTTTTCTTTCTTCTGTAAATAACAGTCTTAAGTAAATTAGTGGAGGAGAATGAATCGTTTTAGTTCAGGACTACCAGGAGCTTTACTATCGGTCCCATGGAATATTTTACTTGCTTCACCCTTGCCATCGAAGGACGTCACAACATCCTGTTGAAAGGTCAGCCAAATTGTCACCGACGAATCGAGCAGGAAAGCTACTGTGGGGGATTTATGGTGCTGGAAATCTATTTATCTTTGTATATCTTAATCAGGGAGGCTTACTGCTAAATTACCGCAACTTCATCATCATCATCATCATCATCATCATCATCGCAGGTTTTGGTGGCACGCATTTTCAAACACAACATGTTAAGGGCCCTTTCGCCCTTTACTCGGCTCCGCTGTTACATTTGGACAGAGCCAGCTGTTATTCCCCTATTTCCAGTCAAGCTAAGCTAATTGGCTGCTGGGTGTCGCTTCAAAATGAACAGATATGAGAGTGGTGTTGCTAGCGCTGAGCAAGAATACTTCCCAAATGTGTAACTATTCCTTCATTAAGGAATCCAACAAGAAGAATAGTCTCCTTGCAGTCTTACTTTTCAATTTATGCACAGATGGTTGAATGGAGGAAATGCTGATGTACAGTCCCTGCTGTCTTTGTCTGTATGCCTGTATCTTTCAATCTGAATATTTTTCTACACACCTATCAGTCACACTCTCCTCCTATCTCCACACATCTTTTACTCCACCTACCACCCTGTCATCCTGTCACTCCATCCATCCCATCTGTGGTTACAGGCCGACAGGCTCTCCATTTGAACTCCTACAGAGCACCATCTAAAATGATTCTTCTTTTGCGGAAGCTGCAGGGTGATTTAACTTTGAAGGTGACTATGACAGGAACATTAATGGGGAGAGTATACGATTTAGCACTTTAAGGGTTTGTGCTTTAGGGTGCATTCACACGCCTCTGGTGGAACAGAACGCTGGAGCTTTTTATTTGCTATTCCTGTTTCGGTCACTGGTGGACTAGTGGCCTATTTGCACGTTTGCTACCACTGAATTTGATGAATTTACTGTTTGTCAGACCACAAGTGAGACAATAATTAGCTAGCTAGTCACCCCGAGGCTCCTCAACCTTAGTCCTCCACCGCTAGCAGACTAGTTCGGCAGTGGGCAGCTCCGTCTACTAGCTATGGGGAGTGATGGAACGTTTAGACCTGCTGGCCACCAGCCCACTGTTCGACTTGTATTCTGTAACGGGCGTAGCATGAAAGCATGGTGGAATTAGCAGCTAGCTAGCTAACTAGCCATCCGCTAAATGAGTCAAATTGAACAGCTTTATGCTTCATCCACACACTCTTGTCGGAAAACACATCACGTGCATCGAGGCAACTCACAAGAGTCGTACGAAGAGCCGACTGTATGAGCAACCATCGAACATTGTTTCTACCACGCTTTTGTTTGTTTGCTTTTCTGAGCGTTTGAGTTCTGCCTATTTTGAGACAATGTATCATCCCTGACCATAGCTAAGGCGTGAACCAACCCTTAAGATTCTTTGTCTCCGCTGTTGTGCAACATATATGAAAATAGGAGTTGTAAAATAGCATGTTAATATTCACACAACACAAATATTTACATGTTGTATATTAATGCGTATGGGGGGTAGAAGTAAGCAATGTTTGTAACTGCTGTCCAAAAAGTAAATTTTGTATTGAATAACGATGCATAACAGGGGGGAATGATCAGACGTGGCTCGGTTTTTATCATATCACAACTGTTCTATTCAAATCAGATTCAAATGAATCAAAATCACTTGGTAATTTATCACTCCATTCTTGATTTTATATCCATTTTTTAGCACTCCGTTTTTCATTTCGCATGCATTTTCATCACCTGCAGTTATATATAAATTAGTTTTTCTTATTAATTAATGCAGCTGTATCTGGACAAAATAGGATTGTTCATATTTGAATATAAAATAATTGTATCTGTATGGATTATATAATATCTCACTTCTGGCTCTTCTTGCCTCTTACTCCCACATTCTTCGTGCATCCTTGTCGTCGTATCTCATCCTTCTCCTCACTGCATCTATGAATGAATCTCCTAGAGAAAGTGAGCGAGCAACAGGAAAAAAAAAAACGGAGACGGAGAAAGAAAGAGAGAGAGAGAGAGAGAGAGAGAGGAGGGGAGATGGCAAGGTTAATTTTAGACTCAACACAGTAATTCCCCTTATTTCGCCATCGCTTCTATTAATAAACTTTGCCCCCCCCCCTCTCCACCCACGCAATCACTTGATGGACTATAAGATATGGGGAGGGAGCAAGGGAGGATGAGAGGATGTTGCCTAGCAACCGTATCCTGACTTGGCAGGCCATGTGATCGGGAGAGGATGACTGGCATGGAATGTGGTAGTAACACACCGTGCCTGGGAGCAGGGCACATGCATAGTGACGCTTCCTTGCACACACACACACACACACACACACACACACACACACACACACACACACACACACACGTAAAGGAACTCACGCAGATATACACATGCACTTGGTCTTCCTCTTTCTCGTATCATGATGATCGTTAACTTATTTGTCCAAACAAACCACAGCAGATAGGATTTGTATTCATGGAACATGATTTTCATAATATATATGTCTTATTTGCACAGTCTTGGCGAGCCACAATTGTTATGGCAATTTCTTCCAGCAACGTTTGGCTCGGTGAGTGAATGCTGATTCACAGTGTCGTGTGCCGACTCCAGAAAACATCTCACAAGATGTCTGGAGGAGGTTGCTTAATATTGTACAAGCAACACAAAGAGATGTAAAGTGTTTAGCCCTGAAGCCACTGAACGAGTTATAAATGAGTGTAGGGATCTCACAGCTCGGATAATGTGTTCATCTTTATTAATCCTCGATTAAACTGTGGTAGCAATACATACATGTATACAGAGATGGGCTGGGGTTCAGTGTCTCACTCAAGGACACTTCGACATGTGGACAGTAGGAGATCGAACCGCCAGCCTTGTGGTTAAAAGGCGACCCGCTCTACCACCTGAGGCTTGGGCTCACAGTTGCCAGTGGACACAAAATTGTTATTTGACTTGAAGCAGTTTAAGACGGTACTGGATAGTCTTAAATACAGCCTTGGTGGTGAACAATAATATCTCATTTCTTGCCTCTTACAGGGACAGTGTGTAATATTTAGGGGGGTTTATAAGAACTTCTAAAAGTCATAACTATGTTTTAATCAGTGTATAATCACCCGAAACTAAAAAGCTATTTATATCTACATAGGGAGCGTGTTCACCATGTTGCACTGCCATATTGCTCCAGCAGCCAGAACGGACACTAGACCCTTTCGCATTTTTACGTTATCTGAAGATAGTGATGCGTTCCGACACCCCGGTATTAAACGGGCCCCGGTGATACATTATTAAAGGACGTAGTATTGATACTTGTGTTTTTTATTAGTACTTTTTAATGTTTTGATGTAAATTTATCATCACAGTGCAGCACCTGCTCTCTGTCTGGCTGAGCTCCTCCTACACACACACAGACATAGACACAAACATGGGTGCGAAGCTCGAGCAGAGAGGACACTGTGGTGAAGTGAACCAGGTGAAGTGAAGGATACTCGAGTTGACGCAACTACGCTCGTTACTGTACATGCAATATCTGTAATGTCAAAGTCTGTGTTCTTCATTCTTTTTAAACTTTACTCAGATATGTTATTTATTTTATGAACATTTTACATTTGTTTCCATTGAGTTATTTATGACTTTATAAAGTGACTTTGCTGTTGTAAACATAACTGTTGCTGCTCTAGATTTATTAATATAATCTATTCGTTTTTAAAATCTTATATATCTTTTTAAAAACAATTATTTAGTCATGTAGAAGAAGAGAGTATTGATAAGAGTAGCTCCTAGTTGTACTAAAATCCTAAAGATACCTACCTGTAGGCCATAGTTCTCCGCTTGGAAAGGGAGGGGGCTAAGCTGAGGGGTATTTAGTTGGTTGCAACCAACAATGCCACTAAAACTTACACACTGTTCCTTTAATTGGTTACTCTGATGTATCACCTGTACCTTTCCCAAGCTTAAACAACATGTTAATCAATATCACAGTTGCAGCTGCATAAGTGACAGCTGGCTTAACATAAGATAAAATAAGATAATCCTTTATTAGTCCCGCAGTGGGGAAATTTACAGGATCACAGCAGCAAAGTGGACAGTGCAAGATACATGGTAAAAAAAAAAACAAGAGCAGCAAGAATTATGAATAATATATAAGTAATAACCAATAAAGAATATCAACTAAGTAAAAAAGTACAAAAATCCACAATAACTAAATATCACTAAAAATAAAAAATAAAAATATTATATATACAGACAGAGTATTTTTTTATTGCACAGTGTAATTATTGCACAGATTTTTTTAGTGTTGTTAGTGTTGTGTGGTCTACTGGGAGCACAGCTGGTTGTGCAGCCTGACAGCGGCAGGAAGGAAGGACCTGCGGTACCTCTCCTTCACACACCGGGGGTGGCTGAAGGAGCTGCACAGAGCTGCCAGGACGTCCCGCATGGGGTGGGAGGTGTTGTTCATCAGGGATGATAGCTTAGTATCCTCTTGTCTCCCACCACCTCCACCGTATCCAGTGGACACCCCAGCACACTGCTGGCCTTCTTGATACGTTTGTTGAGTCTGTTCCTGTCAGCTGTCGAGATGCTGCCGCCCCAGCAGACCACTCCATAAAAGATGGCTGATGCCACCACGGAGTCAAAGAAGGTCCTCAGGAGTGCTCCCTGCACTCCAAAAGACCTCAGTCTCCTCAGCAGATAGAGTCTGCTTTGACCTTTTTTGTAGAGTGTGTGTGTGTGATCAGTTCAGTCCAGTTTATTGTTCAAGTTAAATGTTAATTAGATGTGAGCTTTGCCATCATTAGCCAGGTTTCCATCCAAATGTATCACAAATTTGAAATTAATTCTAAGAATTTTGGCAAAAGAAATTGTAAATAATTGCTTGTTACTTCAATGGACGCTAAAGTTACATGCTTTATGTACTTCATCATTTATTCGCTAAATCCGTTTCTATTGCATTTTGTCCACGATTTTTCAGCGTAGGTTTTTCTGTTGAGCGTCAACATTTTATGGCATTTTTTTGAAAACAATTGATGCTCTCGTTCTCCAAGGAAAGAGCCGAAACACCAAGACAAGAATCAAGACGATGAACGAACACATCGAAAAAAAGAAAAGCATGCAAGGTGAAGTTGGTAAGCAGCCAAATAACGTGTTAAGTTAATCACAAATTAGTTTCTTGCTATATTCTTGCATTGATAGAATGGAACACTGAATATCTCCAAGTCATGTGCGTGTGTCAGTGTGTCTGTGTGTGTCTGTGTGTTTATCAACTTCACTACTTAGCTCAATTAAAAAACACCTGTTTGCCTGCAGCCTTTACATGGAGAAAAAACTGTGAAAAAGCTCTCAAATAAATCATCTAAACTCCCATAACCGTAGCTCCTATTGCTCCGATATTAGAACTGGAGAGGAAGGATGACTTGATGAACAGATAATGTGAGAATTGTGTCTGTAGTGTAAAAAATGTGGCTTTCGTGGCGATCTAGAAATGGGGTACCGTGTTCTGTGGAAGATGTTCTCGGAATATATAAATAAATACAAATATTTTTTTCACAAGAATCTGAAGCTCCTCTTCACTCTGTCGATGACATCACGCACTCTGAGCTGCACAATACACACCCATTATAAAAGCAGAAAAGGACTGAAAAAATCATAAAAGTTAAAATGTGACTTCATGAAAACTGTACTAGCTATCAAAATTCCCATTTGGCTCAATAAAGTCCAGCGTTTTGTCTACATTTTAAACTTTGAATCATTTCTACGTTAATGTATGGCTAGTCAATATGGGCCCAAAGTTAAGTGGTTTTTTGCTCTCTTCACGCCGAAATACCATTCAAGTGAATAGAGCGATTTTGCAGTTTTACTGCCTTTGTGTCACAAAGCCACACTGAATAACATCTCACTCTGTGCAAGTCTGTAAAATCTAAATTAAAAGGGAGATAACCATTTCCAAAACTCCAACATTGTGAAGATCAGTTCCATCGGTTTAAATATTAGTATCAATATGTTTGTCAGATAAAAGCAAGTCATAAAGACCATAAGACTCAAGGCCAGTGAGCACAGAGCTGGGCAGCTTTGAACAGACTTTTTAAGTTGGTTTTGAAAGTGCTGATAGTGCAGCTCCTCACATCGTCAGGTAGGGTGTTCCACTGTGGTTTTACTATGGTAATCGGCCCCAAACATCCACCTTTCAACACTCACGAGCACATGAGTGGAATGCAATATTGGGGTGCTACATAATGCCCATAATCCTTTGCAGAAGGTTTTCTCATTACATATTCAGAGTTCCAGCCAGATTAAATGAGCCTGACAAAAATAAAATCAGCAGCTCTAATGTGCATTATCCAACCTGTTACCTGGCAGGTGGAGGTACAATTTTAACATTAGTAAAGTCCAAGCTCAAAATTGATTTAATTGATTTAGAAAAGTCTGCTTAATATTTAGCTTTCATTCAGAAATACGTCTCTCTTCGACACAAAAATTCTCAGTCCAACCAGGAAGTGAGCGTTCCCCCCCCCCCCCGCCTCTCCCATTGGATGAGACACAAAGCTAGAGCAGGCTCTGATTGGTTGCCAGAACCCAGCCTGTTGCTGGGCTGTTTCCATAGCGATCACTATCGTTATATCGTGTGACCCCCCCCCCACCCGCCTCGCCTCGCCTCAGAGTTTGATGGGAAGTGAAAGAAGGATGGAAAAGAGAGACAAATGATGACAATGACTGGAGAGAGTGAGATTAGATTAGCGAATGAGGGTGTAATATGAGTGATGGGAGAGTGTGTGTGTGAGTGTGTCAGAATGAAGTCAGAGAAGCTGTAAGAGGATGTAAATACTGGAGTAGAGGAGGGGGACACAGCGAATACATGGTGTGGAATTTTTTTGGGGGGGATTGCTGCAGTTAAAATGGCGTACTTTTCTCAGATGGTGTCTCACTCTGCATCCCAATTCTCCTCTTGCAGAATCCAACACGCTGAACTTGTACAAAGGCATGCTCTCACATACTCATTTTTATGTTTCAGAATCCTGGAAATCAGAGTTCCTCTGCTCAGATGTGTGCAGCAGAGCACCGAAGAAGAATCATAAGGATTCAAATGCCTAATATTAGTGCCCTACATCCTCTTGTTTCTATGCAAATCTATCAAGGATCTGTATTTTACCAGAGGGATGAGTTGTGCTTTTAAATTCACACATATATCACATTAATGGGCGTCGAATGTACTAATGCGAGACGGTGCAGGAGCCTGGCCCACGCATCGATTTGCCAAAACATAAAGCTGTCTCCATACAGAAAAATATGGGCCCTGCTGGGAGTCTCTTTTCATCAGAGAAGGTGGAAGTCTGTGCTCAAAATGTGAGAAATGGTTTAGAATTATCACAATATACTAGGCAACATTATCATGTGCATTTGGGTTTTACGAGCGCTATTCCCTCCATCTGAGCTTTTTGCTGTATCTCAGCTCATTGAGTGCCTGCATCGAGACATTTCAAATGGCTGGTGTCAATCATCTGAACCACAATACAGCCTAAAGAAAGCAACAGCTGTTTTGGAACAGTATCAGACGCAATTATTTAGGCCGCTGCTCAGAGATATTTGAAGGATAAACCGGAGAGGGAGGCATAAGGAGTGGCATGTGGATAAACGGATGAGCAGGAGGCAGGAGGCAGTGATCGATACACTGCAGAAAAGGTGAGAGAGACTGAGGGCGCGAGTGAGAAGACCAAGAGTCCACATTTACTCACGAGCGCCAGCAGAGATCTGATTTAGTGTCACTCCCGCGAACACACACACATAGTGTTTGTAATTTACAGTTGAGCGCTGATTCATGTGCGTGACATTTAGCACATATATACGACACATAAACTGCAGGGGAAGTGTCCATCAGCTCTTTGAGTCCTGTTTTTTGTCTTTTGAATGAAAGCAAATAGTTTTTTAGTTGTGGCATGGATAGATGATGGATCAGGCAACTTTAGGCTCAGGCACCGGACAATGCTGCGGAAAAACAAAAATAGGCAATAAAACGACACTTTAACAAATCACTTTTGTCACTGTAAAGCCATCGAGGCCTGTGTGTTATCTTTTATATATTTATTTAATGTCTGGTTTTAAATCAGTAATGCCTTGTCTTAATGTTTTTGTACATTTCATACCGAGTTGCTGCTGAACTGACTGATGAGTCGCCAACTTAATTTCGTTGTATCTTTTTACGATGACAATAAACATCCTTATCCTTTACTCACAGGAACCTTGTTGGTCATTGTTCTAGAAAACAAGAATGTTGCTTGCTATTTATTATAAACAATGTGGAGATTATTAACAGGATTTAAGATTTAAGGTCCATTGGGATTCTGGAGGGATTGTAAGGCTGTAATGCTCAGTGCACACAAGAAAAAAATGATCATTGGATAGTTAAAAAATAGAGCGAGCAGTTTGTAAAATTTGGCCTGAAGGACATTGGTAACTATATATGTTATACTTCTTCAGTGCAGCAGCCATTTCTGAACAAATTAGATTCAACTTAAAGATAAGCTGTACATCCATCCGAGCTGCAATTTGTCGGTCTCAGTAACACATCAGCCTTCTAAGAGGAAGTTAGCATGTTAGCATGAAAAAACTGAGGCTGGGACCTAAAACCATGGATGTATAGAGAGAGAACTGGATACAGCTTTGGAGGCGGGGCCTCATTCATTCCTACGACAGTTGCTCAGTGGTGCAAGAAGCCAAAAGACTTCCTCAATATGAAAATACCAGTATCTTCGACACTGCTTCCGATGGGGCCCATAGAGCAAGCGCACTAGCACTCAGCTTCGTTCTCGGGCTCATTCAAATGAATGGAGGAAGGAAAATAAATCTGGATTCAGCCATTAGTGTATTTTTTATAACTTTCAGGACCTAATGATTAAGATAAGGGCTATTCAAGGGTTCTTACCGGAGGTTGATCTACCTCAAAGAAAGTAATCGGCTGATTCGTCTGAAAGAGATGCACCGCGCATGGAACTTTCACCAAGGAGACTGTTGTTCGTGTCCTGCGTGAAACCAAGTCAACGTTGACTTATTTTACTTTACTTTTGTTGCTTAACTTTCGTAACACCTCACTCTGTGAAAGTGTAGTTATTTTACATAACAAACCTACTTATTTCCAACCGAAGAGCAGAGATGAATCAGGGAACATACCAGGGATGATCAGCAGAGCAAGTAACACAACGGACCAGGATACAGCACAGATGAACCGACAAGGACAAGGGCGGGAAATAGACAAGGACAGGAAGTGAAGTGAACACAGGACACAAGAGGCAGGGAAAGTCAAAATAAAATGGAAGAAACAATTAAACACAAAACACAAAACTGTGAAGATGACTTATTTTAACATACTCTTGTTAAACTTGTGTACTCCACTAATGCCATGTTAGTGGAGTACACATACATGAATATAAAAAAATACTTATTTTAACCCAAACCACTATCTTTTCGGGATAACTTCACCTGACATAATTTTTCATAAGCTATCATACGAACTGTTATATGATATGTAGAATGGAGACATTGAGAGACAGATCTAGGCTACTTGGAAATAATTAAAGGGTCAACATGTACAGCTGCTTTTAGTGATCACCAATCATAGACTGTATATAATAAGTGGATGTAGTCTTTGCCATCTTGAATTACAGCCGTCGCCATGTTGTTTGTTTTTGCAACCAATGAACCGAAGTGACCATATTTGTAATGCGGAGGAGTGACGTAGAGACGCGGTATACGGCTCTGGTAGCATCCTGTCAATCACAAGGTAGTCCCTCCCTAAAGCATACTCTGCTTTATGGTCTGTTTGACTCTAAATGGACCATAATGTACTAAATTAACATCATGCTGTGTTGAAGAAGACTTGAAACTAGAGATTGAGACCATAAACTCATGTTTACAATGTTTACTGAGGGAATAAATCAAGAGAGAAGTAGCAACATTTTCTCATAGACTTCTATACAACCAGAGGAGTCGCCCCCTGCTGGTCAGTAGAGAGAATGCAAGTTTTTAGGCACTTCCGCATCGGCTTCACTCGGCAGAACCGGAGGTTGCCGCCTGTCGCCAATGCATATAATGTTGTTACAGCGCACTCTGCTGCTTTTAGTTCTCTGATCAAACAATGTCATCATTACAAAGGCCTTTAAGACCAATTTGAGAGACATTAACATCGATTCAGAGTTTGCCTCAGTGAGCATAAGATAATTGATTCCCAAACATGCCTTTTGCTTGCAACAATGTGGGATAAACACGTTGCATAATGTCTTACATCACAAGGTGGAGCCATCACTTTTGCTGTTCTGCAGAAAGAAGTCTAGCTAATTCTCACTCTGCAATGCATCTGGTATCACTGAGATGACTTCACCTGCATATGTTTTATATCAGCTGTAGGCGGCTGTGAAATGATGGACAGGAATGAGACAGAAGGACAAGAAGAGTCCCTCTTGTCCGTCCTGCTGGTGTGTCTGTGACCTTTAGGTATGAAGGAGCTCACCCTCGTTTCCTCCCCTTGACATCTATCCTTCCCCTCCCCTGTCTCACTCATCTAACTCTTTCCTCCTGTCTGTCTCCATCTCAGATACAGTGTCTACTCTGTAGCTAACTGCTCTCTCTGCTGGAGGACTGTTGAAACAACATGTTGGAACTCTAGATACAGTAAAGTGACTAAGCAAGCTGAATCAAACGGATTTCTGTCGAAGTGTGGTATTTTAAATTAGAAAATTATTCTGAATCTAACGTTTCTATTTTTCTATTGTAGCCATACACTTTACTTTTCAGTTTCCAAAGTGATGTGTTTCTTTGGGCTTCTAAATATTGACAAGTGAAGACAGATTATATGCAATCCTGAAGAGTAAAGCTTCTGTGAAGAATTTCAGTATTAAAACATTATTAGTATGATTAATAGCACCCCTAGTGGTGAATAAAAGTGTCACAATAATAAAATGTCCAAATATGTTAAGAGTCACAATATGTTTCCTTATGGAATGTATTATATGTTTACAATATGCTTACTTATAGAGGATATTATATGTTACAGTATTTTACTCATTGAATGTATTAAACCAGAGAAGTATAGTCACTAAAGGTATTAAAACACTGTATGAATAGTTTTAAGGGTCAGAAAGGGATCATTTTGAGTGAGGCTTTCACAGGCATGGAGGAGAAGGGATTGCCGTAAACCGCAGAAGGAGAGGTCATCGTCTGGACAACTGACCATGCGGGTCACAGAGAGGAGGCGGTCCGAAGAAGTTTTGCCACAGAATCGAATTTGGTTCAAAGCCAGGAGGGAACAGAATTCGAATGGAGCCAATCACTGATTGACACGGAGGATCATTCAGACTTTGGGACAGTTTCGGACACTTTCCGACTTTCAGGGGATATAAAGACAATGTTTTAGAGAGTATTCTTCAGATCATATCCGCTCTCATTTTACAGTTAACCGAATTTGGTCTGTTGGGCAGGGCGTGTGTGTGGTCTCTGCTCTCGAGAACACCACCATCGATAGTGTAATTCAGATTGCAATTGTTAGCTTTGTTTAGTTTATTACATATTGTTTTGATTTTGAACCGGATCCAGTTGCTTTTTTGGAGCGCCTGCCCTGTAAGAAGTAAACAGGGCAGGGTGCATTCCAGCGGCCTTGCGGTTTCTTCAGAAAGTCCAAGCCTCAACACTTCACTAAAAAACTTTATATATACAATTTGGGATTCAACTCTTTTTCACTTAATTGCTGAGAGTTATTTCATACCTGTCTTATCAATATGTAGCTACAGCCAGCCAGTTAGCTTAGCTTAGCATAGCTAACTGATTGGGGTGAGACAAGGGGTGAAAAGGTTATGTTGTGACCTTCGCAATAAAACATCTTTGATGTGACGTGTCGAGTCTTGGCCGATCAACGTTAAGATGTCTATACCGTCTTCATTTCCCTCCAGCTTTTCATCCTTTCACTCCAAGTTGAAGTTACCGCCAATTATGAAGGCAAATCACTGTCAAAATCTGACAGCGCAAATAAGATCCACGCGCGTGTGTGAGTAGAAGTAGAAGCTAATTAAACAGCAGCGCACGTATTTTACTTTGGCGAGCAAGAATATAACAGAATATCTTTGCCGGCGCGAGCAAAATTGCAGCCTGCGAGGATAAAATCATGCTTTGAGCGTGAGGGGCATCACCTAGCGAGCGACTACTATCACTGCTCTTCTGCTTGCGAAACTTTAACCTGCTCGCTTGCTAGTTTTTGTTTTTGACACTAAGAGGGCGGACCCAGTCACCATTGTATAACTACATTTAATTAGTTACAATCCTCGTCTTTGGATTGGCCGGATATCACTCTGACACAGACGCTGGAGTTAATTTAAATCAATTTCAACTTTTCAATTTCAATTTCAATCAACTTGACTCCAGTTTATTTACAAGAGAAACACATTTGAACTATTGTATTTCGAAAAGCTATTAACATAATTTGTATTTCATCAGCCTCTACAGTCTGAAAAGTTTACAAAACCTGTCAGACAAATGTAGAACATTTACCTCCGAGTTGTAGTGGAGTAGTGTTTAGTGGGTGATTGAAAACCACGTCTAACACAAACCTAGCATCTGTGTCAGAGTGATATCCGGGCCAATGCAAAGACGAGGATTGTAACCAATTAAATGTAGTTATACAATGGTGACTGGGTCCGCCCACTTAGTGTCAAAAAGAAAAACTACTCAAGCGAGCAGGTTAAAGTTTTGCGAGCAGAAGAGCAGTGATAGTAGTCGCACGCTAGGGGACGCCCCTCACACTCAAAGCATGGTTTTATCCTCGCAGGCTGCAATTTTGCTCGCGCGAGCAGAGATATTCTGCGTGGAGTGATGTAAAAGTGCTCGTCAAAGTAAAATACTGTAGATACTGTACATAATGTAGATCCAGTATCGGCAGTAAAAAAAAAGAAGATAACTAGTCAGCTGTTCAACTAGAGCTGACATACTGATTAATAACTGAATAATAAATTAGTTTTTTGCTTAAAGTAAATGTCTTATCACTTAATTTTCTTCTCAGAGTAAAGCAGAATGCTACATTTTAAAGCTCATATTTAAAATACAATTCTCCCGGGGGAGCATGCCCCCGCACCCCCCGACAGGGTTTCGGGTTCGGGTGCTTGTCACCTTTTTCACCTCTTATGAGTTTGCAGGTATGTGTACTCAAGTAACTTTAAGTAGATCGTACTTGTCAGAGTCCTTTTAACACTGCATACTTTTTACTCCCTCAAGTAGATTTTTAGAGACAAATCATTAATTTCACTCCATTACATCTGGATGCATTCATCATGTTACTTTGATTTATTTATTTCAGCTGGTGCTTTGTTATCCTACTGCAGGTAACGGCTCAACATGATTCTGTTCAAAGCAGCACGGCTGACACTACAGCAAGAGTAACGCTAACGTTACAGCTTTCAAATAGTGCTAACAGCTAATAGAGTGCTGCAGGGATGACGTGTTTTTGTAGGCCAACCCCGGAAGTTAGCATCGCACTGGTTCCCGCTACAAAAAAATAGTGGGATGTTTCCATTCCATTTGCAGCTTCCAGGACTTATTTGTGCAGCATTCTATTTACAGACTAATTAACCGCCCAAAGGGCAACGGGCTGGGTGAACGCTGGTCTGAAGTCAGTACATAAGAGAACCGTGCTGAGTGTGTCTGCTGTGTTAATGCCAATAGGTTACTACTGAACCTTCTAATTAATGATGAAACATCACAACATTATTTCCCAGTTACCATGAATGAGTCTTCTGATGTGAGACATTCTCAGAAAGAAAAGAGACAGATTTGTCCACTTCTCTATCTTATTGGCCTCATGTGATTGGAGAGACCTGGATGTGATCTGTGGCTGTCTGTGATGGGAACTGGGACTTATGATCAAAGTTTAAGGACACTGTAACATGTTGACACATAGGAGACAACAAGCAAAGAATGTAATTGTAGAATCTTGGTCAGTGGCCCTTCACTTCAAACTATGACACGTGTCAGGGACAGCATGTCAGTCTCTGCACGTAACATGCATAGTGTCTTTTCAAAATAAACTTCCTTGTTCACAGGAAACTTCCAGTTTCCGCTCATGCATAGAGCCTCTTTTCAAAATAAACTTATAACCTAGGTTCTCTTTGTTTTAAGGTTTACATATGCAACAACAAAACTTCTTGGTTAGGTTTAGGAAACAAAAGTAATTGGTTAGGTTATTCTGACCGTCTAAAAATGACATGGTTGGGTTTACATTGGAGTGAGTTGAAAGCTGGTGCATCGGATACAGAAGGTAAAGGGTGCCTAATACGCCGAGGGGCACTGACCAAGCGGTGGTATTTGACGAGTTAGAAGTATGAATGGGTTGAACGGACAGTAACTTCTCATCCAGCTCTTGGAGTTAAAGCAAATGAGCGCATTTACAAATAAGATCTAACTATTACCTCAATGTCGATCTGACTTTTAACATTTTCATTAGTCAGAAGATAAAGTGATGTTGGTAAATATGCCAGTAATGGCAAATCAAGCCTGATGTGACTGTTTTCCAATAAAACCACAGGCTGAGCTGATGGGTATATTTTGAGATAAACATCTTGACTTATGTCGCTTTATACTTTCTTTGTGGTAATGCACCATTATGCAAAGTGCAAAGTGAGGTTAACTGATGTAGTTGTTCTCCTCTCTCAGATCAAACTTTTAAAAGACTGTAATCTGTTTACGTTTCTTGCCTAGAGGTGGGTGAGAAGGTTGATACCACTCTCACATCGGTCTGTTTAATATTTCAATAATTATTTAGAAATTGGAGACAGCAACTGGTTAGCTTAGCATAAAGTCTGGAAACGTGGGATTCCGATGAATTCAACAAACGAGGTGTAACTTGTCAATAAGCATGCTTTAGACATGCAGGTAGGCAGATTTCTTTATAAATTCGGGCAGAGCGAGGCTAGCCGTTTCCATTCTTTGTGCTAAGCTAACCGGCTGCTCGGTGTAGCATCATTCTCATCGACATGAAAGATGTATTGATCAACTCATCTAACTCGAAAAAAGAAAGCAATAAGGCTTTTTAATCAACATGCCAAACTATCACTATAAAGATAGACAATACAGACTTGGTCAATTCAACAATGTGTTAATTCAAAGTCAGTTAATTCACTTTAAAAATGAATATAGTTCAGAGAGTGTGCCCCTCATACTAAGCATTGTTACTAAGAAACTTCCTGCATTCATTACAGCTGCGATCGAAATGATTTTTTCACAATATGATTATTTCATTCAAGGATGGATTAACCAATATGAAATGCTCCTCTAACCTTGACACATATAGTGAATTATTCCCTCCACAATCTCTTACCCAAGAGAGTCATTAAAGCAACTGTTTCAGGCAGGAAATGCAATTCATGAAATATGCAGTCATTTTCCTCCCCTTTTGAATACAGCTGACTGATTGGTTTACAGCTGAGTAACGGCTCTAGCGAGCAGACAGAATGTGAATTACTGTCGCCGTGTTAATGACTCAAACTTTGAGCTATGAAGAAGAAGAAGAAGCAGAGATGGCAATTAAGCCGTTGAAATCAGCAAATGGGGAGGCATCAAAAGACTGTAATGGCTCTTAGACGGCAGAAATGACAGAGATGAGAGAGCCATCACAAAACTCCCAATTTCAAAGCCTGTGTGTGAGTGTGCGTATGGATTCCTGCTGTTGCTTGATCCGCTAAAGCTAATATGAACGGGCCAGAATTAATTAATTTACGGACGGGAATTACAGTTGTTGGGGTATTTCAGTCTGGAACGGACTGCAGTGCATCTGCAGTAAAACTCCCATTGTTTTGTAACACAGCATGAATGCAGGAACAAGCCTGTAAGATGACGAGAGTATTTCTCAAATTGTCCTTTAAATAAGTCTCACAGGAATGTGGAGCTCTGTTACAATGAAACCCTAGAGAGGGAGTCACTTCACCTATAGTTACAGTTCCCCTCATTGCTTTTTCACTCGCACTCAAAATTGAGTTTTAGGGCTGTAGGGGGGAGTTTGGATGAAAAACCTAAAACTAATGTTCCTGTTCCTTTTTTATATGGTCTCTGTAGTCCTGTATTCTCATGAGCACCTGTAGGCTTTTACTGTTGCTGAGATAATGACAACATTCACACTAGTGTTGTTGTCTTGGACTTAAAAAAGACAAAAAGAAAAACTCACTCATGGTTTATTTTCTTTACCCGTTGAACACATTTTATGTAGCATTGTTGTGCATTTGTTAGTGTTATTACAGATTCAAACCGAGCCAGAGTAACGTTTGTTGTTGTTTCGTTCCGCTAATCGACACATTCTGGTGTTGTCATCCTAAATGAAATGTTAGAAGTGTATCTTCAGTTTAACAGTGTCGCCCATTGAGCTTGATTAACCCGGCTACACCAACTAGCATGCTACAGTTCGGCACAAATGGTGCGCTGCCAAAACGTTCAGGGTAAAAAGTCACGCTTCAGAATTTCTGTACCGCGTGTGCGAGTAGTAGACATGAACAGCCGTTTGGGTCAAAGGGCGTACCGAAATAATGTTGCATACCGAACATCCCGTAGCGAACGGTTCAATACAAATACAGGTATTGTAACAACCCTATTGCAAAGATCGATCTACATTTCTGTTCATCTTCATAACCTCTTATCATTGTTTCCATGCACATGAACCACCTGTTAATGAGGATTATCCCGGTTATGAGGTTTACATGAGCACAAAGACATTATTCATATCCCCGTATATGTAAGAGATGAGAGCGACAGGAAATAGTGAACGCTACACTGTACGTTTACTACCACTTCAACACTTAAATGTTAATCCTTTCTCTGTTCTGATTGGCTTCAGAGCTTACAATAATATCTCATCTTCATTGTAACCTCCTTGGATCGCCAACAGCTGTCTGTCGACCGTTAGGTTGTTGAGATCCTTGGAAACACACTCGTTATCTTAACCTCTGGATAGAAATACACTCCTCTGGCCTGCTGCTCTGGTGAACTATAGTCTTGACCCCCTTTTGAACTTGTCACGAGACAAACCTGTTCACAAAACCAGACGTGAGGCCCGACTTTCAACTCCTAGACGCCCTAACATCGTCTGCATTCCACCAACAGCTCGACGCGCAAATAGTTTTTGATCATTTTTAAGTGCAACACTTGTAACCATAAACACTTTGCATCTTATTGCTACTGACAGTTTTGATCTTGTTTTCTTTTCCCAGTAATGATTTATGAGCACTATTTTCTTTTAATCTCTGTTTTTGTTTTCTTTATTGCTCCCACTGTTTGTACATGATGCAACTTCAGTGTAATATAAACTTTAAGCAAATTTGATTCGACAGCATAACTAGATGCGAGGCCCCGGGGGTGGCAACAGCTCTCTAATGCATCTCCTCAACTCGGACACAGGGGGGCAGTATTACCACAGATGGCTGCTGAGAGGATGACTGACAATCACACACAGACACACGCACACATTTCGAACGCACACACGGTCAATAATGTTGTGTGTTGGTCCATTATGGTGCCTGACAGCGCGTCGCCCTTGTCCTCCTTTCTTTACTGAAATTGCTCCTGTAGAAGAGAGAGAGAGAGAGACCTGTGGGGTTCGTGGATGTTCGGAGTGGGTGTGTGTGTGTGGGTGTGTGTGTGTGCCTGGGACGCTTTTCCACTGTGTGTACTAGTGTGCTCTACCATGCACGCCTGACTGACTGCTGTATCTGTAGGCAGCTGGAGTGTGTGTGTGTGCGTGTGTGTGTTGAAGTGTACTTGTGTGCTAGAGTAGATGCTGTATGAGAGTGTGTTGCAGGGGTGGTCGGATGATTTGCTATTTTCTGAAAATACATGATTTTTTTATGCGAGTATCTGAATGTGGTGGATTTTGTAAGTGTGCGTGTGGGTGTTATGGCATCTGAGAGGGTTTCAACAATTTCATGTGTTGTTCCTGCTGAGACAGACAGAACTAATCTACCTGGATTTGTCAGAAAGAAAAGGAACAGAAGCTTCCCAGTCTGTGATTACTATGTGTACACACACACACACACACACACTTTCAATTCTTGGCACCCACCGAATTAAATTATAATTTACAACAGGATTAAATCACACATTCCCTCTTTGTTTGGGTTGTCTGTATTCAATTTGCGTTTGAACAGCTTCCTGGTGTTTTACATGTGCACTCGGCCCACAGAGAGCAGCCCACTAACAATGTGTCGGGGAGCACTCGAGGCAGAACCAAGCGAGCAATGCAAATTGCCACCTCCAAAAAACACCTGCGTTCGAATAAGAAATGGTCCCATTTGCTATAAATGCCTTTATAAAGGCAAACCCATCTGCACGAAGCGTGGGGAAGCATAGCGGCCGACCAACCAGCCAGACCCGCCGGACCAAACGCCACCGAACTGCCCCAAGGAGGAGAGCCGACACGGAAGCTAAGCTAACCCAGCTTGGACCTAAGGCCACTCCACTGCCCAGCCTACTGCTGGCTGTCTGATGTGCGGTCGCAGAAACTTAAAATAGATGAATTAAGACGAACCCGGCGACGGGGGGTCGGTGACTGTTGTGTCCTCCCGGATGAAGTTGCAAAGTTGACGGACAATGTTTTCCTGATGAGTTTTAAATGTTCAGATGTTAAGCAGATTTTTCTTGCTGCTGTTTACGTTCCTCGTGATGAAACATTAAAAAAGAATGCACTACAGGAATGTACTACTGTTTTTTCTTTGTTTTGTTTGTTGTGTTTTTCTTGTGTTGCAAATGGGCTACAACTGCATTTCGTTGTGCATCCCTGTGTTGCATCATGACAATTAATGATCCTTGAATCCTAGAGTCATGGTGTTCATTTTTTGGGGGTAAAATAGTCAGTAGCAATAGCAAAATGATGCTTAGACTACATAAACTATATAAACTATGAATACAATATAAAAAACTTCAATTACATTAATTATTTCTTATTTTCTTTGGTATTTTCTTGTCTCATGCAGATATGCAATGATGGTTGCTGTATGTAGTTGTCCAGGGTAAAGTCTTTATTATATCATGTGATGATGTGTGTGTTTGATGTTGTGTGTGTTTGATAGTCACTAGCGTGCACTAGGGCCCCCTACAATCCATCATCAATTTTACCCCCTAAATCAAGAAGAGGAGATGTAAAGGCAGGAAGAGACAGCTCAGAGGAGGACTTTTTAAACTTTCAGATAGCGACTGCGTCCTCTTCCGCCCAGGGGACTTCTCTGAAGCAGCCTGCGGCGATAGCATCGCTGCTGAAGAGCGGCTGTTGTTCCGACTGCAGCATTTTCTTTCTCATTCCTCTCGTGGAGAGAGTTGAGACAGAGAAAATGTCAGCCAACGAGTGCAAACGTTTCAGCTGATTGCATTTCTAAATCGGTTGTGAAGCACCCGCGAATACAGAACTCGACAACAAATATATATATTTTTTTGTAACACAATTGACCTGCCATGCTTCTGGGACGAGGCCACGCTCGCTTACACTATCTACTGACTAGTTGTTTTTTTTTGACGACTCACTTCTCTAACTTCATAACGAAAGTGGTCAGAAAGCAAGAGAACAGTTATTACTTTGACTTGCTGAAATCTCCATGGTGCCTTATCCCCTATATTTACATATAAATCAATCAATGTTGTCTGTGAGGCTAATCTACCATTCTAGCATCATAGCTCTGGGGTTAGCAATGGTGGTCTGTCCCCCACTGAAGTCTGAAATATCTCAACAACTAAAAGACATTCATGGTATTCAGAGGATGAAGCCTTATGACTCTAGTGCCATCATCAGGTAAAAAAAACAACATGTTTTTTCTGTGGTTTATGTCTAAATGTGCGCAGACAGCGAAGGGTCAATTCACAGCAAACGGCCTTGTGTTAAGGATTTTAAAATCGAACAGCTAGAATCCATTTATTGTTAACAAAGAGAACAATTACTGAGTTTACTGACAGAGCAACAAGGTGTGCAAAAGACCGTTTCTCTCTGTGTAGACAACGTTTCATTAATCACGGCTGAAATTACCTTTATTTCTGCTTTGTACATGTTGTGGAAGTCCCAGATATCGTCGGTGTGTGTGGTTCATAACCTCGGTGAATTTCATTGAGCTGCATTCACTGTATCTAGCAAGCCACACATCGGAGGGTTTACTACAGCTGTATGAACCCAAACTAAACAGATTTTACTGTGATTTAATTGCAAAAAAATGGATAAAAAGGTGGCCGAAATAACCACATAATGATGCCCACCTACGGCTACAATATGTTTTTCCTACATTTCTGATTCAACAACGTTAGTGATGACAGGAGAATTTAAATGCCGATAGGCTTTCGTGACACAGCATCACACAAATTTCTCGCTCAAGTTGACATATTTGAACTCGAAAAATTTGCCTCGCGATTGGTGCGAACACAGCATAACACGTGGTTAAATGAGACTACAGAACGTCACCACGCCGAACACTAGTCCGCCTTTAAAGACTGTTTACTGGCGCTCATGTGACCGTGGTGTAGTTCCTTTATAGCCCAACGTTTTAGCTTCTTACTTCTGCCGATTGCATTCACGCTTAAAAAGGTGGTGTTCATTTGGGAAGATGATCTTGCTGAACAAAATGTTTGTTTGCCCACAGAGTTAATTTTCTGCAATAATCCAAAATCCCCCTTCATAGGTGGGCCTGCCAACAGCAGCACCAGTAACACAGTATTTCACATTTCAGATTTGGTTTTTACCAGGTCTTTAGAGAGTTAGATCATTTTGTTAACCTTGGAGATTTCTGAGCTTAGACGAATTTGTACAACAGTAGTCCTCTTCTCTCTTGTAAAACCTCGTCTTTTAGAAACATAAAAAATAAATAAAAAATCCTTTGAAATGTCAAGCATAGCCACTGGTTCTCTAACAGATAAAAAAAAGTGATTTCGAGTGCACTTACCGAATAAAACATATTTTTTCAGGGATGGAATATCTTGAGTTCACCTGCAGACTGGAAGTGCACTTTGAAATCAGTTCACGCTTTTATTTTGTTGCTTTTGAAAAAAGGTTTCCTTTTTAATTACCAGTTGTCAACAGTAATAACCTCAGGCATTCTGCTTCATCCATCCACCCTATCTATCCAGCTGTCTGCCTATCATCCTCACAACAATAATTAATCTCCCGCTGAGCTTAGGGATTTATTGTACGTGCGTCTTCATCATTTCTTAAATCGGACATGAAGCATCTATTACCTGATTAATTTTGCCGTGGATCCCTGGGAGAATAACTGTCACCAAATGATCTGGAATCTGTACCTGCTCCGGATGATAAGCCGAAATAAAACAGGGTTTTTCAATCACTTGTGGAGTGCCGTGGATTCTCATTTTCTCTGGGGCCATTTTTCTCAACAGGGGCTCCAACACAACAGGGGGCGTTTTCCCCTTCTCCTACTCCATGCCATTTTTCTCTCTCAACACATCTCTCCCACTCACTATCGACGAGCTCATTGATTCAGCGGCCCATAGTCTATCTCACTCTCCTAATCTGTCTGAGTCCACCTCTCTACCTGCTTACACTAATCCCTCTATCTTGCAATTTCTTCTCTTTCCACTTTCTCACATCTCTACACTCTTAAATCAACTCCTCACTCATGGCTTGGGGAATCAGTAAGTTATAAGTGGTTTCATTACTGTGAGTAATTGCAGGCTCAGGGTGGAAAGCAGAGGTTGGTCACTTCAAAATACAGACTGCATTAAAAGCAAATCTACAAAAAAAGTAAATCTCATTTAACTTTAATCACAGTTATAAATCAAAATGGGTTTATTCTTGAAGTAGTCTATTGCGCCAATTACTGACCGCACAACGCAGTTAAAAAATGACACTCGCAACGGTTTCCACCAGACCTTAAAAGCTGAAGTCAGTGAATTACCGTTCATCTCAAAACACATTCACCAGCACATATACAGACTATAACTACTTCCACCAACTTCTATTTAGGTATTTCACACAGCTGAATAAGACTAAGTGGCTACAAACATGTTCGAAACGCATCCTGAGAAAAGCAATGCTTTCAAGAGATACAGCTAATGGTGGCTGGTGAGCTAAGCATAGCTAACATTAGCGAGTGTAACCCAGACAGTAAAAAAGTGTTGAAATAACAGTTTACTTATTTATTTTCCTACTTTTCTCATAACGTTTTCAACACTTTCACTTTCACCTGTTGAAGCCAATGCTGAAGTGCCTTAAACTTGCATTCCCACTAATGGCCATCAGGGGGCGACTGGTTTCAAAAAGAAGTCTGGTTGTATAGAAGTCTATGAGAAAATGACTCTACTTCTCTCTTGATTTATTCCCTCAGTAAACATTGTAAACATGAGTTTATGGTCTCAATCTCTAGTTTCAAGTCTTCTTCAATACAACATGATGTTCATTTAGTAAATTATGGTCAATTTAGAGTCAAACAAACCATAAAGCAGGGTATGCTTTAGGGCGGGGCAACCTTGTGACTCACAAGTCGCTGCTGCCACTGTGTCGCTACCACGGCGTCCCTACCACAGGGTCGATACCACTGTGTTGTACATAGAGTCGGCTGTTAAGTTATTTCCGCTAAACATTTTGTTGACAGCATCTTTTTCATGAGCCAAAATTAACATCCCAATTACAATTGAACCTGAATCATGGATGCACCTTGCTAGCTGGGCTACCTGATAACCTGATAGCATTTGCTAGTTGGCCCCGTCGGGCCTCGCTACTCTCCAGCTCCAACCTATCGTCCAAATTTGGTCCCTTCTGGCTCCAAAAAACTAAGATGGCGAAGGACAAAATTCGAGTTTTCAAAACCGTAGTCAACAAACCAATGGGTGAGGTCACTTTGACTTCGCCCACTTCTTTTACTCAGTCGGTTCTAACCTTTTAGAAAAATAACTTTAAAATACATTTCTCTATTAAAACAAAATCCGAGCGCACAATACAGAATTTTTAATTCATTGAGTTTTGCAGTTTACATTTTAAATCATAGAGGAAACTGAATTACTTTTATGATTTATAATTATATAATATATATATATATAAGAATCCATATGTGAATCCATATGTGAGAATTAGACAGTTTTCACTGAATCTTGAAAAATAAAGTTTAGAGACTTATACAAATTAGAGTCTGATGAGGTTACCTGAGGTTAAGGGCAGGACGTCACGTCGGCATTTCACACGTTTACTACACCAACGCCCGACCCATTGTTTTCTATATGAGCCCACAGACTGACTGCTCGTCCACAGAGCACTACACGGTCAGGCTCCTACATATGTAGCTGATCTACTTCACCCCTATTCACCCGGCCGCGCTCTCAGGTCAAACGTTTTAGGTCGTCTGTCTGTCCCACGCACACACCTTAAGACCCATGGTGAACGAGCTTTTGAGGCAGTAGCACCAAGGCTGTGGAATACTCTGCCTGCTCCTCTACGCCTCGCAGATTCTGTGAACACTTTCAGAAACCAGCTCAAAACGCACCTCTTTAGACTGCCGTTTGGGTAAAACCCATGTCCTAGACCTGCTTTTAAACTATGTTTTCATTTTGTATTTTTCTGTGTATGTAAATTTTGGCCCTATGGTCACATTGTGTTTTTCATGCTTGTAATTTCTGCCCTGTTAAGCACTTTGTGACTTTTGTCCGTGAAAAGCGCTTTATAAATATATTTTACTTTTACTTTACTTTACTTATTCTATTGTCTTATGTCAAAGCATACAAGACACATTTTTTTCATCAAATTTGCTCGCTAGATATTCACAACCTGGCTACTCTACGTTTCCAACCTCACATTCAATGTGTGCTACATATTCACAGTTGAGGCATATCAAATGATGTAACGTGACGCCACTGAATTGTGCTGCATTTTAGTTTGAAATGTTTCTTTGTTGCGGAGGATCCCTAGTTTCATTTTCTTCCCTTCATCTCAGTTTACATCTTTAATCCCAGCTCTCAAACAGAGCAGTCCAATTCTTCAAGACAAGGACAAATCATCTCTCAAAGGTTCGTCAACCATCAAACCTGTAATACCACCTGAGATTTCCGCTTTGACGGACGCCCGACGCCATCGGATGGAGATCAGGTAATGCGTTGCAGTAGCCGTGGCCCTGCAGTGTCATCATCCATGCTATTCAACATTTAATGCGATCGTCCATCACATGACAGCCGGTGCCTCTGTCTGATTTGAATCAAACCGCTCCTGATGCCCGACCCTCTCCTCACTCACTTGAAATCTTTGTCATAAGAAGAGCCCAGCAGGGACCAAGATGAACTTAGCCAAACAGCTAATTCGGCACAAAAGTGAACAAATGCTCGCTGACAATGAGCGTGTCTTGTCTCATCTGATCTGACAGGACTCAACAAAAGAGCACAGGCTTGCAGTATAGGTTTGAAATAAAGTGCACACCTGCTACCACAGAAGAGGAATCTCACATTTTGGGGATTGTCAGTGACTCGGCACTTATAGCTTTACCAGGCGACTTTTCCTTTTTGTCAAATAATAATCCCTGTTTTGATGCAGCCGCTGCACACTCAATGGCCTCAAAATGTGCTCCACTCGCTGTGATAGTTCAGAACACAAAGCAAATGTGAAAATGCAGGAATTACCCTAAACAGCAGGAGAGTGAGCGCTCCATTCAGGGCACAGTGAACTCTCCTGCAATAGCGGAAACTCTTCACTGTCAGACAGTTTGAACGACGTGGCATCGTGTGATTTCGGGGGGAACCGAGGTACAATGTTTACTGAGGTAGTAAATCAAGTGAGAAGTAGAGTCATTTTCTCCCAGACTTCCATACAATCAGACTTCTTGCAACCGGAGGAGTCGCCCCTGTTTTTTCATGTTGTTCTTTTTGGATGTAACTTGTATCGCTTAACTCTGAACATTGTGTGCATACAGACGTTGCAAAAGAAAAGCAACTCGCTTACGAAATGTATCTAATGTCTGACTTGCTGTAGTCTCAACCTGATGGTTGTGGGAGCTCACAAACTAACCCTTTCTCACAACAGGCAGGAACACAACTGCCAAGGCCACGGCCACGGGGATAATAGGCACTTTGACTTGTTGTTAGACCTCCGAACCATCCATGGGGAAAGAGCTCTATCCATTCAACTGAATTATTCGAAGTGTCTGTTCAATAAAATATTTAAAGACATTTGAGAGCTTTCTCATCACGTTTATTTCTCAAAGGGAAATTAATAAGATTAATTTCCACCACAGCCCCCTGCTGGTCAGTAGAGAGAATGCAAGTTTTAAGGCACTTCCTCATCGGTTTTACTCAGAATCAGAATCAGCTTTATTGGCATCTATATTACACATCTGCTGAACGCAAAGATGGATGAGACCATCCAGATTCTAGCTGGTACCAATCACAGATAATAAGACTGGCCTGGGCCCGTGGAGCTGCCTTTAGCTTAGCATTGCTGCTAAATTATTTGTTTACTTCCTGAGTCCTGTTGCGAGAGCAGGAAGTGTCCGGAGCAGAACCGGTCCAAGCTTCTACAAGGTGACAAACTTTTAAAGACATTTGTTGGCCTTAATTTCAAAAAGCAAAAAAACTAATTTAAGACTTTTTAAGCATCACAGGATATCTATGAAAAGATTGCTTGATAACAGAATCAACTCAACTCTAAATCTACTCATTACCTGAAGATATAAACAAAATGTTTGAACGAAGCAGATCTCCATCGTGCCACTATGCTGCTTTCTTCAGCTTCACTCTTCATCCTGCTGACAGGGGTCGATAATAACCACCAAGACCATCCTGTCCTTTTTGGTTTACATTTTATTTGACAAGACAATGATCTGTAAAACATGTACAATAGGTTTCCCAAAAAGCATACAAAATGATAATCCATCTGCGATAAAACAAAAAACAAATGAAAGAAAGTATGAATGAAAGAAAATCGATAAACACAAAATACGATATCATCTCCAGTGCATTTTTTTTCTTCTTTTTTTCTAGCATTGCCATCATCGACGTCAAACCCATCACATGTTTGTGTGTTTCCCCATTTCATGATCCGTTATACTGTCAAGACAAGAAGTGGAAAACTGACAAGCTAAAAATAACATAAAGAAGGCACGTCTGGCTCCGTGATGAGAAGCTGTGATGATGATGGTTAAAAGAGAGAGAACAGTGAGGTGTGAAAGAGAGCGCAAACGAGGGAGAGGACCAGATTCAGACCTTTATTGAGGACATTCACAGCTTGTGTTTCTGGCATCGGACCCAGAACAGGGGGGGGGGGGGGGGGGGGTGGGGAGATGGAGCAAAGCACCTTGGCCAAAATGCAACCCTGCAGCTCCCACAGACGGGACACGGGGCCCTCGATGTAACAGCTACTTTGAAATCACAGGTCTCCCCACTTCTCACCCTCCTATAACTGCTGACTCATCCTTTTTGAGAAAGTACCGCCTGTAAACCGACTTGGAGCTAATATCTTTGAGCAATTTCCGTTGTTGTTGGCAGCTCCGTGACGGCACTCCTGGCGATGTCTAGATTGTAATTTCAGATACCTCCGAACGAAGCAGCTCTATTAAACGTATAAGGCTCTGGGTAAAACTGAATGAACCTCCAAATAAGACGACAGAGCTGAAACTCAATACTGAACACTTGCTGAGTCATTGGTCTGAGATATAATGAGTCCCAATGATTGTCTTTCCCTTTGTGCTCAATCTATCAACAGCAGCCAACATATTAATGCACAGAAAACTAAATATTCATTCATTTACATTTAATTCTGCTTCATGACTTTTTTTTTTCCTGTGGCAGGGCCATGAAACACATTCGTGATTGTCTGACGAGTCAGAAAGCGACACACTCATGGTGGTCCGACTCTTCTTGCACAACTGGGAGCTTTTATCCCATTGGTCCATGCAGCATGCCGACGTTCCCTTTCATCAAAATGAACATCTCGCTTATACTGCTGACTATCGTAGAAGTCTCTATATATCCTGCACCCGTGCTGAATTTATACTGCAGATCCAGTGACCATTATAGATGAGAACCAATTAAAGCAACTAAAATAACCAACCAATTACCACACCATGAGTCAGTTATGTTACAATAGATACAATTAAATTGGTAAGACAGATTTGTGGCTCTTTTCAGGATGGACCAAACTTGTCGCGGCGTTTCAGTTTACTTAACAAGCAGCAGAAAGTGGTACTTCGATTATAACTTCCAATTTATAAGAAAAAAACACCCAAAAACTCGTCACCAAAGCTAGCGATGATTGAATACTAACAGATGATTGTCATACATCAGAAAAACTAAAAAATTGCATTTTGTTTCGACCTCGCAGAAAGTGAAAGCTGTGATGAGAAAATGTCCTGGTTTTCTTGTTGTAAACTATTCCTTTCTATTAGTCTCCATTTGTTTCTCCTCCTGTTTAAATCTCTATCTGTCAGCGCCTGTTAATGAACCGTTTTCAATTCCGTAGTGTAACCGCCACCCGACTATGTGCTTTTGACGGTGATTTGGGCAACCACGGTCTCACTCCCAACAAATCAAATACGGAATCTTGGTCAGTGGCCCTACGGGTCAAACTGTAATGATCCACGTACCCCTCTAGTGTCAGTTTTGCTCATGCAGGACTGCCTCTTGTGGCTGTAGTAGTCAAAACTGGAGCAAAGGAGGAAGTCAGGTGTATTAGTATGAAGAGTGACAAACTCCATGTTGGGAGGAGGTCAGGGAGTGAAACCCAGGACTTTCACCCAGGAGGCTACTGTTCGTGTCACGTGTAAAACCGAAAGTTCATTTATTTAAATTTAAGTAGGTAAGTTAACAGGGGTGTAAAGATTAACAGATACGTGTCAAATAATCAATACTAGAGTCTTAGATATGGTAACGTCAATACAAAACTCTGAAACCAACTCAAAATTTGAGGGGAATCCGTCCAAAATGTGTCATAAAACGTCAGAAATTGATTTTTATGTCTTATCTGTGAATTGGATGGAAAATTGATTTATAAATAGGTGTATGAGTGGAAAGAGAGAGGCTAATGGGGAGCTAGCTAGCTAACGAGCTATGTAGAGCCACAAAAATAAAGGGGATCAAAATGTGCCAGGCGATCATTTTGCATGCGGGAGGCTGAGCTACGTTTAACAGCAGTACACAGGAGTTTAGGGCTACCTTCTTTGGCTTGTTGGCTAAACGTTAGCAAGTGTTGATGAATTAGCATCGCTAGCTTAGACCGCATAGTGTCCTGCTGCTACTTAGCAGCTAGCTCTGGGTAAAGATTGATAAGTTAACATATGTTACGTACTTAACTTATGAATGTTACTTAAGTTAGGTAACAAACGTACTGAATTCAAGCCCAAACCATGACCTTTTCCGAGATTGCCATTTGCGTAACATACTTAACTTTCGTCAGTTTGCGACTTAAACCACGCGTTGAATCTATCCTGCAAAAATGAAAATTACGCTAAAGGGCCACCCAGTGCGCTAAAAAGTGACGCCAAGGGGACCAAGTGTTCGTATGTGACGGGTTGGGAGGGACAACATGTCGGATTTAGGCCGCGGTTAGCTAGATCCTACCGTCACGACTGTCAACATTACCTCAAGAGGATCTGTGCACCTCGAGGCCTCACTCAGGACCTCAGGATTAGAGATGAGAGGAAAGATTGCATCTCTGTGTGCATTGCACTCTGCGGCCGCGAGACACGACAATCCTGTGTTGACTGCATTTTCGGATCAGCGCTAAAGACAAAAAAAGGAAGCCTGCTGAGCCGTCACACAACCGAAAGAAATACCTCCCATTCTCTCAACATAAATTGGACTTGTGCTCGTGGTGTGCGTGAATGTGACAGATGCACTGAGACGGAGATAAAAAAAACTAAAAACAAAACAGCTTTCTTGTTGTTTTTTGACATTCAAAAATGCTTTTACAAATGGAGAAGATTATTCCGCAAACAGCCTTGGGAAAAGTGTTTCAACAAGCCACCGATCATGCCATGCAGAGTAATATGAACAAGGAGTAAAATCCACACCATTTCATTTTTTTTCCCATATATTCAAATTAAACATTTTAGTATTAAGTGACAACCTCAATGTACCCGTGAAAAATAAAATAGTAATATACACTTTATTTTTTTGGTGTTTTTTTTAAACCGCTCAATTTGACATTTAACAAACTTCCATCCCCTGTACAGAGGCACTGATAACACCTACACTGGTTAATTTTTTTATGTGTACACATTTCACCAACAATATATTATTCATCAATATTATCAATACTATTTACACTGTTTGTTCATCATTTGGTACATCTGACATCTATGAAGACCATTTTTTTTACTCAGCCTGGCATAGTTGTTGCTCACCTTTTTGTTCTTTAAAGTTGACAATTGGCTAAAAATGCAAAATGCATATTTTCTACATATGTAAAATGTTCTGCATATATCAGAGCGTGTGACCATTTTAATCTGATAAAATGGCTGTAATGGCAGTATTTTTCTAATACATGCTGAGCATTTTCACACTCTGAAAATACATTCTGCATAAGGTTTTCTCAGCCTTATTAGTGTGATTTATTAGAGGAGGACTAAATACAAACATTGGTGTTTTTTTTAACCCTGTTGTGTGTGTGTGTGTGTGCTTTGCTGTAAACCGGGTTTCATCTCCCCAACACACACAGCCTCACCCAAATCTTGCAATTATGAATCATGGAATCTTAATCATGTAATGTTGCCAGGTTACGAAGCATCAAAACAATGTTCACTTCCCCTTCGTTAGCGCTAACGAGCAACCCGGCGCTCCGGGGAAAGATGGGCCCTTTTGACAACGTAATAAAGTGGAATGTTTCTTTATTGGAATGTAGCCTGGAATATAGTGGTAAAGGTTGGATTTTTTCTGAAGAGCTATTGTAGGAGTTGATAAAGAACTGAAATACTTTCAAAGATCTTGAGTGATTAATTGAAGCTGCTTGGAGAGCAACATGCTTTGGACTTTCTGGGACCGTATTCAGATGGTATGTAATTAAAACCAAACCAACCGTGGAGGAAGAGTCCTTTGAACGGATTTCAAAGGTGGTATTTTTTCACTTCCTTAGTATTGCAAGGCTGCAAAGGGAGCCTGATGTTTAATCCCTAAATATAGATGTTCAAATCACTTTCCACGGCTGTAAACAGAAGAGCCCAGGACAGGCAGCTTCACATAAAACACTCATTTTTGCAACGGGGGACGTTTTATGTTCATGGCACAAAATGTTGCATATAATATTTCATACAGAATCCGCTTGAAATGCTGTTGTCTTGCTGTTTTATTTTTGGGCTGAAATTTGGATTCGCAAGCATCACACAGGCAGCGCGTGGTGTGTTAATTAGCTGAGGGGAGTGTTCCAGTTCACCTACATTGCAACACCTCTCAACCATGTAATTAACAGATTGTAAAAGCCCGCCTCATTATACGCAATGCACATGTGATTTCAAGTGCTACCTCTTCAGATATCAGGAACGACTGTGTGTATCCTAAACTGCTTTCAAAGCTTTGATATTTTGTGCTTTATTTTTGCTTTTCTTTACCAGATATTTGAAAAGTAATGATGATTAAAACCGTATATGCAAGAGTTATAAACATGAGGAAAAGGAAAAGCTCGTTACCTTTGCTTGCCATCCTATTTGTCAGTAGTCACAAGTGGCTTCAACAGAAAGGAAATCACTGCTTCTCACGCCTGTTTTTATGGGGAGATGCAAAAACATTTTGTCCCAAAAAAACAATAAATGTGCCTGGTAAAAAAAAGATGAACTTGGATGCAAAATGTCATCGTGTGTGGGTTAAAACTTTCTAGTGTAGAACCAGGTGTGCTCGCCTTTTGCCTTTCATGCAAATTTAGGTGACCTGGAACGTGCCCATATGCCCGGGATGCGGTGGCTGTGGTTGCCACGGCTACACGTACATGGCGGGAGATACGAAGCTCTCGCCGCGGGAGATGTTGGCAGCCGGTTGCTCGTGATTGGACGAATCCAAGTTGTTGCCGCGGTGACCGTCGTCGGCGAGTTCGTTGACTTTGTCGTATTTGGCCGAGTCGTCCAGGACCGGGGGTCCGCCGCCGTTCAGGGCTCCAGTGGTCTCGTCATCCAGGTTCTGCAAGGTGTCACACGTGTTTATGGGAATACAAACACATTAAATCCACTCACAGTAATAAAACTCCTTACATACCAGGAGAAGTATGGGATGTTAGGGAAAGATCTTTAAAGTTACTACAAGGAACTTTCATTTTGTGTTGATTTTGGCAGTTCCTATGAAAAATAAATGATAGTTCCGGGTCTGGGTCTGTCCCCGGTGGACTGGTTGCTGCGCTGCTGGGCGCCCCGCTGAAGTCTGAGCTGAGTTTCTGGTGAACCGGCATGATTTCGCCAGAATCCGACCCGGTGGCCTCCAAATGACAAGCATTAAGAATAACTATATAGAAATAGACAATCTTCTCGCTGATAGTCTCGTTTACTGATGTAGGTCATATTGCAGCATCAGTACTAAATTGAGACTGTTTCATAACCACTTAAAAGTTCCTTGTAGTAACAACGAATACTGTTAAAGTTACAACACACTTTTAGACTGTTTTAGTAATTGTACACAGCTTAATATTAATATCATTTGATTGACTGGAACAAAGCACAAACACCACGATGTCCCTACAACACAGTGTGTAGCTGTCCAAACAGATGTGGAGCCCACTGTTACATGAGTGTGGCTCACGCGTCGGCGGGCAAAAACACCTGCTTGTCTGTGTGTGTGAGTGTGTGACTGTGTGCTGTGTTAGTTACCGTGACAGGCTCTCCCCCCGTGGGCTCGTAGTAAACCTCTCCTGGGCTGAGAGGGGCCGTCTCTGTGGCCTTGGGAGGCTCGGATGGCTTGTTCAGCTACATGCACAGAAACCACACCTTATCAACCGCATCATCAGAAAACAGCACAAGATAATGCAGCCGAGAAGATAAGAGCTCGAGACAACGCCTAAAAATAAGTGTATGCTAGCGGCGTAACAGAGGCTGCAGACTGGAGTCGTAAGTAAAGATAGTGTAGACTTTGAAAGAAAACACAACACACTTACAAATATGTCGCTGAACTCAGGCAATATAAGACACCCTTACATGGTCTGGTATGAACTCTAGCTAACGGTGGCTAATATTAGCTAAGTTTAACTATCTGTGTAACATGGCAAATAGGAAAATCCACTTGTTTTTTTTCTACCTGTACTCATGTTGAACTTAAGACGTCAGAGATAAACATAATTATGTCTTTAACGGGACAGTTCACGCTCTCACCTGAACTGCTATGTATCAATCTAGATATTTTTGGTCTGAGTTGGCGAGTGTTGGAGGTATCGGCTGTAGAGATGTCTGTTTTCTCCCCAATATGAAGGAACTAAATGTCACTCGGCTTGCACTCAAGTTAATCCACAGACCTTGTCCAAGGAGGACGCCATTCATTTTTACATCTCGCGTTGTCACGAGCACGAGGCTCTCATCAGTGCATTCTTCTGCGCGGTGAGATGGTTGGTGGGCGTAGTTAAGAAAATAGTTCCTATCTGAAACTGCTCCAAACAAGGTCTGTGGATTATCTTGAGTAACCGGGTCATAATTTCTGGAAAGAGACATTGCTGTTGAGTTGTTTTAATGTACTTTTTTGGCCACAAGCCAAGCGGCATTATATTGCAGAGAACAGTAATCTCTATGGCTGATTTCTCCAACACACAAAAAAAAAGTACAGGTACAGAGAAATATGTCTTGTTTTTGGAGTCAATTGTCCCTTTTAAGGAGCAGACTCAAAACAATATCCTGGCAAATGATCCTGTCATTGTCACATGTGGCCACAGGGGGCGCTGTGCAGGAAAAGTTAAAAAGTCTCACTTTAAATTCGATTTTATTATCGTAGCACAGAGCATAGTTTGTTTTGGTTACGATAATACTATTTGTCATTTAATACTAATGCTACTAACTCATTTCAATACAACGCCCACTTGTAGCAGCTACAGCTACATTGTGTTTAGGCTCTGGCAGCACTTGGCTAAGATTAGGGATGCATGTTTATTAACAGCTTATAACCTTAACATAACATATCGTAATGTAAACATAACTACGAACGGGACTCCGGATGTAAACCCTGTAAAATAGACGTGACGACTTGTAGTTTGCTTCTAAGAACTTTTGACTAGACTTAAACTGACCCTCGTCAAATGACTTGTATAGATATTTTCAATTGAGCCACTATATTAAGATAACGAGAGGCAGTTAGTCAGTAAAAACCCTAATGAAATAGAAGACTTTATCAGTATTGAAGAAAAACGTTTTCCAATTAAAAACCATGTCTTCCATATAGACAGAAGGCTTAAAGCTGACAAATCGCTAAATACAAGGAACATGAAGGAAAAGTGGGAACTGGAATTAAATGTTATAATTGAAGATAATACGTGGGAAGATCTGTGCAACAACTGCTATAAAGAAATCAATAGCCAAATATGGAAAGAATCTGACTGGAAATGAAAAATCTGATATTTTAATACACCTATAAGCTCTTCATGTGTGACAGATCCTTTGGCGGTAGTTATGTTGGAGAAAGTGTGGAGAAATAGGGGATCACACACATATCTTTTGGGATTGCCCAGTAATTCAACGGTTCTGGAAAAGGCAGAAATTGATCAAATCATAGAAGTGGATGTCCCCTCAGAGTCACTGCTATTTCTGTCTGGCTCTATAGCAGAAGAGTTAAGTGACACAGATCTGAGGTATATTCTGTGCATACTTTTACCAGGAAAATGATAACTGTGAACTGGAAGGATGCAAAACCACCAACCATAACTCAGTATCTGCAGAGACTGAAACAAGTTCATACAATGGAAAACATGACTGCAAATCTACAACTGCAAATAAACACTTTTATACGGAGATGGACCTGTGTTACATTATACCTAAGGGCTTAAACAAATGAGATGGGTTGTTGTAACAAAACTGTGCTGTACTACCAGGACCACCATTATTATGCCCACTTGTTATAACTAATCCTGCTCTGATACAAATGTCACCCTTCTGTAAAAGTCTTTCATTATTTGTATTTACTTATTTAATTCTGTTTCCATTTATTTATTTTAATTCTATTTCACTTTACTTTTATTACTTTATATATTTATTGTATATATTATTAAAATTAATTAAAACTTTTAAACTTTCATAGTTGAACCCCCCGTGTAACCCCATTTTAGCATTAACGGGCATTTAGACATCTTTCATACATTCTAATCAACATAGAATTGCAGGGTTTTTGGTCTCATTACATAATGCGTTTGTGAGCACAGCGGTCACAAAAGTGTGATCGAATGATGGAATAACATGGGGGGGGGAGGAGGAGGAGGACAGGAGGGCTCTAATGGAGCTCTTCACAAACCAAGCTCATTATTTCGACACACAAGCCAACTCAGATCTCCAATCAATAGCCATTAGCCCCATTATGACTGCCCAAATGGACTGCGTGTGTGTATTTTTGTGTGAGGAATATAATCGTGGTGACGATAAAGATTGATTTGAGTTCACATCGAGCACTCACCATCTCTGTTGAGCTGCCTGCCTTCACAGGGGGAGGGGGCTTGTGCTTGGGGGGGCCCCTGATTGGAGAAAAGACAAAAGACAATGTGGCGCTGATTGTTGTTTCGTTCACACATCACATTTTCTTTTGTGCGAAACAAAGAAACAAGCCGGGCCACCGAGAGGCACAGACGTAGAAGGTCTTGAAACATTGTGCCACAAACCAGTCCAGACTCTATAATGAGTCTTTTAAATGGCAGAATGTTTTCTTAATTAAAGCGGTGAGATTTGTCTTAAAGGTTTTTGCACTTGGACCCTAGAGCAGATTATTTGTACTGGTAAGAAAATAAAAGTGTTTTTATTCTTTGGTCTTAATAGAGATTTCTCTAAGTGACAAGGCACCAGTTGAACTGGAGACCTTGCATAAACGATATGTGGCCCTTCACGCTTTCCATCAGCTCTGGGTTAAAAGAAAAAGCCAACCCAACGGACCAGGTGTGACATCAAAGTCAGTTCCCCCATTAAGCAGTGTTGCCCTCCTTAAAGTTAAAGTCATAGCGCGATTGTTTGGGTTATTTAAGGTTTAGGTTGCGAGAAACAGTATTTGACACAACACCTGTACCAGGCTCCCCCCTGTAGTGCATTTACAGAAGGTCACGATGGAGGACGGTGATGTCCATACTACATGGTTTGAGGCTTTAATATCATTTTACAGTCATTTCTGGCCAGGCGGTCATTTCATGAAATATTATGAGACTGAGACTACTTTGCCAGATGTTTTATATTCATCTGTCTGTCTGAGGACAGATTTCGTTGCGCAAGAGGGAGTAACCAAACTTTACAGGTGCAGCTGAGATCAAAAGAGTTTGAAGATGGCTGAGGCCTCGCAATCTGTGTATCAAGTGTTCTCTTCATATTCAATTGGGCATCCAAAATTGGAAAAATGAAAGACATCAATAAAATCTTTTTTTGGGTTTTTTTTCAGCATAGTAGCCTATTTTGGTAAATGTCATGTTGAAAGTCTCCACTGTACGAACAGATTAACCTTTACAAGAAACAGAAAGTTGCCATGGATACAGTGAGTTAGACCATGAGCAGCAACGTCAGCCCCGCTTTATATTTGCTTACATTTCTTTGGAAAATGAAGATAGCCGAATTACCTTTATGCTTTGTGCCATTTGATGTGCTGACAACTATCACTCAATTACTACAAAACTGAAAAAGTACAAGACAAAACACTGATGTTATTTAAGTTCATATTCATTTGCACTAAATCAGGTACTATCACCCAAGTGTATTTGCTGCAGGTTTATCATACTGGGCCTCTGGACTTTAACTTGAACATAAAATCAAAAGGAAGAAAAAAACATGCTGTTTTTTTTTTTTTTTCTTTATTTTTGATTCATAAATAAATAACAAAATTTAGAACTGTTTTTAAATTTATGATTTTGGATTCCGAATTGAATATGAAAAGAACGAATGATACGCGGATTGTCCGAGCATGGGTTCAGAGTACCGAGCATTTTAGGGAGTAAAATCTCCACGCGGCCTCACACCGACCTCAGGTGAGCGAGCTACTTTCCCCGCTGGGCCGACTCGTGACATGCAGCACGCCTTAATGAGCAATGCTCCCGGGGAAAGGGAGATTATATTTTTATTTGGAAGGTTAAAGAGACGATGAAGTAGACGCTAATGAAGACTTACTCTCCGTCCTCCTGGCGCTTGCGGATGTAGTAGACGGTGCCGACGATGATGCCGATGAAGGCGAGGGCGCCGAGGATACCTCCGATGACGGCACCCGACGACGGGCCCGGAGTGAACTGCCTCTCCTCCTCTGGGGCGAGAAGAAAAAACAGAGTATTTTTCAAATCAGCAATTTGTTTGAATTTCACAGGGACTCTGTTCGTGGCACTCACTTGTATTTGTATTTTTCCGTGGCCCAGCAACAACAAACGCACCACACGCAGGAACAAGTTTGGTTTGATTGAATATGTGTAAGCATCGTGACAAATCACAGCAGGGATGATGAGCAGGTAATCAATAGTGTTTCTGTTCAGCTGTGGTGCCACATAAGCATTAAGAATTCAACCGGAGGTCTCAGCTCAAAGCCCTTTGCTGTGCGCCAACACTCACGAACGGCGGAATTCTTGGCATCGCAGCCTCATCAGCTGAGTGTCACGCTGACCTCGACCCCTCCCTTCAATTAAGAGCCTGTTTGTAATTGGCGGATGGGTCGCGAGGCATCTAAATTGACTGTAAAAGCATCTCATTACAGCGGCGCTTTTTTTCATTTGAAGAGGCTGACAGCAGCTGCACACAACAACAACAACCACCACCACCACAGAGGCTTCTGCACAATCATCGGCTGCAACATGGATTTTGGCAGCAACAACAAAGAGGGTTGAATTATTTCCACAGGTTGTTTGGTCCTCTTTGTCGGGAAAATCATATTTCATCACCAGCACCGAAGTAACAGCACTCCGCCACGTTTGATACAGAGATGATAAAAGGATAACTGCCCCCATGATTTGCACTCGTTTAGCTCGACTACATACATTTTAGCTGAGGCGCGTATGATTATTCAGCGAGAATGATGCGCAGTTTTTACTGCTGCGAGAAACAAACTGTACTTCAATTTGCAGTACAGTATTGAGTCTTCCCTTGAACTGCAGCTCGTGAAACACCAGAATGTATTTGAATATATTGAAAAAACACATTTGCATCTGCCAGAAGTGATATCTTCCTCATCCTTTACTCTTCAGGTCAAAGAACTGTTAGCATGGAGGGATCAAAAAAAATCAAAAGAAATAATAAAAAATATATGCAGAAACAAAAACAATTAGGTTCAGCTCATCCCAAATCAATCTTTCTACCAAAGAAATAGTCCTTAAAAAATGACTGATTGTTTCCAGAAAAGGCAAGTTCCATTTTGAGTGTTTCAAATGCAATTCGTTTTAATTATTTGATTCCTTCCCAAATTAATTTCAATTTACCTCCATTGTATCTTGGGTTGGCCAAAAATAAATTACATCTGTAGAAACTACATGCAACAAGTCATACGTGACAAAATAGAGGCAGGTGACAGAGTAGCTGAAACTATGCCTTTCATCACAGAGTGAGGAAGACTGGCTGCGTTTCCTCCTCCTCCTCCTCACCAGCAGGTGGCGTTCTGTTTCAAGCTTACACGGCCCTCAAGGAGAGAGAGAGAGAACCAGTGACAGACAGAGAGAGAGAGAGAGAGATGGACAGACGGATAGATGGAGAAAGGAAAGCACTGATAAAACTTGAAAACAAAGGAGAGATGGAGGGGGAGAGAGGAGGGGAGATAAAGGAGGGAGAGATTGAGATGCAGCAGAGGATGAGGTAGGAAAGAAGGGGAGAAAGGCGAGCAAGGAAGGGAGGATGGATTCAAGGTGGGGAGAGAAAACAGGAGGAATAGACAATGAAGGCATGGAGAGACAGATGGAGGGGGGGGGGCAGAGAGTGACACTGGCCTTTGTTCACAGCTGGAGAGGCACAAACACACAGATGCATTTGAATGGGAAGCTTCCACCCTCCACGCGTGTGCATCGGAGGCTCACTGGATGTGTACGTGGGAGGGGGGGTTGGGTATGGAGGACAAGGGCGGAGGACAGGCACCTGATTGGTCAGACTGAGGGGGGGGGTGAAGAGTGGAGTGCACCCCAGAAGACTAGAAGATGGATTACTCACACCTTTCTTACTCATTACATCCCTGAACAGGCAGGAAGCATCAGCCGCTGTCCTCATCGAACACACCTGTTCCTCTCACTGCAGGCCAAACAGAGCTATCAAACTGCACATTGCAACAGTGAGTGCGTTTCCATCCATCTGTGTTGATGAGTGCTTCGAGTTAAAGTAGAATGGAAATGCCAGATATCTGAATACACGGCTAAATATAATTTCGGGAAAAATTGGGTTACTGATATTGAAAATATATATTTTTTCTAATAAATAATGCCATTTCAGGACCAGTTTCTGGCAAATACCAGTCGGTATAAGTGGACTGATAACATAAATTGACTTACATAAGCATGGAAGTTCATTTATAACAAAACTTTTGAACGAGAACCGAAAAACAGGATCAGAATATGAGAGCAGAATACATCGTGAGAGAACGATCCTAGTTTTCGTGAATGCTTAGTTTGCAATGAGTGGGATTTTATTTTGTAAGATTTAAAGCAGTCGAAAGGGTTCTTGCTAACAGGTTTCAGAGGGAACAACGTGGAGTGCTTTGGGAAGCAGTAACAGGATGATGCCTCTCAAGTCAAATCCCCTGGAGTTTACTCTGCTGTTAGTTGGAGTTTGCACGAGAGTGATACAAAATCTGGCAAAATGTAAGCACAACTTGGACGACAGTGAACAGAGAAAGCTCTCTCAAGTGTAGTTACACCGTTCTTCTTGCTCACTCGAGACACCGATGGCCACATGAGTCTTATCGCTGGATCTGAAAAGCATTTCCGTTGACATTGGGCAAATGGAGGGTACACAGACTATCACAGGGCTGACACAGAAACAGTCAACCATTCACGCTCACATTCACCTATGTGCAATTTAGATTCTTCAATTCTGCATGTCTTTGGACTGTGGGATGAAACCCGTTGACAACCCAGGCTGACACTGGGAGAACATGCAAGTTCCACACAGAAGGGCCGTCCAGCCCGGGTTTCGAACCAGTATCCCTCTTGCTGTGAGGCGACACAGCTAATCACAACACAATCTTGCAGCATTTTACAATTACCTCCCATACAAAAATGCTATATCAGGTAATAAGCTTTGAGGAAACATGTAATCTAATGATCTACTGTTGCAGGAATAAGTCCTAAAACCAGGAAATGAGTCAGCATTTTTGCACTTCCTGTTCCCTCGTCTTGAAGTTTTTGGTTAGTTGGTTGTTTTTGGTTCGATGACTGATATAAGGTCTGTGTTTGACACAAGCTGAAAAGATCTCAACATTTTGTTTAAAGACAAAAAGGCGGTTGCTGACAAGTGGCTGAATGAGACGACTAAACGTCATCACTAGAACACTAGTCCGCCTTTACAGCCTGGTTGTGTTTACTCGTTCCCTTATAGCCTAGCATTCTACTTCTGGTGATTGCAGTCATGCTTTAAAAATGATAAAAGTGGTTTTCATTTGTGAAGATCATCTTGCCGAATTAAACGTACAAGTATCATAAACGTTTGTTTGCCACAGAGCTTCTTTTCTGCAATAATCCAATGGAAAAAAATCTCATTGGCTTTTTCTCGAGTGAACCAGTGCGATGCTAACTTCTGGGTTGGCCTACAAAAAAAAACCGTCATCCCTCAGGACTCTATGTTACTGAAGCAATATCAGACAATTCTGCACCAATATCATTGTTCCTTGGCAAAACAGGACATAATGTAAAGTAATGGTGTGGAGGTTGGGTTGGATGGACATGTAGGGCGTCTGGAGACCTTATTAATGCCAGTCTTTTTATCAACCGTCAGCAGTGTATAATCTGTCAAAACTGCTATATTTTAAGTAGACCTTGAAAAACTTTGCCTCTACTGTAGCTTTATGGTTAAAGTTTTAAATCTCCCACATGCTGTAGTGGTGAGTCAACCCTCCCACTGTCTCTTCCTGGATCCACACATCCTCTCAACTGCACCCTTCCCTTCCATTCAACTCTATCCATTACAGGCAATCTTTATCCGAAATGCAGCTCGATTTCCCCATCAGCGAGTCGGTGCCGGTTCCTGCTGAAATATTTATATGAATTATCAAACATTGATATTGTTAAATCAATAGCTCGGGCTTCATTTTGTAGCGTTGCTTTTTAGATGTGAAAATGAGTGGGTGGGAACTTGCTGGCGCACACAGGCACACTACAGCAGACCTTCACTCCTGCTTAGCTCTGTCTGTTTCTGTCCATTTCTCACTCCCTCGCTCGGTAGCAAAACACCCCAGATATAATGCTATTATCTTAGTGACACTCGTGGTGAGAAATTGCTACCGTATCACGCACAATTCAAATGAAATTGAAACAACAGTTCCTGTCTAAAGCGCTCCGTTGCTCTCTCTTATCAAACGCTCCATTGTGTGGGCTGTATAAGCCATCAGAGAAACACATTGTGCTCAAGGCCTGCACTTAACTAGCTCTCCCTGTTACACAACATGGATACAAAAATACAACAGCAAAACAAAACAAAAAACATTGTTACACACACACACATACAAATACATAGATTCATGCACCACAGAAACTCAGTTAACTAATAGGCTGCTTCTAATGTTCAGGAATCTACATCACAAGTCACAGAGTGGGAAACATGAAGAACCAAATCAAACAAGAGGCAAGGCAATTTGTCAGACTAATTCAGGCCATACTGTATTTACGCCACCGAAATGGTGGATATGTGTGAATCATCTACTTGAGTGTTGGCCATAGTCCCAAACGCACACCACGGACGCGTAGTAGTTCTGTTTCTACTGTCCACTTGGAGGACGTGGTCCAGACAATAGATATGCTACAATTTGTAGTCACAACAAATCGCCGGTATGCGGACGTCGGCACAGAACCATGTGTTTTCCCTCTGATGACAAAATGTATGGCACGCAGACGCTACATTTTCGTCATACTTCAGCTTTAGGGGTACCAGGTAAGATTAAGAAACATATAGTAGATTTGAATACGAAACATTTGCGATCAGACCAAGGTAGACTAACTTTTAGCAGCTGAGAGTCTCTCGCGGAAGGTGAGGACCAAAAAAATTCAACATTTACAATATTGCTGTGAAAAAAACTGATCACTCAATTTTTACAGGCCAAAAACTGCATTCTCCGAATGATGAATTCAGTTGTTAAATCAAGAGAGAAAATATTATAACCATTACAACTATTATAACCATTACAACCATACAATAGGATTGATAGAAAAAAAGTCTTACATTAGGTTTAGTTTCGCGTACATTGACAGTTCTCTTGTTCATTTCCGATTTTTCAGTTCTGATTGATCAAACGTCGACAGATCGTCAAGTCATGTTTTTCTTTGCTCACTGATCCATATTCTCATTTGTGACATTGGCTTCCATTTTTTAAAACACCCATTTCTTGACTTGTCACTAGAATTTATATTACAACAGGAAGTGTTCAATACATTTCCTCCTGGCCCGGCGCCACGAGGGTCCAGCGCTGTTTAGCCTACTGAAACACAGCAGAGGAGACGGATAGACAGACTTCCTGCTTGATCTTTGTGGTTGTAAAGACAGTCACAGGAAGCTTCAGTAAAAAATGAGAGAAGTCATTTAGGAAAAGGTGAGGACCCAGCGGACTGTAATCATAACAATAACTGCTGAAATGATGCTAGAGAAAGAGCTGAAAAACTGGGCCTGGTGCTGCTGCTCACCCATCCATAAACTGCCATTTAGATAAGTGAACATTTTTAAACTTGCAGCTGATTGAGTGGCTGCCTGAGACTTTTTAAGGTTTTGTTACCCAAATGCTTTTGACAAAAAAATTCTAAGGAGAAGTTTCACTTCAAACCCCTGCAGCTGCGTGCCTGACATGTAGACTGGAGATGCAATATGACAGCATATGAATGAACGTTACCATCAGATTCAGCCACTGAAACTTCTGATATGGGTTATATGTGCATCTTGGTGTCTGTCCACGGTTAAACTCGTATACTGATGCACCAAACTGCATACTATTTTGTGTGCTCAGTTGAGGCTGCATGCTAAGGACCTCTCGTGGCTGCAGTGACTCACACGTTCTCAAAACACCTTTTATTGCCTGTTTGATAATGCCATGGATTGACTGCTGACTCCTCACTCACTACTCTTAACCCGCCCCCCGCTGGTAGGGGGCACAAGTTTAACCTGATGGTATAATCTCTGGTCGCAATCATGTATACGCATCAACACAATGTTCATTCAGTGTGTGGAGTGTGAGTGGACGAGAAAATAAGAGAGAATGGGAAAGGGAGCAAGAGGAAGAGAAAGTTTTTGGCCATAGTTAAAACTAAAATATATGTTGCAGGTATTAACTATAGACTGTATATAAGAAGTGGACGTAGTCATGGTGACGTCACCCATTGGTTTGTGGACTCTGGTTTTGAAGCCTTGAGTGCAGCCTTTTGGCCGACGCCATCTTGGTTCTTTGCAACCAGTGGTTGGACTGTGGAGGAGTGAAGCCTTGGTAAAGTTGCGGTGGCTGCCTGTCAATCACAAGGTAGCCCCGCCCTAAAGCATCCCCTGCTTTATGGTCTATTTGACTCTAAATGGACCATCATTTACTAAATGAACATCATGCTGTATTGAAGAAGACTTGAAACTAGAGATTGAGACCATAAACTCATGTTTACAATGTTTACTGAGGGAATAAATCAAGAGAGAAGTAGAGTCAGTTTCTCATAGACTTCTATACAACCAGAGGAGTCGCCCCCTGGTGGACAACGGAGAGAATGGAAGTTTAAGACACTTCAGCATTGGCTTTACTTTTTAAAACAGGAGGTTGCCACCTGGTAACATCAGTAAACAGAAACAAAACGGGCACAGTAGCCTATACGTGGTCTGTTGTGAATGTGTGGAGATTCCCCTGGGACGAAGTTAGATTCTCAGCCTGAATTATGCCCCCAGTCCGGCCCTCATTGTGGGTTGTGTCCATTCAAACAAACAACACAGCAGTGGTCGTTGCAGACACACCTGGCTGGAGATCTGCACTCTGCTGCACCTTTCTAGCTTCGCCTTTTTCTCTCCCTGACTCACTCACAGGAGAGAAGACGAGAAAAGAATGCTGGGATCTGAGAGTCGGTGGGATCAGAGAGAGGGAGGAGGGGGGGAGGGGGGGATCAAAGGAGGAGAGGATGGAAGGAAGGAAGGAAAATGGAGAGGAGCGTGAAGGTGAAGCAGTGGAGGAGTGAAGGGAGGGAAGAGGAGCGATAAACGAGGGAGGGAAGGAGGGGTGATGGGGCGATGGGAGCGTTAGCGGCCTGCGGGAAAAAAAGAGAAGGAGATTTTAAAGGTCTAAACACTCCCCAGGGAGGCCATGAGTGACACTGGAACAACAACTGCCTCTCTCGCTCTCTCAGTTTCTTAAAATCTTTCTTTCACCTCCTCCATTTTCAGTAGTTTTTTTCCTTCTTATTTTTCACTTTCTCTGCAACCCTCCTGATATTTTTCACTCTCTCTCCGTCGCCGAGTCTCAACCACTTCCTCTCTCTTTCCTTTCATGCCTCTCATGCTCGTCCTTCAACTCTCCATCAGACAACTGCACTCTGTACTTCTACACGCCTCCAGTTAAGACACAGTCTCTCAAACGCTTTGTTTTTCTCTCTTTTCACAGTCACTCTGTCGCCTTCTGTTGCGGTGTGTTGCTCACTTGTTCTATACTACCGTGCCGACATGAAAAATTACGCTTTTACTTTGTCCTTACCTTAACAAAAACACCTATTTTTCCCAGTGCGACCCCCCTCCCCCCTTCCCCAACTCTGACTCACAAACAGCGGCATTAAGTGCGCCCTCTCGCATTTACAGACTCTGAAAAGACAAATTGACTCTCAAAAACACACAAAGCGCACATCCATAAATATGAGCGAGCGGCGTGTGGCCCACCAAGCACTAAAGAGAACACTAAAATTACTGCAATCAGCAAGCAATTATGATGAATAAAAACGGAATGATTGCAATCTTAGAGGCTAAAAGCTTCCTCATTTCTTTCACACGGCACTTGAACAGAAAAAAGGGTTGAGAGCTGGAGAGAGATAGATAGTGGGGAGGAGGAAGGAAAAGGTGAGTGGAAGAAAACACAGAAAGAGAGAGCTCTATGAAGATCTGCGTCGTTGAATAGTGTGATGCACATTCAAGCTCTTTTACTGTCTTTCATCGCAGAACCTCTCAAAGTGGATTGAATAACAAAAATTGTCTTGAATGACATTATTTACAAAAAAATCTATTCATTTGGAGGAGTTATTTCAACATGAATAATTGTGGACAAGTAAGATGTTATAGGCCTCCAGTTGCATCGCCAATTGCAGGACTGCACATAAATGTATGCTTTAGGGCGGGAATACTTTGTGATTGACAGGTCGCTGACCACTGTCCAAACATCCAGTGTTTGGTTTGTCCGTTCTGGTCTACTGTAGAAACTTGGTGGTGCAATAAGGCGAATTCCATGAAGAGTACCCGCTCATGATGTATATATGAAGGGCTTATTCTCAGTGAAAACACAACCACTCTTAGTTTCAGGTGATTATACACTAATGAAAACGTAGCTGTGGATATTATATCCTATCTAATCTAATAGAGGAAATGCTACACACTGGGCTTGACGGGTCTTCTGTGTGGAGTTTGCATGTTCTCCCCGTGTCAGCATGGGTTCCCTCCGGGTTCTCCACAGTCCAAAGACATGCAGCTTAGGTTAATTGAAGACTCTAAATTGCCCGTAGTTGTGGATGTAAGCACAAAAGGTTGCCCGTCTCTGCGATTGTCTGGCGAACTCTCGAGGGTGCACCCTGCCTTTGCTCAATGTCAGCTAGGATCGGTTCCAGGACAGGCGGTTAAAGATAATGGATGGATGGATCTTTCTGACTTCTGTTAGAAGATCCTTAAAACACAGTGCTTGTTTCATTTCCTTAATGATGTGTTTGACAGCATTCTAAAAGACTGTAAAGCACTTCATCACAGTTTTGAACAGCTACTGGTGAGGCAGCCAGTGTTCAAGGGTCCAATTTTTCTTTTGTTTCTTTTGTCGGTGGGGAGTTTTCCCTTTCTCTGTGGACAAAAGGCGAAACGGGGAGGACATTTCGAGCGCTGCTATGACACAAATTGTTTTAATGATCTAAAACCGTCAATGGTAAATGTCAGGGTTTTGGTAGCAGTCCCTTTCTAAAGCTGCATTGACCAACGGCCAAAGTCTCCAGGGCTGATTGAAGATATGAGAGAGGGTTGCATTTTCCTTGTAGTGTTTTAAGAGTAATCTGAAAACAAAAGAGGAACAGGACAAAAAGAAGGATCAGGAATCATGAGCCAATCGAAAAACGCATTGGATGATGACTCGGCTCACTGGAACAATTGGGACAGCGGAAGAAGCATGAATAAATTCCAGGCAGCTCCATCACTGTGCACTCAGTGTAATTAGCCTTCTGAGACCAGACAAGAGCCATCCAAACCCGCAGCTCTTTTGGTTATGGAGCGGCCTGCGGTGGAACAAAACGCAAAAAACACATGACGTTTGCGCCTACGTGTGTCACTAATAGGAAAGCAGGTCTCATGGGATCACTAAATGCACTTTAAATGCAATCCCATTGCACAGTGCAGCTCTCTCTCACGCACACACACACACACACACAAGCTCAAGTGCAGCGTGACCTTTTTGAATAAATCTGCCTATCAGTGCTCGCTGTGTTTGTGTGACAGATATCTTTGGATATGCAACACTTCACAGCCTTATCTGTAGCCAGCGTCTCCCCCTTTCATTTCCTGACAGCTGTGTGTGCGAGTCCTTTCTCCCCCATATGTCTCTACCCACTTAACAGATTAAAGAGCACACACACACACAAACGTGCACTCACACTATACACACACATGCAGACACATTCTGCTTCTTGCTTCCCCAAATAGCATCCAGGGTAGAGGGGTGGGGAGTGAAATGGCATTGCTCTCTAAATGATACAGAGCAAATGAGTTTATCTCAGAGACAGACAGCCCCCAAACCATTCAGGATCAAACTAGGTCATACTCAGAGAGAGAGGGAGAGAGAGGGAGAGGGAGAGAGAGGGAGAGACTGGAGAGAAAAAAAGAGAGAAAACACAAATGAGGAGGGAAGAAGAAGAAGAATTAGGAGAGAGAAAAGAAGGAGTTGAAGAGTGACCCCGGCTGAAAGGATCTCCTCTCTCCGGTCCCCCTTGCCTCGTCTCCGACCTCTGTCTGCGACACTGACATTTCGAGTTGTCGCCTCTCCGAAAAGAGCTGTCACCTACCTAGTCAAATTACATCAGATCACTTGGAGGAGGGGAGCAGAGCAAGGTGCTTCTAAGGAGGTTTTTCAACTGGACCAAGAACCGTGCTCAGTCTGGAGTGGAAAACCGACTGTTTAAACAACCAACAAGGCAAATCATGTCTTTGTTGTGGCACTTCTGTAGTTTCAAGGGATTAGGCCACATAGTGAGAACAGTGCAGTAACATCACTTTGCTGTATTTGCACTGGGAATAAAATATTTCAGAGAAAGTTAGATTTAAGACTTTTAAAGACTCCTTTAATGCCTCTTGGAATGATATTTAGGACAAATTGAAAATAGAAAGAAAAACATGAAGCAACATCAATTGGTTGGGGATAGGGACAATTTTGCACAAATGTTTATTGTAACATAACACATGAGGGTAGACCAGAAATGTGAAATACCTGGTATTTGGTGGAGTTTTCTTGTCAATTTTGTGTTTCTTACTCTGCATGTGGGATCCCGCTGCCTTAACTTCAATCGTGCCGTGTATAAAACTTTTTGCAGAAATGACAAAGAGTCTCGTATGCATTGCCTTGTACTGGTTTCAGCAATCTTGGTTAAATAGCCAATTTTCTTTGAATTTGCACCTCCCCATGACAGCTATCTAGCAGACAGTGGATCGTCTGAGCATCCTGGCCGGGATGGATGGATTACTGAACAGGCCTACCAGGGCACAGGCCCAGGGACCTAAATTATCAGGGGTTTCCCTGGCTTTCACTTACAAAATGTCACTCAAAGAGACACGAACCAACCAGGAAAAGTCTCAAAAAGACCACAAAGAAACATACAACGACTACAAAGAGATACAGAACGACCACAAAGAGACCAAAACAACTACAAAGAGACAAACAACTAATACAAAGAGACACAAAATGACTACAAAGAGACACAAAACAACTCCAAAAAGAGGCTAAACAACTACAAAGTCTGTATCTTCTTCCCATGAAGGAGAGGTGGTGGGGCCTTTTGGCCTATACCCAGGGGACCAGTGTCTCATAATCCACATATGCCAACAGAAACAAAATATGAATGGTATTGGTCATGCAATGTTACAATTCAATGTAAAATAAAAAAGATTAATAAAATCCAATCCCATGTTGTAGTATTCTGAAGACTTTTGACAGACTGATTCAAGACATTTCAGTACCAATTAAGACATTTTTTTTACATGAATGAATTCAATGCCTTTTAAGTCTTTTTAAAGATCTGCACAAAAATCTGTTTAAAGACTTTTAAGGGATACAACATGGATAGATTAACTTGGAAGGGGCCCCAGCGGCAAAAAAAGAGCTGCGGGCCCCCTTTGTGCCCAAACCACTCTCACTGCTCACAGTAGACAGTATACATATGGCACCTCAATTACATTTTGCCAAGGGTCACATAGACCCACCAGTATCCCTGCGGCAGAATGCTACCTGTTCCGGGGTTTGCTGTGTGCCAATTAGCCTGGCAGTTGATCCTAATCAAGTTTTAATATTTGCTGGGAATGTGAATGTGTCAAAGCAACACATTGTCACTTCCAACTCGTCAAATACGGAGGCTTGGTCAGTGCCCCTCGGTGTCCAAGTATGACTCTCTATCTTCCCCACCAGCATCAATATTTGACACGTCAGGGACGGTGTGTCATTATACGCTTGTTACAAGCATAGTGTCTTTTCAAAACAACTGTCTTCAAGAGAAGTTAGGTTCAGGCTACAAAACTTCTTAGTTACGGTTCGGAAAAGAGACTCACGTGAATGACGAGTGACGAGACAAAATAAGTCGACGCAATAACGATGACGTTTAGTTTCACACGGGATTTCCTGGGTGAAAGTCTGTGTTTGACTGATCCATCCAACCTCCCCTTGCAACCACCCTTAGCCCACTTTTAAATACTGTGCCAGTTGAGAGTCTAATAATGACGCGAATGGGTTTACATTGGTGTTACTCAAAAGCCTGATGTGTTGCATACAGAAGTGTGCCTCGATGCCTCGGTGTGAGACGGCCGTCAGTATTGTTGGGAGCCAGAGCGGGTTGGTGAAACGAGCAGCAGTGGGTTCTGTCAATTCGTTTAGATTTCAGGAGTGCTGGAGTTTATCGATTGAAAGAAGCGAGTGGAGGCATAAAAGTACAGAGCTGCATGTATTTAAAATAAATGAGAATTAGAGACATTGAATATCGATCTCAGCAGCTGAAAAGATGCATTATCTTTCTTACAGCCGACTCGCCCAGGTACCACAGGATTCATCTATTGTGGAGGGTTTAAACATGTTAAAGGCTTATCTGTTTCACTTTGTGTGCATTTTCAATTTGATTCGCTTTTACTCTAAAGCTGAATAACTTGCACAGCTGCAACACCTATAGTGGCCTGGGCTCTGAGGAGGGGAGATCTCTGAATCTCCTTTTTTACCCCATTGTGTCCCTTTGTTTTTCTTAAAGAGCTCAGGAACTACTGAGACATTTTCTTTTCTGATATTGGGCTTTATGAACGTGAAAAAATTGAGAACAAATCAGAGGAAAGATATATAAATCCTGGTGAAAATCTGACTGGAACAATACAGCTGAAAGAGCTTTTCAGTTGAACCATGTATTTATGAAATGACTTGAGTTTTAATGACCTCAGCTTGTCTATCTTTGGAAGCTCTCTCCGTCCTTAATGTAGAACTACAATTTGATTTCCATGTAGAGCTGGTGACCAGCGTTGCCAACGTGGCGACTTCAGCGACTTTTCAGACCCTCTTATCAACTTTATTCTTAAAAAGCTATTCGCGACAAATTTAGCGAAAAACAAACATGTTCAAATATATTATATTGTAATTAATTCCCAAGCATGCTGCTCAGAGTGATCTGCCAACAGATTACTCAAATTAATTGGACACTATTAGCGACATTTGGAGCTAGCACTAGAGCTACTATCATTGGGAACGCTGCCAGGATGCAAGTCGCCAAAACTATGCAATGAATGTGTCCACATAACTTCCTGCTTACAGCTCCTGGTTTGTTTGAACCAAACGAGCAGAACTGCGAGTGTGAAATAACTATTTTTGAGAAGTGTCGATATCAAAATATTGCAGACCTGAAATTAAGTTTCAGCCGTTGCATTCTCTGTGGCCCAGGCCGAATCATTTCTCCTCCAAGTCAAGCTGATCATGTAGAGATGAGACCCGAGTCACACTGAATATATGCGTTTGCCAACTGCACATTCATCGACCCCTCTTTAGCTTTTTCACTCTGGCAGGTGCGAGAGAGAACTCCGGAGTCAATTTGGCTCTCAATGCCAGCTGGCTGAGCAGCACAGTTTAGAGGTTAAGCTACCAGGGTAATACGTGCACCAAAGTGCGAGAATGCAAAAGTGGGTTGTAATATTGGAAGGACTCGGGGAGCGCTCGTCATCAGCCGCGCAATGAAAGTCGGAATGGCCTCGAGAGTGGAGCAAAGATCAGTCGTATCAAGCGCTCCCCGGGTTATTTCAAGCGTTTGGAATATATTCAAGTGCAATTTTGCCCAGGGTCTGAAGCCAAGTGAGCACTTTTAATATTCAACCTACTTCACCGCTCAGTTCACTCACTCACTCCTGTACGTACGCGCACACACACATGTTACTTCAAGCCACTTCAAACACACTTCACGCCACAACTTCAAGTCCCACAGGCCCAAATCAGGGTCATGTTCTCCTGACAGCCAATCATCACGCCCCTGTGAGGATGTGACTCTATGTGTGTGTGTGTATCCCTATCACTGGGACTCAGATCATGTTTATATGCATATGTGTGTGTGTGTGTGCGAGAGAGACAAATAAATAACAGAGCCAACCATGGACAGCCAATCATCAGTCATTCAGAGAGCGATTTGGACACCTGGGTACCGCCGGCAATGCCATGGCAACAGCGGCAGTCTGTTACCAGGTAAGTGTGCATAGACAATGGGCTCATGGGTGTAGGCAGGAGCAGAGAGAGGCATTGTGGGAGAAGCAGGGGTCGAGAGAGGGGCACACGCGCTCACACAGGAGAGGGCGGAAGGTCAAACACGCAGACAGGTGGCGAGCGGATGACCGGAGGATTCGCACGCATCTGTGCACAATAGAGTCACACACAATAGAGTCACACACAATAGAGTCACACACAATAGAGTCACACACAAAGAGCACGCGATGCATAAATATGATGAAGACGAGCTAAAAGAACCACAGAATGCACAGATTAGATGCATCAATGAGGACTAAACACACACAGAGGGAGCAGATACACGGGAAGTTATAAATTATAACTCGATAAAAACACACTCACGGCCATACGCGTTTGCACACAGTTGAGCTGACAGTTAATACACCACACACTGATACACACACTCACATCTGTGCACACACACTAATCTTCTCACCCTTTTAGATGGTGTGTCGCATTTCAACTGTCTGGTGACAGGGTATTACACTGATGGCTGCAAAGCAGTGTGTGTGTGTGTGTGTGTGTGTGATATGGAGAGGACAGGGATTCTATCTGTTAGCTGTTAAATGAAGTGTGTTCCTGGAGTTTTTTTCCCCATTCTGGTACAAATTGCAACGGTTACTTTGTGAGCAAAAAACAACTACAGCTCCCATTACAATTTTGAGTTTATACAACATCACAGCTTGGTTGTGTCCATATTAGGGGCTGCACAATATTGGAAAACAAACGGCCATTGCAATCGTTTCTTTCAGCAATATATATTGGGTCTGGTGGCATGCTTCCATGACTCATCAATTTGGTGCACTTTGAGAGAAAAAATGAGGATCGTAGATCTATGAACTTTGTGCTCAGCCAATCAGAGGCGGAGTAGGACGGGTCAGGATTATGACATACTGAAGGAAAACTATATCGCACCCAGGAAGATTTGATGACGTCATTCTGCGGAACAACGGGGGGTTTGTAATTGGGACAAATGGGCTTTCGGGACAACGGCATGGCACTGAAAGTATAGAGATGTGAAACAGGAAACAAATAACCAGGTTTGTCCATGCAAACATCATATCCTGATTATGAACAGAACCAGGATACACAGGGGGGAAAAACACCTTAACACTAAACCACACATATAAAGTCTAATGAAGGCCTTGCAGAGGTTTTCTGGTACTGGATGCCTGCGTGGAAGCGACACGGCTGGGAACCACTTCAATCACCTCGAGAGTGATAATAATATAGATTTTACCATTTACATCTTGTGAGTCATCCCCGCTCACTTATCAGATGATTAAAGGGCCCCGCAGCGATAAGATGGCGGGCGGTAACTTTACCTCTCCGAATATAAAACGCTTTAACCTTTTGTTCTATTTTTGCAAATAAATTCAAACCAGGAATTATGAGGGGTCTATTTGAATTGTGTGACCCTGAAGTTTGTGTTGATACACGATTGTGTGTTCATTAATCATCTCAGAGTTGTGTGTGTGTGTGTGAGACACAGTCAGCTGAGTGTGTTATTCCAGTGTGTGTTTCTCAGCTGCCTTTCCTCCTGAATGAATATGTTTGAATGACGGTTCACACTTCTGTGTGTGTGTTTTTTGTCTGTTTATTGTGTATTTGTGTGTCCTTTCTGTCTCTATGATGAAAGTTTCTGTTTGGTGTGTAAGTCAGTGTGTGTGTGTGTGTAGCTTCACTTCCTGTGACACTGTTCTCTGCTTGCGGGGAACCGTATGCTTGCTGCCATCCACTGCCACACCGAATCACTCATGCACACACTCATAATCACACACACACACACACACACACGCACATACGCAAAGCCCAAGGCCCCCACGGCCTCCCTGTCCTTGGAACCCTATCGGTCATCTGTCCCCTCGCTGCTGACCTACACACATACACACTCTCTCGCACACACACACACACGCACACGCACACACACACACACACACACACACACAAAACAAATCCATGCATGCAATAACAAGGTGAATAAACACACCAATCCCAAAATACCACACATCATAATATCATGCACACACACACACACACACACACACACACACACACACACACACCCCAAACACACACAAAGGGCAAAGAGATAAACCGAAAAAGGAAAAGGGACAGAAACAATGTGTGCTCAGACATCAACACACAGGGGGACTCGGATAAACACGCAGCAGCTCCGTTGCATTTCAGATTGAACGCATCCTCACAAGAGAAGACCTGCTGTAAAGCTCCATAAGATGCTGAGCAGTAATGAGCTTGATATTGATAAAGAAAATCAACAGCAGACACAAGCGTGAAGAAGAAAAAGAAGAAGGGTCTTTTACACAAAGACGCAGACGAAAACGTCGAACTGGAGAGACGGAGAAATTCGGGGATTTTTGCCGGTAAGGGCCAAATCACGGAACAGCAACATTTAGGCAGCGGCCTGAAAATGTGTGTAAAACGTTGTTAGTAACTATTAAATATAAATCATCGTAACTGTTGAAATTGAAATCGAAGCAAAACACAGATTTAGTATGACGTCATGCGACGTGTCCGACTACAACGATTTGTGTATCTCATGAAAAGTTACTCCTCATTTTTTCATGCGTGTTCCTACAAAAGTCGAGCAACGCGCGTGAATGTCTGTTCGTTATATGCATACAGGCCTTTCTAGATACATTTCCGTCCAAACAATAAACTCAGTTAGATTTAGGCAACAAAACTACTGAGATAGTTTTAGGAAAAGAATGTTGTTTGGGTTAAAATAACTACGCAGGTGCCGTAACTAATCACGAAAGTTAGGTGACAAAAACATCAACGACGGCTGTTCGTTCCACACGGGGAACGAACAGCCGTCTCCTGGCTGAACGATCGGTGGTTACCCATCCCGCACGCCCTATGTGTGTTTCCAGAGTGTTATTTCACCTTCTCGCGATTACTTGGATAACATACAAATAATTACGTGGGATATCTATGAAATTAGGGCGCATTATTTTTCGTAGGTATTGCTACGGACACTTGATGACACCGGCCTGCTTCATCGTAAACACTGATTTTCTCTCAGCACCCCAAACAGCTCGAGACTCGGTTGTTTGTGAACAAATCACACTGATTCATGAGATACCTCTGCTTCCTGCCACGTGACAAGCTAACTCTCGCCGGCGAAACAGATTTAATCAGGATGATGATGAGAATAATTACTTCAAAAAGCTTTGTTGGGAATCCTCTTCTTGTTCAGAGCCGGAAACATTTAATTTGAGAGTGGAGTTGCCCTTATGAGCTATCAATGCTTTTAATTAAATTCCACATTTCCAAGGACTGAACACTCTTACTGATGAAAAACAAAAACCATGTATTTTTGAAACATCAGCATTTCTTTGAAGGCTCAAACGACGAGTTAAACGGACTAAACACACTTTAAAACAGCGCTTCTCCCTTTCTTCTGGCTTAAATAAAGCAGCTTGAGACTCGTCATCACTGATTGCACATTACCACCGCTCATGACAATTTAAAGTTCCCCCTCATTTTATTTGAAAATCGCTTCAGCAAATTTATCCAGGAATTAGATTCAGACTTGTCTTGAAACCTATGTTTGGAAGCACTGCGTTCAGTGGTTGAATGTAACCAAGTACAGTTGCTCACGTACTGCAATTAAGTACAATTTCACGGAACGTTCCTTGAGTGTTTAAATTTTCCTTTTAGAAAACCTCTCATTTTACTGCAGTCTTGCCCGCTCAGCCCTGGTTGTGGTTCTCCCGTACCTCCCTTCCCTGCAGCGAGGCCCGGCAACATGGTCTGGGTCTCCAGCAGTGTGTTGGTCGTATTGACCGACAGAGTTTCTGTGAACCTGCATGATTTCGTCTGACTTCGTCTGAATCCGACCAGGTGGATCCAATGATTAGTTTTAAAAAGAACTATAACAATAACATATAGCATCTGTATCAAATTGAGACGGTTTCATAACCAGTGAAAGGTCCTCTCAGTAACTTTAGGTAAAGGATTTAGATGCCTTGTCTGTCTTTAAAGCATGGCTGATGGTTCAACCACAGATTCTGTAATTGTCTTCTGTCTCCACTAAGCACCATAAAACAGTGAGGAGTACATAGAAAATAATCTAAAGTAAGGAAGCACAACGCTTACCTTCATCATGGCAGTCTTGTCACGGCCATGAATGCAGAGGCAGCGTGAAGTCGTCTCATCTATTAGTATTATATCAGTACAGCGCTCAGTCTATCACTGCTTACATTAAAGCTGCCTCATGATATTTTCATGTTCTAGACTTTGGCGTTGCAGGTATCAGAACGTTTCCTGCCCAACTCTTTTCATTCAATACATGGAGTATTGAAGGTGATGAAGTGGTTCCGCATGTTAATTCAGTGGAAACATTGAACATTAGCGACCGCGATGGCAAACCTTTTTTTCTCGGTTTTCCACTGACGGCAATTACACACTGAAAGGATTTTTCACAGATATTTCCACATCTGTGAAAGTGGATGGGAAAGTGTCTGTTGATGTGATGCAATTAAATTAAATAATAGTAGAAATATGAGATATCGTGACCTTGCTGATTATGATGTATCCACGCGGAAGTAATATATGCCAGTGAGACACGATTGAATGAGGTGATTACAGGAGTTTATTCGGCGCTAATATTTCCCTAATGAACGGATTATCAAAGGTTTACACGCCCCCTCTCAACCCGATTAAAGACTCCTTCTGAAGGGGATGGATCGGGTCAGTCTTTTCCGTTTGCGGTGGTTAAATGAGGCATTTTTATTCTCATTATTAGTAGAAATAGAGTGATGCAGGAATGAATCATAAAACCCAGAAATGAGTCAGCATTTTTGCACTTCTGGTTCCCTTCCTTTTTACACCACGCTTCAAAAATCATTAAAGTGGTGTTTATTTGTGAAGATCATCCTGCCGAACAAAACGTGTAAGAATCATAAACGTTTGGTTGCCACATAGTTTATATTCTGCAATAATCCAAAACTAATAGAAAAATCCAATTGGCTGTTTGTAGAGGACACCAGTGTGATGATAACTTCCTGTTAGGCCTAAAAAATACATCATCACTACAGCACTCAACTTCCTCCTCATACAACGGTTCTTATGACATCTAATGAAAAAGGGACTCCTCATTTATCATGTATCGTCCTATTGCACTGGTTACACGCGTACGGTCTTTATCTTCACAGGAAACAACTTAGTTGAGTTTCGACAAGACAACTTCCGAGTTATGTTTGGAAAAGATTGTGAAATACTCAGTTAGGGTTTATGAAAAGATCATGGTTTGAGTCACAATAAATGTTGAAGTGGTGTGACTGAAGTACGGCAGCTTAGTGACGAATAAATCAGAGTATGGCACGAACTTGTTTTCATGGGACAGCACATTCATTTTGGTCGGTATGTCTACGAACACTGTTTAAGAACGCAGCACTCTAAGGGTCCACGTAACATGCACCTACTGTTAATAATCGTGAATGGATTTGCTGTGTGTGTGTGTGTGTGTGTGTGTGTGTGTGTGTGTGTGTGTACAGGTACTGCCACTACGTTGGAATTTAAAACAGCACTTGATGCATTTACTGTCACCAGGTATGACAGCTGTGACTCACAGAGGTGAGTTTACACTTGCCTTCTTCACGATGTGCTTTAGAATCCGCGGCGTGTCTGTACATGACAGGTGTGTGTGTGTGTGTGTGTGCGTGCGTCCCTCAAACCGAACCCTCACCCTGGTCCTGCTGTCTTGGCTTTTGGTGTGTTTTGTCTTGGAAGTGATTTGTTGCAAAGCCCAACAGCTTTTTTTTCGACCTCAGACAATATCCTCTCTTGACTCGGTGCTCCTGGGTGAACACGCACACATAAAAGAGACACACAGGCGCACGCACGCTGCAGGGCTAACAGCTGACTTTCACTCTCCGGCTCTTGGCGCCAAGGCAACCATTTTCCCTCATTCCGCACACTTCCTACACACCCATCCATCACTTTGCACCTCTGTTAGACTCCTCGTCTTAAGTCTTTTTCTCCCCTCTCTCTTTTCCTGACCTCATTTCTTCCCTTCATCCAACCTCCTCTTCCTCCACGTCTTCTTTTTCATTTCCTCTGCCTCCTTCTCCCTCCTCTACCTCCTTCATTCTCTCCTTGACTTATCCCTTTTCTGCCCTCCCTCCAACCCCTTGTTCCCTCCTATCAATCGGATTTCCCTGTTGATGAAATAATTATGTATCAAAGTGATGGACACTCATTACTCCGATAAATAATGCATCGCTGTCCTGATGAATGGCTCATTGTCAGGTAAAAATGGGCTTCGGACGTCGTGAAATGTCACCTGTAAAATATCTGTCCATCCTTTCATCCTCTCTGCTGCACCTGATATACGACTACTCATGTTTGTTTTATTGCCGAGCATATTCATTTATTTTTCCCGTTTGATAAAAGCATGAAATACGGCCGCCATTTGCCGCCATTAATGAACAATAACAACACGAATGCCGCAAATCATCTTGAAAGGGTTCCAGTTTGGAGTGGAAGTGGTTCTTAATTTGTGTTTTTCTGCACAGAAAACGCGCTCTCTGGCTGAGTGGAAACCTGCAGCAGCTCCTCACAGCTTCCAAAGGAGACGCGCGCTCCAGTGAGAGGGCAGTGAGGGCGAGATAGAAGGAAAAAAGTTGCAGAAGAAGAAGAAAAGTAGAAAAAGAGATTACCAAAGAGGGATCAAGAGACAAGAGAGAGGAAGGGGGAAAGCCTGTGCTCCTCAGCACTCAAAAGAAAGCAGACTGTTACGTGTGAGCTTTGGAGGAAGAAGGGGAGGAGGGAATAGAAAAGTAGACAAAAACAAGTGAGAGAGAGAGAGAGAGAGGAGAGAAGAAGAGAGAAAGTAAAGAGAGGAGCAGAGGGAGACGAACGCTTCCCTGAGAGCTCTTAAGCTCTCGTTGTGTACTGTGATGAGTGATAGTGTTTGCAGGGTTAACAGCCCAAAGCCGTGGGATGGAGGGAATACACAACACACATAAAGCAAGAGGGGGGGGGGGGAGCAAGGGCACACACACACCAGAGGACGACCATCCAAAGGTTCAGTCATGGATGAACGTCGGCTCCGAGTGGACGAATGGCATTGGAGATGGAGCTTATTTTGACTAAAACTGCTCGATAAGAAGAGACGTACGAATGCACATAACTTTCTCAGCTAAACCTCTCTTCCGTTTCGGTCCATGTCCACGGAGAGGAAGGAGCAGCCGCATGTTGCGACGCTAGCGAGCGGACCAGACACAGTTGTCGTGGTGTGCGTCGCCGCATGACGAGCAGTTGCATTTAAGGGGACAAAAGCGTCTGTATTGAAACGCAGAAATATAAACCCGCCTTCATGGAGGAGAGAGAGGTAGTAAGAGAGAGACAACTGGTGACCAGGAATAGGAGGGTTAACAACTAAAGTTACCCAGCAGACATAGATCAACAGCCCGGTCAGACCAGCTTCCACAAACAACACCGTTTCCGACCAACATAAGGCCGACTACATTGTGTCACTGACAAAACTGTGTCGACAAAAGGGAACCGTAAAGTCCAAAATGAAGGAAGCTACCTTATAATCTGTGTCGCACCATCCACTCCAATGAAAAGATAAAGCGAGACATCATAGTGTGTCTCATGCCAATAAATCAAAAGAAATGGGAACAAAATGTGTGAGTGTGTGTGTGTGTGTACCAGACTTGGCTATAAAATGTGTTTGAAAGTCGCATTGAACAAACATAAAAAGAAGAAGCGGAAATTGATTTCAACAAAGTTGTATGTTCTCAGTCTGGGAGCACATGGGGGTGGGGGTGGGGGGCAGTTATAGCCAGAATGACAAACACTGATGCAAATCCAAAATCAACCCTGAGACTGAAAACGCTGGCAAGGAGGATCCATTGCGCGCAGCGTCCGATGTCCCCAATCAGGGAACGAAACGGAAAAAAAGGAAAATAAAGAGCGAGGAAACAGCTCGCTGGCCATTTTGTTTCTTCTTTGTTTCCTCCATTTGAAAACCCTTTCAAAGTCGTGTCAAGTGCTTAACGTGCACTGCAGCGAGGCTCCTCTGAAAAAGCCCATCTTACTCTGAGTTTCGGCAAATTACACTTTAACTGCGTAAAAACAATGCTCCCTTTGCAGTACTCGTTTACCTGCAACAGCTGTGGAATGCTAACAACCTCATTGTGTGGAAGCAGAGGGGGTTAATGGCAGGGTTGTTATCCATTCATCCTGCGGGGATTAGCTGTGCGCTCACGCTTTCTAGCTTCATTTGAAGAGAATAAACCAGAAAAACATGGCAACCACGAGAGCTAAGTAGAGTACAAGAAACATAAAAACAGGAGCAGGTTTGTTGGCAAAATAGTTTCGCAACAAGAGAACAAGAAAATTCTACTCAGTGGTTTCCCTCCCTGTCGGTTCCCACTCCACAGATGTCAATACAAAATTAAACACCACAGCTGGAGCCGGAGGAAATGCACTGGTGGGAAGCCATCAAAGACAGGAGAGGAGGAGATTAATAACAGTGAGGGCAATGAAAAAAAACAGTGTAAATCTATAAAACGTGCCAAATACAAGTGTAAAACACGGAATAGAGTCGACAGACAGATAAAAGACAGTTTAGCTGTAACTGTTGTTTCCTGGTAGTTTCTATCATTGTGTGATCGTGACGATAGCTACAAAGTAGAGTTGATAACGGAGATACTGAAGACTATCAAATGGATAGAAGTAAAGACATCTCCCAACTTCAGCTTCCATGAGTGGAAGGTGCCCAACACAACTCCATGGCTGGGAAAAAAAAGTTAGAGGATGAGGAGGAGCGTCGGTGCCTGGAATTACTGAGGCTGTTGTTTCACCAAATGAATCCCATAAGGGATAATGAAGTTGATCTGAAACGATGGTTCTCGCCCAAACGTTTCCTCGCCCACAAAATCTCATGAGTCCACATGGAGCGACAGGTCCGTCCTCCTCCCCTTACGTGCTTAGGCCTCAGCTTCATCCAGAACAAGCACTCTACGCAGATATTCCGTATAATAGCAACCAGACGCAACCAGAGCATCTCAGCCTCCAGAGCTGTGCCTCCGAAGCCCTATCAAGCGCTCCCAGCTGGGCCTTTTCAGAAGAGCTGGGAAAAAAGGCTTCGGTGGAGAAGAGCCGCTAATATGAAACGATTTGTACCAACTCAGTTCTGCTGCACTGTTCGAAGACACTGCGGTGTTGTCGTCTTATTTTTAGTCAAATGGAGTTGGAGGGTTTGAAGAAAATATTAATGACACTGGGGATAGTGCTGATTTTGTGAAAATAAAAAAATAAAGCCCCCCCCACCTCGATACATTTTTATGCAGTCCCAAACAACAATTTTCCCAATAAATCTAATAAATAAAATAATAACATCATGAAATTGGACTAAAAAAACTGTTTATGATTTATTCAAGGAAAAGAGTGACATTTACACAGCGTAAATGACAGGGTTAATAATGGCATTACTAATCCAAACTATGCAAATACACACCTACACCCTGCTGGCATGCACCCAGTGAACAACACAACACACACACACACACACACATGGAAAAGAGTTGTCTTTAAAATAGAACCTCAACAAAAGCTAGAAACACTAATCACCTCCCCGGGGAAAAACACAGAAAGGACTAAATATGCTTCACACGCACGCACGCACGCACGCACGCACGCACGCACGCACGCACGCACGCACACACACACACACACACACACACACACACACACACACACACACACACACACACACACACACACACACACACACACACACACACACACACACACACACACACACACACACACACACACACACACACACACACACACACACACACACACACACACACACTCTCAGGCAGACACTGAGCTGCAGTCACGTATGCTGTGTTGACACACCAATCAAGTCCCAAAAACCTGATCCCCAGCTAATCAACATGTTTCTGAGGGGGAATGGAAGAGGAGCCACGAATGAATACTCAAAGAAAACTAAATTTAATGGTTGGTGGGGTCCAGCGAAAAAAAAGAAGTAAATGTTGGGACTTGGGCAAACTTTTGTGTAATTGAGATAAAAAAATATGCTCCATCTTCCCAATTGATGGCCATGTAATAATTATCACGTTACGAGGTATTAGCGATGGCTTGATTTGGTCACGGAACATTTCATCCACATGGGAAATAATTCCACGAGTTAATTACAGGGACAAGGGGGCGAAATGAGAAGCTGGAGATAAAGCACAGAGTCTCTGCGCTGAATTTTAAGAAATATATGAGGACAAAAATAAAGGGAAATGCACTCTAGTGTTTCCGTGTGCATTCAGGCTTCGGTATGATCCCGGTGCAGTTATACCTGACCTTTTAATCTTTGTTTGTTTGGGAGCAATGTCCTTGATTTGGTGCTCTGCTTTGGGTTTACATATGTGTGTAATGTTGAGATGATGAACCATTAGATTTACTGATCTCTCCAAATTCAATATACAGAATACTTCCTTTTAACAGCTACTATTATTAGTAGTAGCTGTTTCAACAGCTTCTACTGATGCTGCTGCCGTCACCACGATTAGTACAACTCAGGCTACTTGTTCACCAAGACTACCACCTTCCAGGTCAATGACGCTAACATCTTTTATCGTGTTTGTACTGTAGAACCAAACAAATACTGATACCTCGACCCAATTACTAGAAAGATTGTTGGCACTGTACATTTCTGCAAAGCACCATATGACGCTGGCAGAAACGCACAATGTCACGGGGTTAACGTTGTGAAAGTATTGGTTAGGTTTAAGCATAAAACTACTTGGTTAAGGTTATGAAATAGATCATGTTTTGTGTTGTAATAATAATGTAATGTAGTAACTTAACAACGTAACGTGACAACGTGTAACGAGTAACAATGTAACTAGCGTAAATAAATATCAAAACGCCCTTAGCAGACTGTCTTATATAATGTAACAAGCGTAACAATATTACAAAACAAGCGTTAGGCCAACGTTTACCTCTGGTTTCACAGGGAACATGAACAGTGGTTTCCTGGGTACAAGTTAATTTGAGCCATCCTTCTAACCTTAGTGGTCTCTCTCTCGCTTGTCATACTCCCAACACATCATAGCACATAACTTTGAGTGACGGTCGCTCAATGCAATGCGTCACTTGCTCTGTGCATCACTGGTTGCATTTCATCACTTGCTCTGACCGAATGCAAAAACTTGGACATGCGCATAGTGTCAACATTTGTTCCTGGCGACTGGACTGAATACTTAATTGACAAAATCAGCATTAAATTGCATTTAAAAAGTATATATATATCAGTTATTGCCAACATCAGTAGGACAAATAACGAAGTCATTCTTTTTGTCAAAGCTGCCCTGTCAAGTGTTCTTGTAAATAAGTCAAATTTCTGTTTGCATATTAAATAGCTGGCGGTCCTCTTCCTTTCCTTTTCTGGCATGTAGATTTCTTAGTGCACCACCGCCTGCAGATCAGTGGGATAGTGTGAAACCATTGTCTTGTCACCTGCATGCACAACAAACAAAATGGGGACACCGCCTGTAAAACATTGCTCCATAGCGCTACTAGTAGTGAAAAACTCCACAGGGTGCCTTTAATGTTGAGAAAAGATCCCCTTAATGGTTAAACGAACCATGAAATGGGAACACTGGGTAAAACTAAAGTATCCAACATGCTCAAAGACATTTTTAAACTATCCCACCTCTCTGTCCTCTGCTCTATCAAATCAGACTGCTTTCTCTCCATAAATAATAGTCCATCAGATTACATTTAATGTTGATCCCTCACTGTCTAATGTCCTGTCCAAATGTTCTGTTCCAAAAGGAAACACATCACATTAAGACGGTAATGTAATTGCATGGGGCCTTTCAAAGAAACAGAGTTAGCATGCTGGTAGGAGACAGGATGTGAACCCTCAACGCATTATTTCCTTCATCCATCTTCCCTGACTTCCCTCCTAAGACTTTATTTTTTACTGCAGTATAAAAAAGGTCCATCTTTGCTCCTGAATGTGAAGACTGTCAACAATTGTCATTTTTCTGGCGAGAGCACGGGGGAGACGACCTTAAGAGGTTGTCCACCCCTCGGGAAAACGTAAACGGGGTTGTTGTTTGAACAAATGATGAGTGCTGTTGTTTTTAGCATGAGTACAATCTCGCAGAACACGAAAAGTGCATTTACACATCGGTTCTCGGTCTAACTTTTGTTCTCTCATTTTCTATCTCTGCATCTCAATCCTATTACCTTTTTTTGTCTTTTCTACCCCCCCCCCCCCCTCTCTCTCTCCATCGTCCTGTCTAACTAACTATTTATCATGCAGAGAGCACAAGCAGGGTCGCTCTGTAATATCTCCATTCCCCCGCCTCTGTTTTTCATATCTATTGCTCTGTCTTTCTCCGCATCACGCTCCCTGCTAGTACGCCGCTCGCTAATGTCTGTAAATGAGAGAGAGCAACAGGCTTTATTATGACGGAATGAAAACCAGCACAGTGGAGCTGAGCAAGCTGCACACACACACATACACACACAACTACACACACACACACACACACACACACACACACACAACCACATCACACAGGCTTGTAGATACAGAGCGACGGGCCCAACCTCACACACACACACACACTGAGAGAGGTTGGGTGTAAACAGAAGCAGTCCATTAGTCATACTTAGAAGGAATATTGTAATCAGTTGGGATTCACAGAAACACATACAGACCACACAAATGTCATCACACAGTGGGACTGAGATCTGTGAGAGGAAACACTGAATATGACTGTAGAACAAGACAATATGGAACACTACACTGAACTGAAAATGTATAAAGTGGACAAAGACGCTGAATTTAGAGCACTGGGAGCATATAGGGAATAAAGTCTACTACTAAAGAGCATGTACATATGAAACAACAGGAGAGAAGATTCCGGAATTTACGACTATACCACTGTAAGATATAAGTACGCCTTAAACATGCATTCTCTCTACTGACCAGCAGGGGGCGGCTCCACGGGTTGTAAAAAGAAGTCTAATTGTATAGAAGTCTTTGAGAAAATGACTCTACTTCTCTCTTGATTTATTACCTCAGTAAACATTGTAAACATGAGTTTATGGTCTCAATCTCTAGTTTCAAGTCTTCTTCAATACAACATGATGTTCATTTAGTACATTATGGTCCATTTAGAGTCAAACAGACCATAAAGCAGGGGATGCTTTAGGGCAGGAATACTTTGTGATTGACAGGTCGCTGCCGCTACCAGAGCTGTATACAGCATCTCTACGTCACTCCTCCGTAGTCCAAATATGGTCATAGATGGGGAAGGCCAAATCAACAAACTTGAGGCCTCAAAACGTCAATCAATAAACCAATGGGTGATGTCACAGCAATTATGTTCACTTCTTATAAACAGTCTATGGAATGATTGGACCGTAGGAAAGAACTTGAAAACCACCATGGAATTCATTTTCATCAAAGATTAATGACACATCTCCCAAGGTTAAATGGTCCCAGGTAGGGGCCAGACCAAGAGAGATTCACTAACCCGATATGAATCGGCCATCATAGAGTTGTAGCACTTTGCCCAGAAAAGGGAATCCGCGGCCCCCTTCTGGACTTGGGAGGGGAGCTCGCCACGACCATCTGCTGGCCTTGACACATGGGGCTCGGCTGGGCCTTGCATTGCAAAGGTGGGCACCTAAAACTGCTGACTGGCTCTAGGTAAGGAACCGCAGCTCCATCTATGCTCCGACCCTCACCTATGGTCATGAGCTGCGGGGAGTGACGTAAGGAGGCTTAGTTTAGCCTTAGAGATCGGGTGAGAACTTCAGACATCTGGAGGGAGCTCAGAGTAGAGCCGCTGCTCCTAACTGTGATGGTGAGGTGACTGTAGCATGCAGATATTGGGTCATGTTCACTGCAGCCATTCTACTCACAAAAACGATATGATGATAAACTATCTATGTGCGCGGTATAAGAAGATATCATTAAAAACTAGTGACTCTGTTGTGTCACTCTTTAAGGTTATTTGACCGCCAGGATCAGTAGCAGACAGTCCGGCCCGCTCCTCTGCACTCCGGGGGTTTGAACTGGTTTGAACGTTTAACCTGCACTTGGTGAAGGTGGCGAAGTTAGTTAGTTAAGTAAAGAGATTTGTTCTTGAAATATTACGCCTTTATTCTCATTACCATGCGAGTTTACTCTCGTAATAGTGAGAAGTAAGTTTTATTAATCTTGTTTTTACAATATATCTAAATAAAGCACATATGAGAGATGTGTTTTGAATGCGCAAAAGGTTTTTATCTTGGGCAGAAATCTTTCTGAAAAACATCTGAGCTATTAAATTCCAGGTTTATAAATGAACTAAAATGAATTAATGGATCATTCAGCTGAAAAGAGGTTAAATACACAAAAAATATTACATTATGACATTCTCATTTCTGAGTGTGTTGATCTGCAGGAGAAAAATATTTGAAAGCAGTATGCCTGAGAGCCTAACTGCATTATACTCCATTATATTTTTATATATTGAATTGTCACCTGGTGCCTGAATTGTTTTGTTTTTCTTACATGAATAAAGACATTTCCACCATAAATTGATGCTGAAAAGTTCCCTAAAATGCAGGAAATCAAGTGTTTTTACACTCTAATTGTTTTTTCGTTTCCCCATTTGCCTGTTCTTGTGGTTAAAACATCACATTGTAGATAACGATAAGCTTAGCCTCAGAGGGTTTGAAGTCAACCAGAGGCGATACTAGCCTACTGGGAAATCTATTCTGTCAACTACGGTTCTTCTGTAGTTGATTAAGTTTATGACCCTGAACACCTCAGTCAGGAACGCATAATAAACGAACCCTTGACCTTGCAGGGAAGACACGGAAAGAGGCTGAAACTAAATGTGAAGGAGCACAAAGTGAAAACAGCCACCGGAATCCAAAATGGAAACGCATTCTGCGCAACCTGCAGCTCCGCGTTACAACACAATACGAGTGGAAACGCAGGGAAGGCAAGACACATGCAGAGCTGGACCCTCTCCCAAAAAATCCCTCCAAAGCATTTTAACACCCATGGGAAAGCTCTTTTTCTTTATTTAAACTTGCTCTGGTAATATCACACAGAGGTAGTTGTGTGATAGGACAGCGGGTCCCACCTCGAGCCCTTGGCAGCTCGACTCACAGGCATTCGGTAATTAGTTCTTCAACTTCAGAAGACAACACTTAGCGAGCCAGACAGCCTCGGCCTGCTTAAAGAGGCGGAACGAGAGGTCCACTGACACGATTCACATGCATTCAGACGTCGCGCTACACAGCCCACACATGCGTAAATGCACGCGCAGTTACGCATGTGACACATTGTGTGCAGGTAGTCACACAACTGAAGAGGCTTTAGGAGAAACCAGCCCCTTGATTGTGTGTGTGTGTGTGTGTTTTCTCCAAATGCAGCTACCAGCTTGTTTGATGTTTTCGTGACCAGTTGCATTGCACCAAAGTTGTTATTAATGAGCGGCTTTATAAGCCCCTATGGGCTTCGAGCCACAGTGTGTGTGTGTGTGTGTGTGTGATCAAGGCCTGTATGATATGTTAATGGTGGGTAATAATGCAGACTCTAATTGTTGTGGTGGCTAACCTAGCATGAAGGGAGGCATCTTCTCTGAAATGAATACATCCCCAACCACACACCTACACACACACACACACACCTACACACACACACACACACACACACACACACATACCAAACCACTGATGACCCCCCCTTCCCACCTCAGTGACACATAACAAACAAACATGCTCAAAACATTTGACCTGTAGCCCTCTGGAAGGAAAGCTAACGTAGTAGCTTAGGGACTGAAAAATGCCTTTTTGACTCAGACTTCACATCATATCATTAGTTCATATTGTATTTTTCATATCAAAATCCAACCATCTGTCCTTTCTGTAAAACAGAATACGACGTGTGCTTATGGAGAATTCTGACGGAGTGCTGGTCTAACCTTTGTGATGGAGGCAACAGAACATATACTGATCCAGCAGGGAGTCGGGGCAGCCCCCTGGATCAGACCACCCGCTTCTGGGATTTGCACTTGCTGAGTTTGAGCTAACTGGGAGTCCGTCTCCCGTTTTCTCGTTTGTGTATCAAAACGAACATGGACCCTGTACCTTTAACGTGATTGACAAGTCCTCGGGGCAGCTCTACTTCTTTGTCCTCTCATGTTGGACATGTAGGACAGCCTGGACTCATTATCGCCTCTCCAGGTCCAAGTGGTATTACAAGACAGGACGGGCCGGGGCTAGCTGGTTAGCATGCTCATTTCACTATACAAGACATAACATTAACACTGTAACATCTTCACATTTTTTTAATGTCTTGAACTAAAATTATGGCCCGATCCTACACATTGAACCTTGAACCACAACTTGGTTAAAGTTATACCATTGAATAATAACATTTTCTGATGCTGTTACAGCCGCACCTTTTCTGTTTTCATCTTAATAAAAACACGCCCCTTTCCTCTATACTGATATTATACAACAATGGACCACTGAGACAAACGGGCTAAAAGCAACACAAAGACTTCAACAAAAGCAAAACGACCAACATCAGAGCAGTTGAAAAGAAGCTGTTGTGGCTTCGAAGGCTGTTGTTTACACCAGTGATGTCTGTTAAAACAGCAACATATGTGCCTATACTTTCATAATTGATAATTATTGAAAATATATTGTTTAATGATTATGTGAAACAAAGCAGCGGCCCTCATTAGACCAGTTAGAGCTGCCAAGTGCAGTTTAAACACAACAAATCATTGCCACTTTCATTGAGGCATTAGTGTTATTACACACATGACCTCATTGATCGCGCTTGCCGGGCACACGGAACCTGTGGCAATGATTTTTTTTCATGGGAAACGTGGCGGCGGCGAAGCAGAGAAACGTGAGCACCGATTATACCGGTGCTATGAGATTGAGGACCCCAATTTTCTCTGTCGCGGGTCTCTTTTGTTTACTATAATTACACCCAGATATCAAGGCTAATTTAACAATGATATACTGATGTCTGGAAAGCGGTTGTTTAGCACCTTTAATGTGTGATCCAACCAAAGCCTCTGCTGGAGTTTTGCTGGCGTGACCTGCATATGCGGTAACGTATCGCGGCCGACAGCTGACAGGTGTTTTTACGCATGCATGAGCACAGCACAGAAGGTAAACATACTGCGAGTAACAAAACGGAGGCTTTAATGATACAAAAAACACAGAACCCACAAATCTGAGCAGAAGCAAATACAAGCGCACCTATATGAAAACCAGCCTGGTCTGCATTATTGTCAGTTGACAGAGAAGGACACACACACACACGCACACAAAATACCCTGTCCCTGCTAATCAGGTGGCTCATTAACATAATAAAAGGGCGTGGTGTCAATGGGACTAATGTGTGCTGACTTCTCCTCTGGTCACCTTGTCACCTTGCTGACAGAAGAAGTCCAGGAAGGTTAGGGGGTCTGTGTGTGTGCATGTGTGTCTGTGTGCGCACGAGAGAGAGAGAGAAGAATGCTGATTCTTTAAAAGAAAGGCAATGTCAAGTAAATGGACATGTTGGCCATCGAAATGGTTATTTGTTCGGTTATGGGAGAAAAAGACAAATAGGAGAAACGGAGCTGGTGCACCAATCTGGGCTCAGGTGCTCTCCTTTCACTCCTCCTGACATTTACGCCCCAGCTGGTGTTTGCATGCATTCGTTGGGGCAGATGTTTGTGTGTGTGTGTGTGTGTGTTTGTGCAGTTGCAAGTTATAACTTGCACGTATGTATGCAGGAGTTTTTTCCTCGCACTGTCCTAAAGGTGAAAGCCGTTCAAGCTGCCAGCTTCTGCAATCGCAACTCTCAGCCTGCGAGACACGCGGAAACACACGCACGCACGCACACACGCACACACACAGTCGTTTTAGAGATGTCTCTATATAGTCATGCATTCATACGGACAGAAGGAAGCCATACAAACACAAACAGCCACTATGTGGAGTCTGAATATTCACACAGACACACGTTAATGTGAAGGATTCCAGCCGCAGCGCTGGCAAGCCCCCGAGAGTTGGCTGTTTTCTGAGAAGCCTGTCAAAATGTCTTTACCTGTTTTTCTCTGGAGGCACAGGAAGTGATAACATGACACACACACACACACACACACACACACACACACACACACACACACACACACACACACACACACACACACACACACACACACACACACACACACACACACACACACACACACACACACACAGAGAACAGGAGGATATATGCAGGGCAAACAAGCAAAGACAAAGAGACACATTCTTAGAAAGTCAACGATCATGTAAAACACGCTGAAGGCATGCACGGTACAACAGCACGGATTGATTTCTGTTAGAGACACGCAGGTATGCTGATGTAAAACAAAACTGTCACAGGTATGAGGAGCACCAGCCCTGCCTCCTACAACATTACCTTCCATACAGCTAAACTGCATTCTCAATTACGCTTCGAGGGGAAACTGATTACGGTCGTAACGCTGTGAATTGAAACAAATCAAAAATGCCAAAAAAAACGACTCGGTTAGTTTTAGTAAAAACATAATTTGGCTTAAAATAAATACGTTTGTTGCGTTATTTCACTTAAGGACGTAATTATGAAATTCAACTTTGACTTGTGGTTTAACACGGGAAGCGAACAGTGGTCTCCTGGATCAAACTCCTGTTTGTTTTTACCCCCATCCACCCTGACCTCCTCCCGTATGCAGACATCTGCAGACTTAGATTGGCGATACGTCAAAAAATAAACGTAATCCGAGAGAAAACGATGACGACGCAGTTTGGTTGTACGGGGACATAATGTTGAGGAGACCATCTTTGTGAGGACACTCATTGACATAAGGCATTCCCCAGCCCCTTACCTTTCCCTTAGTCATCACAACTATATGTCTCACCCCAACCTTTACCCTTAACCTGACCCTTAAAACTAAGTCTGAAGCCTCAAACAGGCCTTTGAAGAAGTGAGGACCGGCCAAAATGTCCACATTTTCCCAGAATGTCCTCACTCTGAAAGTCTAACACACACACAGAAACACACAGAGAGACAGATGGTGACCTCAGGCTTCACAGGCAGCAGCTGCATTTCAAGCAGGTAATGCTGCCAATGACCATCGCAGAAATTAGAGGGAAGAAAAACAAAACACAAGCTAAACAGACACCCACACACACACACACACACACACACACACACACACACACACACACACGTCGCATGATCTTTAGCCTCCCCGTTTCTTTTCAGGATGAAGTTTCCTTCACAGAGCTCACCCCCGGCACCATGCCTCAGGTGCACCATGTACTATATTCTCATCATATGCGGTACACACACACACACACACACATATATAAACAAACAAACACACACACACACACACACACACTACTCAGAATGACATCAGGTACTCAAACGCATCCATCTGTCATACTTACCCTCATGTCAAGCACATTATAAAACAGCCAGCTCTGTTTCCCCACCGGCAAAATGTTTGATTCATGTTTCAGATCCTCTCGGATTTTATAAAATGTGCTTACTTGTGGCATTTTGACATCAATAAATCACGACAACACTAATATTTGTCTAATTACTGTAAAACAAGTTTGCCAATGACAAGATCAGCCACTCCTATCCACCTACACAGCTGGCTTTTTCTTTTCTTTGGAAGACAATCGCAGCTTTATTCCAGTTCCTAGTTCCCATTGTCTCGTCACAACACTCTTATCCGAGCCATCCTGTTTTTATTGCTCTTCAGAGCAACTACAGAGGCGTGGTGCAGCGTTTTGTTTGTGACAGAAAAACAGCAGGCATCATGGGAAATCTAGTGTTCATTTTGTAGAACAGAAGAACGCTAAAGTGTGCACCTTCAACAGGAAATCTCATTTCTCCAGCGAGGTCAATAAAGACTGGATACTTTGCTCCACATCTATTACACTTATATGTGATAGAAAACATGTTTCACTCATTATTTTGTTGCTTATTATTGATTTTCTTTCATATCTTTTTATATTAAAAAACTAAAACTATCGAATTCACTGACTTGTCCTTTCAAGACTTTTTGACCTTGTCTTATTCACATTCTTACTGAGAATTTGACGAGGAGACCAATACCACTCAGCCAGCAGCTGGTTTGCTTAGCTTAGCATAGTTTTTTGTGAGGATTAAACAAGCAGAGCACATAGTGCTAATTACTGAGCTTTAGAAGCGCTTTAAGGCAGATTTACTGCCCTATGGACAGAACCAGGCTAGCCGTTTCCCCCTGTTCCCAGTCTTTATGCTAAGCTAAGCTAACCGGCTGCTGGCTGCTTTATATTTACCATTCCGGACATGGGAGTGGAATCAATCTTGTTATGTTTACTCTCGGCAAGAAAGCCAAACAGCGTGTTTCCTAAAGTGCATCTATCTCACCTAAACTTCTGACGTGTCATGATGACTTTTCTATTGTCGACCCCACCGGGGCTTAAACCATTCGTTTATTCATGTATTCCCTCAGTGACTCAAAGAGGAGCCGATCACAGCGGCGCATTAGTCAGAACGCCGGGGAACACCTTGGACAGGCTGTCAGTCAACAAAAGCACATTTGGCACTTGATTTGCGATCCAACAACAAATCAAATCCGTCAGTCGAGGCCTTCGCGTGTATCCGACACAAACTGCACCTTCTAGTCTGACAGCGGCTGTGATTTTGCTGAAGTTAACTGCAAGCAGCCCGCTCACCGCCGCGCCGCATTTACATTCAGCACGAGCTCCCGCGCGGCAGATGGTCGCTGTGGTTTGTGTGCATCGTGTCAACTGTTGATTGCAACATTTGCATGAATTATTTGACTTCCCGTTCTGCCTGATAAAAACTGTTTCTCCTCTTCCCAATGCACAATCTGCTGCGCTATAATTCTTCTTGGCGGTCGAAACAAACAAACAAAGGCAGATAAAAAAAACATCGAAATAGACTTCTTTTTCATAAAACAGAAATCACTATATAGACTAGTATAGGGCGCACAGATAATAAAAAGGAAGCCTATGCTTTCTGCCTCCATCAATGCTACTGTCCGTTTCTCTCCATTCACTGTGCGAGGCCAAGGCCATCTAACAAAGAGCAGTGCTTTCACTGCGAGCACTGTGTGTGTGTGTGTGTTCTAACAGGCATGCATGTGTCTTAAATGTGTGTTTCCTCAATTCTATTTATGAGTGTGTGTGTGGTACTGGTCTAAAGGACTGAGACCCCCCTCCCCCCTGCATGGTACAAAGAGTCAACTTCTCACAAAAGAGGAGAATACATTGAGTAGGAGTTAAATGTGTGTGTGTGTGTGTGTGTGTGTGTGTGTGTGTGTGTGAGTGTGTGTGTGTGTGTAAATATGGAAAGATGTGTGTGTGCTGGTATAAGTTGAGGCAGACAGAGGGACGGCAGACAGAGGGACGGAGGAAGAAGGGGGGAGGAAGAAGGGGGGAGGAGGATGAGAAGCGGGAGGCGGAGAGGTGGAGCAGGTGAAGGCATCCAACATCAAACGGAGAGGAGCTCCGTCTCTCTGTGGTCCTGCTTACTGAACAGCTAACCGCCGTTGAAATTCAGGGCTATGTTCAGTTTTAGCTAGCGACGTGTATAACGCCCAGGGGTGTGTGTGCGAGTGTGTACTGCTAGATGTGTGTGTGTGTGTGTGTGTGTGCGTGTGTGTTGCAGTGTAACAGGTTAAAGCTGAAGAGCAGAAAAATAAATGCATATCTGAAGTTTTGTGTTGTTTTGAAGTTGTGCGCGACACACACACACACACACACACACACACACACACACACACACACACACACAACACACTTAGTCTTTGGATTCACAGCAGGGTGGGGGGGGGGGGGGGGGGGGCAGAAGAGTGTTGATGGTTTCAGAAGAGAGGAGACAAGAAAAATAGGGGAGGCGAGAAGAGGAGAAGGGGAGGTGGAAGAAATGTGATGAGTTAGTGCGGATAACGGAGGGAGAGAGTAAAGGAGATAAAAGATGAGAGGGGGGAAAAAAAGAGGAGAGAGGAGGTGAAAGGAGTTGAAAGAGGAAAGGAAGGTGGTGAGCTGAGAGGGGATGAGAGGGGAGCAGATGAAAGAAGAGAACTGAAGTAAGAACAGAGAAGAAGAGAGAGAGAGAGAGAGGGGGGGGGGGGGGTGAAATGAATAGTAATTGCTGCTTTAGCGCTGCCAAGGTTAGGTCTTCCATTCTCCCTCTCCGGCCGCCCGTGCTAACAGCGTATGCAGCCCTTCGTCCTGTAAAGTGGACCAACGCCTCCACCAAACAGTAACACTCTATACGAGGCGAAGGAGCCACGGCCCCGACGAGCATCTTGATAGTCTCTGTCGTATTATGCAGATCAAATGGCTAAAAGTGCTGCGACCGCAGGCTGCGAGCAACGTCTCTCTCTGGATGACAGATGTCCTCTCCTGCAGTTAACACTCAGGCCGACGTTTTTCAACCTGTTCAATCCCTCCGTCTCACGCTTTATCTCAACACACGGTCTTCTTTTCCGCCGTCTCCACACACAACGATGAAGTGGAGACCCACGCAAATATTTTTTTTAACCTGAGAATTGATTTGGAAGGGTGATATTTAATCGGATCTGACAAAGTGGTAGAAAAGCTTTCACTCACAGACTTCGGGGGAATAACATCATGACATACAGACTAAATAATAATAGTCAGTATAATAATAACTGAAAAGGTTATCAAAAAGGTAAGTAGAAAGGTATCAGGCTGATGGGTCCAGTAGTATGCGAGATTAGCCGCAGACAGACGGACAGACACACGAGTGCAACACACACAAACATTATCTCCCTGCAGGCCTACTCCTGGCGGAGATGATGAGGAAACACACATGTCCTCACTTTATATAGCCTTGCATCACGCTTGCAGAAATGCAAAATGCCACATGGTTAATGTTTAGACAAGAAAACTACTTGGTTAAGGTTAAAAAAAAGATCACGGTTGGTGTTGAAATAATAACGTAAAAATGTAACGAAAACAACCATAGCAACGTAACTAGCGGACTTTCACATTACATCAAAGGAACATTAACAGCTGTCTCCTGAGTGAAAGTCCTGTGTTTGTTGGACTCATCCAGCTGCTCTTTGTGGACTCTGTCTGTTATTCTCATTATTATGAATTCCAAACCACGTAACCTTCAATGAAAGTCACTCCACACACAATGTCACTTGCTCTGACTGAATGTAAAAATGTCTAAATACAAAGTATCCGTGGTTTGCGGACACAACTCCGACATGTTTTCTCTGGCGACTGTGCTGTGCTGATGCTGCTCCATGTCTGCTGGATGTGTAAACATGCAACTGTTAGCAAGCAAAATGGCCCTTAAGTTAATAACGTATACAAAAAAACCTACTTTAATTTACCATTTGAACTGATTTAGGATAAGGGTTGATCTATTGATCTTTGTTTTAGGGAAACCTGTTATATGGTTTAAAAGGACACCTGCCAACAGAAATGAGTGTTTCACATAATACTTCCCAACACTTGGGACACACAACTCATTGGTCACAGCAGTGCCATCAGGCTGGTGTAATGCTTCACCACCACAGTGCCAACATGTATCAACCATCTCCACTATGAACAGTGTTTTTGTAAACCATTGATCTGAGCATGAGGAAATGTTCCATTCTAAAATAAACAGGTGTTTATCATTGACTTCACACAACTTCACAGACTTGGTTTGTGTTGCTTTTGTCGTTTGTTTCCAGTGGAGTTCCAGTCTCACATTATTTGAGATGAGAGCGCAAATGTGGAACTGCTGCAGCAGATAGATATACTATTAAGCGACACTGGCTTGCTTTCCCCGCTGTGTACCGCATACGCACATTAGCAGGGAGCTCGATAAATAAATGATGCCACTCGGGATGTCCAGTCCGCAGCCACATTTGTGTCCACACACAAACTGAGATGGGAATGCGTGCCAGGAATTCCTAATGGATTTCGCAGCTTTGAGATCGGATTTCCATGTGGCCAAACTGGAGTGTATGGCTTTTCCTTTGTATTTCTTTGGCAAACTAAATCAATTTGTCTGTAATGATCTGCTCAAATGGTGCGATGGATGATTAGTTTGGCTTGTAGTGCAGCAGGAATCCCTGACCTGGTGCATGACCCATTGCCCTTTAAGTAACCTTGATTGCTGTTGTTCTTTTTCATAAAGTAAAACAGATAATTATGACACCAGGGCATCCAGGAAGCAACATGTGTTGAAGTACTGATTATGGCTCATTATGGATAAAGGAAACATCACAACAACAAATCTGTTTGTCACAGAAAGGACGCAGAGACGCCACAATTGATCAAAGCAAGTTTGGCTCTGGGTAGTTTGAACCATTTACATGCATCTACAAATTACGTGGCACTATTTTCCGCAGGTATTGCCACGAACGCTGCAGGTGATGATGCCAACCTGCAGAGAAGTACGGTGGCCTTCAGGTAACATAGAAACATAAAAAGGCCCTCTTTGGTTTGTCTGCTCTGGGCTACCGTAGAAACATGACGGTGCAACATGGTGGACTCTGTGAAGAGGAGCCGCTCCCTATGTAGAAATGACTTCTTCTAAGTCTATGGTAACACAATTCTTATTTACAGGTGTTTATACACTAAGGAAAACATGACTGCTATATTCCATTTCCTCGAATATATCCCCTGGAATGCTACACACTGGCCCTTTAGTTTGGACCTAGACAACAATCTCCACTGCAAATAATACTTTTTTATTGATTTCCTTGAAATCAGACCTGTTTTTCCTCCCTCCATCTGCCATCTACTGTGACACAATTTGCACTTTGATGTCCTGGAAGAAGGAGAGACTCTTACTTTATGGATCCCTTGAGTGTTACAAAGAGCTGACCCACCTCTGTGCTCCTCACCTCCATCCCTCCATCTGGCTTTCTAATCTCCTCCTCCTCTTCCTCCTCCACCTTGCTCTTTGGCATTCTCGCCGTCTTTGCCATCTGCCATTTATACGTATGTACGCATGTGTGTTCGTGTCACTCCCTGTTATTATTTATTCAGGTTTTTGCATGTAATATACAACAGGAGCATACATTTGCTGTGTGTTTGCGCCTTCGGGCCTGTGTGCATGCCATATAGGAGCGCAAATGAAGGGCTGTTTTGCCCTCATTCTGTCACCCCCCCATCACACGTACACATCAATTCAAATGGAAACAACACACAACATGGACCTCATTGTGCAAAAATGTTAATGGGTAGCCGCAGAGTAACAACCACCATGCACACACACACACATCTCACGGGGCTTTTATTGTAGTCGCCTCATCAGTACCACAACAAGCACACACCTTTCCTCTCCGGCACGTACACACACACACGTACACACACACGTACACACACACACCCCTCATGAGGGAGGCAGATCCTCAGACTCGGGCGTAACTCTCTGCAGAGGCATCCTGATTACAGCAGCGGAGAGGGAGGGAGAGGGGGATTCGTAAAGCGCTCCATAACTTTTTGTTATTTCATCGGCAGCCTTGGGTGAATGGATTATTCATGGGTGGGGAAAGAGGGAGCAGTGCAGGGAGGTATAGAGAGTGAGGAAAAAAAGAAAGACAGAAAGAAAGAAAGAAAGACAGAAAGAAAGGAAGGAAAGACATTAAGAAAGGGAGGAAGGTTAAAAGAAAAGAAAGAAAGGAAGGCTATTAAGAAAGACAATGAAAGAAAGAGAGAAAGAGAGAGAGCGAAAGAAAGAAAATAGACAGGAAGAAAGAAAGCAGAGACCAATGACTCTGTGAGAAGCTATAATCATTACACCGCGGATGATTCCGCTGCTCCAGCTCTCAATCCCACAAACACACACACTCGTCTACACACCTGAATAAACATGATCTACTTTACATCGAATAAATCCATCAAATGCGGCAACATAAATACAGGTGCAACTGCATAAACATGACTCGGCTAAAATACACTGACACCTCGAAACACCTGAGCACACACACGCACAAACATTTAACTTGAATTAACACCCATCTGTATCACTCATCTGGATACCTGGATGAAGTGTGTGCGGTGTTCTGTACACACCATGAATGTTACAACGCAGATAAGCGAACGCACACAAACACAATCAGCTCCGGTTGGCGTTGGGCGCCGAGAGCGTCGCTAGCCTGCCGTATCATTCACACACTCATGGAAGAACAGTGCAACATACTTATTAACTTAACGCATTTGAGCTCCCTCTGGTAAACAATTATTTTGTGCACATGTCTAAGGCTTTTATTGTGAAAGGTAAGATTGGACGGAGTAGGATCTGGTCTGAGCTGCCTTTGTCAAGGTGGAGAGGACCAATAAAGTTTGCCTTACTGGAAAGGGAGACTCCGTATTGTTGTATGTTATATCGTTTTGAATATATCCTTTATCCCCAGTCTAAAAACTTGCGTTTTGTGAGAAAGATTATATTGACTTGCATATTAATTGACCTTTACCCTAATCCTACCGGCCTAACCCCAACCTAACCCATTTAAACCCTCACCCTAACCTTCAACCACGTTTTCACCCCTAAAATGTAATGATTGACATTAGGAGGTCGTGCAATTCGTCCCCTAAAAGGAAGGCGAGTCCCCACAATGTGACTATGTAAACAGATTTATGTCCCCATAACATGAGTAATACACGCCCAAACCAGGAATAAGAAACACCAACAGTCTGCTCCCGCCCACACAAAGTCAACGTACTTCCTTGGTAGGATGGGTCCTTCCCAGGTGGCAACCTCCAGTTCTGCTGACTGAAGTGTCTTAGAACTTGCATTTTCTCTGCTGACCATCAGGGGGCGACTCCTCCGGTTGCAAAATAAGTTTGATTGTATAGAAGTCTATGAGAAAATGACTCTACTTCTCTCTTGATTTATCACCTCAGTAAACATTGTAAACATGTGTTTATGGTCTCAATCTCTAGTTTCAAGTCTTCTTCAATACAGCATGATGTTCATTTAGTACATTATGGTCCATTTAGAGTCAAACAGACCATAACGCAGGGTATGCTTTAGGGCGGGCTTACTGTGATTGACAGGTCGCTGTCGCTACTAGAGCTGTATCCGGCATCCGACGTCACTCCTCCACATTCCAAATATGGTAACTTCCGTTCATCGGTTGCAAAATAGCCAAGATGGTGACGGTGAAAATTACCGAACAAGAGGCTTCAAATGCAGTCCAGAAACCAATGGGGGACATCATAAGAACTACGTCCAGTTCTAATATACAGTCTATGGCCTAAACACATATAAACACACACACACACACACACACATAGAACAAACATATTGAAGTAAACAACAAAGGGCAGCAACGGTAATAGCATCAGTGTTGTATTGAGTGCGAGGCCCGGGCAGAATGCCAATGACTTGAAGGTACGGAGGCTAGAGTGAGACGAGACAGAAACATATGAGAATATGTCCATGAGAACACACGCAAAGCGTGCAAATACATCCATGAACGTGGCCACTCATGAACATACCCCCACACAGAAATGAAACAAAATGGAGAAAGACAGAACAGAACTCAACAGTATCTCACTCGCGCGCGCACACACGCACGCACGCACGCACGCACGCACGCACGCACGCACACACACACACACAAAAAGGTCAATGGTGTAATTCTCTGCTGACAGAGTCAGTGCGACTGTTCTGATCGCTGTAGACAGAGGCGAGCTGACCACTTGTAGTTTGTGGTGACCTTTACTGCGCCGGCTAACCCAATGAAGAGCCCGTAGGCTGGCATCTGCTCGCACTTCAACATATGAGATCTCAACAGCCTATTAGCTGGTGGCAAAAAAAAAAAAAACGTTCCCTGGAATGAACCGCACGAACAGCCGCAGGGTCACATTCTGGTTCATTTTCTGCAGTAGATCGATGCTGCCAGGGTCAGAGGTTTCATTTCTACTAGGGTCAACCGTGATTCAAAAATGTGTGTACTCACGGTACTCTCTGTATGTGACCCATTAGAATCAAGCATTTGAATATTTTTGTTTTAAATATGATATAGATTTGCGAGTTTCTTTTTTTCCCCAAGTCAAAACATGAGCTGATTCGTGAGATGTTTTTTGCTTTCAAATCTGAAATCAAGTCTAAAGTGAATTGAATCTCGGCCAAATCAAGTCTTGATTTTCTAATTGTGTTAATTCCGTCTTTCAAGTCTACAACTCTTGAAAGTAGCTCATAGTTGATGTTGATCATCTGGCACAGAAAAATAGGAGACTAAACTTCAACACACAGCATCGTGTGACACCTGTGTCATACAGACAGAAGAAATAGGCCAGGACAAGTTTGTGCTTATCTGGGGGAGCAAATGGGAACAAATCTCTGCCTTCTTAAAGAGCCGGTGCATGTCTGTTAGAAATAGGACAGAGCCAGATCCTGTGGTGAAAGAAACGGGCCTACTTGTACCTTCGGACAGTAGCGGAGAAGACCTGAATGAAGGAGGAAGGGTTGAAGAGTTAACAGTGCTGCAACGCTAATACAAGATTTATTAATCCTTTCAATTTTGTTCCGTTTTCACAGCTTGCTTTGTGTTTGTTCGTGGATTGAATCCAATTTCAGTTGTTTAATTGAATTTCCATTTTGAATGTTAGTCTTTTTCTTCTGTTTGGCCTTGTTTTTGTTTGTTTTCTCTTGGTGAGATGCCTTCATAAGCCAATTTCACTGCCGCAATCCATCTTTCGCACAGTTTCTAACAAAACTGAAACTGATCTGACAAGTCAGCTGACCTGGCCAATCACACTCTTTATCTACCGCTTTCATCAATTACCCAGTAATGCAACAGAAGTAATAAACCAGGACCTGCAGGCAGTTATTGGTCATCATAAACCCAAGCTGACAGAATATCAACAAAACATCTCACTGTTTAATCACGCACGTTCATATTGCTTTTTAGCCTGCAGTGTATTGTGCTTCGTTTCATTATCTCCGCTAGGCGCAAGCCTGGGAGGAGATTATGTGTCAGGTTGTGTGTGAGTGTTTGTTTGTGTCTGTATCTGTCCACAGCCAATCTCGCATACTACACGACCCATCAGCCTGATATTTTTTGTGCTCATGTATAACTGTATGCACAAGGTCCTCTCGGGGTTGCGGTGTATCACACTTTTCTAATAACCTATTTTATTGACGGCTTCGTACTGTCACTGATGGTTGACTCCTTACTGCTCTTAACCGGCCGGTAGGGGCCGCAAGTGATCAGCAACTGCTTAGTTTGTAATCTTGTCTTCCGCTAAAGATTAGGAAGTGTTCCTCTCCCGATTTGCACGCCTAGGTATCAGTAGTATTCCTGATCTAACTGATTTAGTTATTTATTAAATGATGGGATCCGATAACCATATTGTCACTGAAGCTCGATCCAGCTGTTTGAGTCAATATGGGGCCAATATCCGCTATCAGTATCTGTGCATCTCTACTCAACACCCAAGAAGCTCACCCTGTCTTGCTTCCGAGCTGCTGTGCAAAGGTCTGTGGGATTATTACAAACCGGTCTCTTGATAGAGCCAGAGAGCAGGCTCCGCCTAGGTTGCGAAATATTTATTTTCAGTGTCTTTTTATTGGGCACAAACCTTGTGTTTACGCTCGTGCTGTCGTAAAAACGGAAGCATAAAACGCTTCAGGTCTCGGTTTACGGCCGTGAGATGGGGCAGAGATCTGCGTATATCAAAATGAGAACATATCTGTTGCGCGAGATGTGCGAGCGAAAAAGGCATCTGATACGCTTGCAGTGTAGTTTTGTTTTGTTACCATGGATCATCCACTCTAGGTCGTTGGTTTGATCCCATCCACACATCAAAACCTCCTTCAGCAAGACACTGAGATCGCTTTTGACAGAGGCATCTGTAATGTAATATTATGTACAGTACTTGCAACTACACTTAATGTCAACACTTTCAAAGTCTGGTTCGAAACTGACCCACGTCTTCGGGTGTGACTCTGTGAATCTTTCAGCAGGCTCACGTTAATGAGAACACTCAAGCGATCTGTGAGGGAATAACATCAGAACTGGCACTCCTCCAGCTCAACTCACATCCGAGAGACAGCAGCGAAAAATATTACCGTCGAAAGCTCATTAGAAAAATAATACTCGTAAATAATAGTCTGATTGACTTAGTGCCGGTTTGAAAATTAACATGCAAATTGAGCATCTCCTCCTCTCACAAAAACATGCGATCGAACCGAGGGTCATTGATCAAGTGCTTCCAACGGCATCTGTGAGAATTTTTCATGCGAGGGCTCGATTCAGAAGTGGCCCGCGCAGCTTAAGTATAATTGGCATGAATTCTTCATGTGGCTTTTTCATGAGCCACTAAAACCACATCCTGTGTCCATTTTGCAAAAATGGTGCTGCCAGAAATTAAATATTTGAAAAACACAGACTTCTGTGTCCTCAAGGTTATCGCCACTCAGTAAGCAGAGGTTTTTACAAAGACTCCGACCCTTAAAAGCGGCAGACGGGATTTCTATTCATACCATCAATCACTTTTTAAATGAGGTCAGCTCCTTTTAAAATGCTCTGTGTCACTCCTGAATGAAAGGGCCTTTGCATGACTCACAGCTTTCAAAAAACACAACGCGGAGAGAGTTTCTTGCTTATGCCACAATAACAGTCTAATAACAAGAGACAAATTCTTAAATGGAGATCTCTCATTTAGAATTGAGACGCTCTGGAGAAAACTCCTCGCTTTAAAAGGTCAGAGGGAGTCTTTCTTCTGCTGTGGAGTGGAAAAGCACAGGGGCAAAAGATAACAACGCAGACAGAAACCAATCCTGTCAACAACAAAATATATTTGAATACTACAAATTTGCTTTGGCAAATGTGTTTTGAAGGAAGCAAAAGCAGTGCATGAATTATGTTCTCAATGTTTTTCTTTAACCCATTTTGTACTGCACAGAAGTATCTAATGGTCTAGTTACTGTAGGCTCAGACATCAAAAACATTTGGTTCAGATTTTGATTAAAGCTGCGCTAATCAATAGATTTCATATTAAAGTTACTATGAGGAAATTTGAACTGTTCCTGAAACAATCTCAGTTTAATACTGATGCCCCTATATGACCTACATAAGTAAACATTTCATTTTATTTTTTATTTCTTTATATATTTTTCCGCCCCCGCAAAATCAGATGAAAAGATTCACTGCCCACAGGGTCGGCAGAAGCTCCTTCAGGTCAGACTCCAGCGGGTTTCCCCAGTGCGCACAGACCAGGATCTGGCTTCGCTGCAGCCTTCGACCTGCAGTCAGAGCTCCGGTGGCAGGAGGAGAGCTCAGCCACTAGCAGCAGCAGCTCCTCCACCAGCCAGGAGCAGAGCGTGGTCTCACTGCTCGGCCGGTCCCAAATGGGATCCAACAACGACAAAACGCTGCTGGACACTGAGGCCGTATTGCTGGGCCCGCTGGAGGGAAGGGAGGCACGGGAGAACCAGAACCAGGACAGACTGTCAGACCCTGCAGCAGCACAATGAGAGGTCTTCTAAAGACGTTCTGGTGCTCAGAAACATTACTGCTTTTGTCCACAGGGACCGCCAACATATTCACAAAATGAAAGCTTCTAGAAGTAGCTTCAACATTAGATAAAAGGATGTATAATGAGAGAGGTATTTTCTCATTGAAACATAATTAGTTTTGACAGCTCTGTTCTCACCGGCCTCATGACCAGCAGCAACAGGCAGCTGTTTTCATTCATTTCAAGCTCTGACATACCAACTGTGCCATCCCCCCAGCACCAACCACCACACTGACAGAGTTAGCAAACAGCTTGAGAACAAAGTGTTCAGCAGCTAAAAAGTCAGATACTGTAAGTTCGACAAGAAGTGGTGGAGCCCAAAACAGAGCTACTGTAAAAAGGACAGTAAATATTGGCCAGTAACATGTTTACATATGTTGCCCCATATCTGCTGGAGGTGTAACACGCTTGCATCAACAACTATGTCAATGTTGTGTTTTAAGCTTGTTTCACCGCCCTAATATTTAACCAAGCCCATTATCCTTCCCTAACCCTCAACCAAGTGTTCTGAGTTGGCTAAACATAACCATAAAGATGTTAATAATGCCCGAGAACATCTAAGACTCGTATGCAGGAAACTCTTTTGTTGACCGGACAAAAAAAAGGTGCTAGTATTACAGCCCGTTCTCACTCTCAAGTCTTCAAATATGCTCCGTCAGTGGCCCTATGCGTCAAACTATGTTGTTTACGTGGCTGTAGTGTTGGTGGGAGTAAAGGAGGAAGTCAGGTGACATAGTAGAGAGAGTGAGGAAGTCTGGGTAGGGAGAAGCACCTACTTAAGTGAAAAACGAAACCTGACCGAGTAGTTTTGCTGCCTGAACCCAACCAAGTGGTTTCTCTGTAAACACAGAAGTTTATTTTGAAATGCATGTAATGACAGAAAACTGACTCGTGCAAAATTGACTCTAGAGGGGAATTTCACATGGGAGTGAAAATGTGTTGATTGTTATTATGTGTAAAAAGTATCCTGAGGAAACATAAAAAACAAAACATTGCTAAAGAATTTGCCAGGGATTCTAGAGGAGATAGATTTCATTTTTAGACAATATCTCACCAATAGTGGCTGAATAATACCTGGATGTAATGGGGTCGCTCTACGTGACGATAGTAAAAACAAGTGACACAAAAAGCTGTGATCTGGATTATTGGATTTGAAATAAACAACAAGCTGCACGATAACCATACGCCTCTTCTTTAGAAGTAATGAAAAACCCCAGATACATTCAATATGTTTCCTCATTATTGATAATACAAATTAACAAAAAAACATAACAAGGGCAGCATCTCATTTCCGGAAAAAGAGAGAGAAAAAAAAGTATTTGGTGATGCAAATTAGTTTTCTATGAACTGAGTTATCAGGAGACTGGTTGACAGAAACACACACCACTCAAGCACAAAGCACACAAAAAAAAGGCACCATAGAGTCTTTGGACTCAGACATCTTCATGCACGCACGCACGCACACACACACACACACACACACACACACACACACACACACACACACACACACACACACACACACACACACACACACACACACACACACACACACACACACACACACACACACACACACACACACACACACTGTAGTGCTGTGAGTCGGTATTCCTCATTGTGTGTGTTTGTGTGTGAACGTGTCTCCAATCTACACACGGAGGTGATTTCCCCACAGTCTGCCTCTGATTGGATTTGGTTTAATTCAAATAAACTGAGGCCTTGATTTAAATGGAAAAGCACTATAGCCTATTATGCGGCACGGTGGAGGACAGTCTCACTATATCAACTCTGAATTGCATTAAGGCTCTCGCTCACCCTCTCCCTCTCCCTGGGTGTCAGGCTCTGACAGGCTCACAGTAATAAGAGAGGGTAACATTTCCTTTGACCAAATCCAGTGTGCAACTTATAGATGGATGTGTGTGCATTTGGGTGTGTACGAACAGACATGGCACTTACACTCACACACACACACACACACACACATAATTAAATAAGTGTCGGAGCTGTGATAGGCTATGATAAATTTGGTGACACTGTACACTATTGAGGTTGGGAAGTCGAGAGCGTAATAAAAGAGTTTTATTGGACACGGTGTGTGTGTGCGCGTGCGTGTGTGTGTGAAAGAGATCCAACAGGTGGGTAATTGTCCCAACGAGACAGAAAGTCCCATTAGCCCCTCTGTCAAAAAGAAAAGTAGCTCAGTTCACACTGGTTGCTGATATAGATCTCTTTGCGTGTGCATGTGTGTGTGTGTGTGTGTGTGTGAGAGAGAGAGAGACGGAGAGATAAACAAGAAGAAAGAAGGAACACTGAAGTGTGTGAGTTGGAGCTGAAAGACAGAGGACTAGAAACTATCACACACACACTTTACAATCACACACACACAGACACGCACACACACACACATACTCGTGTTTTCATCACAACATTGACTTATACTTATTTCCTGGAGACAAACCATAACCATAACCGTTACCAGCCTGATCCTAACCCTTACCCTAACCATTAAACCAAGTCTTCATCCTAAAATGTAATGATTTACATCATGTGGACGTGCATTGCGTTTCCATAAGGAAGGTGAGTCCCCACATTGTGACTGTGTAAACTGATTTATGTCCCCACAACGTGAGCAATACACGCCCCCACACACACGGTTGCTATATTCTGTTTAAATAAACATGGGCACAAACATCCACGCAGTGATACGAGATTGTTTTTCTAATGGAAATGGACTGTATGCTATATGTACACACACACACACACACCCTATTTCTCTTCTCTCTAATGGAGCCGGACCCCTGAGAATGACAACCAGGCCGCTACGCATCAGTGGCCATTACCCACAAGGCAGTGCGTCAGGGCCGTAGGGCCGGCCGGCCGCCCACGCTATTCGCCTTTCACCCCACATCCGTCAAAAACAGGTACACGCTGCTCCCTGTGTTTCTCCACTATCTCACTCTATATATACTTTGTCTCTCTCCTTGTCTCTTTCTGCAGGGAAGAAAGTCAAATTTCAGACGTTTTTTCTTTTTTATAAGACCTTGTTAAAGCCACCCAACCAGGTAAGAAAGTACATTTCCTTCCAGAGGACATTTTCTACCCTCTCAGCCTGATTTGAAAGGAATTTGTTCCTGTCTCGGGGGATTTTATTTGACCTATGAATTAATCCGCTTGTGTATTGGCTAGTAAACAGTCCATTTGTAGTCTGTCACTGACATTTGTCTTATTCTAAATCACCATTTACCATCCCATAAACAGAGATATGCTTCTCCGCTCCAAGGCGCGAACACAGTTTGTTTTCTTATTTTATTTCCACAGCTGGAGCATGCTGGCAGTAATCGCCCAGTCATGAGTTATCACGAATGATCTACGGGAGGGCAGAATGTGAAAAAGGATTCACCTGCATTTCTGTCCCCGTTTCTAGTCTTAAAGACAGAGTGTGAAATGTAATGTGACCTTTGACCCTGAGTGAATCCAATTTATATTTAAAGACAAAATAATAAAATAAAGAAACCGAATAATTAAATGATTCAAAGTAGCTTGTTATCATCTGAACATCGCTGATTAAAGCTGATTGGAACTTGAATATGGGCAGCCGAAGAAAACAAACAGGAAATGAGTTGTTAAGGGACATGAGCGAGTACAAGGAAAATTACAAGATATCAGGAACAACTACACAATATAATGATGTATAATACAGCAAAACCACAAATTAAGGCTTTAGAAATTAATTTCAATCATGAACCAGACTGCCAAAGCCCACACAGGGCAGGTGAGAGGGGAGGTAGATGGGTCAACCAAAAACCAAGCTTTCAACAGGGAGACCGCTGAGAGTTTCGAGTGTAAAACAAGAAGTCAACGTTGATTTATTTGTCACGCACCTTGCGTACTTCACTAACTGCACCGCCATAGTTATTTTAACCCAAATTTCAATCTTTCCCTAAACCTAACCAAGTAGTTTTGTTGCCTGAACCTAACAAAGTTGAAGATGAAACTTTATTTAAAAAAGACTGTATGCACGTAATGAACAGAAATGGACACGTGTTGCTGGCCGACTCCTGACTATACAACAGGTCCTCCAAGCTAAAGGACAACATATGACTTTGATCATTGCTTTCTAAACCTGGCTGGAATGGCTTCACCGGAGTTCTGAGTTGTGTCTCTAAAGCCGCTTTGATGTTCTGTATAAAAGGTTTGCAGCTAAGTCATGTGATCAGAGATCGCTATCGGTCGATACTGCTTCCAGCGATCGGTGATCGGCCCCACAAATCCAGATCAGAGAACCCTTATTTTATGATCCTGTTCCCTTTATTGGGAAGACAACAGCCTTATTCAGTGCCTTCCAAAATGCATGTTACAAAAATGATGATTTAGACCGTTTCCTGATCTGTCACCGCTGTGGTCAAAGTTTGGTTAGGTTTAGCCTCATAGACTACTTGGTTTAGGTTAGTAAAAGCATGCAGTCATGATTAAAGTACACCAACGCTGACTGTTGGGTAGGAAAATGGGACGTGAACAGCTGTCCTGGATCAACATAATGTGACATCAGCCAGCATGATGCAGCGTTGGCAAATCAAATCCATGCAGGCAGGAACACATTGCGGGTAGATGTGATGTACAAACGTATTTCTGTGATCGTTAAGATAAAGTGATTGTGATCATTTCCAGAGTATTAAAGCCCTGTCTCAAAATATTATAAAACAGGAGTTTTGGCAGCTGATAAAAAAAAACTCCAAACTCTTGACTATCTTGCAAAAACTCAACTTCCTGGATCATATTTAATCATTTTACTGGAAGCTGAAGCAACACACCCACACCTACACATCCTCCTGGTTGCTATTTTTTTCAAACCCAGGGCTGTTTTCGGTGTGAATGCCTGCTGTACAATCTCACACTACCTCACCTTTTTGCTTCTGACAGACACAGTCATAATTGGGGCACAGCCATAAGCTGTTATTTTCAGGTAACATAAGTCAGTTTTGGCCAATGAACAATGCTGTTGTTTTCGTGATGACGACAGTATCCAATAGAGCATTTATATTGCAAACCTCTTCTGAATTGACCTGAGAGGTAAACCTTTGTTTACTTACTGGGGCGACTGTGGCTCAGTGGTAGAGCAGGGTCGTCCTTCAATCAGAGGATCGGCGGTTCGATCCCCGGCTCTGCTAGTCCATGTCGATGTGTCCTTGGGCAAGACATTTAAACCCAAATTGCTGCGGTGTATGAATGTTAGATAGTCCTGATGGGCAGGTGGCACCTTGTATGGTAGCCCCTGTCATCAGTGTATGAATGGGTGTGCAAGCGCTTTGAGTGGTCGGAAGACTAGAAAAGCGATATACGTTTAATTACAGTTACCATTTACTACAATCCATGGTCTAGATTTTGACATCGAACTATGTGCCCGTTTTTAACAGCTTTCTCTTCCGCCTCCTCTCTTCATAGCACCTCTATCTCTCCTATTACGTTTCTTTTTCTGTGTGGTGTCTTAAATGCCTCTCAGTCATTCCCCCGAAGTATCAACCCTGTCTCTCTCTCTTTCTCTTCCCTCCCCCCCTTCTTTCAATCACCTCTTTTTCCCCCCCTCCTCCTCTCCCTGCTGTCTCTCCTCGTCATTTCCAGTTGTCAGGATAAAGGGAGCAGACAAATGGATGGACAGATGAATACCCAGATCTGCAGAGGGGCAAAGAGAATGATGGAGCGATGAAATAAAGGAGTGACAGTGCGTGACAGCGCTCAGCTGAGCCCCGTTCAGGGCGCTGGGAGGGAGTGGAGGAGAGAGAGGGGAAGAAAAGGCCGACAGAAAGGATAACAAAATTAAGAAAGAGAATGCTGGGGGAGGACGGATTTGAGGACATATCTATTGTTCCATATTTAGTAGTAACTGGTAATAATCCATGACAAAATGATGTAAATAAATGTAATATTGGATTCTGTTGCCAATTGATAAAACACTATAGTGATTAATCATTTTGTCATGAAAGCTCTCATATTTGCTGCATTAAACACCCACTAAGCCTACGTCTTACATGGGCTGTCAAAAGGAAGCAATGCACATTATGTTTTCTGGATCGTTTGTTACGCCCCGACCCCGTATTTATGGTTGCTTCACCTTTCCTCTTTCCAAGCTTTCCGCTCTCGCACAACACACATACGCCCTCTCAACCTGTTCTCACTACCAACGGGTCAAATACCTCAGTTTGCCCAATGGCACACTTTAGCCTCTGGATGCACAGGTCTTTCACGTGACTCCAAAATAAACCCATCAATATAAGACGCTCTGAGCAACTGTTGAGTAAAAGGTGTGCGATACTGCATTGAGGGTGGGTGGGAGTGTTGGCGGATGGGTTGAACACAGGGCTTTTGCCCAGGACGCCGGTGTTCGAGTGAAACAAAAAGTCATAGTAGTAGTAGTTTTATTGCCAAAATCTATACTTCTTGTTAATTTGGAAGTTTATTTTGAAAAGACATCCATGTAATGAGACCGTCCAAAACTGACGCTGGAGGGGAACCTTGAGCGTCATAATTTGAAGCTTAGGCCCGCTGACCAAGCCTCTGTAGCGACGTCGGAAGTGATATGTTGGCCCATAAGAATGATAGTAGTGGCAGACATACCACAGGTAAGGTAGACAGGTAGGCTAGCTGTTGCCGATCAATTTAGCTGAAATGACAACTGTCGCTGGCAGATTGAATCAGCTTTAGCTAGCTGGCTAACTAGCTAGCGTTAGCTGCATGCATTTGTTGAAAACACAGTCTCCGTTTGACTTTTTCTAACTTGTTTTAACACCACTTGAAAATGCACTCGCGGTCTATACACATTACATGCTAAAAGATTAAGGCAAGAGCAGCATGTCCCAGCCAAAAACAACAAATCAGCATCCGCCACTTAAAAAGATCAAGACAAGGTATCGTTCTTGGATTGCGGTTTAGAGCTATGTAGTGCTAGTATTACAGTGTAAGAGTACAGAGAGTATGATCTTATGTTTTCCTTATTTCATTCTAATGTTACCCTGTTTAGCTGTTTAGTTTACAGCTAAGACTTTGTACGTGCCAACAGAAGACTTGTGTTCACCTGCCTCTTTCCATTGTCTTTGCATGGAGTCTCACAGCCTGTGATATCAACTTTGCAGTTAGTTGAAACAGACAAAAACAAAATCGTCATTCACCGCCCTTTTCTTGATCTTTCCCTCACCTTAAATGCTTTTATTTGCCAACAAAACCTTTAAAACGTTAATTGTGGTTTAGTTGCCAGGATATTGAATATAAAACAAGTTTAGTACAGTACGTTGACAGTGAACATCTTCAAGGTATTCAATATGATTAAAATATTTTAGTTTACTAAAACAAAGCAAAATGCAAGTATTTCTTTCAAAATCGAACATAATGTTAACTGTGTAACTGTAACATACAGTATCTCATTTCTTTCCTTTCTCTCAGTATGCTTTTATACTGTAAGTTTCTTTAGGACTCTTTCAAGGAAAAGCCTGGAAATTGAGGGCTACAACATACAATACAGTACAATACAGAGCAATCACAAACATCACAGGAGATGGGATTGCTATAACACTGCTGTAAAATTATCGAGGTAGACCAGAACTTCTCCTTCTATTTTTTCTCAGTCCCTTTCATAATGTGCCGCTGCCTACATCAGAATTTCCGCGTGGATGTGTATTTAAAACTACCCCGCACCATGATCAGTAATCCCTTATGGTATGGTAATCCCATAATTACTGGATTTATGTACAGAGGTAGCTTCAAAAGCACAGCCTTGTAGATAACTATGACTCAGAGCATTTCCTTTCCCCATAAGAATAATAAACGTGTTGGAGTCTCATGAGAGGTGGGCCACATATGTGACACGACACAATAGAATTCTTGGAAAAACAAGCACATTTCGTAATTTATCATGTAAGGCATTCTGAAATGTAACAATAATACCCAGGAGGATGCTATTCACTGGGATTACAGCCAGAAGACTGGCACCCACATGCCTTTAATCACAAGAAAGAAACATCCGTTAGGGGATTATATAACCATTTGTGTATTATCTGAAAGACTCTCCCTAAAGAACTGTGAAGCACAAAAGACAGGAAGAAACAAGTAAGGAACCGTGACCTTGTCTGGCTCAGACTAGAGTACAGTCATAATGGACAGTTACACTATATATGAGATGAAACAATGACTGTAGGTGACAATCAGCAACTTAAAATGAGTCACCGAGAGGCTAAGTAGGGGAGACTAACCTGCGGACGCGCTGGTAGTAAATGATTCGCGGATCCAGTGGATGAGTTTGTATTTTTATTTGTAAACAACAAACAAACTTTGTGCTGAATAACACACATTCATAAGTGTTCGAACTCACTTTCTCCTTGTTGTACAAAGGTGACAGTGATCAACGGTGTCAAGCAATGATAATAGTAGTGACAATAGTCTATAGCGTGTAAATAGCGGTCAACAAAAAATAAGACTCCCTCTCTCACCCCTTCTCCTTCCATTCATCCAACTAACTACTGAACTGATATCCCCATTGCTTTCCCCAACACCACGTTACTCTATTACCGGAAGTGACAAAAAAGGGTGTACAAACTGACACAGGCCATACCTGGCTCCTACAGTGACTAAGAAGTTAAAGTACTGACTTCCACCTTTGATTAGCAGCATTTGCGTCCATATCAGAGGAACAGTGTAGAAATTGTAGCCCTTTTTTAAAAATACAGTACAACTAATTGTAGTGGACAGAAAGTAATTGGACGAGTCAACATAAACTTAAAGATCTCCTCACAACATGTCGGGTGTTCCTCAATCTTTCAATGGCTGAACTTCAAGAAAGCTAAGGCATTGAATCCTGCCCAAGGACTGTTCCAATGTCAAGGATCCTCTGAATTCTACCGAGGACTGAGTCCTCAACGATGCATGTGTGGATCCTCCATGCTCATAAAACACCCACAATCCAATGCGCATGATGCGTTTTCTGTCCTCCGATTTGGAAACAAAGAAATACTGCCAGTAAACCTTCAGTTATTTCACCTAAGCAGTCCGACAAAATCTACTTCTGAACAAATTGGAGGCATGAGGTTGACAATCCATCTTCATTCGTATCTACAAGGCCTGAGTAAAAAGATTCTAACATTTTGTTCCAGCTTTCATCGCTCAGCAAAAGACTCCTTTAGCTAGCTAACCCAGCAACGTTAGCACAAGCACAAAGAGCCCAGCAACAGCAGAGAGAGAGACAGTGTGTTGAGCCGGCACATTTTCACATCTCGCTCTGTGAATTGAGGGTGTATTTTTGACCATACCGGAGTTGGGGATTGTTCGAACATTGGAAAGACTAAGATGGGTTAGATGACTTTTATTTTGCTTCTGTCGAGTTTTAATTGGGTTTTACAACCGGCAAAGTAAAATGACTGTGTTTTTAAAATGAAGTATGGTAGTCTTGAGGAGAGCATCTTAATTGTATGTTCAAATCCCTGTTGATTTTACTATTCAAAAGTTTTATTTCTTTTCCTAAATAAAGTAAAAAAATAAAAATACCACCTCAAATTCTTCACACTGGCACTCTCGCAGCACAGTTCCAATGTGTACTATCCAAATGTAGGACCCGTTTAGGAATTGCCCGTTCTACCGAGGAAGTGCTCCTAATTCATCAATTGGGGGTGAGGTCAGGTGAATGACTCGACCCCTCAGAACATCTCACAGTTTGACCTTAAACTCCTTAGTTGCCCAGCCTGCCTGTGCTGCTGAACTGATTTAAGAGGAGGAATTATGTACATAAAGAGCTAAGCTGCTGAAATTCAGCACATTCAGCTACAATTGAAAGTATGGAGCTAAAATGAAAGAAAAGGAAATATATCAATACCTATACAGTTCTTACAGACTGCACTGTGCTGCATAATGCTAAATAGTTTGCACGTGTCAGAGGTTCCCGGTGAAAGTTAGTCAGGAGTGGAAAAAAACAAACAAACACAGTGATTCAACGTTCATTAAAATTCATGAGGAGGTGACAAAGTTTTAAACGGCACAACTGTTTCATGTAATATATTGATACAGCTGGTGCTAACTGTGAATCACACAGCTCAGTTCTACCACACTACGTCTTCTAGTCTGATAATTACTTCACGACAGTCAGTTTTACGGCCTTTGTACTCTGTGGATTGATGTTGAGCCGAAACTCATAATGTTTATCATAAATCATGGATCCCATCATGAATGTTATATAGGAATTTGTTTGTTTTTTTACACTGCTTGGATAAGCGTTTCATGCCGTGTTTGGAGTGTGTTATTGGAAAAACTTTGCTTTGAGGCAACTGTACAAAAAGTCTGGTGATTATCTATTTGAGTTCTTATTGTCTACAAATTCCATCAAAATGGCAAAACCAACAATACCATAGTATTGTCCATGTACCTAAATCTTGGTATATCTTCATCCTCTGTGCCTCAGAGCTCTGTTGTCTATTAAAAACACATCTGAGCTGCTCTGTTGCACTGTGTGACATGTTCGTTCACTGTCATGAACACTAACACTGTAGTTTGATATGGGTTAATCACATATACACGTCCTGGTGCTTTAAGTCTCACTAGCACGCCAAATGTGGATTCAATTCGCAGATGAATATAGTCCCTGACACATGTACTGTTTGCTTCTGTTGGAGTACTGCTCGTTGAAAACTACAGTGCCCAGCCTTTTTAGGAAAATACTAAGCTATTAAAAAAAAGTGTTGGGGCTGAATACCATGGACAGAATACAGAAGGTCCTACGAGTCAAAAACAACACATTGTAAGTTTGGATGTTTTTCATGTGATTTGTTGACAATGAGGAAAATATAGAACAACCTTATAATTTCAGTGTTTTCACAATGGCGGATGTTGTGGAGGCACCAATTGAAAATAACATGTTTATACTGCTCAATAAAGTGGGGAAACTAAGTTACTGTAGAAGAAAAAGATGAGCGACGGACAAAGAGGAAGCAAAGAAATAAGGTCTAAGAGGAGAACGGGTGTGCAGTAAAGGTCACAGAGGTCAGTCATACATTTACAGCAATTTAAATGCTTCAAAACTACTTTTACAGCCGGAGAGCCAAACTGCAAACAAGCAATCAAGAAAACGGATTGAAAACTCTTTAAAATTGTAGGTGATAAATATTAACAGAAGAGCATAAGAACATTTTATTTAATTTTCCAGGTTCTTTTCTGCATAAATCAAGGTTTTCAGACAAAATTCACAAAGGCACGCCAGAACATTACTCTGTGTTCATGCAGTTGTGAATCCACCTGCATAGTTGCCAAAAAAAACGTCTGCACGGCATGAGCACGGACAATGATTCAGGTAAAGGTGAGAGAATGACAGTGTGATGGGAGGGAATCAAATATAACAGGAGTCAAAAAAAAGCTGCCATTATAGAACATTCGTGTCTGCGTGCAGATATGGACGGATAGAAACTGATGGATAGTGATGTGGAAGGATGGATGGATGGACAGACAGGAAATTAAACTTATAACGTGAGTGAAGACGTCTCCCGGATCTGACAAGAGCAAGATATATAATCTGGTCTGCCAGGCGGAGACGGATGAACGGAGACAGAGAGGGTGAAACAGCAGGTAACATAAAGGGAAGGGCGAAAAAATTCACAACGGCGTCCTTCAAGCCAAGATTTTTTTAAATGAAAAAGTGCGTGATCGTGCTAGACGGATTAAGAGGGAGGAAGGAAGTGCAGGTGTGCCGTGAGTGTTTCTGCGAGTACGGCCAGGTTAAACTGACAGATGGAGACTGATGAAAGAAAGATGATGTGTTTGGGGGGGGCGAGAGAGTGATGAGACAGATGTGACAGGAGGGAAGGAGAGGAGGAGAAAAAAAGATGTTCTTTGTGTGCCTCTTCCTCTCGTCTGTCATCCTCCCCTTCCCTTCATCATCTCTTTCTCTATCCTCCTCCCTAATAACAGCTGATGAAGGGGTTGAGCAAACAAAGCAGAAGCCCTTTGGTTGCTTGGAAGCGGTTTTTAAATACCACACGGGCATCAAAGACTATCGATTTCTGAGCCGACTCGCACATACACACACACACACACACACACACTCACTCACACCAATGCCTTCCTTTATCCTGCTGCTCAGTTGAACGAGGAGAAAAATGGTTTAAAAAACTCACTTCCAATTTAGCTGCAAGCACAAGTATGCACACGCACACACACGTTTTAATTAACTATTGACGGATGCAATATTTGCTATCTCCAGTATCTTCTGTACAGGAAACAGACAATAACCTTCTACCACAGTCAACTATAAATAAGTACATGCAAGAGCACAAAAGCTAGTCACAAGCAATTAGGAGAAACATAACAAGGAAACGTTTGAATAGAAGATATCTTCAAAATGTGCACTGTGAATGTAGGGCTGTAAGAAATCATTGATTCACTTAAGACGTATATAGTGGTACTTTCGTAATGCGTCGACATGTTTACAGTATAGCAATACATTGAGATGTATTGACTCGTAACCCCTCCATCGTTATATGTATCGTATCGCCAGATTCTTGCCAATACACAGCCCTGCGTACTGTATTCAATTGGTGTTACCAGAGTATATGGTTTTAATGGTTTTGTTGAGGCAATTAAAAGCACTTGGTTGAAGGGTAACTTTAGTATTTTTCAACCTGGACCCGAGGCCCCGAGCCATTACATTGCAGCCCGTTTAGCAGCTGCCGTCTGCAGCGTTCTCCCTCAACACTGAACCCATTAGTCAATCAGACACCAAAACATAGGAAAATAGAGTCCAGGTTAAAAGAATACCAAAGTTACCCTTTAAGGCCATCATGGTTTTGGTTAGAGGCTGTCGTATTGTTGTTGAGACTCTAAAGCCCACTAATTTGTAATTTGGGGTTTAAATGAAATTTACTTGACGTAATATTCTAAAAAGTAAGACTTGAAGCACAAGAAAGGAGAGGCAGACTAAAAGAAAACCTTTTCTTTTAATAACAAAATAACAAATATGCTTCCATTTATACAAATGTAAAAATCAACACCAAGTGCAAAAGCAGCCTGTGTGAAATGCGGACAGACGAAACCTCCTGCATCTTTTCACCCCCCCCAGTCTATTTATTTTCCTGTGCTGTGTTTGGTGAAGCGGAACCTCCACAGGCAGCCGTTCAAATCCCATAAATCTCTTACTTCTAAGTTCACAAGTAGCATTTTTTTTACTTTATCTACAGTATATTTATCAATCCAGGCCTCAGTCCAGACCTCAGATATCTTACATTCTCTGGTTTAAATATGGCCATACAGTGTAAAACGGTGGTAAATAAAAACAAAGCTATGGGTCCACTGAGCAGATCAATAGTTTTGATGGTAGTCAATTATTCATTTATTCAGCCTTGTGAAGGCACTATGGTCAGCCCACTACTGCTGTACTGAGAGGACAGCTGCTTCTGGACCGAGGGAAGTGTCGCTGTGTATTGATCGGATGGACCCTGTAATCGAGTTTAAAGGGTAACTCAACACTAAATCCTCTTTTTGGAGTTAATACATTTGATGTACAGTCACTTTATTGCATCCTGGTCCCATTTTATGGTGAGAAGTAAATTTCTTTATTCTACAGAAAATCCATCAAATCCATCCATCTTTGAAAAATGTGTGACGTACATCCGGGCCCCTCCGCCTTCGAGGGTCAACGTCACATTCACCTCCCCCACCCCGACCTATTAATACAGCAAAACATGGAAAACCACTTCTCCTACATAGAAACAAGACACACACACTTCATAGCTGTTTGGCCTCTTTTTGTTGTCATTTGTGTCTTTTTGTAGCCATCTGTCTATGGTTGTGCGTCTCTTTGTGGTCATTTAGTGTTGCTTTGAATTTGTTTTGTGTCAATTTATAACTGTTTTGGTCTTTTTGTTGTCGTTTTGCCTCTCTTTGTAGCTATTGTGTTTGCCTTTGGGGTCATTTTGTGTCTCTTTGTAGTAGTTTTCTGTCTCTTTGTAGTTGCTTTGTTTCTATTTGTAGTCATTTTGTGTCACTTTGTCGTAGTTTTGCCACTTTATTGTTCATTAGTCTATCCATGGCCATTATTGTCCTGTATATACATTAAAGTTAGTACAGGATACAAGTTATGTTAAAATGTTAAGTTTTTATTTCTCCCTCTGAAATGGTTTGCATGATCCTGTTTAAAATTGATATGAAATAAAACCATAACAGCTTCATTCTTAGTGGAAGGTTTAGGCTTCTGTCTTTCGCATCACAAGTTTTACACCTGTGATGTCACGTGCGATTGCAGGATCCTGTTTGAATCGATCTAAAAGAAAAGCCCAGATAGCATTCATTTATTCATTCATTGAAAGAACTTCATGACTGGATAAAAAAAAAAATCTTGCCTGTAATCATATCCAGGAAGCCATTATATTAACTCCATAACGTAGGTGGCAAAGAGAATTTGTAGCTTTAAACACGTGAAAGGCTCCCACACCGTATATACACTTTACAATGCACTGTATGTATCCTGCAACACATCCAAACTTACACCCACGTATACAAGCCAGAACACAAACCAACAGAGGTACTATAAAGTCACATTTTGAAGACAGTGAGATCTAGATACTGCACATGCTCTAACAAAAACAGCTGCACGCACACACACAGCCATCCTCCAGTCCGCCCACGCTCTCCCCACATCACGCTATTCATTTCATCTTTGATTCCCTTTGCGGAGAGATGATGGGTTGGAAACACGAAAGGAATCCAGTGAACTGAGGAGAGGAGCCACTCTATCGCTCCATCTCCTCTCTGCCCTCCTGTCTCTCTACTTCCCTCAATTTCAGTTTTCTGTTGTTGTTCCTTTTCCTTTAGCTGCCACTCTTTTCCTCACAACTACATCTGTCCTGTTTTCTCTCACTCTTCTTCTTCTTCTTCTTCTTCATGTTTCAGCAATTAGCTTGTACTCCACATCTTTCATCACCTCTATTCTCCTCACAACTACTACATGCACTATCTCCTCTTCTCTTTGTTCATCTTTTTCCCCTCTTCTCCATGTTTTATCTCTCCATCCCCCCCCCCCCCCCCGATCCCCTCTCTCTCTCTCTGTTCCTTCTCTTTCTTGTTTTCTCCACCCCTTCTCTTGGGGATCTGGCGGACAGTGGATGTTGCCACTTGGGAATGATGAGGGCGACGAAGCGGTGGATTAAACACAGAACGATCCACGGAACGCCTCCAGTTTCTTGCACACGAGCACACACACCCACACACACACTCTCACAGTACAACACACACACACACACACGTCACGTCGCCTCTGTCTTCACAATCTATTCTTAGAAACAAGAATATCCTCTTTCCCTTCCTACTTTCTCTCTCACACACCAAGCACACACACACACACACACACACACACACACACGCACACACACACGCACACACACACGCACTCTTTCTCGCCCCCACACACACATATATACACAAAAAGCCAATATCTTGCGAGAACGACCCATAAACTCTCCATGACATCTGACCCGCCCCGCTTCTCCCTCCTCACCTCCTTGCCTCCGTTCCCCTACCTTCATCAATCTTCTTTGCTCTTCTCACAAAGCTTCATTAAGGAGCTCCAATTAAGGCTGGCTGGATTGGTGGTAGCCATGGCAACAACGCTGCTCATATTATGGTCTGGCCAGGAGAGGACGGGGGAGCGATCAAATAGAGAAAGTGAGGAAGGGAGCGGAAGCAAGGAAGGTTATGAGAAATAATTGTGATGTTAAAGATAACAACAAATGTAAATAATTATGGACTAAGGGACTATACACATATTACTGCAGTGAGGGGAGGTAGAAAGATGGAGGGTTATGTAGTTTTTTCTTATTTCTGAGGTGAGAGTAAAAAATGTCCTTTTATTTCTTTAACGTCCTCCGTTTATATTTGTGCCGACCCTTGTGGGATTAATAAAACAAGGAGTCCAATAGTTGCAAATGACGGCTTTAACTCACTGCGGGTCATAAAGGTTGTTCTGCATGTAGACGGCTACAATCTTGTCTCTGCTTTAGGGGTTAAAGGTTACCTTTACCTAAATCTGTTCCCTCCTTCACTGTATTCTGCATCATAGCAAAAAATTCTTCTGCATCTTAAATGTTGTCCTTCTTTTTGGTTGTTAATAGTGGAACGATTACATTACACTACTGCTCGTGTATGGGACAGCCAGATCTTCCGGAAGTTCAGATCTGTAAACCAATAGCACAGAGATCAGGACTTCCCGGTTGACATCCACACTCTTTCCCTCCCTCATACATCATCATGTGTATTTGTTTCACATCTACGCTCGATGGAAGGGCTGGGTATGGCTCTCAGGGCCTGGGGAGGAAGAGCTGAAAGCAGCTGGAGAGATAACTAAAATAGCCGCCCTGGGAGCTAATTTAGGACGAGCAACGGTGCCTGAACAAATGAGAGACTCGTATATCTGTAAAGGCGAGGAAATGGATTTAAAGATGACATAAGATGACACAACCGCATAATGGTTTAAAAGTGCATGAGGGATGGAAGTCAAAAAAAGTGAAAGAGAAACTCTACTTATCATCCAACACTTGAGCTGAGCTTTCCACCATGTGATGACTGCTTTGACTTCCTACCGGCCCTCGCATACACTTGCAGCTTTCAGCCATTTCTAACTGCAGTTGGTAGATACACAGTGAACTGTACTTTTTGCTGACATCTTTCATTTTTTATCAGCGATTTTACATTAACTTATTATTAAAATCATTCACCTCTTCATACATTTAACAGCAAATATATCAGTTATACTTTCATCACCTGATGATCATTTGTTTTGGCTTGAGGTGCATTTTGTAGAGTTTAGCCGTATTGCTGAAGTTAGGACCGACAGAAAGAAGGTATAAACAAAACGTTTTAAAGGACAATATTTCTCCTCTTTTCCACGTCTCTCATTGTATCTGATGTCCTTGTCCCTTGTGCCTCGGTGTGCACACTGGGCTAGAGTTAAAGTGCCATTAAGACAATAGTTTAATATATGTTTACTGCATAAAATATTATTGCCTCTTCAGTACAATACTACCAGCGCTTGCACATCGTCCAATACGTATGGGATAATGCCTGACCAGGTGTCTATAATCAGGAATGAGGGCCGAGGCAACTGTCCTCAGCCGGTTTCCCACTTTCAGCTGCCATAGAAAAAACGAAAACTTTATATTTTAATACATTTTGCAACTAAAATCGAATGTTTTTTTCCGAGACATAACTCCGTTTCCCTGGTAATATCTGAGGGCTTACTAACGAGAACAATCGTTATCATCCCGTAAGATTCTTATTCAATGGAAACGTTGTTCAATACTTTACAGTAAATAGGATGGACTTTACCTAGATATTATTTGGCAGCGGGAGATAATTCTGGTCCGCTCAGCTCGTAGAACCCATCGGCTCAGCTACGAGCCAGGAGGCTGATGTTATGCTAGAAAGATTCAAAGCCAGTAATATTGCGTACGGTTGACAAACAGTAAATATAACTTGACAGTATGTTTTACAACAAGACAGGCTAGCTATCCAACCGTGTCATTGTCCCCAAATCAATATCAAGATTTCCACGAAAACTAGCAAAATGCTTGCATAAAGCTAGCATGATTCACAGTCAATAACACTGCTGACACGGTTAACAAATAGTCAATATAACTTGAGACAGGCTAGCTATGCAGCCATGTCCTTTCCCTGAATCAAGACTTCCACAAAATCTAGCATAATGGTGGCATAAAGCTAACGTTATGAAAGATTCACAGTCAAAAACATTGCGTACGGTTGACAGTAAATTTAATTTGACATTATGTTTTAACTGCATGACAAGCCAGCTATCCAGCCGTGCCCTTGTCCCCAAATCAATATCCAGATTTCCAGAATCGAGAAGTTATAAAGTTACTCAAAGTGTGTTTGGAGAAATGGTGTTTTTGAATAACACAATAAAACCAAAGCAAATATTTGAATGTTCCTTTTGTTTTGATCAAAGCACAGTAGGAGTCCATTTGGGGAAATCCACTTCACAAAGCTCACCGTTCCAAACGTATACAAACATTTTAATTGGACATTCGCAGCCTGAATAATTTGGTCTCTTGATGAAGAATACTTGACTTTACAACAACCCTCCCGCCGAGAGACACGCAATTTCAATGACTATTCCCAAAATCAAATCTCAAATATTAAATCATTTGGGGGTATTCATCAAATATATAACCCAGCAACCCCTCAGCCAGCTCTCCGAAATGTTTACGTATGTAAATAGAGATCCGCACACATGAATGTTGACATATGGGATGGATGTGGTTCCCGGCTGACCCAGAAACACACAGTCTGGATGAGAATCAACAAGCGGGAGATGATTGTGTACCTTGGAGGCTTGTTTGTCCACCTTCGCCTCAGCCTTCATGCACGCGGAAAGACACAAGACGCAGGGAATAGAAACTTCTGAGCTCTCCGGCTGCCGTGCTGAGAAACAAACCCACTTCCCGCTCTACTCCGTTAAATAAAAGATCCATCTAAAAGGGACAGTGTGTAGGATTTGGCACGGCTGCAGACTGCAACCAATTGATAGCCCTTCCATTCACTCATTGCTCATTATGTTTCATTTCTGCTAATAGATCCTCAGAAATGTGTACTGGCCCTTTAAGTGATTAAAGCACACTCTTAAAAAGAAACCCAAACTCTTTTCTTGAGTTGTATACCAAGTTTTGGCAGCCCACCAGGTAGAAATCTACTATACACAATCAATCTTCTCACACCAGTTGCCCCACAAGACCAGAATGCAATGCGGCAACCACTTGCATCTTCATAGTTCTGAAGTACCAGCGGGTGAATTGCATCGCCCTCTTCGACAGCTTTTTCATCATGAGCTGGTGGCCTGAAATGTGCCGAGCGTCTTGAACTGATGATATCTAATAGCATATCTGAGGGTGGATTTTAAAAAGAAAGTACACTTTACACGACTACACGATTACACTTTGCAATCATTTCAATCAAGGCATTTGCTACTTCTGCTACGGCTCCGTAGATTCCGCTCCCCTCGCAGAGACGCGCTGATTTGTGGCTCAATCTGCCTCCCCGCTGCGCCCCTGCAATTTACTGTATTTGCCTGTATCTGCACTGGGGGGGAGATGAATCATGGGGAGAAGGGTGCTATCACACTTCCCTCCCACTCAGTACTGGCACACAAAGATGCAGACACACTAACGCACAGTACGGTGGGGAACCAAGGGCTCAGATCTTTTACATACATACACAAATAGACTCCTGCATACACTGAGGAAAAAGTGTTAGTGCGCAGCAAATGTCTTTAAAGCTCCAACTTTAAACTGAATTATATTCACATTTTTTCCTTTTAGTCTGTCACCTTATTATTTGGAAAAATAATTATTTATTATTAAGAAATATTGTGCAAGCTTATGATACTGATACTGATAAAACATACTTACCAGCACCAGAAATGCATTACTTAGAATTAGTGATTGCCCAGTGTTAATCAGTGAACTGTATAATATTAAATGAAATCATATTGTGCTCGTTATTTATTGCAGTTAATAATGCAATGATGTGTCACGCTAGTATGGTTTTATTTTCATGTTGTTTTCTTTTTTCATTGGAGGGGGTTGTATGTTGCACAGTTTCTAAGTTCCTTGTGATTTTGGGGCCAAATAAATCAAATTGAACTCGACTTGATTATAAACACACCTGTGATTTAATTTGAAAGTGATGCAAGCTTCAATCGTGTGTCTTGATTTTTGGTTTGTGGAGCAACACTGTTGTTGTGGACTGTACCTTTAAGTATCAAAAGTAAAAATATTCAGTATGCAGCATGGTCCATGATACAATAAGACATCATATGATATGGATATCTACAGTGTATATATGTTAGCAACAATAGTCATGTTTCCATCCAATTGCAAAGCAAATTCATTACATTACAGCCATTTAGCAGACGCTTTTATCCAAAGCGACTTACAATTCAGATTCTATGACATTCATACACCGTATGACAATTTTGGGGTTACGTGTCTTGCTCAAGGACACATCAACATGCGACTAGCGGAGCCGGAGCCGGGGATCGAACCACCGATCCTCTGAGTGAAGGACGGCCTGCTCTCCACTTAGCCACAGTTGCCGGCAAAATGTTGCAGAAAAGAAATGTGAGTTTGGTTTGTTTGCATCTGGAGCGAATAAACTTGGTTACAGTGGAGTTTGGTCAGAAGTTGGTGCTTTTGGCTACGCATGTCTGTAATCCACCAATGAGCAAGGAGTATAGGTTGCAAACTGGAAACCAAACAAGAGAAAAAAAAGGTCTTTGTTTCAATTGGGCAAGTTTTCATAGTTCTTTTGTGTCAGTTAGTATTGGCCATGTTTCATGCTGTCCGGAGACGAAGGCAATGAAGGCGTTCACACATTCCCCTTTGGCGTAGCAACTCGGGAAAGATTTAAGAGTCCAAAGTCAGGCATGTAACAGAAGCATATCTATAAACAAGGTAAATGCTGGAATGATGACGAACTGACACAAGGAGAGGGAGGTGCAAAGACTCAATACACAAGGGACTAACTAACTAATGAGAGAGTAACTTTCAAAAATCAAACAGGAAACAGAATAAACGACCCAAGAAAAAACACCTCAAGCGAGCGCAAACATTTAGTTTTTGCGCAATTGGGGACGTTTCCTTGACTTGCTTTTCTAATGCAACACTTTAAAATGCGCATAAAAAATAGATTATGGAAACACGGCTGATTTAGAACACATGACATGAACTCCATTTCAGAAGCAGATCAGTAGACGGCAAATATCCAGCTTCTTGCTAGTGAACATAAAATATTTAAAGGGCCAGACCAGTCTCCAAATGAGTGATAATGCTGTTCTTGTGTCTGCAGGATGTATAAAAGAGGGACCAGTTTGCTTACACGTTTGCCTTCTACAACATGTCAGCTGTGTTTGCAGCTTTGTTTTTCTGTTGCCAACAAGTGGTCAAAAAATGAATTCAATAATGCATGTTTGAACACAAGAACCTATAATTGGACTAATTCTTTTGGAAGTACTTTCTGCAACAATGCTCAAACATGCCAATATTCCCGCACACGCACACACACACACACACACACACACACACACACACACACACACACACACACTAACTCTTGAACAAATTGCCATCCCCTGACTGTAATCCAGTATAGCTTAGCTGTGAGTTATAGCCCATTATTCCCCTGCTATACAACAGCCTTCAGACTATGGAGGTAGGAGATAGCGCTCCTCGGGCGCTCAGCACTCACACAAAGCCTATTCTACCTTGTGTATGAGAGGCAGCCAGGGAGGACCTGGGCTGCTTATCAGTATATATACTGGGCCACAAATGGAGGAGTGTTATATGTGAGTGTGGAGGAGGTGTGTGAGTGTGTGAGAGAGAGAGAGCGAGCATCCATCCCAGAGGTGTCAGAGTTATCTCCCGAGGCCAGAAAGAAAAAGCGAGACGGAGATGGATGAAGAGAGGTGGAGAGAGAGAGAGAGAGAGAGAGAGAGAGAGAGAGAGAGAGAGAGAGAGAGAGAGAGAGGAAGGAAGGAAAGACAGATAAAAGAGAGGAAAAAAAGTGAGAGCGAGAGAGTAAGTGCTGTCAGCGATGGGCAGGGAGGCGTGTAAGACATGGTCAGTGTGTCAGTGGCCGTATCTATTGCACACTTACATGTGAGCACACACACACACACACACACACACACACACACACACACACACACACACACACACACACACACACACACACACACACACACACACACACACACACACACACACACACACACACACACACACACACACACACACACACGTCTGAGGAACCAACACACACCATCTCCAGTGGCCAAGTCAGAGCGATGTGACAAACAATCAGCGGAAAGCAACACCGAACTCAGTCTGCACGAACTCATGCTGCTGACGGGACACTGAGGACGACCCACTCTGGCCCCTGAGCCGTTGCTTCCCTGGACACTGTACAATGTGCTCATCCTATTGTTATTCTATGATAACTGCTGATCTAACTGATCCAAGCATTTGTCTTTTTAAGACACATCGCTATGGTCTTGCTCTTGATTTTATTTGGTGGAGCTCAAGACAAATTTCCACTTTGTGGACGTTAACGTTCATAACTTATTCTCGTCAGACAAGACACAGTGTTTACAGTCATGGAAATGCTAAAGTCAGCATGGTAATATTCTCAGTGATAATGCTAACATGTTGAGGTTTTGCAGATGTCATTTTTAACCACGTTCACCATCTTATAGTTTAACTTTTTAGCATGCTAACTTTTGCGAATTAGCACTGAACACAAAGTAGGCTACAGATGAGGCTGATGGGAATGTCACCATAAGCCGCGAGTTTGGCATTTTAGCAGTAGCCATCTTGTTTTTTTAGCAGTAGCCATCTTGGTTTTTTGCAACCGGAAGTGACACAAGAGGGTGGAGCTACCAAAATGTTACAATTAACTTTTGTGAACTGGAAACACTTTGTGAAAGGGTTTAAGTTCTAAGAGGAAAACACAGACAACTCCCAGTCATTTTCTCATAGACTTCTATACAACCAGAGGAGTCGCCCCCTGATGGTCATTAGAGAGAATGCAGGTTTAGGGCACTTCTGCATTGGCTTCACTTTTCAGAACCGGAGGTTTCCGCCTGAATGTCATTAGCTTTGCAGGTATTTAGTCATGAACCAGCTCTAGAGGAAATGTGTGAAGAGGATTACTAAAGTAATTAAAATTCATCCTGAGGCAAACAATATCAATTGCATGGCAATTAATCCAATGAATGTTGAGATACGTCATCCTGGATCCATGTGGTGGAAGCTGCTAAGCCTACTGTTTGGTCATGTAACACACTTTCTATATATATATATATTTCAAAATATCTTCTTTTTTAACTTTGACACACATTTGTGACACAGCCGGAATGTCTAAACATTACAGTTCTAACACTTAATGCACCGCACAAACTGCGTGTTTGTCATTCATGTCAATACTAATATCAAGGTGAATCAATACACACACCTTTTCCTGACAAGGTTCTTTATCTTAGAAAAACATGCTTTCCAATTTTCGCACCGACGGTCGGAGGGCAGCCGAAACCTTTCACTGCTTCACATCAGGACAAGCAAGCACCCGTGCACACCTGGTGCTGGGCAGCGGACTTGGGCAGACACCTGCTCCCTCGCCTGGAGTCGCTGAGAACAGGTGAGGAAACGCTCAGCTGCTGTGACAAGCTAAAACAGAACAACACAATTTATCGGGGCGAGACAAGAAAGGAGGAAGAGAGAGAGAGAGAGAGAGAGAGAGAGAGATGGAAGAGGAGAGACGCCAGCAGGGATGCAGGTGGGGAACAGATTCTGTGTATTCTGCCCGATAAGGGCGGTAGGAGGAGGGAGACAATGGGGGAGGCAGCAAGAAGAAAAAAAGGAGATGGAAAAAAAAATGTGTCTGCTGGTTGGCGAGAAAAGCAGAGAGTGGAGGCTTGGAGTCAGCAGGTTAATCCTGCTATAAAGAGATTGACACAGAGTTGAGTCCATCTCTGTCAATCTCTGCAGCCTAAAGTGACTGAGTGAGCTCATGATTGACTGGCCGACTGGCAGAAATCCCTCTCTGATAACTGACAGACTGAATGGCTGACCCTGTCTTCTGCAGAATTACGTTTCCATACAATTTACGTAACTGCATTCTCAAGTACGTACCAGGGAAACATATTTCCTCTCAGATTACGGTCGCAGTTTTAAACAAAACACGACAAAAAAACAATACGGTTTGGCTTAAAATTAGTAAGTTTGTTACATTATTTAAGTTTTGGACGTATGGAAATGATTAAAAAAATATATATTTTGGTTTCACACAGGACACGAACAGCGGTCTCCTTGGTGAAAGTACTCCATCCATCCCAGACCTCCTCCCTTCACAGACTTCTGATGATTAGAAACATATTTGTGATACGTCAAAAAACAATCCACCATCTGGGAGAAAATAGTATGTTTCGGGGTGTGGGAATGTCATCTTTAGGAGTCTAGGATAGAATGGCTGGCTGTTTTTTTTTTTTTTTCTCAATCTCTTAACTGATTGGCTGTTTATGCCACTGGTCAACTGACTGAATGAGTGAATGTACTGATTGGAGGGATGCAGAGTAATAGCTGTTTCCTGTCGACCAGTGACAGAAGGATTGGATGATTCTACTCATCTGGATGGTGGGATGATCAATTAACTAAATGTATGGAGAATGCAGGGTTGAAGGATATGGCCAAAAAGTATGTGGACACGATTTCACACATGGTTCGTGGTGTCGAACAAGGCGCCTTAGTTCCAATTAAAGGGTATCTTTATGCTGCAGAATACAATGTATTTTTTCAGATTTTTGTGTGAAATATTGGATATTGTTTACCTGTTTAGGTATCAAACAGTCCTCCATATGAAACAGCCGGAGAAGGAAAAACGAGCACCAACAACTCATGTCCACACAAGAGCCCTAACATGTAACATTGTTTCTTTTTTAAGGGGTCACAAGACAAACAGGTTGTCAACGCCCCCCGTGCACAAAGCCAGGTCCATATAGAAATGATTTTCCCAGTTTGGTGTGAAAGAACTGGACTGACCTGCACAGAACCCTGACATATAACCCATTCACAACATTTTAAAATGGCACTTTATGTGAAAAAGGTTGCCAACAGGACTGATAGAGACAGATAGGGACGTCTCTCCATCATCATCACGAGCCCAGTGTCCATTTAGAAAGTAACAGATCAATGGGCAGATCTACCCCTTGTATGGGCCCAGAAGGTTGACATTTTTCTTTACAAAATGTTCCCTCCCATCGACTTGTTCCTCCTTCCAGTCACTCACTCACCTTTGCTGTCACTAGCTGCTTCGGCGGGGCAGCTGTTTGACTTTGACATGCTTTGTGTGGATGATTAGTCGACTGACACTGCTCATGTCTCGTCTGTACTAAGTGTGTTACAGTTCCGTCCTGCTCTCTCCGCGTCAGCTTTGATGTTCCCTATAATGCATCACCGCCAATTAGCCGAGTCGAATTCTGTTTGCACCATTGTGTTTGGCACGTCAAGACCACGCTGACTCTAATAGTCTCTTTGAAAGAGCAGAGCTGAAACCCCTCGCATCCAACTTCCCCTCTCTGATCCTCTCTCAACATTAAACGGCTCTATTGGGCTTTAATCCCGTACTTCGGGGAGTTGCCATAGGTGTTCAAAGTGTTTAAGTGTCCAAGTTAGAAGACGTGCTCTGGCAGACAGCCGGACCACCTGCTTCACTGGTCGGCCCGGCCGATCACTACCATGGAAGTGGTTGTACAGGTTCCCCTGTCTTGATTAATCCTGCATTCATTCTCTGATCACAAACTGCAAAACAAAGCACAAATGTCTCTCATCTATCTTAAATCAAGGGCCTCGTTGTAAATGTTGAATGTTAACAAATCAGAGCTTGGAAGATGTGTTGGCCTCCCTCCAGACAAAAGATGGGATTCATAATGGGTCACTATAACAAAGCCGGGGCAGCCTTTTGCATATCTTGACACTGAAGGTTCATGCATGGTTAACGTTGCGGTTAAGATTGCTGAGGGGCACTGATGAGGAGTCGGTGTTTAACACCCTGGGAGTGAGAGCAGGCTGACAGTATAATGTCTTTTGTCACTGTGGAGGAGCTGTTGAAAGTCAAAATGACCCTGATGATGTAATTGTGATGTCATGGAGACTACACATTTATAACAGAAAGCCAACGTTATTTGCTGGAGGTGTGGATTTTAACGTTTACCATGCAGAGAGGCTGAGCAAAAGATCTGATCAAGCTGCATCATAAGGATGTCTTATCCTCTGTTATACATTTGTGTCCGGGGTGGGTATCAATCAACGTATTATCCGAAATAACCCTTTACCAAGTAGTATTGAAAATTCATCAGTCAGACGATTTCAGCAATCAATCCTTTTTGTGCTCAGATCTGGAAAAAATGACTATTTGTAAAAACTATTTGTAGTCAATCACCACAAGCATTCAATTTAATGGGACGTGTGCTTGGACCACTAGCGCAGCAGCTACGACCCATAAAGCTGGGATTGCCTGCCTGCAAGCGGCCTTGAACAGCAGGCAGCTAACAGCTAACAGCCCTAACAGTAGCAACAGTGCCGACAGAGCTAACAGTGCTAACCTGTTGAACCTCTTTAGCTCTTCACCACCAGTCCCTCATCCCCCAAAACAGAAAGTACTTGTTAAGTTTTGTTATGACGTCTGCAGAAGCTTCGGTTCTCTCCAAAGATCAGACGCTTGGAGGGACAACGAAAAACCTCTGGTGTCCTCTTAGCACTCTTTCCTTTCACATTTCCAAAAAGGGTGCTGCTCCCTACGCTGCAGCATTAATTGCTTCGTTGCTCGGTCTCACAACTTTATTCTTTTGTTGCAAAAAATGCAAAACAAAACCACCAAACTTAACTTGGGGCCAACCCCTGACCTCTGAGCGAGCGCTGCATTTTCACACCGGTGCTGTATTTAGTTTCATGCTCCATTAGTGCAATTTTCCCGTTTACAGGGAATGACAAGCACATTTATATGCAGTTTGGTATTTATGAAGGGCGTTTTTTATTAACTACTTAGAGCTAATTATCGGAGTCAACAAGGTGGGATGTGAGGCGCTCGCGTTAAACATTACAACTTGATTGGAACTGACAAGTGGAAACTTGTGTGATTAAAGTTTACGTATGGTTTTAGAAATGGGGTTCTGTTTTGCATTAGGCACACTTCAACTTTTATACTTTCCCTCTTTCCTCTTTCCACAATTTACTAGGAATATGTGCACCTTATATATATATATATATATATATATATATATATATTCGGCTGCAGATCGTTCCTCTCTAGCATATGACATCATTTTTTAAGACGCTCCCTCTGAGCCAAAGTGAGAGAGTGATTCAAACAGTGTCCATATCTGTTACCGGCTGGCTGACGGGATTTTTTAAGAGCAGACAAGGTGACAGAGAGGAGAAGAAGGTATTCCTTGAACTGTCACACACACACACACACACACACACACACACACACACATACAGAAAGCCTGAGGCAAGGTGTTCTCTGGTCCATTAAATCAGAGCAAATGTAGCTATCAAGAGAATGTCAATACGATCAAGAGCAGATCAAACAGATCACAGATCATATCGTCAGAGCGGAAGACTGAGAGATACAGACTGATGGACAGGCCGTCTGTCCTCTGCGGTCAGATCACATCATTATCCAAGCAAGAGAAACAGGCAGACAAACAGGTGGTCATGACATCAATCAAGTCAGTCTCGCACAAAATAAATCTACAAATGAAACAGCTCAACTGTAGAAAAGCTGTCACCAAAAACAAAAAGAAAAGTTTTCCGATCGCTAATGTAAAAGCTGCCATGACATTATGAGTAAAGACTTCCTGACAGCATTAGCTATGCAAAGTGGTCTGAAGATCTTAAAAGCGGAGAGAGAGGGGGAGGGGGGTGGTTACCTGTGTACCCAGTGAAGAGAGCTGAAGTGCTTTTTTACATGACATAAGCTTTTTACATGACAGTTTAAATGAAAAATTCCCCACTTGGGCGAGATGCGCCTCATCTTTTAAAGTGCCGTGAAAGTCGTTCCCGCCTGATGTGGCCGAGGTGCCCGCTCGAACTGCCTGTGCCAAAAAAACAAATTGCTGCCATTGCAGCTTGATGAGGAGGAAGGTCGGCAGTTCGCACCTTCCCATTACTCGAAGGTTCTGACAGCTTCTCTACCCGACGTTTAAAAAAAGAATCCCTCCCTTCAGAAGGCTCCAGAGTCCAGGGAAGTTTAGCAGTGAGAGACTTAATACGAGGGAGAGTCAGAGGCCTCATTTAGACTCTCTGGACTCTAAAAAAAAAAGTCTTTACTTTCAAGTCTGTTAATCACATCTCTTAGATTCATCAGAGTTACGAACGCTACGAAACTCATATTAGGAAGAATGCCAATTTATGACATTTTAAACTGTTGTTCTGGTGTCTGAAAAACCTTCAAACTCAATAACCTGAAACTGGACATCCTCGGGTTGTATTTCATTCTGTAACTCTTGTAACATACCGACACTAAAGCCTCGGGTATTTTTTGCAGACCCGTCCTTGCAGCCTTTCAATACCGTGTTATTTTCGCTTGCCAAGAGAGATCTCTGCAAGCTGCAGGTGCGTTGATTGAAAAGAAAAATAACAGTGAAATGGAGAGAAAGAGGGAGGCAGGGGAACCGAGCCTCCATTTACACCTATAACAAATACAGCAGACAGTTTATCTAGATAAAAACTCATCTCACCGCAACATGGAGCGATAGGCAGTGCACATTGCAGTATAAAAATACGTTTAAAAAAAAACTATCAGCCTGCCAGACTGGTCCCCCCTGTAGGTGATCGCACCTCAGCGGGTCAGTTGGGTGTTCACATTCGTGGGAAAATGTCCTCAGGGGTGAGGAAACATCAGCAGTGCTGATAAAAAGTGTCATCACCAAGTCATCACCTTCACTGCTAAGTAGAGAGGCAGAGAGGAGGAGGCCTGCGGTGGTGCAGGCTGCACAGCAACGCCTGCCAACTTGGTATGTTCTGAAAAAGTGGCCAGGGCTTATATTTAAGTCAGCTGAAGATTCACACTTTTATTTCTGATTTCAGCAACTTTACCTACGGTACAGGATGCTTCTTCTCTGGCAGCCTCACTAGGAATTTATTGTCATTATTTCTGCCAGGAGGATCATGCGCTCGGTCGTGTGTGTGCGTGCATTCGTTTGTCAGTGAGTGAGTGTGCATCGTTTTGTCTGTCCACGGCTCATCTTGCATTCTGCTGCAGCAAAGTTCTATATTATTTTGTTTAGCAGTGATCTGCAACCTACCGACTGCACCTTTCTAGTTTTCAGAAGCATTTACATTGGTAAAAAAGTTATTTCAATGTGAATATTCTAACAAGATATGCATTATGTTTCCATTTCAAGATTACATTTCCAATCTGATTTTCTTCTTTTCTTGAACAAGGATATAAACAGGTGAGTATATTGTCATGTCTCCATTTGTCCTAAACTGGTAAATTAAATTGAACTGTATTTATGAAAATTGTTTATTAATCAATAAACAAACCGAAAGTATTAAACATAGTTGCATTGGAACTAATAAAAAATATTGAGTAAATCATTAGGAGCCATTTGTCTTGTTATCATAGACAATCACCAAAGAAATAAACACACAAACACCGTAGTAATTATTCACACACATTGGTTGCAATCTGCAACCAAACCAAATTCTAGACGCTGTCCCTTTAAAGTTTAAGAAAAGTCAGTTTCCTTCTCTCTCCGATAACGAAGGAAGCCAGAAACTGGAAATGATGGTAACTTCAATTAGACAGATTCCTGATCTGCTCCTCTGTACCGTGTTCATTTGCTGCTGCTGTTTGCCGTTGATGCAAACTCAACACTTCCTCCATCTGTTTCTCATTGAAATACTTCTAGCAGTTCAGGGAACATAATCTCCTCCATTCCCTCGAGGCAATCTAGCGTGAAACATCTACAGGAAGTGTTGATCAACAGCAGCTTAACAGCATGAGATCAACAGCATCGTCAAATCTGTTTGAGTGAATTGTATATTAAAAACGAAACAATTGCAAGCAACAGGGTGGCGAATGTGGCGTGGCGACGTGGTTGTGCTGATGTAAATAATTCTGTGGCAGTAAGAGATTATGATGAATCTACAATGTCAGTGCAGACCATGAATACAGAAGAGGGCTCAATTTATGGTCGTATAAATAACAATTTGGTAAATGATACAAAGTGCAGACAATTATAAGCAAGGTGGTCCAATCCCATGAAAGACAATCCACCAGTTGATCCCCGTAACAGCCCACAGCCTACACAATCAACACATCCTTATGAAAGACACTGCATGCCTAAATCCCACCTCCGTGCAGTCAGCGTTATGTTAGAGGGGGGGGGGGACAGATAGAGACACGAACATGTAAAGAGTGTGCTCATCTAAAATCCTCACAGTGAATTAAAGCAGTTCACCCTGAGGCCAGAGCTGCATGGCAACAGAACTCGGCGCTCTTCTCCCCCGCAGCAGTGAGTGGGCTTCACAGGAAGAAAGCGTCCGTGAAATTGAATAATTTGGCTCTCTCGACCTTGCCGGACGTCTCTTCATTCAGTCGACCATCACTGCAGCACGAACACAAGCGAGCAGGTTCAGAGGGAGGTACACGCAAATGGAGTATATATGATCCAGTACATAACATTCCGTGTCAACGAACACTACAGTAATAGTAGTATTCTTTCAAGCAGACATTGCAATATACTTGAAAGTCATAAGGCAGTGATGAGCCCTGGGTATATCCCTCCACACTCCTCCCGGTACCTGCAGTAAAAACTACATCAGCCATAATTCATGTAGGCTACAGACATGACAGTTATTGTCTATAACAACCAGTATCTAATGTTTTAGTAAGTTAAAACTTATCAAAACTCGTCTAATTTCCGGGACAAACAGGACAGGATTTGGTACAACTGATCTTAATTCAGCGCTGTCCAGAATGTCACGTCCAGGTGTGAAAAGTGAAGGGGACGGGGCAAAGCGAAGGGTGAACTGTTAATGAATTATTGTTGGTTTAAATGTTTTTAAGGTGGACTCTTGGAGAAAAGCAAATGAGATTAAAGAGATCTAAATAAAAATCCATCAAAGGGAAATCAAATATAAAGTCGTTGCATTGGTTTTTGGTTTGCGGGCCGGCAGTAGCTCCGTCCATTTGTGTGGACTGGTGGCTGGGAAGGTGCAAGTTCACCTCCTGCGCACTGCCAAAGTGCCCTTGAGCAGGGCGCCAGACCCCTAGGCTCCCCGGGCGCTGTACACCAGCTGCCCACTTCTTCTTATACCTTCTTATATCAAAAACACACACTCGCAGCACTTATATGAAGTGTCATCTATTGCCGCTTTAACTTCAGCGTCTCCATGGAAAACAGTTCCGACTGGACCCGGATGCAGCGAGGTAAAATGAGAAGAGACACTCAACCCCCCTTAGTGAGAGCATCAGAGGCAGGCTGTTTAAAAAGCTCTCGTGGGTTTTAGTCGTTTCTCATGCGGATTCCTCCTTTGTTTGTTTGCTCCGCTGACGGTAATTGGCCTTTTATTGTGCGAGCTGAGCTAAAATAAAACTGACAACATCGCAGTTTTTGCAGAGGGAGGCATTGGACCTGTGGCTGTTAGACGCCGCAGACCTCGAGCAACCTCTCCTCTCAATTTATGCCTCTCTGCTGTCGGGTAAAAGCCGGAAACATCTGCAATTTATATATTTTTCAGGGGATTGTTTGTATCGTGTTCTATTTGTGTTTGCCTGTTTATTAACCGAATCACAGACGTGGGTTTTAACGAGGCCACGAAACAAGTAACGGCAATGTGCAGCAACACATTTTCTACATGTTCAATTAAGACGGAGTGGCACCTACGCTTTTGTCACCAATAAGGACAGCAGGTGTCAGAAGAAAAGTGACGCCCACACGCTGAATGCTGGTGGTCACTAACCTTCTGGAGTCATAAGATCCTCATTTAAGCTCAGTGATCACATCAAATAATTATGATTTAACAACAGCTGCAGGTGTGAATCTCAGTCAGCTGCAAAGCCTGTGTTTAAAAGTATGATCAGAACACTGGCAAAGCCATTATTCTGATTATAGTTTAAATGTTTAGTCTGCAGCTGGTGGTGCATTGGTTAATACTGTTTGTAGATGAATGGATGAATTGATGTTTAAAATGATTCGCTTTTTATGAATCCTTTTCTAATGTTCTGGACTCCTGGCTTGAGGGAGCAACGGAGCTTTCCCTTCTCTCAACATGCCGCTGACCTTCCTCATTGAAGATGTAGCTGTGGACGACAGAATCCTAAAACTGAGTGCGACATGCAGACCACAGCTGAAGGCAACATACAGATTGACTGTTTGCAGGGTTTGAAGGAACTATGTATGCAACAACCATGGAATGTATATAAGAAGTGGACGTAGTCATCGTGACGTCACCCATTGGTTTGTGGACGGCCGCTTTGAAGCCTCGTGTTCAGCGATTTCGCCGTCACCATCTTGGATTACGGCCGTCGCCATGTTGTTTTTTGTTACCAATGAACAGAAGATACCATCTTTGGAATGCGAAGGAGTGACGTAGAGACGCCGGATAAAGCTCTGGAAGAGGCAGCAACCTGTCAATCACAGTAGCCCCGCCCTAAAGCATACTCTGCTTTATGATCTGTTTGACTCTAAATGGACCATAACTTACTAAATGAACATCATGCTGTATTGAAGAATACTTGAAACTAGAGATTGAGACCATCAACTCATGTTTACAATGTTTACTGAGGTAATAAATCAAGAGAGAAGTAGAGTCATTTTCTCATAGACTTCTATACAATCGGACTTCTTGTTGGTCAGCAGAGAGAATGCAAGTTTTAAGACACTTCCGCATCGTCTTCGCTCGGCAAAACCAGAGTTTGCCGCCTGATAAAAATATAGTTCACAAAGGTAATTGATAATGCATTAATTAACCTACTTCATGACTTTCACCGATGTCTTTTTTAAAACCGAGTATCTGCAGAGATACCAATAGGACTCTGACACAGCTTACGAGGGCCAGTCTCAGGGCACAACATGCAGGGACGTTATTTTGCAAAATGGGCCAGAAAGTGGGTCTGGAAAGCCACAAATCTGTTAATCAAGACATTGACGCGAGAATATGATCTCTCTTTTCTTGTAACGATCAGTGAGTCAAAACTAAGTCTTTACCAAGACCCAGATGAAGGAACAAAGCGGAAAACAATGTGTTTTAATGATGCTGCGCTAACTGTGAAGACTGTTTATATCTTCGTTATTCTTACTATAGACGTTATCACATGATTACATCGCACTAATTATGAAAATCATTTAACAGTGTTTACTTGATTGGATTCTCTTTGGAAAAGATTATTAGTGTGCATATTAATGTGCTCATTAACTATACAAGGGTCTTTGTGAATATGAACACACTTCTGCATGTCTGTGTGTGTTTGTGTTTGTGTGTGTGTGTGTGTGTGTGTGTGTTACATGTCTGTATGGTTATCACAGGTTTGTAAAATTAAAATAAAAAAAATCCAATCAACTGTTTTGTCATCGTAATAAAGTCTAACAGTCAAAGTCGTGTTGTACAATTCGAGACAAATGACAGTTACAAGTTCCAGCAGTTAATTAGCAGGCTCTCCAACACTGCATTTCAATCAAGCATCCAGATAACCTCTCCTTCTCCCCATCATTTTGATACGAGACAGACACTTATTATGGGCGAGGTGAATCTGATATTCACTCTTGATAAAAATAAAACATGTCTAGAAGCTGATTAAAAGTGTCTCTATCGACTTTAATGAACTCATTCAGTTAAGAGCACATCTGCATCAGGCGCATATGGAGCAGTTAATTTATACTCTGTTAAAGTGTTAAAGTCTGCACACAGTCACACTGGTATTTTCTATTATTCAGGCTGATTAGACATCTTAAACCAACAGTCTGCTCCCGCCCACACAAAGTCAACGTACTTCCTTGGTAGGATGGGTCCTTCCCAGATGGCAACCTCCAGTTCTGCTGATTGAAGCCAGTGCGAAAGTGCGACTCTTCTGGTTGCAAAAAGAAGTCAGATTGCATTGAAGTCTTTGAGAAAATGACTCTACTTCTCTCTTGATTTATTACCTCAGTAAACATTGTAAACATGAGTTGATGGTCTCAATCTCTAGTTTCAAGTCTTCTTCAATACAGCATGATGTTCATTTCGTAAATTATGGTCCATTTAGAGTCAAACAGACCATAAAGCAGAGTATGCTTTAGGGCGGGCTTACTGTGATTGACAGGTCACTGCCGCCACCAGAGCTGTATCCGTCATCTCTACGTCACTTTGCCACATTCCAAATATGGTAACTTCCGTTTATCGTTTGCAAAAAACAACAACATGGCGACGGCCTTAATCCAAGACGATGACTACGTCCACTTGTTATGTACAGTCTATGGTCCTTCCAAGTAGGGTCCTATAGACACTTGACTCCTTCCTAGTACACGTTTTAACAGTCTAGTGAGTGTGCCGGTGTACGGAAGAAATTAACTTCCTCTCTTTACTTAGAACAATTCAGTACATTCTACATTTAAAGTAGAAATACTGAATTTAAATTCCTCAAAACAATATACATAGATTCAAAACATGTAGGCCTATCAAAAAATGATTAAAATCAACAGGTATTTTACAATTATTATAATTTATAAATGAACAAAAGATGCAATGAATATGCTCTCCTCAAAGCCAGCAGGCTCCATTGAAAAACAAAGCAATTCTAACTTGCCGATTGTAAAACACACTTCATTCAGTCTTGACAGACACAAAATAAAACTCATCAAAACCATCTTGTTGTTTCCACTGTTCCAACAATTAGCAACTCTGGTTTGGTCACAGTTAACCCTTAATTGGGTTCATTTTAGTGGGAGTGTGTGTGTGTGTGTGTTGTGTGGGAGGGGTTATGCCGCCTTTGGAGAAAAATACTTCCAATGATAAAAATAAGGTTATTATATAAACAGATAAATATATGAATTCTTCCCTTTCCCAAATACATGACCAGAACACCAAGGGGATCTGCTGGGGTCAGTTTTGTACAAGTGTTGCCTGTAAAGTATTTCCTTAAATCTATTACACAGAAAAAGGGAATGAGAGGTTCGGACACATCTTCCCACTAATTCTTTTCATACACAGTTCAAAGATCCTTTCGTCCCACCACTTTATCTTAAACTTTGTTTATTAAAGCTCAGGAAGTTATCATAAAAAAAGAAATGAAACAATAGTTTCTTGTGTAGTGAAACAGATTCAACAATTGGCCCAAGATGGGTCATGTCCTGAGGTAACTTAGTATCTGTATTGATAAAGTGGCGACCCCGATGATAAACAAAGAAATGTAAATTTGACCATTTCAGATGATCAAACAGATCTCCCATCACTCTAACATGCCATGAACAATATTTAGCCCTTTTAATTGCTGGAGAGGAACTCCTGTTGTTTGTAAGCAGAGTTAAGATATCTTTCCTGCTGGTAAAGTTGATAATTTCCTGCTAAACCCTAATTGAATTCGTAAATTGGATTGTCTATCACTCTAGAGCATGGTCTCTTGACACTTACCCGTCTTGCGTCAGTTTTGCATGTGTCAGTTTCCTCTCATTACATACATCCACTGTCTTTTCAAAATAAACCTCTGTATTTACAGGAAACAACGTGGTTATGTTTAGGCAACAAAACTACTTAGTTAGGTTTAGGAAAAGATCCTGGTTTGGGTATGAAAATAAGTATGTTTGTTACGTAGTTAAGTAAGCTACGCTACGAAAGCAACATGGTAACATTACGGAAATGTCTGATATCTACGTAAAGCGGTTAAGTAGGCTAAGTTAAATCAATGATGTCGTTATGTTTTATGACTTAAAAACACGGCAAATCTGTCTTGGGTAAAAGTCCTGTGTTTGATTAAAATAAGTACATTTGATAAGTAGTTAAGTAGGCTGCGTTACCAACACGTCGTAGTAACATTACGTAGCCTATATAACATGGCTATGAAGGCTATGATACATAAACAACATAGTGAGGTTAGTTAGGTTAGTAAGGTCGACGTTGACTTTTGGTTTCACACAGGACACAAACAAAGGTCTTCTGGGTGGAAGTCCTGTTTTAGTTTGACCCATCCTTCGCTCTTCACCGCCGCTAGCCTAAGTGGAATTAGTTACTTTCTATTCTATGTAACCTGACTTCACCCTTTACTTGCGCCACTGGCCGAGTGTCCATATTTGACGAGCTGGGAGTGAGAACAGGCTGCCTATTAATACAAAGCGAGCACACACCCAGGCCTCAAAAGGTTCTGGTCCCCCCTCAGGGTAGCAGTGAACCCATTCATGAATAGTTTCACTGTGGCAGGCGCCATTACAATTCATCAAATACGGTCATGTGAGGACAATGGCTTTCAGAGTCTGGTGGCACAGAAGAAGGATTTTAAATGCGGCCTCAAAAATCCAATTCTTATTTTCATGTATGCATTTATTATTGAAAATGAGATGTTACATAGTAAGTTGTCAAAATATTTGGTAAATGGACTTGTACTTCTATACCACCTTTCTAGTCTTCAGACCACTCAAGGCTCTTCAACACTATATGTCATTCATCCATTCACACCCATTCATACACTGATAGCAGGGGGGCTTCCATGCAAGGTACCACTATCCATTAGGACTTTTTGTCAGCAGCGGTGGATGTTTTGGAGTTTTTGGTTTGTTTTGTGCAGGATTAAAGAAGCGTTGGAATATATTTTGAAAACCAAATCAGATCTTAAAAACAATCCGCTTACAGGAGACCAAGAGACAAGGCTATACGGACTGATGCTAATATCGAAACACTTGTCATGTGCTCCTCACTGGTGGGCACACCAGAGAAGAAGAGTGCAAACAAGTTTGTGATTCTTTTACTTGCAATGAGAGTCCCGGGTAATGTGTGCTAACTTCTCAACTTCTCTCCTCATGTAGAGAATGTCCCTGTCTTTCTTAACTTACAGAAGCCACCTACACACATCAATTACGCTATTCTTTGTCCTCCTACTTTCACTTGTCATTAATCCACACATGCTGAGGTCGTGCTCTTTCTGCTGTTTTCATTGATCTTTTTCTGGTGACACATGAAAGATACTTTCAGCAAATTGGTGTTCAGAAGTTTGACTGTTGTTGTAATGTTATCACTTTATTAATATGGCACCTTTCGAAAACAAAGTCACAAAGTGCTTTACAGTAAAAACATGAGAAACGTAATAAAGAAATTAGAAATGAGAAACAAGCTGAAATTGTTAAAATAAATACCATCAGTTAAAAGTCCCAAAAATTTAAAAAAGAATTGCCCCGCTTTTTGGAGGAAAAGAAAGACAAAGGAAAGGGCTGGCTGCTAAACATGTCACTTCCTGCCACAATAACATATTTCATCATCTATTTAATTATATTATTTAATATTGTTTTCACTGATGTTTGTTCTCTCGGTCTGTTTTATTTTGTTTTTGTTAATTTCATTCATTGTATTTCATAATCATAATTGTGTTTTGGCAACACAAGTCAAATGTCATGCCAATAAAGCAATAAAGCAGGAGCCAGACCATTCAAGGCGTTAAAAACAAGTAAAATCACTTTTAAATCTCACAGGTAACTAGTCGAGGGCAGCAAGGACTGGTGTGATGTGATCGCTTCTCTTAGTGTAAGTTAAAAGTCTGGCAACAGCGTTTTGTACCAGCTGCAGTCTTTGGATGTTTCGTAACGTTTTAATCGTCAAGTCTGGAGGAGATAGAAGTGTGGATGAGCTTCTCTAAGTCTGCAGAGGAGAGGGACGATCTGATCTTTGTAAGCTGTCTCAGTTGGGCAAAGCAGGACTGCACCACTGAAGTCACCTGAGCATCAATGGACAATTCAGAAGGGAAAATAAAACTTGGGTTGCAGGCCTGTTTCCCGACATCATTGGAAAAGGCCCTCAGACTCGAGGAGAGATGGCGAATGCTAGGAATGCAGAGGGTGATAACTGTTTCTGACTTGGAGTCATTCAATAGCAGGAAATCTTTGGACATCACATTTTTTTCCATCTCAGCGAGGAAGGACATCATACAGAACATATCGGTGGTTCCAGGCTGAGGGACAGCGTGATGAATAAACAACATGAAAATACAAACTACTGTGAAGGTAACAATGGAAGGAGTGGATCTGGTCTGCGCTGCCTTTGTCAGGGGAGAAAGGGCTAATAAAGTTTGCCGTCATGGTTTGGACACCAGAACCTCCCTGTTTCATAAATATAGGCAAAACTCTATTCCGCACAACGTAATTGGTTGTTTAGTTTATTCTTGCGAAAACTCCAACGTTTCGGAAAAAAGGTTCGTTTTTGCAGCGTACTGGGGACGATCGTGGCTCACTGGGTTAAGAGGGTTGTCTGGTAACCGCAGGGTCAACGGTTCGATCCTCGACTGGGACGTGTCACGTGTCGTAGTGTCCCTGAGCAAGACACTGAACCCCCGGCTCCCCGGGCGCCTGTCATTGGCAGCCCACTGCTCCCTATATACAGGGATGGGTCAAATGCAGAAGGCAAATTTCGTGTATATGTATATGACAATAAAAATGGTTTCTTCTTCGTAATATTCATGTTAAACCCCCCCCCCCCCAAAAGTGTAGAGGCCTCAAGAGGGAACCCAAAATAGAACCTGGTCAGTGATACTAAAAGGTACAATAAACTTAAAAAGTAAACTGTACAACTTATTTGCCTTTTCTTTGCTGACAGTGTCTGAATACATTTTAATCAAATGAATGTGATACTAGTTAATGGAGGTGAGAAGAGCCCGACAACAAGCTCTTACAAGCTCAGATAGGCGGTTGAATGCAAAAAGTGCCATCCACCTTTTAAAAAGCTGCCTTCGATTCCTTGAAAAACACACTTTTATTCTCTATGAGTTTGGGGGAAGTAAGAGCGAGGTGAAACAAAGTGGCATCTGCAAGGACAGGTATCAGCTGTGTGAGTGTCGGAAACCGAGCCAAGCTATTTTCAAAGATAATGGCTGATCGTTTTAGCAGAGCTTGACGGACCGTTTGCGAGTGCAGACAAAACACACGCACAACAATATGTCAAGATAACAATTGCAGGGATTAAAATTGAAGTGGAAGCCGTATTGAGATCATTTCCTAAACTGTAAACGGCGCTGGAGATTTCAGTGTACCCTCTGGTGTTTGTCAAGTGTGGATACATTCGGGAAAAGAACCAACAGCTTTCAAATGTCAAAGCCACAGATGCGTCAGAATCGCAACAGAAACAACATGAACTAAACTGTTAAAACGCTGAGAGAAAATATCCCACAGCACTGAAATACAACAGAGTAAGAAGGGAAGATCATAGAGAACGTTTGGCTGTGGTAACAGGAATGGGAGAGATTAGAGGATTATACCTTCCTGGATGTTACTGATGGATCAAAGATGTGTACACAAAAAGGTAAGCCTTTTAGAAATAGAGAATGCTCCTCATTGATGCAAATTTATTCATTTGTATGGGATCTCACAGAGTTTCTAGAGGCAAAGGGTCACAATAGAGACACTGCGCAGAGGAGAACTTAAAAACTTTAGTCATGAGGGTTTCAGGAGATCAAAACTTCTGGAGTAGCTAAGTGATGCACAAGACAATCCCATCGAATGCAATGGTGCGGACCTAAAATCCTGGGAGTCTTGGGTTTGAGTATTTGACGCAGTGTTTACATCAAACGGCTTCAACGAAAAGCTTTGAAGAGACTACAGATATGAAACAGAAGCCGTGTTTCCATCAACGTGTCTTCTTGAGCATTTTGAAGTATCACATGAGACAAGCTGTATGGAAATGATAACATTTAATAAATCTACCTCAAAAGTGTTGATGCTTTTTGCCAAAAAAGAGTTAATATGCCTAATAGGATATGAAAACGCCTTTGCCGAAAAAGTGCTGAAGTAGCGAATATTTAACTCGTATGACTGATCAGCTGTTTCTGCTATTGGTGTCTTTTCTGATATCTATTTCCATTGTCTTTGTCTCCAGACAGCATGAAACATTGCCAATACTAGCTGACACACAAGAACAATTGAAACTCGTCCAAGTAAAACTAATTCCTAAAGACCTCTATACATTTTTCCCTTGCAGATGGTTAGATAGCCATGGCCAATTGTATTGTTTCTGGTTGATGGCGGATCACAGCCGGTAATAGTAATAATAATAGTTTATTTGCTCCAAACCAGTTGCTGGAAACACCACAAATTCAAATTTCCTTTTAGTGACATTTCAAAAGTTTGCTTAAAGTACAAGGAATCCAACAGATACAGCAGCAGTAATTGATGGTCCACACACTGCAGGCTCGACTCTGCTGCCTTTATTTAGATAGACGCCTCCCGTCGTTTCCTACCATGCATCAAATCCCCCGGCGCCTTATTTTAAAACTCAATTTCCTATTGTTTACCGTCGCATCAGTGCCACTCACACCCCCAAAGCCCGTAGTATAAACTTAGAACCAATTTCACTCTAAATCTGTCCCACTGTAATAACACGCAAATACAAAAATAGTGTGACTGGGGTAAATCGGAAAGATGTGAAATGGAAGACATAGAAGGAAAGGAAAAATAAAAATCACACATCTGCAGTAATCTTTATGATTGATAGATAGAGATAGCATTCATTCAGCTGTACGGGTGGTGACAGTAGTAGTGTGTAAATGTGTGTATATATATATGATGAAAGGGATTAACTACAGCAGCACACAGAGGTCATTTCACCACAAACGTATCCATCAAACTCTTTTAATTAAACCTAAACTGTTTAAGTGGCTAAGTGGAGAGCAGGGCCGTCCTTCAATCAGAGGATCGGCGGTTCGATATGCTAGTCGCATGTCGATGTGTCCTTGAGCAAGACACTGAAGCCCAAAGTTGCTCCCGTAGCGGTGCGTACGGTGTATGAATGTGATAGCATCTGACTTGTAAGTCGCTTTGGATAAAAGCATCTGCTAAATGAATGTAATGTAATGTTTGCGTTGCAGCCGTTGAGTAATCCTGTTGTAGAAAGGTTGCGTTTGCGGTTCTGTGTGTTTGGATGTAGCTTATTCTTTGCTTTACTAGATTAAGGTTCTAGTAATAAAATAAATTCATGAATCAAGTTCAAGGTTACGGTTATTTTCCTGTTATCTTAACGTTACAAGGAGGAACTTTTGTTTTGATTTTGTCAGTCCCTGTGGACGAAAAAGGGTATTGTTCCCCAGCACCAGAGTCCTTTTAGAAAATATCTAGTTTGACTGCTGCAGGGTCCGACAGTCTCAGTCCTAATTATAATAAAAAAGTAACAATCTTCTCTCCTCTGTGAAGGGCATCCCGCCCCCCTTGGAATCACGATCCCTTCCGAGTTTTGTTTTTTCCCCTTGAGTCGCTCCTATTACAACGAGAACGAGACGTCATATTCACACAAGACGGATCCTTTCTATCCATAACCTCAAAACAAGAAGTACACCTACAATGTTTCCCACCGTGATGAGATTCTGCTTCAATTAGCCTCAATAGAGTTTTAATTGTGTTAGACCTGATCTAAAAAATACCAGTGTTTAGCAGAATAAATGAAACAGGAGGTTTTCTCACTGAGTGGCAAGTAAAAGGCGAAAAACAACCCGAAGAGAAGGAGCATGAGGATTACAGTGATTACCTCATTAAGCAGGAAGTGAAAATAGATGCAGTCACATATTCTGGATAACACAAAGCATGCATGCAGCACTTTATTTCAATCAGGGAGTTAAATACAGCTGTTGCTATTGAGAGCTACATTATTTCTCTTCAAAGAGGGATGCCTTTTATTGGAACAACAAGTGTTTGTGGGTGTCGTGTACGGTATTTCTGAACAGTACAGGAGGAGAAATCGGTCCATTATACTTAGCTTGGAATCAGATGTGTTTTAAACCACCATTTTTGTAACCAAGCAGCACTAAAAATGATGCTTGAGTTAATGGTGATGAGGCTACTGTTCATCTGCCTCCCTCATCTTGTATTCACTTCTTAGATGACAGACAGACCTCGCCTTCACCGTCTGTAATGAACAATCCTGTTTACACAGTCTGTCAGACAGACTAAACCTGTCCCTACATGCACCTGCAGATGACCACAGTCGCTGACGAGACCATATCAACGGCTACCTCAGCTGGTCCAAGAGGTCATTTTTACAGACGTGGGAATACTGAGGAATTTTAGAGCTTTATTTGGTTAAGTAAAAGACAAGAATCGACCTGACCCAACACAGTTTCTGACTTGAAAATAACCACGACTGACACTCGCCCAGTGGTCAAAACGTGTCCTTAATTGTCAGAAACTCCCTGTTTTTTTGTTTTCTTCCGATACCATATTTTGCTCCAGATAACAGCTGTCTGACTTCCTTGGAATCATTGCTTTCCTTGAACCAAAATCAAAAGGGACGTTTAAACCCCCTGCAGACAGAGACCAGAGACTCCTTTCATCTGCAGAACAGATGGAGAGAGAGAGGGAATGAGTCCTGAAAACCAAAAGAGAGAGAAGGAAGAAGAAGAAGAAGAAGAAGAGGAGAAAGCTCAGGAATCTTGTTCTTGTTAATGTGAGAGGGTGGGTCGGTTTGGTTGCATAAAAGATAATGAATTCTAGTTCGGGGTGCTTGAAAGAGACAGAGAAAGGCATGAAAGACGGAGTAACGAGGAGCGAGACAGAAGGAGCTGGCTTGAGAGAGACAAGCAGAGGAGACGCGGTAGAAGCATCTTTAATGCAGATTGCGACGCGGAGCTCGGCTTTGAGGTGCGAACCTGTGTGATGATAAGGAGAGCGTCTCACAGCACAGCCTCCTTTAACCCGAAGTGCCCCGAAATAAAGTCTTTCATGCGTCCATAAATACAACACAGCTGGATGGGAGCTTATCTGAAAACATTTTATGTTGAGAAGGGGAAATCTGCCACGCTGAACCGGCATTATCTGTTGTATTTTTGGTTTTAGGAAAAAGAAAATGTTCCAAGTTCTTGGGTATTTTGACACAGTTGCATATAAAAGGGTAGATCCGATGATGTAACATTCCTACAGTATTTTGAAATGGAGGCCTGCATATGCATAAAGTGAAATGGATGGACTTTGTAATGTAGACAAGTGAGCACCAATCTTTTTACAGGACAAAGAATTGACTACTACCACTCCTACTAATCTAATTTTGGCATCACTATTAGGGGTGGGGAAAAAATCGATACAGCATAGTATCGCGATATTTTGCGTGGCGATATTGTATCGATACACGGACGCCAAGTATCGATCTTTTAATATATAAACTATTAAAAAAAATAAATACATTTTTTTCAATCTAAATCAATTAGTTTTTCAGTCCACTAGATGGTGCTGAGTTGTTTTCTGGTGAGGTCAGGAAAGGTCCCGGGTCAGCGTGATTGGTAGGAAGTTGGTCAAAACAAAGAGAGACATCTGGCCTCACAACGGGGTTAAATCTGCCAACAGTAGCCAGGCTCATGGGGAGAGTGCAGCGCATAACTGTCTCTCTGCCCTCGACGTCCACGCATCGCAAGTTATACTGAGTTATATAACTCTTATACTACTTATACTACTACTTATATAAGTTATAGTTCATATACTGAGTCCACACGTTTGCATTTAGTTAAGTTGGACTATGTAGTAATACAAACAGTTCAGTTTGTCAGGTTCATGCAACATTTATGACATTGTTGGTCAGTCTGTCTGCTTGACAATCCTATTTTGCTGCAATAAAAATGATTGAAGTGAGATGAACAGACTGAAAACTTTATCTCATTAGATAAAACATGTTGACACAGTTTTCCTTTGGGGACATAATTTTAAGTTGAAAAAAGTAATAAATCGCAATATAGGCAGTATCGCAGTATCGTGATAATATCGTATCGTGACCTAAGTATCGTGATAATAACGTATCGCGGGATCTCTGGTGATTCCCACCCCTAATCACTATGTTGTTTTTTTGGCCGTCGCCATCCTGTTTTTTTGCGACCAGAAGTGACACCACGAGGGTGAAGCTAAGCACAACCGGACGCTAACAAACCACACTCTGAAAGGGTTCAAGTTTTAAGACGAAAACACAGACAACTCCCAGACCGGACAATGCCGTGCAGGAAACCTGTCAATCAATAGAAAGCCGAAAGCATACCCTGCTTTTGGGTGAGGTATAATTTACTGAATGAACATCACGCTGTAAGCGAGTGGGAGTTTTTGCAACCATAAGAGTCGCCCCCAATGGTCATTAGAGAGAATGCAAGTTGAAGACACTTCCATATTGGCTTCACTTTTCAGAATAGGAGGTTGTTGCCTGGGCTGTTCTTACGCTACAAAAAAGTGCAGCCAGCAGCTAAAATGTCCCACATGTTGCTCTACATTTCCTGCCTTGTCCCTTTATCATGTGTGGAATAATATTGCAAATAGTAGTTATCTGTGCATTGAGGTGAACTAAGTATTGTGATTTTCCTTTGTTTTGTGTGTTTCTGGATGATTACTACATCTATATCTATATCTATATAGATATATATATATATATATATACAGTTAGGCTGCTATAGATAATGGCAAAATTGAGATTATTCAATACAAAACAATTTTGACATCAAAGCACTTTTGAGACTCATTTTGGACAGAGACAATTACAGTTTGTAAAAGTTTGTATTCCATAACTGTATTTTAACGATTACCAGCCTCAAAGATGTACAATACATTGATCGGTGAAGGTCATTAGTTTGTTTAGTTGTATGAAATGAACTTGAGAATTACCAATAAAAAAACTTTTTAAAGCTTTCCAGCAAGTCTGTACTCATACTTCACTTTAAAAATAAAGCTCCATATTTGAAGAATGTTAATACCACAAATAAGAAATGCATTACATTTCAAGATAAAGTGGAGAGGTCGCAGCACATTACTTGGAGAAATTCGGTATTTTAACAAAACATTTCTGCAGCAGTGGAATTTTATAACACTGCATCGCTTATTTGAATATATTTAGGATTCTTGCGGGAGTCCTTGACTCTGCCTTTCATTGACTGCCAAATTGCATCTTTGGGATTTAACTAGTTTGTGGTTGGCTCCAGAATGTGAAGTTAATAAGGGTCAGTGCAACTCAAAACTCCTAATAAAGTTAGGGGCCAGTAAAGCAAAAGTTTAAGTCTAATCATTATTAGTTATGAGATGAAGTCAGTAGTTGTTATTGCCAGAGGCTCGTACATCAGTGGTGTGTGCTCACCTGTCAGTCTCTGCTGTGTAGAAAACACCACATGCTAAGCTGAAAAGATATGTTGCTATCTGCAATCTATTAGTCAATATTTTCAAAAACAAGATTACTCTCTCCACATGAACATTTTAGGGTGACTCATAACCTCAGCACGATGTGTTTTCCTTGAATGCCAGCAATCATTTTGTCAGAGAAGGCATCTTTATTTATTTTACTTATTTTTCGTCAGATAGAGGCTTTCATCTGAAAAACAGCATCTACATCAAAAAGGTCTCAGCCACAGAACGATTTGTCCCTATCCTCACACCAACTGCTGATCATTTAATTCCCATGGTCATGTAAGTGTATTTGCTTTCACTCCTGCTTGTATTTTGTAAGGCTAATATTGAATTTCAACAGAATATTTGAGGTAAATATACCTCAACAAGGATCAAGCAGTCCACTCTTAGAAATAGGGGTTCCAAAAGGGTTCTTCTTGAAGGGCTGAGGTTCTACCCAGAAACATCTGCTTCTGAAGAACCTTTTACTGAAGAAAGGCTTTTTCAAAAATTGTTGAAAGCATGGGTGTTAAAATGGAACGCCCACAATCCAGCTCACTCCCCAGCCCACAAAAAACTTTGATCGTGAACCATAGTTGTTGTGGGTTGCGCTGCACCACATCAGCCCAAGCCCTTTAGGGAGCCTCGTGAGGAACCCTGGCTGGGTTCTAGATTAAACTCTTGGACTGTAGATAAGGGCTGCTGGTAGAAAACCATTAATGGGTGATGAAACCCCTGTAATATAGAGGGGTTCTTGGGTGGGTTCTATAGATGAAACCCTTGAGATATGAAGGGTTCTTGGCAAAACCACCTGGATGTGTTTTTGTTAGCACCCTTAAGATGTGGAAAGGTTCTGGCTGGAACCAAAACACGATAGAAAGAATCTCTGTAGAACCTTTTATAGGGGATTCTGCATGGAACCTTTTCCGGTTCCTGGTATAACCCTTTATGTTTTGTTCAAGGTAGAACCCTCTGAAAGGGTTTTAGGTGGATCTTTATAAAAGGTTCTACCAGGAACCAAACAGAGTTATCCTGGGGGACAACCCAAAGAACCCTATATGGTTGTTGCTAGCACCTTTATTTCTGAGAGTGTGATGAATGCACGGTCAAAGGCATTACAATGTTCTAGAGATACTAAATAATAGAAATATGAACAAAAACAACCTCAAAAGAGAAAGGGAGAGAGATTGGTTCAACCAGTAGATAAGAGGATGTGTGAGTGAGTAGGAGAGGCTAACACAAGGTGTTTCTTGAGATAACTTTTGGCCTGTGAGCATGGGAGTGACTCAGCTTTTCTCTGACTGCAGAGTTAAAGTGAGTGAGTCCGGAGGGAGATGTGTCAACACCTGGTTGGAGGGAAGAACTGAAGTGACCCGTTATGAACACGCTGACAGGATCATGAGTGGGCTGCTGCAGCTGGCTGCACCTGATGCTCTTACAGTTAAAACTTTATGCAGTTGTGCAAGTTAAAAGTGACAACACAATGTGACTCAAATCCCACGACAATAAAGATGTTAGACGGTTCAGTAGCTGCTGTCGACATGACAAAACAATTGGCCCAAGTTTCTTGTTGTATAGATAAAAATCCTTTTGTTTTAATGGGATCCTTTTTATGTGGTACAAGATATTTTTCATGGCAAAATGAACTGTTTTATCATGGTCAGGATGTTTGAAGGCCCTGAGACACCGTAGCCAGGAGCGATCATATAACATGATGGATCTAGATAATTATTTTTGTCATTGTGGCTGCAGTACACAGCTGTACCCATTATGATCCGTTAGGTATTGTTATTGGATATTTCCCTTTCACTCTGAACTCTCTGAATTGTATTAATGATGTATCATATTTCTGTATGAATGCACCAAGGGTGGAAAGTACATTTACTCAAGTACAGTTTTGAACATTATACTGCCTGTCTGCCAATAGATCGCCCTAAATCCTACTCACTGGCTAAGTGAAAGAGGCAGAGTACTTCTTCCACCACTGGTATGGACATAAATATAATAAAGTAAACTACCTCTGCAAAGCATTGACAGGTGAGTATGAAACTCATGAAGCTAGAGTAACATCTGTGTTTACACTGTGCATTGTTTTTTTGGTCAGTAAATGGTCCAACCCAATCTAGTAAGTCACTAGTTTAGAAGTCAGTAGTTACTAAGACAACCATGCCTCCCAAGTTCCTTCATCACTAAACAGTTTTGTGATCCTGGCAAATGTAATCGCTGCCTGGATTGTGTTCAGAGGCAACAAAATACTACATTCATATACTGCTGGAGGCGCAAACAACCCAGTATCCCGGTCATCACTGCCATTCTCATTCCAAACTGCACCTACCACGTAGTGAAAGTGAAACTCAATGTTGTGAATTGAAACAATACTACTTTAGGTTTGGGCAGCTTAGTCAGTCACAGCTTCTGAACCAGAGTAGAGGGAAAAGAGCAGCATCCACAGAAAACTTCACTGACAGAAACTACAAGGGGAAAAAACTAAAAATCACATAATTGCCCACATTGTCTGACAGACAGGTGATTTCTGGGGATTGCAGTGAAGAAGCAACACATCAGTGACTTTTTAGCATCAAAGATGCTGCAGAAAAAAATACTCCAACACAAAGCAAACATCTTGCCGCTTTATAAATCATCTACATGTCAGCACTTGTTTGGTGAGCAGCTCTGGATCTGTCTGCGAACACTTCGCCGAGAGATCTCCGGCTTCCCCGCCTCTGGAGGGGCTCGATCATGCTGGCAAATTAAAACTGCATGAGATGATGATGACTAACATAATGAATTCGGGGAATAGGTTTTATAGAGGGTATCATTCCTCCGGGAACCTTCGCCAAGTCACATTTCTTTGCATTCATTGTACTTGGTGTACAAAGTGTCTCTGATTCCGATTGTAATTACTCAATCAGTTCTGCAATGGCAGCAATTACACCATGTGTTGCTCTGCTTCAGTGAGCAAAGATCTGGACTCCCGAATGTACAGAGCTACAGTGAAAAGACTTCAGTAAATATAAATGTCTGTCTTCCTTCTTCATAACTACATACACTAGAGATGATTCACCAGAGATTACAGCTTTAACATTGACTCCTTTCAGACTTTACAGACACCCTGCAGGTTTACTTACAAGTCTTGGAACTGAATGGATGTTTTGCAATTGGTTGTATGAGTTTAAACTGCACTAGTAGGTATTGGCTGATTGCACCAATTTATCGGCCTCACACAAGAGGCTCAATTACTTAAACTGCAGGTAGCAATGATGTAATGTATATACTCCAATCACAAACTGGTATATTACGAGGACAAAACATTTGTATTTTCTTGATTTAGTTGGAGAAAAAAAGGGGACGGAATGAGAAAAGTAGGACAGTTAACCACCAGGAGAAGACTTGAGGAAATTTCAAATGGAAGCAATTATGTTTAATGTAGATCATATTTTTTCCCTTTATTCCTTTATTTCCCTTTGTTGTTTTTTCCCCCTCTGTCTTCTCAGAGCCGGGCGGAATACAGGATCTACCGGCAGGGATTGAAAGAGCTGGCGGTGAAATGAAAAGTGCAATTTGAGCCGTCGGAATCGGCAGAGAGGCGGAACGTTTAACCGCGAGACAGCAACGAGGGCCACGGCTTCAGATCTGGGTGCATTTATTAATTGAAAATGTTTTCAATTATCTTTGGGTGCTTGCTTAAAGAGAGAGAGAGAGAGAGAGAGAGAGAGAGAGAGATGGTCGAGGCATGGTACTTTTTTAGAGCGATCCAATTGGCTTCATCATAAGCCACCAATGACACAAAAAAAGAGATAATTGAATCCTTTCCAAATAGAAAACTGACCCTGATCTGGAAATATGTGTTCCTTTTGTTGCATCATTTGCACTTCACTGACGTTTTGTAAGATTTGCCACGCAAAATATTTACACGGTAAAATAAGACTGAATCAACGAACAGCATGGGTTCCAACTTGACACAAACAACCCGGTGTCTCTAGTACAGCCCATTATGCAAGCCGGAGAGGAGCCAGTAAAGAGAAACGACAATTATTTCCTTGTCTGAGTCGTCTGAGAAATGTGAAGTTACATATTTTTGTCCCGTCTCAAATGATTTCTATCATTTCACTGACTCAACCTGTCCCTGACAAAGGTTACCAGACGCAATACTGGTAATACTGGTCTCAGATAACATGCCTTAATAGGAGAGAATGGAAGTCCTCTTCTTTTGGCCACAGGCAGAAAAAAAACAAATCTAAAAATCCTGAAAATATAACACAATTCTGATCTTTCACTGCATATCCAGGAAGATCAACTTTGACAGATAAGAGCCACACTAAAATATCTGAGAGATGAGCGGTAATCTGTCTCCTGCACTGACAATAATGTTTTTGAGTGTGTGTGTGTGTGTGTGTGTGTATTTGTAGCTGTTCCCTCTCTCTTCATCTGTGTCTGAGTCACATCTTTTGTCGCAGGGTCAGGGCGCATAAAATCTCTGAAGTGATGGACCGACACAATGAAATTATGGAAAATAGCTTCTGCGTAATGTTGTCACTAATGCTCGGAGAAGTGCGAATTTACACTGGGAAAACACATCTGCATACACACAACTCAAACATAAAAGCTCAGAATTAAACCCACTCCGCTGTCATGTTTCCTTCATTAAGTAAAGCAGGAGAGGTTGGAAAGAAATGCGTTTCTACGTAAAAACCCGTGGCGCTAACATAAGCAGAGTAAGCTAGCACAGCCTTAACTAGAATTAGCACTTCTATGCTACGTTAGCCACTGAAGGTATACTAAATATACCTATGCATGCACGCTGCTTTGGCTTTTTAATGATTGTAACAGTAAATAAAGACATACACGGCTTTACAGGAACATTTCATCGTCTTCTGATCTCCAGGTGATGTGGTGGTTCACTTTTACCTTGTAATCTATAGCTTTAGATTCTATCTTCATCTTTTCAACCTGTTTTCACTGCTGAGTCAGTTTGACATCCTTGGTATTTCCCTTAAAAGCATACTGTAGAGTAGTGGTGGAACGGATCAACCCTCACGGTTCGGCACACATGTGAACCGCGGATTAATTGCATTTAAACATTTTTTTTTTTAAACTGTTTAATCATCATTGTGTGAAATAAAGTTTTGCTGCCGCTCATACTTTTTCAGGTAATACGTCACTAAATATCTATGCAGAGTTGCAGTGAAAAGATATAAAGCAGTAGTGTGTTCACGTGAACGGAGCAGGTTAAAAGCATTTAACGGTGAAAGTCATGGCGAGCGGAGGAAATTCAGAAGCCACCGGCATCATATAAGTCGCATGTTTGGCTTCCCTGTTACTAATAATGTATAAGGGTGGTAGACAAAACCGTTATCGGATTACGATATGTAGGCATTGTTTGACGAGAAAGACACACGACAACGGCAATACATCGGGCATGTCCACACATATGAAGCGCCACCACCCTGGTCTGTCAGCGACGGGGGCCAAGGCACAACAACAACAACAACTCATCACCGCGGCATTTAAGAAACCATTTGTGGCAGAATCAGATAGGGCTAAAGCTATTACCAAATATATTAGGATGTTTATTGCTACATACATGAGGCCATACTCCATTGTGGAAAACAAAGGATTTCAAAATATGGTTAAAGTGCTTGAGCCACGTTACAAAATCCTCTCACGCACCCACTTCAGTATGAAGATCGTTCCAGGCCTCTATGAAAAGGAAAAGACTGTGACGGCTCACTTCATCGCGGCGGAGTGGAGATTCAAAGTCCCGTTCTGTAGACACGCCCCCTATGTGAGAGTCACACAGACACAAATCTGGCGCCACCCTTTCCCCAGACAATGTAGATATTCTCATCTTTTTGAAAAAAAAAATGTCTTAAATATTGTGGTTTTCAAGACTATAGCCCAATTAAGTGTTCCTGAAGTGCTTTAATCAATACATGGAAAGCAAAGTTATATTTCTCCACCCCTCCTTTTCTTTGCTAGGGTTCTTTTACGATCCGAACTGTGAGGTTTGTGATCCGTTCTTCTCTCTACTTCTCTCTGAAATTGCTTTGTGATTTCTTCAAAAATGTGGAAATATGTAATCAAGGAGTGCAGTTTGTGACAGTGTGGGCACCATGGTAGCTCTGACTGCTTGATGGAGTAGCAGCAGGTGGACGGTTCTTTGCGAAGGGTCAATTCTCACCTGAACCATAGAACCAAGTCTGAACAGGCCTATGAAAAAGTATGATCTGGCCAAAATGTCCTTATTTTCCAAAGATGCCCTTACTATGTGGTTAAAAACTTGTTTCAGTCCTCACTATGTCGCAAGTACAAGTATACAAACACACACACACACTCCTCAAATCTTCTCAGCTGTCGGACTTGAGTAAAATGTACACAAGTTGGCATCTCGAGAGTTAGAGGAGAATATCATATAGATGTGAAGCTACAGTTAGCATTTTGGTAACTTAGCTTAGCATAAAGACTGGAAACAGCTTGTCAGGCTCCTTGCAATTGTTTTTTCTCTATTTTGTGGAATTTAGTGAGCTTGAGAGTTGCTGGTATGCAGACTGTTTTCTTTTGGACAGAGCCAGGTGAGTTGTTTTCTGGTCTTTATGCAAAGCTACGCTAATCGACCTTCTGGCTGTAGTTAAAATTCATCGTACAGACATGAGAGTGGTATCAGTCTTCTCACCTAACTCTCGGCAAGAAATCAAATAAGAGTGTTTTCGAAAATAGTGAAGGCGCCTTGTATCAGCACAGCAACATGCACATCCATGATTTAGCTAGGATACTAAGATGGAAGATAGTTAATTAGTAATTCATTCATTCTGAATTCTCGTTCACTTTGGTCAAAAACGGACCTATCTTGCAAATTTGTAACGAAAAACTTGAAGGGTCATTGCAGCACAAGTGGCCCGAAATTCAAATTGTACTATCACCAAAATCTGCTCTGAGGTCCGTAGTCAGTTTAATTAATAAGTCGACATTTGCATTAAAGGTCCAACGGCCCTGTAAGTCTTACGGGTTATGGACTTAGTCGGTAGCTTCAAAAAACTCCATCTCACCATACAGGCTGAACACACACACACACACACACACACACACACACACACACACACACACACACACACACACACACACACACACACACACACACACACACACACACACACACACACACACACACACACACACACACACACACACACACACACCTTCTCTCCCTGGACAAACAGTGATCTGCTCATTTAACAGCTAAACATAACCTCCATCCGTCTCACTTTTCCCGGGGGAAGAAAATACCACAGCAACCAAATATCTGTGTAGCCATCAGTGCTGACCTGACAGACGATGATGGAGGTTTTCTTGGTGCGATATCTACAGCTCTGATAAGGAAGCAGAAAAACATGAGCGGAAAAAGTGACAAACTCTGACTCCCACACAAGGAGTCAGATCGTGGCTTATCTGGGTTACAAGACATGAATGTCAGGTAGCACTTTAGCCAGAAATGAGACATCTATCATTTGACACGAGTTCCACAGTGATGGTATTCCTTCTTTCTTTCTTTATTGAAGAAATAATTTAAGGGTTTGCCAGTGAAAATGATATCAAACAGGCTGATGTTTAGAGGTACTGAAGGGTAAATTTCATGTATTTTTCCCCTCTCAAATGCATTTACAAATATAACAGGAGGCTGAACACTGAAATAATCTGACTCACTGTTTTGTGTTTGTTTTCAGTTTGATGCTATTTGGGTTGGCAATTTGGGTATTATTCCTTGATCAACCCCACCGCCCCCCCCTTGATCAACCCCCCGGGCAATCTAAATAAACCTTTTCCTCTTTTTTTTGACAGACTTGATATTGGAGCTGTAAAAGTGTGAGCTTTTTCTTCTTGTGCGGTTTTCACTCTCGAAAAGAAGCAGAGGAACATGAAAGCTGGGCTGCTGTCCAACACAGCAGGGGTTTGCACTATAAAAAAACAACAACATCTGTCTTTACAAGTATAAATGTTAATCTTGTATTCAGTCATTAAGCCTAATTTGGATTGGAAAAAGAGAGAAAAAGTAACTCTGCCTGTGGCAGACGATAACCGTACTTGTTTCCATGCAGCTTCACTTCATTTATGAATAATACTTTTAAATTAGCCTGAAATGAGTCACAGCCAGTCGAAAATCAGGCAGACAAATCAGCCATCTTGTTTTTCTACACAATGCTGATTGATGAGAATGCTGTAGAAAGTTTTGCTTTGAAAAATAATCATATGCCATTCAGTGAATTTTCTACTTATTATCAGAAACAAACAAGAATTCATGCACGACAAATCTCACAGGGAGAAGATGATATTTCTCATCGTTGAAGCTGATTTTGAATCGTATGGATTAAAAGTGTGGAAATTAAGAATATTTTGATGATGACACTATCGAGTAAAAAAGTCACGGTTCTGTTCTTTTAAAACTACTGACCTTCAAAGCCTCTAAATGCCGTGCTGTATGCAAAAACATGATATTTTTCTCTCCAAACTTGACACCATAAAAGCTGTAGTGTAAACAAACACTGCTGAAATCCTTTTTAAAACCTCTGCTGTATGAAACACAAATCAATATCACCAGGTTTTCCTAGGTTTGGGTGTTGATCTTTGGAGAGAGGTCCAGACATAAGCACCTTGATGGATTGGGTTCATTTATCTTATTTACAGAAATCTAGTATTGTCAAAGCCATTTATAAAGCTAAAGAAACATAAAAAGTCTTGTTGAATATGTTTCAAATCCAGACCATTTCAAGGCCGGAGAAAAGTCAAGTCAATTTTATATTTTCAACTACAAATCACAAGTTTGTCTCAGAGGTCGATAAAGGTGTGCTTCTATTGATTCCCATTTTTCTAATGCATTTGTAACCAGTTGACCTAAACATGACGCTCTGGTCTGTTTGCTGCTGTACGTCGAGAAAGAACCAAACAGCCAAACTTGTTACGTAATAAAATGTTAATTCTTTAAGGTGTCTACCTTGCTCAGTCGAGTAGGTATAAAGTGTCAATATATTATAGACCCCTTTTCTGTTAGTGAACATGATGACGTATTTTTGTTGGCAGAGCGTAGGTTATTAGTTAATGCTGGCTAACTTACTTGAGAAAAGTTAAAATGAACCAACAGGACCATAATAGCCAACCCCTATGCCGCTGGCACACTGCTTTACAAAACGGCCGGCGAGTTAGCTAGCTAGCTAGTCCATCTCCAGAGCTGGTTAGTTGGGTAGCTAGTCTTCGGAGCTAGTGTCCGGAGCCCGGCCCATTGTCCTCTCGGCAAGGTGGTCTCCTTGGTTTCCTCCTCTCCTTCATCTCTCTAATAGTTTAGCCTTCTGTATTCGCAGTGAGCTCAGTGGTGCAGCAGCCGTGACAGCAGAGGAGGTGAGCAGACGGCTAAGCTAAACTATTAGCAACATCTCTCATCTCTGAAACGCTTTGCCGATATTCCCGGTGTTTGTGTCAAATTCCAAGAAATTCCTTCAAGGTTTTTCTGAGATATCACAAGAACGGGACAGGCGCAAGGTCACAGCGACCCATGCCCACCAAAATGTAATCAGTTCATTCTTGAGTCCAAATTGGATGTATGTGCCAGAGGCAATGACATTCCATCAAACCGTTTCAGAGATATTGTGTTCACGAGAATGGGATGTTTGAAGGGATGGATGGACAACCCGAAAACCATGAAAAACCATAACTCTGACGGTGTAATACTTACTGCGACAGCGTTTTTTTGAACAGAAAGTTGCATCACGGGTAGACTCCAGGTTTTGACAAGGAAGAGTAATGCCTTGTATAAACAAGATGATATTGATGTTTCTCCTGCATTGGTTTTAATAATACATATTTATTTGCCTTGCGCTGTTGTCTAAGTGCAGAGTTGCCTGTTGTAGATACCAAAAACAAATTACTGATTGGGCATCCCTACGAGGTCTCGTTCTTTAGTGTAAATTTCACATTTAGGATTTAACAGGGATCTAGAGATACACTCAGGTTTACAACAGGGTTAAAAGCTACGTTTCTTCTAAAAACCTGTAAAGTGATGCCAGAATTGGGGAAATGCAGTTTCTTCCCTTGGCACCACATAATATCAGAGCTGTTTCCTGCACAAGTTGGGACGTCAAAGAGACACTTGATTCAGACGGGGATAAAGAGAGTTGGGGTCATCGAGGTAGGAGGAAATAAAATGTATCTGAATGTATCTCACTGAAAAAGATGAACGATTAATACTGGCTTCATTGGAAAAATGAACAAAACAGGCCTACATTAGTCCTTTGGTCTGAATATGTTAAGGTCACCATCATAAAGGAAGCCGAGCATCTCCAGCTGACCGGATTATATCGGCTCAAACAGTGCCACATTGATTCTGAATGAATTTAATGTCTCTGCCATCTGGAACTCTGCATTGTAAGGTTCCAACATAGCAGATATAAAGGCTTCTTTGGATCCAGTCCATTAAAGAAATGCTCCAGGATTCTTACGCGTGTTGAAATTTTTGTTATTTAGTTTGAAACGACTGAACAGAAGACGACTCTATAACCAGATAAGAAATGAGACCATTGAGCACAACTCAAAGTGAAGAGCTGACAATGGAAAGTTGTGACAAGGAGAAAAAAAAAGCTGAAAGTATTGGAACTGAAATTCATTTTGATGAGACCAGCTAAATGTCATTTTGATTTGTACACAGACTCCCTCACCTCTGCAAAGCGTTAGATTGCTTTCAGATCATTTCAAACCGAGTTAGCAACATTAAGAAGCATTTAGCAGATACAAAGCTAACAATGTCTTTCTTTGGAATTACTAGTGTAGTTAACAACACCAGGTGATATGGTGGTTCCCTTTTACACTTATCTGTAGACTTTAGCTTCTATCTTCATCTTTTTAACCTGTTTCCACTGCTGAATCAGTTTGACATCCTGGATGTATCCTTCAAACACTTATTGTAGACCAGGGGTCACTAATAAGGTGGACCGTGGTCAGCGAGACCAGAGCCTTTAACCAAGAATGAACAGACTCCTAAATGTTAATTCTCGGGCAGTTTAAAACCAGTATGTCTCATATGTTGAGAGACCGTGGCGATTATTAAAAGCGGCAAAAAGCTTTTGAGCAAACGTACCCACTCACGTCCGAAATGAAGGCACAGAAAATAAACCTAAGAGCCCAATATGATCAGAATCCTAACACATGAATTCACTGTCCAACAATGATGTTAACAGAGAGGAATAGAGCTGAAACAAGTGGTTTAATAACCACAGATAAAGCCCATGCACACAAATTTCTCCTGTTAGAAGATGACAAGAATATAATATCGTGGCCTGTTTGGCTACTGCCCTCTGTAATGCATTTTGAAGATCAGCACTCCAAACAGACGCAGGATACGCGAAGCAGCCGTCATGTGCACGTGAGTGCTTAGCTTGAAGTGAGTATATCTCCTGCTTTAACATGTGATGTCCCAATAACCAATACCAACTGTCATTAAGTGTTATCAAGCCAGCAGACAGGTGTGAATAGATACTGTCGGTAGTACAAGTACAAATCTACTGACAAAGAAAAAAAAGAAGCCTAAACATGAACTACTGGATCTCTATTTGTCATGGTAACTATCTACATGTATGTCATTAAAAGTGTTAAATAACGTCCTGTTTTATTCCATTAAAATGCTATAAACTGCTGCTGTACAAGGATCCAGTGGAAACTGCACAAACCAGAGAGAGGGTAAGGAAAGGAATGACATAAAAGCAGGCACCCATTTGAAACGAAGGGCCATTCAGATGAACATGCATACCCAAAACCTGAAATAACCTGGACTGAGACAAAAAAAAATCCAAGACGAATTGTATCCCTAAGTATAGCACAGAACACTGCAAGAGCAGCACAGTGGGAGAAGAAGGAGGTATCCTCAGAGGCAGGAAAGCAGGACAGCGCTGCCTTTAGTAAAATGGTTACAGAGTACAATAAGACCTCTTCCAACCAGTGTTGGGAGGAGGAAAACCTCATCCACATCTGCTGGAGTCTCAGCTGGCCTGGCAGAGCCTCGGCTTTAACTGGATTAAAGACAAAAGCAGAGCTCAATAACTAATAGGGTCTCTCCTTCCTCCTCTCTGTTCCTTCCCTCTCTTTGCTCCACTCCCCTCCACCCCCTTCCTTTCTCCCTCACTTTTCTACGTTGCCGTCTTCGTCCTCCTTCAGAGTGAAGCGGAGACATAATGCGGAACACTTTCATGCCTTCTGCTGAATTAAACATGGAGAGAACAGCTTGTGCCGGGTGCTAAAGCTGGAGCGGAGAGAGAGCGAATATGAAAAAGGAGGATATATATACAATTCCACCCTTGCACAGGGGTCCCCGGAGCGCTGCCGAACATGTCTTTACAATTAAAAAGATCTGTTCTCTGATAGACTGCGCCGAGGAAAGTTAAACAGGATGGCCATTTTTTTACTAATTGGCCGGGGTTTGAAGCGGACTGCCAATTTGCATTGGGTGGAAGCAGCCAATCGCCAAGCGGAGGGATGGCATGGAGCTCAGAAAGAACTCCTCTGAGGCTTCCATCCCCACCTCTAGCTTTCATTGTCGGAGGAGTAAATCCCATCCCTTTTTCCTTTCACACACTCTCTGTCATCTTTACGCCGCGGCCAACCAATTGGGCACCACAAGTGACAAATCTGTCCATCTCTAACTCCAGGCTGGATGGTGAATAATTGACAGAGTTTCAAACGTTCTCGGTCTCAGGTGGCCTACAAAGAAAAAAGAGAAGGTATTTTCATAGTCTCGGCAGAGGCTGTAGTTTCAGTTTGTGTTCTGCCTCTCGCCTCTGTAACTCTCGATTTCTCTGATCTGAGAAGAAAAAGTCTCCCTTTTCTCTCCAGGCCTATTTGGTATTTCCCAGATAGAGCACCTCTAGCTCACTCCCCATCCTCTCCTCCCCGACAGAGCCAAGTGACCTGTTACCGCGTCCTCTGCTTTGCATGGGTGCCACGCTCACAGCAGCAAGGACAAGACTTTTACAGGGCTCGCGCTCAGGACTGCAACCTTCCAGAGCATACGCCATGCGAGGCGGGTGGCGGCAGGCTAAAAGATCAGAGAGGGACGCTTGTAGCTGTATTACTTACTACAAAACAGGGGAAACCAATAAAGTCTTATTTAAGGATGATTAAATCTAATTCATTCCCACCAAAGATAAATAATCTTGTTGAGCCCCATTAGATTTGTTCCAAGGTTGCATGTTGAAGATCCTCGACATAAAAAAAGCCTTTTTTCAAAAGGTTTTCTGATATCAGTCTCTTTTAAACATTTAGTGAATGAAACTATCCAAGAAGCTTCATCTTTCCTGCTAATATCAAGTCTTAACACATCTTAAGGTAAGATATGTTTCACAGTTTCATGGATGAAGGTACCAAACTCTTTTGACCCCATTAGCATCTACAAGGCATACACATGGGACATGTTTTTGAATAACTTATCTGGGTGAGAGAAGCGTGTGTGTAAATGCACACAGATTGCATTGGGTTTGGTTCTCAGACGTGTGAACGTGCAATCTGTAAAGCACGAACAAAATCTGGCGCTGTTCAGGAGGCCAGGTGTCAGATCTCTGCAGGCTAATTTGTTGAGTTGCCTCTTGATGCAGTGGATACAGTATGCCTAGGACGGAAGGAGTGAAGCTGTTGACAATGTGGGGGTAATCTAGTGTTTGGCAGTTATTGTATTACCTCCATAGAGTGTAGCCTACATGCAACCTAACATTTAGCTACACAGGCTGAATTTTGACGGACTTCAACAGTCTATAACAGGAGTCCCTAATATTTTGTAATCGGGTTTCAACGCGTCCACAATGCATCTTGGGAGCATTCACACCTGTACTTAGAGCCGTCCACTTGTGATCAAATCACCCAAGATGCATGTTAATTCCATGTCTGAACAGGGCCTTCGTCAACTATGTCACCTAACCTCGCCTCTTCCTGCTGGCTTAACGAACCCCGACAAAAGGAACGAGAAGCTAGCAAGTCCACGAGCGTCGCTCGATGTGATCACGATACAGGCATAGTTCAGATGACCAGAAGTAAATCTTTATCGAGATGAAAATACAGATCGAGCGGACCACATACGAGGTGTGAATGGGGCCTTCGAGTAAAGTGTTTGAACTTGAGAGAGGTGGCTGTACTTCTCCTCGAGTTAGCAGAACTTGAAACATGTCCTGCAGCAGATCTGTTAAGGAGGCTACCGAGCAGGTGCACAATGCCGCTCTGTGCTGTGAAATGTGCTGAGGAAAGAAGTACGGGAGTCTCGGTATTTATAGACCGATAACACGGCTCGGCTTAATTAATTACCAATTTTTTCCACAGAGAATTGTTTCAGAGAGGTTTTTTAAATTTCTTTTATTGAAAATGGGTTGTGCAAAAAGAAAAGTCATGACTGATGATGAGTTTCCTCGCTGAGGGTAGATGCATGCTACAAGATTCTGGGACTAATTAGGCGCCAACGTTGTGATCACAGTCGACTGTTTAGCATTATGCCGCTGCAAGAAACCTCCCTGGAGAAAGAGATGTGCTGAGGCACACAGTGGCCACATAGAGGGTAAATGTGCTGGAAACAGATGGAGCTCCAAAAAGTCTGGGAATTTATTATCAGGGTGAAAACATTAACATATTTGACTCCAATTAGAAAGGATATTTTGCACTTGGTACTTGTATCAAACAAAGTAACTGTAATAAATTATCCTTAAATTGTAGATTCAGATCGTAACAAGGAGACCATCGATTGTTATCTAAATGATGCAACTCAAACAAAGCAGTTCGTCCGGATCTTGGAGCATGCATGTACCCTGCAGAGTTGAAAACACACTTGAATACTTTAATCCAAACTGTACTGCAGTGATACAATAAACAAGCCTACTACATGTGACAACAGTAGTTACAGTATGGCTGTTTCTCAGCTACTTTGAGATGAATTGGCGACCTGTCCAAACACACTGTGAAACGTAACGAAACGTATTTGTACCGTAGCAGATAGAACGGTCTCATTTACAGAATAACAGATGGCACGGTGTATAATGTTCAACAACAACCAACAACAAGGGACCTGCTGAGGATTTGGTGGAGAGTAGAGCTGAAACTGACTTCCTAAACAACAACAACAACAAAAATCGATCAGCTGAAGTTCTTGAATTTCAAATTTGAAACATCTCAGCTTATCAGTTTACGGACTGTGTTCACATCTTAAACCCACAGAATTCATTTTAAGTTACAACATCTTAATTATTGTCACAATATGTTGTTATGACATAAGTAAATGAAATGGGACGAGACATATGAGTATGAGATCATGTTTACTCACTTGTAATGTGCCGACATTCCTTAAAGATTCCCTTTTCAGATCCTCTCTCATAAATATTATTTTTATTTTTTTGGGGGATTTTACTCACAGTGCCCTCGACTAGCGAAGTGACTCCAGTCACTGGAGTTGGTCGATCAAACACTGTGTGTCTACAGCAAGTGAGTGTGTGCTTGTGATGTGACACAGTGTGCTTGAAAAGCAGCGGGTGTGCTCAGTTCAGCTGCTGAAGCTTGTAGCACCAGTCTAGTTTGTTCCCCTTTCATTTCTCTTTAACTGTGGCCTCGCTCACATCTCGTTTTTTTCCTCATTTTTAACAGGCCCTCTATACTATATCTCCAGGGAGTGTTGCCTGTGATGCAGAGATTTCCCCAGAGCCTCCCTGTGTCACCTCACAACCATCCTGACAAAAAAAAAAGAAAAGACAAAGGATATACCGTAAAACTGCAATTAATAGCCCAAGCTTTGAAAGCCTGATCACTGAACTCAACCGGCACATATTTGGGACAGGCTTCTATATGGGACAGGACCTTTAATTCCTTTCGTACAAAACTCTTGCTCAGTAAAGACTATCAAATTGTTTATTTAAACCCGTATGAATATTTCTTCTGAGAATCTGCCAAATGAGGCTATCAAATAACATATTAATTCATGTCATACATTTGATCTAGCGGCGAGACGGTTAACAACGCTCGTTTTACAGCACCCGAGGATTTATGGCCCCCTGTATACTGACACGACCCAAATAAAAATGGATGAAAACTAATCAGTGAGAGGTGAGGACACTTATATATTGCAGCCGGCAAGATAACGGAAATCTAGCACACCCAACAACACGGTGCAGGGAGAAGATAAATTTTCGTTTATGACGGTTAACGGGCAGTTTGTTTGACAATCGAAAACAGCAGACAGCAAGCAATGGATTTCACGTGACAATATTCAATACTTGGATTCATTTTTATGAAAAAAATCTGTTGATCCTTTTGATTGCTGGACCCTTAAAGACTTAAAAAAACATTACTAATCGAGGAAAGGACAGATTCTGACTTTATGACCTCTTCAAAGGTTGGAACTTTTTTACCACGCCTGCAAATCTGAATGAATTATACTTTGGTGCACATGGTCTCTGTGAAAAGAACCGAACAATTGAATGGGGGGAATCTAACTGATGTGTAGCATGTCCATATTGACACTATATTGATTTTTTTGTATGTGCAATACAAGCAGCTTTGAACTAAACGGGTCGCCAGGGAGGTTTTATACATCTAAAGAACTTCTATAAAAATGAACTGCCTCGTGGCAACAATGGAAACCAGACCCGCCGTCTAATTGACCGATCCTAAGTCCCGCCCCCTTTAGTTATGGTTGCTAGGTCGGACAAGCTCGACAACAAGAAACATGGCGACGCCTGTTCGGTTTAGCTTTGTTGACGCAGTGTGTGTTAGATTAAACGTAGCTTTAAGAAGCAAGGACTACAGTTTGCGATGGAAGGATATTTTCACGATGATAAACTTTACTCAGGTAGTTTTTCCCATTGGGGTGCAAGACGTCTTTTTTATCAAAAGAAAAAACACCAACAATTACTTCGTAGCCTTAAAGAAGTAATATAAACGAAGGAATGAAATCAGTAGGGGTGTAACAATACACATATTCATATTGAACCGTTCGGTACGAGGCTCACGGTTCGGTACGCATTACGAACCGAACAATACGTTTGAATAATACTAGTGCATTTGGAAAATGCAGAAGCTTAAATTGTGGGAAATATAATGTTCTCTCGGTGGAGCCACTGCGCTCAACATGGCAACCCACTCAACGTCACAGACAACATGCTGTCTGAGAAAAACATTCTACTCTGGTGAGGCTCGTGTGTTTTGGGAGAGGCACGCTATGCTAAACTAGCTTAGCAGGAAAACCAACAGCAGCACAGACTGTTTGTTTCACATCATGTTTTGTCCTTTCTGTGGACCCCAGGAAGGTTAGCGGCCGCTAAGGCGTCAGCTAATGGGGATCCAGTTAATAAACTAAACTAAACTAAACAGCAGCACACACGCTACAAACTATCCCCGCAGCGTTTAGGTAGCTATTCCTTACCGATTCAAACAGGGCTAAAGCAATCGCTACGGCAATTGTTATATACTGTATATACCCGCGGATATGAGACCCTACTCTGGAGTGGAAAACTAGGCTGTACAAACATGCTTAATGCTATTGAGCCACGTGACACAACTCATTCACAAGCTCATTTCGCCAGACCATAATTCCTGCTTTTTTAAAGAAAACAAAAGCCCAAACAGAGAACCAAATGTCCGAAGCACCCACTGTTAGTCTGACAACAGACGGCCGTACGTCACGGACTACATAATGCTACCTGACTGTTACGAGTCATTACCTCACTACTGAATGGAGATGAAGAGCCATGTTCTTCAGACACGCCCCCTTGAGAGTCTCACCAGCGAGGATTTGGCATTTCTGCTTTTTTGCTGTATTGAAAACATACCGAACCGTGGCACCACTGTTTTGTATTGAACCGAACTGAGAATTTTGGTAACTGTTACACCCCTAGAAATCAGGCAAAACCATGCAGGTTCCTTTTCGATGGTTGGAACTACGGCGGGAGGCAGAAAGCTCCGCCCCCGGCAGCAGCGAATCGTCCTCTTGGCAGGGAGCAAAACCTCACCTCGATGCGAGCAAACAGGAAAAGTTGACCGAGGTTCAACTGTGATTGGAGCACAGGGCGAAAAGGGGCGGAAGTTGGGAAGTGCCAACTGAGACCTGCGTTTATTTGTCAAGACGTGTAGCCACAACCGGTGAGTGAAAGAGACTCTACATTTAATTGGGACTTGGAGTTTGATTGAAGTTTTACGGTAATTCAACAGTTAATTGAGAAACTGCCAATTCGGTGCCCTGAAAAAAATGAAAAGACGGTGAGTAGGAAAAAGCTGGAAGTCAATAAGGCAAATGTGTTCAAGGAACTTCAGAGCTGTGCATTAGCAAAGGTGTTGCAAAAAAATATCCATTCTAAGAAGTATTAAAATTATAAATCATTTGATTTCCCAATCATCAAAGTAAAAAATTACAATTTTCCTATCCAGTCTTGCATGTTCATTGAACTAAGTGAGAGATCTCTTAGAAGAAAAACAATCAAAGAAACAAAAAGGTTGGGAGTTTGAGATTTAATTCAGCCCATTTCACTTCCCCTCTGGAAATGTGTCTTTCCATCCAATCGTAACGCAGAACATGGAATAATCCCGCACATAGCCTAAGAACATTTTGCAAGTCTGGGAATATGAATACATGAAATACAGCAGCCTCCAACAAAGCCGGTGAATGTATCTGCCTCGTTGAATGCGACCCAGATAGGAATATAAACACAAGTTATCCCCTTCTCCCTGCACACGGCCGTTGCGGCACTCGTCTAAGCCGCCCATTATGTAAATAAAGAAAGAGCAGAATGGGAGAGGGAGATGTAATGCGTGTGGGACAGAGCGTCAGCAAAACACACAAATGGGGCAGGATGCATGTGGAACAGTAAGAAACGAGACGGAGAGAGGAAATAAAGGAGGAGGAAATACGGGAAGAGATTTAAAGAGTAGAAGGGGGGGGGGGGGGTAATAGTTGGTAGAGTTTGTATCCATTAAATGAGTCATTACCGACCCAATGTGGTATTGTGTGGAAACCCCCTCCTCAAGGCTCCCGGTGCGCCTTTTCCTTAGCGAGATCAACACCATTACACAACAGCAACAACGACACCAACGACATCTACAACAAGAACAACAACAACAACTGTGCTATAGCGAGACGGCGCCCAATATATAGACGATGCACATCATCAACACCACAGCCAGCCACACGGTAGCACACACTGTCTGTTATGTTACTCAGTTTGGCGGCCCTCGCTCCCGGCGGGCACCCGTCAGGGGACCAGGCGGTGTCACAGTGTGGGGCCGGACACCCGAGACACTGTTACCCCCTTCCCACCACCACCCTTCCCGCCCGAAAAAAAAAGTCCTGTCAGGAGTGTCTGCAGCACAGTGGCAACATCCACACAAGCCGTTTTACGTAGAGTTTATTTTGAAACAGCAAGGCGATTTATGAGTAGTGGTGATTATGGAATGGTGGTTGCGGCGCTCCCGGTCTTTGCGGATTGCGTTCTCTGGTAAAAGGTATAAAAACACAAACAAATCACTCAGCACAATCACACACTGACAAAGCTGAAGAAACGAGAACGTATAGCAATAAGCAGCATCGCCGTCAGAGTCGGTGTGGGTTTTGTTGGCTTTTTGCAGTACGTTTTTTTTTCTCTTCCTTTTTGTTATATTCGGCTGACACGGAATGAAATCTGTCTCCATGATTTATCACATAATCAACCACAGTCCACTAAGGGCCATAGAAAGTTTTTCCGTCATCGTCCCCTTTCATGAAATTGTACAGCCGGTATCAAGCAGAGAGGATGGCCTCTCTTTAATCAAGCTGAATGTGAAGCGGGTCGGTGGTTAGCTGATTGAGGCGATGTGTCGGTTCGTTCGGTGGCCGATGTGTCGGTTCGTTCGGTGGCAAAGAGGGCTGCTCTTCCTCCACCACGATCACTATTTTCAGCCCTCACCTTTCCCTATACCCCTCCCCCGTCCTCAGACGTAAATGGCAGTCCGGGAAATGACGGAGCCGTCCCTCTGAGACTCCATGTCGTCGTCGAGGTACACGTCCATTTCTTCTTCGCCGCCGTGGCCTCTGTGGACGTGGTAGGCGGGGGGCTGCATGTCCCCGCCTCCTCCGATGGCCCCGAACCTGTCGTAGTCCTCCTCCATGCTGTCGTCTAGGTCGAACTTCCTCCTGTCGGCTTCTTCCATCTCACCGCTGAGGAGGATGTCGTGGGCGGTGGGGGGGTTGCCCATTGAGGCGTGATGGAGGTGGTGATGGTGGTGGTAGTCGTTGGCCTTCTCTGTCAGAGTCCCCGTGGCGTCGCAGCCCTCCCGGTACGTGTAGACGGGCCCGTTGTTGTTCGCGCCCGTCCCGTTCTTGCTGCCAGTCCCACTGAACAGCAGACGGGCTTTGTTGCCATAGTCCCCACCGTTGCTACCGCCGGCGCCGGCCGCTACGGAGTCCCCGCCGCCGGGGTAGCCGCGCCTCTGCTGCCGGCGACTCCGGCTCAGGAGAACGGCAACGAGCGCGACAACCAATAGCAGGGCCAGGAGGGAGCCGATCACGGCGCACGCCACAACGCCAGCGCTCGACGGATCCTCCAGGGCTTCTGCAGAAGGGATGGAAGGGATTTTGAAAGGAGGGGTGGAAAAAATGGGTGGAGGAAAAGAAAAAAAAAGGGCAGGAATTGATGGCTGTTTTTTAAGGAAGTCTTGGGAGGCGGTATTCACAGTTCTTCTTGTGTTGTAAGTGTGCTGCAGTGACTTAGCAGTAGTAGTGTCTTCTATGTGTGTTACAATCCTCTTACAAGTGTGTAGTAATGTTCTCCTCAGTGTAATCCCTTGGTAAGGGTGCAGTCAGTCATTGCTGGGATCAGGCTGAATGGGACTCATTCACTCTCTCCCGGCGGCTTGTTGCGCTGCGTTTTGCTCTAAACACATGTCTGTCCAGCTGCTGGCACTTCAGCTTTTTGTCCCCCCACCCCTCCCTTTTTATTTTGACAGCTGAAAAAAAAAAAAAGCCTTTACTACAGTAACGATCCTTTGTGTTGGTGTGAGCCAAAGTTTGCCTCCCAACTCTTGTTTCAGTTGAAGATTGAAACAAAAGAACGAGACGGGTGCTGTCGGGTTAGAGTTCACGGGCCCTCAGCAAAGACACGCAGACAGACAGAGAGACAGACACACACACAGGACAGGCAGAGGGGTTATTTTCAAGAGGTTCAGTGGAAAAAGAGCACACAGCCGCGCCTGGAAACTGCCACAATGTTTGGACATCCCTCCATCATCTTTTTACCTTCCGTCTCTCTCCCAGCCACCTAACTACACCCACTCCTCATCCCCTCTCTTCGCTCTCATCCTCTGCTTCCACTGCTTCCTCCCCATGCCTCTCTTATGGCTCAGTAAGTCAAAACCACAGAGCCGAGTGATCGCCTGCCGTCAAGCCCGGGAACTGAGTCCGGATCTCACTGATCAGCGGCGCACAGAGGTAAAAAATAAAGGTTCACACTGCGGAGCAAGACCCATGCCGGGACATTTATAAGAGGATTCTCCGCAGGACTACGAGAGAGAGAAAAGAGGTCTGGCTCAGATAGTGTAGGATTTGTATGAGTGGATTCATGCTGGGCTCAAAAGCGGGGAGAAAAGAAAGTGTAAAACCAGGATTGGAGAAGCACTGAGCCTGGAGTGCAGAGCTGCAGCAGGCCAGCTAATGTTTCACTCTCTTTTTTTTGTCTGTGTGTGAATCGCATGCTGATTTTTTCTTCGGGGGTGCAGCGAGGGCAGCAGCAGGGAAATTTCAACCCCTTCCTGTTTTATGCAAATAACAGCGAGGTTCTGCCAGCGCTCCTGGCAAACACAGCGGTGAATGCCAATCAAACAATCTGAGCTTGGCTGAACTGAGCACTGTGTGGGGTTACGTGCCCAGGCAGCACCAGCGAGGGACTCGTGCTGGCAAGTAAGGGTTATGTTAACAAAACCAGTGGGGGGGGGGGGGGGGGTGTCACATATAAAGAGGGCCGGGATTGAAAGCCTGTGATTCGTACAAATTGTTAATTTTGAGGGCGTAGAAGAAAAAAAATAAAGAGAGGAGATAAGAGAGGAAGGAGAAGTAGCAGGAGGTTTTCGGTGGAGGAGAAGAGACGAGCAGAAAAGGAGAGGTATCAGTTCGATTTCAAACACCATCTTGGTCTGCTCCCGCATGGGGGGTGCCAGAGGGTTATGCCAGGGTGAGACAGACGGGCTGGGGCAAAACCAGGCGGGGCTCTTTGGACAGGATATGATGTCTAAATTCGGGGACAGTGTCTGGTGATATCCAATTGAAGTGGCAGAAGGCATTAAGGATGATGAATCCAACTCTGACTGTCCTAGTTTTTCTCCCCCCGCAAACTTACAGACTGGCAGGGAAACACAATGTCGAGCCAAAATTTTTTATTTATATTTGTTGTGCCGTTTATATTTTAGGCATTCGGGGTATTCGTCAAAAGTCAGAGTGAAAGGCAGCTGAATAATAGCCCTTTGTGATGGGAACGTAGTGGTTGTCGGTCTTCCATTAATCAAGTGCTGAAAAATCCTATCATTCTGTAAAGACAATACTCCTTCAAAGGTCCATTAAGGTTGGCTGGTTTATTTTTAAAATAAATGATGGGTCACATGCAGGAGCGGCCTGATTTCACTCAAATCTCAAAGTCCAAACCCGGGGGAAGATAACTGATCTGTAACAGAAGTGATCATGTGTAAAGGAACTAGTGAGCTCTTACCTATCCACTGACTAGTGGCTTAGGCCAAGAATAAAAAGAAAAACACCTCTCACTTGATGATGGATTCTTCACATGGCAAGTAATAATCCAATTTTTATTCCACTTATATGAAACAGAACATAAATTGTCCGACTACAGCAACACAACATGTAACTTCCATGCATCCTTAACCAAGAGGCATGAGAGTTACAAGGTCTGTGAATGGGAAAAGTGGGATGGACCAACCCGTTCTCATTCTCAACTCGTCACCTATGGACACTTGGTCAGGACCCCTTGGCGCCACGTAGGTTTCGGCAACAAAACTATTTATTTATCTTAACCCAAACCTAACAAACTAAAGTCTTCAAAACTAGACTACGTAACTTAACATTATTTAAGTTGAGTACTTTGAGTAATGTACTTTTGAAACTCAAAAAAAAGGAATATAAAATGTAGATTTTTAGTAACACACAGGACAGAACAAAGCTATTCAAGTGTCCAACTAGCAGTTCTGACGGCCCTCATTTGGTTTGCATTTACAAACAGGAAAATGAGTCTGCTTCCACTGTCAGAAATAGATTTACAGGACTAGTTTGACATTTCAGGACATATGCTTGTTTGCAGATTTAGTTTTATTGTTTAAACAACCAGGACTTAACATGCCAGTCAGCGAGCTCTGGAGGTGTTGGGAGGTGTAGTAGGACAGAGCCACGCTGTTTGGCTTTCTCCTCGTACTTTGTTGCAAAAGTAAGCTAATTGCCTCCTGGCTCAGGCTCCATACTTAATGTTAAGACATGAGATTGATATTGATCTCAACTTTCTCATACTCATGGCACAAAAAAGTCGAAATATTTCTTTAAGGCATGGCAAGTATCTTTAATATAACACCAGGTATGACTTTGACACTGATTTATTGTTACTGTCCTGTCAAATAGGTACAGTAGGTAAACGGGTCCACCATGCTGATCAGTGGAAGCGGGTTCACCATGACACTATGGCATTTAATGAGTTACGAAAGTGCTAAAAATACATCTATGCACAATAGGGGAAAAAGCATTTGATCAGATAGAAGCTTTGTGCAGGCGTTCTCTGACATCACGTATTACAATCTAAAACAGTAATGGATCGTGGATTAGCTCTGACACAAATGTGCCGGGAGCATGATCAACGTCAGTGTCATATCCTCGCCACCCGCCCCAATGAAACGCTTTGGTAAACACGGTTCTGTGAAGACATTTTCTTTCGGGGGGGGGGGGGCACAAAATAAGCAGGGAGGATATCGTTAGCAAGAAAATAGGCCACGCTTGTCATCCTTATTTCTCATCAACAGCAGCAGCCTGTCTGCATTAAGAAGCACGGTGATAAATGTCAAAGAGAGAGGCAGGGGAGCTTATATCAGTCGCTGCATTAGTGTCATGTACATGGAGGAGATTAGGGGAGGGAGGGAGGAAAGGAGAGAGGGAGAGAAAGAGAGAGAGAGACCCATGCAAACTATCCATTACTACTCAGTTATATTCACTGCGGTAGGGATAATCTAAATGAGAAGATTTGGGATGTGAGGAGGTAAGGTGCAAAGAGTTAGGGTGGTGGAGAGAGAGAGAGAGAGAGAGAGAGACAGGGGAAAGAAAAATCTACTTCTTTAAGCAGTGGAGGAGGTGACAAATAAACCACACAAAAATGTGTGGTAATCATTTTAGAATACGTTATTATATAGAGCTTTTATTGTGAAAGTGAAAAACCAAAGAGTGGATCTGGTCTGCGCCGCCAATGTAAAAAGTTTAAAAGCGTAATAAAGTTTGCCGTCTTGGCTCTGACTTCAGGGCCTCCACGCAGCTCAACCCGTTCCGCACAACGTGATTGGTCGATGCCTTTACTCGCAGTGCAAAAGCTCAGAAAAATCAAACTTGTCCCGGGATAAAAGGTTATGTCGCTTCTTCGCAGGAGAATATTTGTGTTCTTTGTGGAAAGTAATATATCAATGTGTGAATTAATGTGTAAAGGCCTAAAGAGGTATGAAGTGATGAAATCTCGATCATTTCTCGCTGATCCTCCTTCACCACCTCTCTCCTTCCTCTTTCTGTGCATCATTCTTACACACTAAAAAAATCTGTCCTGAAAACACAGAGTGCTGCTTTTGAATACATCTTATAATAAGCCAGAGGCAGTGACTCTAAAAGCTCCACAGCGGGAATCCTCATTAAATTCAGCTTTTGGTCAAGGACAAGACATCTAAAAAAAAATGTACCCAACAGCTCGTCCTTGAAGACAAAACACAAAAGGACGAGACGTCTCTCACTCACAAAGACGGGAGTCTACTTTCTGTATTAATAAATAAAATATGTCATATAATTGTATGGGATGCTACTTCGACAAGCACTTGAGACATGAAATCGGTTCGGAACAGCAAGCTCATTAAGTTTTCTCAATAATTCCATTATTGCTATGGATTGCAGGGAAAATACAAAAAAATAGAAAACCTGGAGAGCGACGTGCTTCTAGGAAATCCAAACAACCCCTCCATACAAAGCTGAGCAGGTTCCTGAAAATGCAATTAATTGTTGATGTTTTTACGACAAAGGTTAGCGGGACCGTTGGCTGGGCCACGTTCTCGAAGAATACTCGCTGGTGTACCGCAGATGATGCACAATGATTAGATAGTGTCTCCCGCAAAAGTAGAACGACCTTTAAACCTGGGACGTCGGCCATACAAACCTGTATTCAAAAGAGACCTGCTCCTGTGGCCCAAATGATGTAAATGGTTGAGTTTAACAAGTTCCACAGTTATCAGTTTTATTTTCTTGGGTTACATAGGAGCATAGTGTAAAATAATACTGATTTGGATATGGAGAGATATTATAAGTCCTTTATTTAGCTTGTCAGCCATGTTTCGAGCTTCTTAGCAGCCGTTCTTGCCATTAGCTTTTCAGGTCATAGCTAGCTATACTTCGCTAACCTGCTGACATTCCAGGATTATGAATGGCATGGTCATGGATAGACTGAGAATAGCTTGCATTCAGAAAAAAAGTGAGCAAATACTTCTCTTTCCCATTTGGCAAACAAGTAGCACAAGTGCCCCATCACCAACATCATCAGTGTAAAAAGACATTTTCTGTTAAGTGCAGGCTTCTCTACGCTGAAAGTTTGCTCTTCTATATCTCTTTGCAAATTCGAAGCAGTGCCACAAGCACAGATGGAGCATCTCCTCAGATTTTATGCAAATGTATGATAAATGGTTGCCATTTGTTGTTAGTTTGCTGCTTATCTGTGCTTTAAACACATTTGACCTTTGGTTTATTTTTGCCTCCAGAAGAACAAACCAAAAACTCTATTCTGCTTCTTGGATAGAAATAACCTCCATGAGCTTCAAATGGTGTTTGTGTTACATCTTGAGATATAGAGTCATAAATAAACTGGGGAAAAGAGGAAAAAGGGAAAGAAAACAATAGCAAAAGGGGTAACAAAAGGAATCACCGCCTTTGCCAACCAGTCAAGTTACAGTCTGTCCAAAATGTAATCACTTCATCATGAATAGCATGTGAATGATTGAGGTGAGAACACAAGCGTGTTTTGTGAGGTCACAGTGACCTTTGAAAACCACAATCACTTCATCCTTAAATCCATGTGGATGTTTGAGCCACATGTAATGACATTTCAGGCGTTCCCGAGATATCGCGTTCATGAGAATGGGATGGACGTACCGACGGACAGACGGACAGACGGTCAATTTGCAAGCCGACAGGACTAAAATCACCCACCCGCTGTGTTCAAAGTGCTCAAAGTTTTTTCTTTGTATGTCTCTTCTTATTTTATTTTCCTTTTAAATGTAAAGCACATTGAGTTTCTCTATGATGAAATATGCTCTATAAATTAAGCTGCCTTGCCTAAAATCACTCACATCCTCTTTTTTCAACATCATCATCATTACTTTTCATTCTCCCTACCGTGTCTCTTTCACTCCTTTTTTGTTGTTGTCATTACTCATAAGCCATCCTTGTTACAAACATACCTCACACAATCTCACATGTCATGTCACAAACACTGGTTAAACTCAACCACACAGCTCAACATAAACTGTTATGCTGTACTGCACTTGTCTTAATGGCCTAATGTGGACTATAAAGTCACAGCAAAATGGGAGTTAGAAAGTCTTTAGATTCTGTACTGTGACATGTTCCTAGTGAAACGGAATATTTGAGCGGTGAACAGTTAATCAAATCATTTGCATTTGATTGGACCGCTAAAAGTGGGCGGGGTTAGATTGATTGATGGATGCACCCCATGATATTATTGGTTGAAATTGGTTGGTAAGCACATGTCATATTGTGTATTACAAAAAAAAACATATTTGGATTTTGATATAAAAATATGAAGAAATAGTTTTTTGGTCATTTATTTGCATATGGCGACTGTGGGTAAGTGGAGAGCAGGGCCGTCCTTCAATCAGAGGGTCGGGGGTTCGATCTCCGGCTCTGCTAGTGTGTTGTATGTTTTAACAATAATGAATGACAAAAACAAAATACAGTCAAAAGAAGGAGGTCATGATTCATCCTTCCCTTGTAGCAGTGTGCATAAATGGCGAAGACTCATAATCCCAGCAGATGTGAGCGGAGGTGGAAGAGGTGAGGCCGACACCAAATGTTATCACAGCGGGTTAATGGGACCCGGAGGCAACGCAGACTGGAATATCACAGATGTACAGTAGGAAGAGGGTTTGACGGTAAACCGACAGCATGCTGAAGCAAAAATATTTTACTGTTGACTTGGAACAAGGTGCATTTTTAAGAATTTGGATTTTCAAGAATATAAATTTTTTTCCCCAGACAGGTGCACATGCAGCACAAGGTCCGACTGAAGGACATGCGTCAATAAAGAAGATAATGGATTACAATTTTCCAGTAGATGATAGCGTGCAGAAAAAGGTACTTCTGTGGCGTGGAGCACAGGGACCTGCTCATGCAGCATCTGACTGCATCAGATTAGCTTTTAGTCATGAATTACAAAGCATCACTGCGCCGAGTTCCAGGAACAGGCGGCGTCTTCCTGAATCAGACTACGGCAAAGTACATCCGGGCCATTAAACATAGTTATACGCCAGGTACACTCTGAGTAGAAGTTGTAGAAGGAGTAATTTAAACAGTGACCTCAGTGTAATTGCACAATAGTGAGACAAAGAACTGTACTGTCCTCCCATTTAGCTCGACGCACTCTCACATTTATACACGTGCTTGTAAATGCTTCACACAAATACAAAACATAGTTCTACATACCCAACAATGAAACCCAACGGGCCTGGGAGCTGATGCGACTGACGGGCGCTAGCTTGTCCCAGCTGGCTACAGTTTGGAAACTAGTCCAGTGATATTCGCCACTAACACCAAGCGTCTAGCAAAAACATCTGGAGCCACCAGGCCTTTAAAGGAATTGACAGGCTGGCTGTTTCCCCCAGCTTTCAGCCTTCATGCTCAGCTTTAGTGTACCGCTGCTACGTGGCCCAACACTTGCTCGCCCTTTTTCCAGTTTTTCATAACCTGGTTCTCTCCCAGGGCCACAGCTCACACATCATCACAGTGCACGGCGCTCACGCTTCGCTTGATGCAGCGGCGTACTCAACAGACAACAACACGGAACTTTCAGCATTTTTCATTACATTCATTCGACAGCATGATTTGTTTTCGCAAACCAGGTACAAAATGTACCTGCTGGTCTCCGTGACATTGGTTTACAGTTAAGAATTTGGTTTTAAATGTATCACATTAAAGACGTAATGAAGTACTATTTAAAGGGGCTTTCAGTTCGGTTTTATGCCACCATTTGTGCACTAATTGTTGATCCTGATCTTCAGACACACAATATCTGCCCCAAAACCCAAATGTTACACAATCCACCCCCCCCCCCCCCTCCGCATCCAATATATCCATGACGATCTCAATCATTTCCTCTCTCTCTCTCTCTCTCTCTCTCTCTCTCTCTCTAAATATGCCGTTGAACTTTTTTCGCTCAGAAATAATTCATAAATAGGGCTGTATTTTCTGTATCAGTTATTAATTGAAACATGAAACATGAAATTTACCCTTCAGTACCTCTAAACATCAGCCTGTTTGATATCATTTTCACTGGCAAACCCTTAAATTATTTCTTCAATAAAGAAAGAAAGAAGGAATACCATCACTGTGGAACTCGTGTCAAATGATAGATGTCTCATTTCTGGCTAAAGTGCTACCTGACATTCATGTCTTGTAACCCAGATAAGCCACGATCTGACTCCTTGTGTGGGAGTCAGAGTTTGTCACTTTTTCCGCTCATGTTTTTCTGCTTCCTTATCACTGATGGCTACACAGATATTTGGTTGCTGTGGTATTTTCTTCCCCCGGGAAAAGTGAGACGGATGGAGGTTATGTTTAGCTGTTAAATGAGCAGATCACTGTTTGTCCAGGGAGAGAAGATCTATGTATGTGTGTGTGTGTGTGTGTTAGAATAAAAATGAATTGTGTGAAACTGTATTTGTGTGAGTTTGAGTGCCTTGAATGTTCAAGTAAGAATGATTTTTTTTCTGCATTTTCTTTGTTTTCCCTAATGTACCGAACTATAACCCAAAAACGACGTACATAGTTCATGGGGGGGGGGGGGGGTTCACCGGGAAACAATGCTATTATTTTCAACAAGATTTTCTGTTACAGGTCCGTCAACTTAAAAAGACAAAAAAAACGGAGCTCACACACATATCCCGAGGTGTAATGGAAATGTCTTCTGCGCCAGCAGATCTTAAGATTTTTCTACCTTTTCCCCCGCATGATTATACAGGACTGTGTGACAGCCTCGGGGCGGGGGATAATTAGCTGCACCTCGAAAGTGCGCGTCCTGTGAAAGATCAGCACTGTGACCTCAAAAGTGGTTGAGAGCCTCCAGATCACAGGATGTCTCGTACTGCCGTCACACCGGGCTGCAACTGTCTGCGAGGCGCGTTTTCTACAATTAGCCTTTGAATCTTATTACAGGTAGACTGCAGTCAAGTGCTGCGTGCTTTCTGTAAGTCGGATTCAACCAAACCCAGGTTCCCACTTGCAAAATGAGCATGCGCTACCCGCTGGGCCGGCAGGGTGGCCTGTGATCACAGAAACTAACCTGTAATATTAAAGACAGGAGGTTTTGCTTCCAGTTCGCTGGCCGAGGATGCAATCACACCTCTGTTTTGGGTTTCTTTTCACTGCATGGCAAATTTATGTGCCCACTGCCCGAGGACAGGAGAACCACGGCTTGTAAACGCAAAGCTCGCAACGAGTTTGTTTCCTGGACGTTTTTGGGAAAGCCAAGATTCCAGTTCCTGTAAAGTTGGTGAGGACAAACACAGCAAAAACAAAACACAGCTGAGTCCGGGCTGCAGCTTCCCCCATGGGCTCGATTCGTTAATGCTCAGCTTTCCGGGCGGGGATGAGGAATGGGTGTCAGGCATCAACATCGTGCCACGACCATGACGCTGTTAGTGAAGTTTCACAGTTGGAGCGCGCTGTGTTCTCTTAACAAGCTGCACCACAGGGCTCTTGCACTAACACTCTTATGAGGGTTTTGGTTGGAGTTTTAGTGACGCTGTCTTCACCTACGGAGCCACTAAAAGACTAAACATCTCATTAAATAAAAATATTCCACCCATGCGTGGTGTGAATTGATCCCGTGCCGATTTGGAACAAAAAAAAATCACCTTGCTGACTTAAGCAACCCCCGACACTCCAATTGGAAGTCCTTTGAACGATGCTCCGGTGTTTTTTTCATCCTCGGTGGTTTGCTGGAGACAATAAAAAATAGCCTTTGTCAGCCAGCCGCGACCAGATAAAGAAGCATTTAATGCAAATCTGTGGCGATCCGTCACCCGACCGAGGTGCTTACTCACCGCATGTGTGAACGAGTTGCTTTCACGCACGCACACACACACACACTCACTCTGAGCCGTCAGCTCGAGAGGGTTCAGTAGTTTAATGAATGTTATTGATGGAGGGGCTACATCACTTCTGGCGTAATTAGTGTGATGTGTTGCACCTACATGTCTGTGGCTTCATTAATCCGGTAGAAGATTCCAGCTAATATCCATGTGCACGCACGCACGCACGCACGCACACACACACACACACACGAGCATCAGGCTCACTCATGTATCATAATCCAAAACCCTGGTAAGTACTCTTGCTTCTAAACCCTGCCTGTGCTGCATTATGCTCTGCATCTGCATTGCTGTCGTGTGGATACTGTATGCACGTGTGTGTGTGTGTGTGCGTGCCAGTGTCGCGCACTGTCAAATATATTTTTAGTCTGCTTGGCTGAGTGCAGGCAGCTGATTGGATCCAGACCTTGGCTGTTGATACTGATCAACAAAACCAGCTGAGTGAAAAACCTCCATCAGCCACCCTCTCCCCTTCCCTCTTTCTGTGTCTCCATCCCTCTCGCCCACTCTCACTCAATCCATCTCCCTCTCTCTATGCCCGCCCCCGCCCCCCCGTCTCCACCGCTCCCTCCCGCTTAAATGGGGCGGTTTGTGGTTGGGTGAGTCAATTCTAAGCAAATCCGGACCCATGGAAGAGAGGAGAGTGAAAGGCGATGGTCGGTGAGTGCGTGTGTGTGTGTGGGGGGGGGGGGGGGGGAGTAAATTAATATGTGCTTGCGTGCCTTTGCTCGTTTCAGAAAGATCACTTCCATCCTTTTAGAAACGACGGAGAAGGGGACGAAGAGGGAGGATTGGGGAGGGAGGGGCAGTGAGGCAGGAAAACAGCAGACCCAGTGTGCGGAGGATTAAGGCCGCTCTCTAATGCCGCTGCTCTTTCTGCTCCTTTATCCACCTCTCCCTCTTGTGGTGCTCCTGCTCATGAATACAATCAGGAGCATGGAAATGAAAAGCAAACATCAAGACAGCAATAATGACCCCCCCAGATTGATTTACATCAGTTGTTATATGAGGGTTGCTGATGTTTCTGCACAATGACACCAAGAGAAGAAAAGAGGCCTATTCAGTCTCGGTGCTGTTGCATTGCTGTGTGAGTTAGACCAAATGGGACATAAAAATGAATTATTACTGTAGCAGGGAAACACAGTTGACAACAGGTAATGTTAAACTAGTTGCATTGCCCCTAATGGATACTAACAAGGATACATCAAAGTATCATCTGTGAGAGAGCAATAAGCCCCCATAAAAAGTAATAACTCATCTAATAAACATGCACATAGTATCATGGCCAGCTTGGTTAGATGGACACTATGGAAGCCCTGAGAGGAAAGAAACATTTGTCATCTTTGGAAAAGAAATTGTTTTGGCAGGTGATTTTCTTTTTTCTCCAGATCATTTTTTGAAGTGTTTCCTGTTGTAATACTCTTGTCGGCCACAAGAGCCTGAAGAGTTTATCGGGAACCTGATGAAGCGCTACTAGACAACTGCAATTAGCACTAATTACAGCAAACAAGCAGTCGCTGTACACTATTGTGCTGCCTAAAGGTCTTTCCATGCATCCAACCTTTCCTCGACCTCAAAGACAAAGCCCTTACATTCCTCCTCCCACCTCCTGACCTCCCCACCCCTCCTCCCCCTGTCCTACTCTCTGCATTTATCAGTCCGTAGTGGATTAGCTGCGGATTGTGATCGCAGTCTGACCCCGGCCGGCCCTGAACAAGCCTTGCTGGCTAGCTGACACACACACACACACACACACACACACACACACACACACACACACACACACACACACACACACACACACACACACACACACACACACACACACACACACACACGCAGATTAAAGACTGCTCTATCTGTCCACACACACACACACAAATCAACATGCAGACACACATGGGTGGAGCGAGATGGAGACGTTTTTATTGAGGATGAGTCAGGGCCAGAAGGGAATAGCTCGCAGCAGCAACAATTGGAGAAATGTGACGGAGCCCTCGACACAAATTGGATGCTATCCGTGTGTGTGTGTGTGCATGTGTTTGTCTCTGACGCTGTACCTGCATACGTAAGTACCTGTGTGAGTGTCTGAGCCCTGTGTGTGGGTATGAACTGCAAAAAAAAGAAAGAGAGGAAGGGGGAGGAAAAAGCATCTGAGCAGCAGCAGGAGCACCGAGGTAATCATGGTCTGCTCCCTCGGCCAAGCTTCAACTGCAGGTAACACGCCTAACATCTGACCCCGTGAGTCCGGGGGACGGAATGAGCCGGGTGTATCGGTCCGGTGCCGAATGTGCACATTAATGCAGAAATCTGTGTGCAGAGGCAAATCTGAGCGCACTTCCGCATCCACACATATACATCGCAAGAATGGTGATTTGTGCATTAGCGCCATGTGATGAAACCACATATGTACAGGGTACACGCACCATATCTGATGTATGTAATGTGCAGTCGATAAGATGTGTGTGGTGAACTATTACGCGTAATTCTGCCTGGAGCTCACTCTGCTCGTTTGTGCGTTCGTGGGTCACCCACGCGCTGCCTCTCCATGATTGAAACCAGCAGCGTCTCGGCTCAGCTTCGGCTCCATCAATGAGCTCGGCCTTCTCCTCTGACTGCAGCAGTGAAAGGGGAAAGTCTGTGAAATCTTGACTGCATTGAACCCGCACTGGCTCCAAACGTAAAATATTTAGGCGAGGAACGTAGAGAAACAAGTACCTCTCTTTGCAATATTTAGATTATAGACCACGCAACACTCAGCGCCCCCTCAACAGCTCCGTTCTTACTCCAACTCTGCCGGCTGCGTATCAATAATGCATTCTGTTTCGACAAGATGGATACATTTCAAAGAAGAGGCCGAGTTTCGTTGATGGGAAGCATAATACTCCGCAGATCGGTTTGGTACCTTTTTTGGACTATAATTCACAGCGGGTGAACTTTCCACGATACCTTTAAATGAGATCACTGTGGTAAAATGTGAAGATATGGCTGACATTTTAGACTAAACATGTTTTAACCAACAAAGGCCTCCCGTTGGTACATTCACTACACAGATTAAAATACTGTCGTGCCATGAAAGATTCAAAAAATGGTTATCACCTGCCAACAGGGTCACCCATTTCTATCAGCCCGTTCAATGGACGTTACCAGTTGCTCTCTTAACCATTATAATGCTTCAGACGGAGCAAACTGCAGCTTTAAACACGTCGTAAGCATTAACAAAACTACTGAGTTAGGTTAAGGAAAAGGTCACGGTTTGGGTAAAATAGGTGTGTTAGTTAGGTACCTTAACCCACGTGAGTTATGTACGTTAACTTTAGTGGAAATGGTAAACGGACTTGTATAGCCGTTTTCTAGTCTTCCGACCACTCGAAGCGCTTTGACACTACATGTCTGCTTTCACCCATTCATACACTGATGGCAGGGGCTACCAGGACTACCAGGACATCAGGACTATCTAAGCATTCACACACTGAGGGCACAGCCTCCAAGAGCAATTTGGGCTTAGGTGTCTTGCCCAAGTACACATCGATATGGACTACAGCATCGAACCGCTGATCTTGAAACTAGAATTACTGCCTAGTGGTTGATTGCCTCCGCCAACCATTGCCACCACCAATCATGATTTGTATTCCTTTTAGACATTTGTGTGCTATTGTGATTAGCATATTTATTCTTGAGTTATATGGCCAAAAATGTGTTTTGTGAGGTCACAGTAACCTTTTACCACCAAAGTCAAATCAGTTCATCCTTCCAGGTGAATGTTTGTGCCAATTTTGAGATATCGCTTTCATGAGAATGGACGGTACTTGCGTACGGACAGACGGACAGAATGGCTGTCATGAGAGCCGTGACATAATGAGTCAACGTTTACCTGAACGGACACGAATTGCAGTCTCCTGGGTGAAACTCTATGTTTGTTTGATATAACCATCCACCCCCTCCACCTTACAGACTTTGCCGCTGACCATACTACGTCACTTGACCTCCTCCTTTGTTCCCTTCATGATTACTGCGGCCACTAGAGGGTGTCGCCTAACAATTCCCAACGTCCCCGCGGTGATCAAGCTTACCAGTAGATGTTAACGGCCTACTGAGCCTGTTAGGAGGGATATCATCGCAAATATATGTATATATACACAACAAGTGACATAAATGATGTCACATAAACAACAATATGAATGTGTCTCATATAAATAAAGACGTTAGACTCATGCTCATTTTCCTCCGCATTTGCTTTATGTGATCTAGACCTTTACTTGATTTCAGCACTTGGTGGGTTTTGCCTGCCTCCTCTTTAGTGTGTAAATCGTAGTCCTTGACGAATAAACTACACCTGTAAAATGTTAAAGAGAAGAGCTGCTGTTGCTGTGTCTTTTGAAAAGGTGCCCTCTGTTCCTGTGGGCTCTTGGCTTTCAGTTTGATTCTTTGTCTCTGGTACCGCAACTGCCTTCATGTAACACCAATTTTTGGCTCGCTTCCCGGAAAATAATCTAGCAATGAGACTTGGTAACAATCAGACTTTTATTATGGGGAGCCAGCATCCTCCGTATTCATTTCGCTTTCACCTCTCGAACCCTATTTTTGTTCATTTTCAGTTAATCAAAGGCCTAATCCCCTCTGTTATTTGTGCTAATTTGTTCCCGTACCACACAGCCACTTTTCAAAATGTACAGCCATTATGCTCTATGGAGGTATTTTGTAATCTAAGCCAATTACAGGCCTATTCCTAATTAGGTGTCGTTTATGTACACGCAGAACAGGAAATTCCCCCAAATACCCACCTCCTTCATTATACTTCAGTTTGCTTTCATTTCCCTCTGAACCCCAAGCAGCTCCTGTCACATGTTTCACTGCAATACACAAGTCCTGCACCTCTAGTAAAACAGCACAACCCTGGCTAGATATAGAGAGAAGTCAAACATGTCTTTTGTGCAGTATAAGTCACAAAACACAACAAAACACAAGGTAAATTACTCAGTCTGAGTTTCACTGAATTGTTGTCATGTGACTGTTGGTCTTAGCTGAGTCAATCACGGCTTCCTAGTTGCGTTTAGGAGCTCAGAATTTAACGTTTCTTACAGAATCTGGTTAAAAAAATGGTTTATTTGGGGCAAAATTTTAGATGAGATAATGACAATTTTAATGCTTCTGGCAATAATAAACAGTTTAAAGAAAACATGCTTTTCCCGCCGGCTGGTTTTGGGGTTCAGAGGGTTAATAACAGCATTAAATGACATAATTCTTTGGATCAGACCTTTAAATATACTTCCTGGAATATAATTCGCAGCTGTAACATTTTTTGCTGCCCAAGTACAAAAGTGGTGTGGATGCTGTGTTGGTTGCATCAATCTGGTGTACATGTTCTGCTGAATGATGACAAACTGTACCTTCTATTACAACATGCAAAGTCAGCAGTGAATCTTACATGAGAAAAGAAAACCTGCGAAATCACATTTTACATTTTATCAGCGTAGAAATACAGAGGTAGCAGAGCTGCGGTGTTTCGGGAGGCCAAGCGGCTGCTGGTGTGCTCACACATGCACTTTCAATAATGAGACACACACCAACTATCCTTCCCCTGACGCTGTGTTGCCGTACATGCAGTACAATGTACCGTCAATCATGAAATGTTAGAAATGATGAAAATGCCAAACAACCATTGCTACACATAACACAAGTTTACTCCTCAAGGACAAGTATGTGGTTTACACCGATACCGAAATACTTTCAAAAATATCACCAGTTTTTGATAGCAGCTTTCACTTGTTATCGGGGTGTAGCTCCTCCTACTTGTTGGAGCAGCTAACCCTCTGAATGTTTTCTTTAAAAAGAAATCACCAACATGACACCGTTATCATACCCACAAACTGTAAAGACTGGAATTATCTTTGCATTTTAAAATATCCAACAGTTCTTCAACGTATCGTGTGGGACGGATAAAAAAAATAAGCTTAAAGTGGGATATTACATCAAAATTTTGCCAAAACATTAAATAGTTTTCACTTCCCAGATCATTTAAAAAGACAGAGATACGGATACAGTGTTGGAGGTGGGGCTCCATTCATCCCTATTCAATCTGCTCAGTGGCGCAACTTTCTTTTGACTTCCTCGATACAATATTACCCCCATCTTCTGCATCTATGGGCCCATAGAGCAAGAGCCGTCTCGACTTGGTCCAAATGATTTAAATAAGGGCAAATGGGAAAATATTGTGTATAAAGACACCAGTACTTTCCAAAATTTGGCAAAAAAAATAACTTTTCTTGTCTTTTTTATGATTTGTGTGCGTTATAATGCACACAATACATTTTAGAGTTCTCCCTGCTTCTAGCTACAATTGTCCTGTTTACATAGAAGTGCAGCACTTATATAGTAATTGCTGGGGGTTCAGTTAAGTCGTGTTTATTCTCATATTGATTCAATATACAAAAAGGTTCGCATTTAAAACGCACCGTGCCCCAAAATGAGGATAAACATCACTTACATTCTAATTACTAGCACATGTAGGGCGTCCACTCCCACCCTTTTTGTTAAAACACTAACACTTAGCTGAGTCAAAGTGGCCTCTGCATCGCATCGGGGGGGATAATAAGTATCTGTTACGTCCTATTCTTTGATAACTGTACCGGACAAATCAGATCATTACTTACTGAAGTGTTGGGATTCACCAATTATCTCACACACTCATCTCTTTCTGTTTCAGTTTGTGGTTTCCTGCATCTCCCAGAGCTCCTTTCAACAACCCAGACACAGGGAAATAACTTCTATTCAGCGTTGGTTTTTAGAACCAAACATTTCCTGAGGTTGAACTGCACTGTGTATTTAGTGTTATCTGGGCCTTTGCTATAACATCCTTAGTCTGTATGATTATTAAATGTTAAAAAAATAGTAATAAAGAAGCACAGGGTGTGTAATTCTAACATAGAATTTTTGGTGCATTATCCATCATTAATAATAACGTATAATTATGTCTCAGTTGTAGTTATCATGCTCTGTAATGTCACATTGTGTCGAGATATTAAAACAAGGCATGACAAGACACATTCCCATTACCCATAATGCAACCAGCCTGTGGATTCAGCTAAGCTCTACAGAAACTGTAGGCATTTGAGGTTTAAGACGTCGCCATCTTGGTTTTTTGCAACCCGAGGTGACAAAAGAGGGTGGAGCTAAGTCCAACCGCACACTGAATAAGACATTTTTAGGTGTTAAAAATGTGTAAAATTAACTTTCATGAAATGAGACCATAAACTCATGTTTACAATGTTTACTGAGGTAATAAATCAAGAGAGAAGTAGAGTCATTTTCTCATAGACTTCTATACAACCAGAGGAGTCATTAGAGAGAATGCCAGTTTAAGGCACTTTAGTATCGGCTCCACTTTTCAGACCTGGAGGTTGCCGCCAGGTTTCCACTGATTGCCTGGGGCCAGTCTCTTTCTCAGATAGTGAATGAGGTCTCATCATGAACTACAGAACTGAGCCAGTGGAAATGTAACACACAGACAGCCTCTTTCTTCCTGAGCTCCGCACCAGAGGCGCTAATCTGTTGACTGGATGGTCATCCTGCTGTGAGACAGATAGAGAAATAGACTGATGTTACCGCCGCTGGGCGGCCGCTGATGCCGAGGTCAGATATGAGCCTCCCCCACCTCTATGTGGAAGGCTTCACACCCCCCCATATTTGTGTGTGTGTGATAAGCCGAAGCCTGGAGCCTCTCTTCTCAGCTCGTATCTCCCTGACAGACGTAACCTCTGTGTGGCCGCGGCCCCAACAGCTCCACCGAGGGGGCAACAACAGAGCTCTTTCTCCGATTTCCCCAGCTTTGTTGCCAATTGTCAGAGAAATCCAACTTTCTTGTTTTTAATTTTTAGGGCGATGAACTTCATTGGGAAATCGCTGCGCTGTGGAAATAAAACTCATCGGTGTGAAATCATTCGCAGTGCATTTCTGCCAAAATGTCGATACGCCAGAGCTGTCTGAGCAACTGCACTGATAAGAGATCAGTAATTGCGCTGACTGAAATCACACGGAATTTAAACCTTTCTGCTATTTTTCTATTCAAATTTCTTTTATAAGCGTATGAGTAGAGAGAGATAAAAGTCTCAGTTGATAATTTTGTCCTCAAACTTTTTAAACTTCTTGCTCCTCAACTGCTCCCATCAGCTCTGGATGTATGCTGGTGGAATGAATTAACAAACATACAACATGCTGTGTGGTAGCAAAGCTCCAACAACACTTTTGTTTGTTCCAGCGGCTTCGTTCGATCAGAACTGCGTGTTTGCGAGCAGACAGGCGAGGAACACAGGTAGCAATAACAAGGTAAAAACCAGCGAGGCATCAAAATGTCGCCAGATGATTTGAATTAACAAAATATTACTCCGCTAACTGATCCTGTGAGGATCTACACCAGGGGTGGGCAATTATTTTACCCAAGGAGCCACTTGAGAAACAGGAACTGTTGTGGAGGGCCGGACCAATAGACTGAACTCAATCCTGCTCTATGTTATTCCACCTCTTTATAAAAAGTAGATTGTATGGTTTTGATAAGCTGTGAGTGGTAAGAGTAAATATTATGATCAGTGGTGGAATGTAACGAAAGTATATTTGCTTAAGTACTGTCCTTATGTACAAATTCAAGGTACTTTACTTAAGTATTTCTATTTTATCCAACTTTGTACTTCCACTCCACCACATCTCAGAGATAAATATTGTACTTTTTACTCCACGACATTTGTCTGGCAGCTTTAGTTACTAGTTACTTTGCACATTATTATTTTACCAACAGAGAGTAAAAGAGATAAAAATAAGCTCCGCTTGAAACATCTGCAGCAGGAATAATGATCCAAACAAATATACATATGTAATATCCATATATAATAGTAGAACACTGACAGGGATCATGTTTCTGACAAATTAGCACTTTGATCAGTATTGTTTTTAGTCCAATGACCTCGTTTTCTGTTTGTCAGTTCAGTGAACGAGTGACTGAAGTCAGGCTGAATGTGTGAGGTGAGATGTGAAGGACAGCTGACAGGTGATGGTCAGTGAGAGAGGATCTGGATCTGGATTGTTAAACTTCATCACGTAGAATGTTTGTTCACATATGTCAGTCGATCCAAAGAGAACCAACATCTTCTGAGCATGTTGCTTTTGCAGCTTGGCTAGCAAAGCCTCAGATGTCTGTGTCCGCTCTGCATCAGTCAACACATCTCAGGTAGCCAACATGACCTGGCCCTGCTCTGGCGTAAGCTCGGCATGCCGGAAGAAACACGTCGGCCGAGTCCGGCTGCCGACACTGTCATTATTGGGATTGCAGTGACGCTGCTGCTCGCACACATCCACGAATGTACTAACGTACCTAAATTGAGATTTTAAAAAAGCAGTAGTCGCCTTCAAAATAAAAGCAATGCAGCTGTATTCCGTGCATGTTGTTCAATTATTTACAAGAACCACCCGTAACGTCCATCCACACCTCCCACACCCGGGAGACGTTCACCAGGACGGCACGTTGACGAAAACTTCGCTCAATCAGACGCTACACTTTTGTGGCCCGGAGGCCCAAACTGGCTGAAGCTAAATCCTGCTCCATCAAGACGTGGAGATCCGATGGAACGTGACTGGAAGTCTAAACAGGCAAACATTCCCTGTCTGTTACTGTGGCAACACATCATAAATACAGAAAGCCCTGAAAGGCTGCCGAGACATGGTAATTAGCTACAGGTTCATGTCAGGTGGCTCAACCTGAATATCTTTGCAGGGTTCCTGTAACAAGCTACCAATTACAGTGTGCAAACCAGCACACGTACATTCAGTACTAAAGTCTGACTGCTTTGGATCTTGGAGGTCCAGAAGTATGCATTGTAAAAACATTTTTATTCAGCAAACAAATATATAACTAAACATTTCTGCGTTCTACATTGTATGTAAGCAATGAAACGTGACACGCATGCAACAGGACAAGAATTTGGTACCGGAAGCGTTCTGGTTTTCGTTTGTAGTCCGAGTGGTATCGACCAATCACGTCCGAGCAGGCTGAATGCAGCTGAACAGTCTGTATGGAAAGCAAAAGAGGAGGAACGCAAGCTGGGAACCCGTCACTTATCATCTAATGATCCTTTAGCTTCTTAGTTTGTTCTTCGTTTGACGTCATATTACTTCAAGGGATACGTGCCAGCCAATCAGAAACAAGCATCTAATGCTCATCTTCTAATTTGTCAATTCAGAAATTTTGTGCAGCAATGAATTGAGTTATATTTGACTGATATTCAGAGTATATTCTACTGTTGCAACTATCGCTGACTACAGTATGTGTGTATGTATGTGTGTGTGTGTGTGTGTGTGTGTGTGTGTGTGTGTGTACAGAGGTTGCCCGGGGTTTATGTCCGGTGGAGAGTTAGTGCCAGTGTTTTTCCCCAATGACAAGATCATCTGATTACTTTATGCAAAGAGCTGCATGGTCCAATTTGTGTGTGCGTGTGTGCATGCGTGAAACAGTGTGTGTGTGTGTGTGTGTGTGTGTGTGAAACAGTGTGTGTGTGTGTGTGTGTATGTTTGCAAAGCTACGATGTGGCTTTTTTCCGGTGGACAGCTATCTTGCCCGCCGCAGGCAATCCAGGAAATGCTTCTCCGCTGGTCCCCCTCAGATGTGACTGTGTGTGTGCCTGTGTGGGGTGTGTGTGTGTGTGTGTGTTTGAACAGCAACAGCAGCCCCCCAGCCCCAGCTGGACTCCCCATGAAAGGACTGGATGTATGGGGAGGTGGAGCGATAGGCGGTGGGGTAGAGGACGGAGAGGGTCACAGCCTCCTGCCAATCTGCTTCTTTTCAAACTCCGCCCAGTCCTGAGAGTTTTTGGAGGACTTTTCTGCTGCCTCTTCTCCATCGCCCTCTGCTTTTTTTTTTTTTTTTTCTCTCTCTCTCTGTCTCTCTGTCTGTCTCTCTCTCTCTCTCTCTCTCTCTCTCTCTCTCTCTCTCTCTCTCTCTCTCTCTCTCTCTCTCTCTCTCTCTCTCTCTCTCTCTCTCTCTCTCTCTCTCTCTCTCTCTCTCTCTCTCTCTCTCTCTCTCTCTCTCTCTCTCTCTCTCTCTCTCTCTCTCTCTCTCTCTCTCTCTCTCTCTCTCTCTCTCTCTCTCTCTCTCTCTCTCTCTCTCTCTCTCTCTGCAGATCCAGCTGGCAATGTGGCAACCGAGCTGGCCATGCATAACTGGCATCATGTGGGCCTGAACGGATGGGAGATGTGGGTGGGATATATGCGTGTGTGGCGGTTATGGAGGCTGCTATACACATTTCACTCTCATCAGTAAAACACAGCAACATCTCTTAGAGACCAGTTTACTCCTGAGAGCTCAGAATACACGTGTGTAGATGTGTTTTCTTTCTCCCTCATGCAACCCCACATTTCTCCCTCCGTTACGTCGTGGCCCCCCGGTGGAAGCCGAAGGAGGAATTGTGACGCGGGGCGGCTGCTTGACGGCAACAGAAAAAGCCAGACAGCGCTGCGCTTTCATCTCGCGTTTAACAGAAACAAGAGAGGAGCTGTTAGCGGCTCTCAGCAGGGGAAATTAGCGGGGCGTGCTGGGTCCGTGTACACAGAGTGCAGGGGTATTAACCGTTGCATTATTGAGAGCCGGGGCCTTCCACGCCTGACAGTTTAGATCTGACGCCGGGAGCTGGATTCTACCGCCACAGTCGGCAGCAAGTGGATTACTAAGCTCAACAAACGTGGGATCACTCTGATGTAAAGACGTGGTGTGGTTTTGGTTTTACTGAAGGACTGAAGGTGAGGCCATTTTTGTGTCACTGACAGCTTTCTATGATACAATAAAACAAAGTTGTAATCTACAGTCACAAACTTCTCTCAAATTCTGGGTATAGCGCGGTTCAGCTGCACACCGGGCCGTGATTATGTGGGTTTCGACTACCACCTCCCAACAGAAGATAACTGCATTGATATTGTCGGCAGGCTGCTCGGTAGAAAGGTCAGTTGGGGGCAAACCCATAATGGTCTACTTCAGTATTTCTCAAACTGTGGGGCACGCCCCTCTAGTGGGGCACAGTGGGAAATGCAGAATTTTTTAATTGAGAACTTCACATATTACAAAAGTACAAAGTACACAGACATAAAACTAAGTCATTAATAAATACATGGCGAAATGCCTGTACTTTCATGTAAATGTTACATACAGGTTACGATTGCGCGACGGCCAAGATCCTTGGCGACTCACATGTGTAGCTTAGTGTGCAAAATGAAGAGACATTATGGAGATGCCGTCAGACTCTACCCGGAGGCTGAGGTTTACAGCTCAAACACTGAGTGAGTTCTGGCTCGGTGTGCAGAGGGAGCATCCACTCATGGGACAGAGGGCTGTGGGCATTCTGCTTCCCTTCGCCACATCCTACCTCTGTGAGGTCGCCTCTCTCAAAACTAAATACAGATCTAAGCTCAACATTGAGCATGAAGTGAGAGTGGCCGTATCAAGTCTGCAACCAAAAAGATTTGTAGTGGAAAGCAGCTCATTGCAGCCACTAATACTGATACAACGTGATGGCTCACATATCTGCACTCATTTTGTTTTGTTTTGCACAGGTTGCACTTTATTGTTATTATCTTGAAAAGATATTCAGTGCAAAACAGGTTAATTGCAGCCACAATAAGCTATTTTTGGCCAAATATTAGTTGTTTTTTGCACAGATAGAACTTTTGTTCTATTGTTCTAACAAAGTAATTGCACATTGTATTTGTTTTTTCCTGATGGGGCAATCTGCTTTACTTGAAAGTAATTGCAATTTTCTTTATTCTATTATTTGAAAAAGCACAGATGGAGGAGTCATAAATTGTTGTTATTTCAATAAACAATTGAAATATTTCAATTCAAACTCAAAAACAAGCAGCGACATATGCATAAGACATTTCATACAATCTTGGCAAAAAACGAAATTAAACTCAACAATCTGTCTGCCAGTTGAGTTGCAGCGACGACGTACTCAACAGTGTCTGTGATGGGAGTTCTGTTAGCGGTTAGCTATTAGCCGAATACCCGTCCAAAACAAGTGTCTGGGGGTCAGCGATGCACTCAGCTGTCTCTACATTAGTGGCCCCTACCCGCCGACGGCCGGTTAAGAGTAGTGATTGAGGAGTCAGCAGACGGTCAATGGCAGTACAGTATAAAAGAGGCAATAAAAGGTGTATTGAGAAAGTGTGAGTCACTCCAACCACGAGAGGTCCTTGAGCACGCAGCCATGACTGGCCACCCACAACATTATGCTGCCGTCTGCTGCAGCCCAATAAAAGATTAGAAACAGATACAGAGGTACACACACACACACACACACACACACACACACACACACACACACACACACACACACACACACACACACACACACACACACACACACACACACACACACACACACACACACACACACACACACACACACACACACACACACACACACACACACACACACACACACACACACGATTCCCCGGCGGAGATATTAATCAAATGAACGGTAAAAATGTGCAGCAAATTCTCAATAAAGTACATGAATAAATACTATATGAAAAGGAGTAGAACGAAGTATATAATGAATGGAATGTTTATCATATAAACGCTTAAATGATCAGATAAATAATAATATATACACCTATGTCATATTTCTAAATGTCTTGCTGTGTTTAGCTCTCAGTGCTGTCTCAGATTGTGAATCAGCTGTAGGAAATGCAATGCACCAAGGTTCATTAAGGTGAGTGGGGCCTTGTGAGTGGGTGACTTAAGACAAATAAAAAAGGTCCACACGACAAATATAACAGTTTCAGTGCTGTTATGTTACCAGATGAATTTTAAATATAACAACACGTGGCTTATATACGGAGTAGGCGGCATTACTTTTCGTAGGTCAAAGTACAAAATAAGTCTATAAAATCTTTCAAGGCACAAGCACAAAAAGGTATAGTTGGGTCAGCAATCCGGTTGCTAGAGTTTAGTTTAGGAGCTCATTTGCTGAATTCACTTGGTGTCTTCCATATCATGCAAACATTCAACAGAATGAGTCTTTCAGACATTTACGCCATCAGGTTTAGTCAGGAGGACTATTCTTTTACATGCTTAGGCCTGTAGTTTATTCCTCATACATCCTGTCACTTGTCACACATTTTCGTGTCATTGTTCGGGACTGTCGTTCGTGACATCAACTGTTCTTAACTGTTCTATCCAACAGCACAGCGACACACCTCTATTGTTAGCCTATCACCTTGCTGCTATTTCTTATTGTATCTCTGCCTCTAGTACGTTCATGATTCATGTTACACCTGCCCCTACACCCCCCCCCCCCCCCCCCTCTGGTTTTCATCAGCCCTCCTCAGCCTCCCAGTCTCAGTGGAATCATCAGCCACCACCACCACCACCACCACCAGGGTCTGGACTGGATTCATCTTGCTGCTGCTCAGAGCGGACGGCCATCGATTACAAATCTCCCCGTAGAGTCTAAGCACCAAAGACTTTCTGTCAACTTTTATTATCACACATCATCCGTTATAATAAACAATTACCCTTCTCTTCAATCACTTGTCTCTCCTAATTAAAATGATGTAGTTGTTTTTGGTATTCACTCGCCATCGAAATTGTTGGCACTATTCCTGGTCGGCTGCCTTCAGATTTGGGCTAATGCCTGAACTGACAAAGATGCCTGAACTGATTGCCCGATTCATTTTGATTATAGGACATGATTCTATGAAGTACATTTACGCTAGTAGGTATTAACATGATCTTCACAGGACCAATGTGGCCATTAAACACTTTATATAACTCTAGTGTCGTGGCTAAGTTTTTTTTTTAAATAAAATGTATGTTTATTTTCACATGGACAGACACATAGGCATGGTCAATTCACTGTGTAAATCCTAGCATAGCGTTCATAGTCTAAAGGCCTTCACACACTGGGGGCGTGACCTATAAACGACACAAAAATGCTAAATACTCGCCTGCAAATACCAGCAGCGATGTGTTGCAACACTTTTTCAGTAAAAGGTTCGAATAGTTTTTCATTCAGGCAGAGGACCGACTACCATACTACTGACTCAGCGTCTGGCAATCTGTCTTAGGTATATTGTTGGATATTTTGTTGAGTTTCCTTCAGGGGAAATGCTCTGAGTGGGCTTTTATTGTGAAAGGTAAAGGAGTGGATCTGGTGTGCGCTGCCTTTGTCAAGGTCAAAAGGAGTTATTACATTTTCCATCTTGGTTAAGACTGCAGAACCTCAGTGTTGTTGTACACTATAGTGCAAGTTTTGAACGTGTCTGTTCCACACAATGTGATTGGTTGATGCTTGTATTTGCGGTGCGAAAGCTCAGACAAATCAACCTTGTTCTGGATAAAAATTGGGTATTTTTTTGCTGTGCAATATTCTCGTTCTGTGTGAAAGTACTCATGACAAAAACAGTTTGAAACAATATATTGACGTGCAAAAAAAAGGCCTTAAGGTTGCAGCATTTGTTTCTAGAAGGCTTAAATATCAGACTCTATGGTCAGCTAGTCAAACTCAAAAGTCCCATTTTCCATTGTCCACCAGTTCATCTTCACACAAAGTGGGGATTTCTTAGAATAACATACATGCGGACGCCGCAGTGTAAAAACACAGGCCCCACAATAGCCCAAAGTCGCTCTAGTGAGTCAAGCTGGGTCAAAGTGTCCTTGAGCAATGTACTAATCCCCTATGTGCTCGTGGGGAGTCGCTTCGGCTGAGCGTGTCGGCCAGAACGCTGAAACAAAAACGGTACGGAAAAGCTACCGTGTTTTGATTGTTCACTCAGCAAAAGCCCACGCCTTGCCAGCTTCGAGTCCTGGCACTCGGCTTCTATACGCGTTAAAACCGACAGATACTTTATACACATCCAGGGATTGAACTCAAGCAAACGGTGGAACACCAAGGACGCGTTTAACACAGAGGAGGATGGATCACAACGGATCTCAGGTACTTGGAAGCATAAAACATGTGCGGGCCCTCAAAGTGCTCAAAGTGTGTGTGTGTGTGTGTGTGTTTTGTGAGTAACGTGTGGAGACTTTAACATGTGAAGCATTTTCCTCGTGTTAAGCTTACGTACCTTCCCTGATACTCTGAGTCAGTCACACTGCTGCGCTTCCAGCGAGAACAGTAGCGGCTTAGCCACTTGTGAACCTCCCACACATCCCTCCCAACACACTGCCCGACTACAAAGCATCTTTGTTCCTCAGAGGAGACAATTCAAATCTCCGGCTCCGATTTCCCACGGATTTTCTAAATGTAGCTCTCCCTCCGACGCCGGTGAAAGAGTTGGAAGGTGTTGTGTTGTAACCTCAGCATGGTGATTACTCCAAGTAATTCATCCAAACAATAAAACAAAAAAAAAAAAGAGTTGAAGGAAGGAAAGCGTTTTGACCAGTCAAGCAGGCAGTGTGGAGTGTGGTAACACACACACACACACACACACACACACACACACACACACACACACACACAGCGATGAAAAAATAAAAAAAGACACTGTTAACAGGCTTGGAGGCCTGCCTGCTGATGTGCAGTGAGGCATTTCAGCATGTTCCTGGGTTTGTGTGTGTCGGGTCAATATGTGAAAGCGTCAGAGAGCACGGGGGAAAAGTGAAAACCAGACTGCAACAGCAGCCGAATCAGAGGACTACAAACGTCAAAAGTCAAGACCCAGCAGAGAGAAGGAGAGTGCATGCACGACCCGAACGGCATACTCGTACCACAGCAGAAGGGTAAAAGAGGAGAGAAAACTGAAAAGAGATTCGGAGCTGTTAGTTGTTATGCCAAAAAAAAGAAAGAAAAATAGTGAATGCAAAGAAAGGGAAACAAGGAAAAAGAGAAGGAAAAGCAAACCTGTGCAAACTGGCTCACACCAACTTCAAGCCCCTCGGGAGAATTTTAGAAACCCCTCCAAACAATCCCGACACCGTTGCCTCCACCGCAGGGCCAGAACGCCGCGGCGAGGGCCTACTCTCGCACTCATGAGCCTACATTCATGTTTTTTTATTTTATTTACGTCCAGCCGAGCTTCGGTTTCTCGGTGGCCGCATAGATCCCCGATTTCAAGAGAGTGCTTTTTTCGATCTGATGTCAGAAAGATATTTGAGAGTTGGCCCTTGTCCTGCGATTCGGCCCTGCTGTGGGAGGAAAAAAGGGTCAATCGAAAAGCCTCTGCCGACTGCTGCTTTGCTGAAAGGCCGGCAGGCGAGGAGGAGGAAGAGACGTAAAAAAAAAATTGAAGATTGAGAGAAAGAACCAGTGTCCCTGCAGCTCCCAGATCAGCCCTGATCCCAGCATGAGTACAGCATGTGTGTGTGTGTGCATGTGTGTGCGAAAGAGAGATCTATGTTTCTGTGCAGGCATGTGTGCAAGTGTATCTGCATTTCTGAGGAGCGGTGTGCGCCTGTGTGTATGGGCACATTCGAGTGTGTGTGTGTGCAGGAGATAATGTGTGGAGTAGCATTAGCCAACTCGTGTGATTCTCAGTGTGTGTGTGTGTGGCGACTGAGGCGAAGTGGAGAGCAGGGCCGTCCTTCAATCAGAGGATCGGCGGTTCGATACCCGGCTCCACTAGTCTCATGTTGATGTGTCCTTGAGCAAGACACTTAACCCCAAAATTGCTCCTGTAGCTGTGCCTACGGTGTAGAATTGTAAGTTGCTTTGGATAAAAGCGTCTGCTAAATGACTGTAATGTAATGCAATGTGTGTGTGTGGTCAGGCAGTGGTCGCATGCTGTTTGAGTGGATTTTCTCATTGTGTTTGATATGATGTTGTGTGCATCTTCATCATGTTTTGTGCATCTGTGAAACGTCCAACGAGTATGTGTGTGTGTGTGTGTGTGTGTGTGTGTGTGTGTGTGTGTGTGAGAGAGCTCGCCATCCGACGGGACTCACCGATGACGATGGTGGTGATCTGGTGCCGGCTGGCGCCGTGCTTGTTCTTGACCTCGCAGATGAAAGTGGTGTTGACGGCGTCGTCCACCTTCCTCACCGTTAACTTGTTGCCGCTCACCTCCACCGTGTCCGGCAGAGCGCCAGACGCCCTGGAGGGGGAGGGAGCAGGAAAGTGAGGTGGGTAAGATGGAGGGAGAGGAAGAAGAGGACAGGAGAAATGTGGGGTAACAGCAGAAAAGAGAAAAAACAGTACAGAGGGAGGGGGAAAAACAGAGAGCGTATGTTTTAAGATATTGGATGAAATAAGATGAAGCAGAAGAAAACAAAAAGACAGAGGGGGAGAGGAAAAGAAGAGAAAGATGGGAAAAATTTGAGATGAAAAACAAGAGTGATATTCAAAGACAGCATTCATGTGAGCCAAATCACAGACGTGAACAGCCGTTCTGTCTCCCTGCTCGATCAAAAAAAACAAAAAAAAACATGCACAAAGCAAAGCATGCCATCTGTCCATCACGATGAGATGTTGAGAGCGTTTGTGTTTATCACAAAACGACTGAGAAAATGATCATTAAAGAGGAGCTGTGGTCGTGCAAGCTTCTGTCGGGATTATAGCAACATTTAGGAACTCCGCCGCTCTCTCTCCGAGGGAGGTGGAGAGAGATTTAAACGTGGACAGATAAAAGATTCTTACGCGGTCCAGGTGACGGTGGTGGGCGCCGGGTTGCCGTTGGCCATGCAGAGCAGCACGGCGTCTGACCGGCCAACGTACCAGTTGTTGTCGTAGCCCTCTATGGACACAGAGGGGGGGTCTGAAAGAGAGAGAGGGATGGGGGATGTTATTTCGATTTCCTGTTAATGACAGTCACAGTCACAACACAAGTGTCCAGCGTCAGTGTCTTCTCTTCTTACTGTTGTTTTAACTTGCATTCATCTTGTTTTTCAATTACAACAGTTCGTCAAAGTTGATTGTGTGAAAAAAAAAGCCTCCTCTCCTCATCTCAGTCAATATGTGTTGTGTGTCGACCGTGGGCTAAAAACAGGGACGGGCAGGCTTTCGTCTAGATTCTGGCTCGCAGAGATCATAAGACTTTCTTGAGCTTAGCGTCATGGATAATATTTGTTCATGGTGTTCAAGGCTGAATCCTGTTATTCCGTAGGGAGAATCGCCAGAGCGAGGTCTGTGGAGAAGCGGGGCCAAACACACAGAAGTCTTTAAAATGAGGGAAGAACAATTGATTTTATGTTTAAATATGTAGCGTTAGATCCTGGCATCATCTCAAAATGTAAGACCTTTCATAATTATCTCCACCAGCCTGTGGGGAGATCATGCTTTTGGTTGTGCGTGTGTGTGTGTGCATACGTGTATGTATCTGTCTGTCTGTCCAAGGCTAATCTCACATACTACATTTTTTGTGGTCATTTATGACTGGACACTCAAGGACTTCTCGTGGTTGTGGTGATTCACATTTAAAAAACAAATGTTATTGCCGTCATTGTCTGCTGACTACTCACTCCTCTTAACTGGCCGGTGGGGGCAACGACGTCTTAAGTAGAAAAAGCATCTGCAGATTAATTCCATACCAGATATGTTATAATTCGTCATGAGGCTCGACATGAGATGAAGAAATCAAGAATTCACGTTTTTGATATCTTCACACAACATCTAGTTAAAAACAAAAACAATCAGAAAGCTTTAAAGATCAGCGGGGCTGTAAGGCCGAGGTAGAGGATTGAGAGTAAACATGATTACTGTCTTCGTAAAACTCTTATTGTTATATTAATCTGTGTCAAAATGTTGCATAGGTGTGTGTAAGCTACGCTGAATCCTGAGTAAACTAGAAGTTGAGTTACGGCCCAAAAATGATTTAGTGATTTGAAAAAAGAAAAAGAAAATTGTGACCACCCAGAATCTAATCAGTTCATCCTTGAGTCGAGGTGGATGTTTGTGCCACATTTGAAGACATTCACTGAAGGCAGACCTGGGCATTGTACAGCCAACGGGCCATATCCGGCCCGTTGGCTGTCGCGGGACGTCAATGGGAAATTATGAATAAAACGTAAATAATTGTACAACATGCAGCTGCATTGCTTTTATTTTGAAGGCGACTGCTGCTGTTTTTTATCTCAATTTACATACCTTAGTATGTTCGTGGATGCGTACGAGCAGCAGCGTCACTGCAATCCCAATAACGGCAGTGTCGGCAGCCAGAATCGGGCCCGTGTATTTGGTCCGATTCTGTCGCGTAATTCATCCAGAGTCTCAGCCCGGACTCAGCCCGACGTGTTTCTTCCAGCATGCCAAGCTTACGCCGGAGCTGGGCCCTCATGTGGCCCCTTGGGAAAAATAATTGCCGACCCCTGACTCAAGGCGGTCCTGAGATATCGTGTTCACGAGAATTAGCTAGACGTTTGTGTGGACGGAAGGACAACCCGAGAACGCCGTCCCTCTGGCCACAGCTGTCGCCGGCGTGGAGACATTATAGCCCACCTAGCTGAAAGAGCTTTTCTCCCCCAAAAAATCACAGCACTCTTATAGCGAAAGGAAGTGAAAATCAGTTAGCGTCACTCTCACAAGAGTCTTACTTTACAGTGAAGGCAAAACCAAAGCTATGTGTGTCGGAAGTTAAAACAGGCAGAACAGAAAACGCTTAGCTCTCTTTTCCCTTCGCAGAGAGAGAGACTGACAAGGAGAGACGGAGACAGGAGTGTGAGGAGAGGACGGTCTGTGGGAGGTTAAGTGTGCGGTGTCATGAGTGTGTGTGTGTGTGTGTGAGTGTGTTTCCCTCATAGAGAGCGTTGACCTATAAAAGCTGATCTGAGTTACACAGGGGACAGGAGACACGATCCCTCACGCCATCACTAAACTAACACATACACCGCGAGGAGTGTGTGTGCACGCTCCGGTGCTTCTATCTTTGTGGGGACCAATGTTCAGAGTGGGGACACTTTTGCCCGGCGGTCACCTCGATTCTTAAAACCAGCCGGTTTTAAGGGTTAAAGAGTTAGGTTAACGTTAGGTGTAGAGAATAATACTGCGTGTCTCGAAAAGGGCGTACAGTAAGTACAAATACAGCCAACATACAGACAGCTTGATAAGTGTGATCCCTCAGCCATATGTATGGTGTATACATCATTTTTATTCGCCCACGCTTGCAAATACAGCACAAACATAGATGCTAAATCTGATCACATACACAGAGACGCACAGTATGTGTTTGTATGTAACTTTGAAGCCATTAAAGAGAATTTGACAGCTTGATGTGCGGGCTTAACCCCATGTACGAATGTGCGTGCAGCCGAGGGTCTTCTGCTCATCTAGAGGAGTTGCTAATATGTATTTCATGTTATTTCCCACCGCAACTTGACAGGCAGTTTGATTATATGTGTGTTTGTGTGTCATCTAAAAAATGCAGATTATAAGAAGAGGCTGAACAAAGACAATTTTTGCGGTAAACGGCAGCGAGGTCACACAATTGAGACACTGCCGCCAGCATCCCTAAATCTCTGTAAAGCTACGCTGAACCTGTCTAATATCTTGATCCCATTAAAATTAATGGATTAGATGAAAGCATTGTGTGTGTGTGTGTGTGTGTGTGTTAACATGTGCCTTGATTTTCAATACGCCCGAAAGTAAAAAGGTGAGAAGTGCCAACATAATATGCAACTTCCTTTTTTTAAAGAGCTGTTTCTTAAAGTTGGTGCGTAGGCGTAGGATTGGGTGTTAACACAGGCATCTGTTTTCGTCTGCCATCACACTGAGCGTAATCACAGCATTCTGTCACAGTCTGCTTTAAAATGAACAACTAAGGAGAAACACAAACACCTTGAAGGATGCTGCAGTTAATGCGGTGCACACCGCCCTGTTGTTGTGCAGCTAATCACACTGAGAAGGAAAGGTGGATGGATTGCCATACTGGTAGGCTGACTAACGCATGCATGCCATTTAATTTACTACAATTGTATCAGTTAATGGATTGGCTAACTAAGGTCATGTGGTTGTAAAACAAAGGTTTAGAACAACTTTAGCAAAAGCACAGTTGGTTTTAGGGGAGGGATTAAAGGGTAACTTTGGTATTTTTCAACCTGGACCCTATTTTCCAATGTTTTTTGTGTCTAATTGACTAATAGGGACAACAATTTCTGAAGTTGGTTCAGTATTCTGTCAAATGCCTGCAATGCAATCCTATCAGGGCTAGCTGGCACCGCCATTTATCTGCACTAAAAGTTTGTTTTTGCCATGACAGGCTCTGATTGTTATTATAATTGTCTGACATTATGATGAGAGTCACTTAAGAAGAAGTCAATTTGTTAAATCTCGCGAGGTGACAAGTGCCGGAAGACACAGGTGGAAGTGCCAACCGGGTAGTTTGTTTTGTTTGAGAACTGAAAGTGTAGCTTAGTGTTATCTCAAAGATGTTCAATGTCATGACTGAATATTTAGATGATTTTGACAATGTGGATGAGGTCTTTGAACAACCTGAGCCTGTCAGTGGCAACGTAACGTTACATTGACGCTGCTTACTTGCCCTCGTAGCTCGTTTGGCAGCTAGCTGGCTGCAGCGTTCGCCCTCAATACTGGACCACTTTCAAAATCTTATTAACCATTAGTCTCCTAGACACAAAAACATGGGGGAATAGGGTCCAGGTTGAAACATACTGAAGTTATCCTTTAAGCTCTAGTTATCTAGTAGAAAGTGCAGCCGATTGCATTATGGCCTGCCCCTATAATAAATCAGTGCAGTGTACTTTACATGCAAAGATTCCCGGGAGACAGCGGCTCAGATTTTTTTAAAAGTAGTGCTATGACGTTGGATGTTACAGGGCCTGTGATAAATGCAAATGCAGATCCCACTGTACATTCCATGCATATGATGGTGTGTTCTTTATACTATGGGACTTTCAATATATTGTTACTTAAGGCCCACTTCTGACCCACCTTCCCAAACATCAGATATTTTATTTCCTCACCACACGCTTTGGATATTTTACTGGCCCAGGTTTCACATCACTTTTTAGTTTCAAAAAGCGATCATTGGCTGACTGTATCAAGGGAACATCAGCTAGCTAACATTGGCAAAACATGCTTGTCTCTACCTGAAGATGTGTCGTGATTGGCATGGTGATATTCAAACAGAACTGGTCATTAAAATAATGAATTGTTTGAATTGCTATTCTTTCTTATTTATGTCAATTCTTCAGAACGTTTTGCTTTAGAAACAATAAACTTTTTAAATTGCCCAAGTTTTTGTATTTTATACTTAATCTAAAAAAAACTCGAAACAATCTACGAAAATTAGATTGAAAATAAATAAATAATATATTGCAATATATTGAATGGCTGTATCACAATACATATTGTATCTCAGGACTCTTGCCTCTGCCTTATTGAAGACGGTCAAGTACTTCATGGGCCGTTACACAGCCATGCATTAGAGAAAGAATGACTTTTACAACAAATGAACACATTTGTATTCCTGTGTTACTCCCACAGTGTTTAAACTATGCAAAACAGAAAATGTGTTCTCAGATTTTACAGCAAATAGACCAGATGTTGTTTTTTTGTTATTTAGATGATTAGAGAAGTGATTTGGAAGTGTTTCAGAAGAGGAGGATGTGTGTGTGTGTTTGCAGGTGCCTCCCAAAGTACAGGCCTAAAGACTCTGGCGAGGCACTGATCTGTGTCTGAAGTTGTTAACAGTTGGCTCTTTTGGATCCAGCTAAGTTATTTGGATCCTCGATTGGACCCGTGACACATAGTAACAAAAAAGTATCCCTTAAAGTCAGGCATCATTTGTGTTTTATGTCCAAGTGGACATTATTATGTGAACATAAATGTCCTTACATTCCACCGAGAGCTTGACAGGGTAAACCCACGGCTGCTCCTGTGTCCTCTGGTTGACCATGCAGGTCACCTCCCCGCCGTTATCCGCCGGCGTGGGGACCAGCCGGTACTCGCTGCGTACCGTCACCGTGCCGTCCGGCCCGTTCGTGGTGCTGGTCGAGTGGTTGCCTCCGACCGATGCCAGCCACTTGATGGTGGCCGCCGGTTTGCCGTCCACCGCCTCGCACTGGGCCACCACCACCGACTTGGAGCCGGCCTGGACGGTCACAACGTTGGCGGAGTTCTTAGGCTTGGCTAGGGGCAGAGGACGGGGGAGAGAGGCGGGAAAGGGGGAGAAAGGGTTAGCAGAGGAGGGAGTTCAATCAGTTTTGTTGTGCATGTCAGCCAGTGTGCTCTTAAAATATTCCAAAACAAAGCCCATTGAATGGTAAGAATAACAGCCTTTTGTCTTCGGCACAATTCGTATGCATGTTTTGACATTAACCAACAGGTTTCCAGTGAGCTTCATCCTCCTAGATTTCTTTGCAGGTGGTCACCCCAATTTAAGAGACAGATCAAACATACCAACAGTTACAGTGAGAGGCTTTCACATTACAGCAGTGATTTGAAAAACATTGCTGTTCCTTCTACCATCACATGAGCTTCGTTAAATCGAACTGGACTCGTCCTACAAAGGGGCAATGTCCATTAAAATGGAAAAGAAAAAAACTACTTCTGACACACTATCAATCAATCCGTAAATGTCAGTGAATTCCATTATTTCGTGATGTCAAGTGTTTCAATTTACTGTTTTCTCCTGCTGGATGAGATTTAGTAGATTTCCCCCATTAATGCCTTTCAATCCGTTTTATGTGGCTGTGGGTTTACAGAGATTTGATGGACATAGTGAAAATTGAAAGACTTAACTTCAGGAAAAGTCAGGCAATTATTTTTACTGTTGGTGGAGAAATTGGTCTTTCTGTGTTCTTTGTTGAAAGAAGTCATCACTATCCAAAGTTTATATTTCCATTCATTTTGAAAATGGTTGGACGTTTTCTGCTACTGCTGGGCTGCAAATATCTCAACAAAGTGCCATGCTGTACTATTGCCTCCACTCTAACCGATTTCTGTGAGGGAGGAAGATTCAATTTCCCCAAACTGATCACTAGGGACCTACGTATCCGCCTGAATCTTACTTCATTTTAAGTAAACACCTAAGCTTAGCCAAGCCAACATACTACTTGTGTTGGGGTTTAAGGTCAAGAGGAGTTAAGTAAAAATGAACTGTTTGGGGAAATCGAGAAGACGTGCCGTCTCAAAAATGTCTTGACGTGTCAGCGCTTGGCAACGATGGCGTTTGTCCCCCCCGTGGCGCTGATTGGCAAATTGTTAGTCGCTCATTGGATCAATTGTTTTTCATCCAAGAAACCGTCTATTCGTGTCAAAGATGTGGAGCCAGGCATATTTCTCACATCAGTCGATGCATTGTCCGCACAGAGAAATTATAAAGCTATGCTAATGCAGCTGAATGAAAACTGCCCCCCCCCAGCCCTTTGGTATTATCAATAGGCTGAATGCCAGAGACTGACAGGGAGACATACATTGTTTCCAAACACAGTTCGCTGTATGAGGTGTGTTTGGTTTATGAAACCAAGCACTTAGAAAGCTTAAAAGGTGAACACATTTCTGTAGAAATCATATTCACCACATGCTTTCAATTCAATTATTCAATTTGCATTTTGCTGAGTGTTTTTTTATAACTAAAGATTTGCATTTATAAACTTTTCTACACTCCCCCTTACATTTGCTGGCCTTCCTTCAGCGAGACATTTGCTCTGAAACACTGTCCCAGGGATGCTGAGGACCCTTTGGCGAGACAGATGCCTGCTCTAACTTGAATTCAACACTTTTCTAAGACTTTTCTTTTCGCCTTGGCAAGCAGCTACAGATCAAGGCCCGTGACTGGAAGATTGCCAGTTTGAATCATAAACAAGTCAGGCATATCTGCCAAGCGTGAAGATTTGTAACCGAGTGTGAAGCCGGCTGTTGTTGAATTAAGGTGGCATTCACATGGGACAGCTGACATCTGTCATAGTCACAGAGTTTGTGTTGGAACCATCCAGACGCCCAGGAAGCTAATTAGTGAAGCCCAGTACTGACCACATTATTACTTACATTTGGCCCACATTCTGCCCGGCAATATCAGTGACGAAGCCATTGCAATCTGGCTGCAGGGACACCAACTTAATCTTGGTGGTGTGCAGAACTGGGCCAGACCCCAGCCGCACTGTAACCTTTTGAAGACCCGGCTTCTAAAACCGGATTACAAGTGTTTTGTTGCACTTGGCCAAGTATGCAAATGCTGCACATATCTTGTGCACATTTCTTGTGCACACATGTGGCTCAGAGACGAGCTATTTTTGGACCCCCTTACCATGCCATTGTAGACCCATTTACTTCCTTAACTCAACCAATCTTGACCCAGAATCGTGTCCTATATGGGTTGTGCTAAAAGTTTAAAAACATTTGAAGCAATCTGTACAGTCTGTATCTGTTCAGAGGCTGATGAAGTCCATTTGAACTTCACATTTTAGCAGCCTGGCAAAATGGAAACAAAAATCCTCCAGGTTACTTGCATCAACTACAACATGCAACCAGTGATCAACTAGGTATGAAGCTGAATCATCGAACAATGTCTGGTAACACTGAGACTGAGCCTGCAGAGCAGACGTATGTGGATTCAACAGCCCTGGCTGAGTGTTTCCTCCTTCTCTCCCTCCCTAAACATGGATTTATTTACTGCTGTATCCTGATGAAGGCAGCCAAGCGATGTATTTTTTTTGTGTATTTTCTACTTTGCTGCATACATTAGCCAAAAATCAATAAAGGCTTCTGGATCTTGTTAAATTTTTGAAATTCATGTCTAACCCGCTGCCCAGGTTTGTAAACATCTCCTCTCAGCTTGACACGCTGCTGCTGAATATTTCCAGACATTGTTTGAAAAAAAAAAACCATCTGTTTGGCTCTCTATGTCTCCTCAATTGTTAACAATACATGAATATTCAAGTAACGCAGGGATAGTTTATAATGCAATTATTCTGCTGCGTGCGTTGTTGTGACAACTCATTATTGGCTGCTAGAAATGTTGACTAAATGCATTCATTTAAGCTTTAGGGTAATTCAGCCGATTTAAGCTTGAGGGCGTTAGCTAAGTGCCTAAAATGTAAGAAGGAGAAAAAAAAAAGAAATCATCATTTACAATGTCACTTTTGTTATGCAAAAACGAAAAGCTGAAAGCACATCATTTTGACTTCTAAACCCAGCTCAGAGTCGCCTCTGAAGGCAGATACAAAAAGCACCTCGAGGCCTCATGTTTCAAGCCCCTTTGTGCTGCCGCATTTAACTGCATTTCGATTGATTCGGTGCTCCTACTTGAGGGCAAACATAAACTCAAAGCCTTTTTCTTCACCTTCCTCTGTCTGTTATCAACAACTCAACAACACAAAGAATGGCGGAAGCTGTTCCAATTCAACCAAGCTTGTTACGCAGCGATGTAGCAACATCTGTTATTGTGCTCTGCTGACTGACACACTCCTCAGTGAAGGGCTCTGCCCTTGTTTGGTTTGGTTTATCTCTCCTAGCTCTTGAGGGTCCGGGGAGTCAATACATTTCTATTCAATTAAGATATGGTTTTCGTAAAAGCACCAATAAATAAACTGAACAAATACCGGCTGCGGTTTGTCACCAGGACTCTGGACCAGTCCTGTAATTATTCTTTAACCGTTGTTCATCCACGGAAGGTTTGCTTTTTCGGAACAAGACCCAGCTTCTCACACTTACAAATATTTTCACCTGGGAGCTGGGAGGCTAAAAACCACATTCTTACTGCTGTTTGCAGCCGAATGGCGCTATTAGGGTCATAAGACTTGAGTAAGGAACGCCTGGAAAGCAGATGTTGAGAAGGAGGAGGGCATCTATTTCTATCAGCAGCTGGATTCAGACTGAGGTTTAAAGTCATACTACTACTTCCACATACATTAATATCTTGGCATGACTGATGCTGAAATACTAAGCTTTGCTGACAAGCTTACCTAGACAGCTAAAGCTTTCACCAAATTTTCCACACGGAAGCTGCGATTTGCAGCAGGAGATAATTTCCTCTCGCATTCTTTTTGACACTATTCACGAATCAAAGCAAAGGCCATTCTAACGATCAATGCATGCGCATGCAAGAGCCCCACAGGAGTGCATCTACAAGATGAAAGCCACAATCAGTTGCTGAACATGACATCGCTACCACTGGTGATCTAAGTGTAAGAAGTGTTTCAAAATGCTTTTGTGCAACAGACTCCCGAGTAACTTGCAGCATTATCGAATACACACTAGCATCTCTGCTCACTCCTCGCTTTTTAAGACTGCGGTAACGTGAGCCTCCTAGCGCAAAACGTTGGTGCTAACGCTGCTGGCCTAGCTCTGATGCCATACACACCATAATATACATTCAGACATCGGCTGGGGGTACCGCGGCTTATGTTACCCCAGTTCCACAAGTTTCACTACAGAGGCCTTTAGGTAATGTAGAAACGTTAAAGGCTCTCTCTGGAGCCAATGTTTAGTTTGTCCCTTCTGGCCTACCGTAGAAACATGGAGTTGCAACATGGCGGACTCGCCTCCTATGTAGATGTGAAGGACTCATTCCAAGCTAACGAAAACACAACGGTTCTTTGTTTCAGGTGATTATACGCTAGTGAAAACATAGTTATGAAAATATATTCCATTTCTGCTAATAGATCGCCAAAAAGGCTTCACACTGGCCCTTTAATGTAAACAAGGTGCCAATGAACCTCGAATGATATTAAATATGTTCTTGTGTATTTCACGCTGAAAGAGTTTGAATATGCTATTTATTCTGTCCCTGGTAGGTGCAGTTTATGTTTATGAATAGTTTCAACATTCGAATGATTGCATGAATGAAGAGGATCCAGTTATGTTTAATGTTGTCTAAACTCACATTTTTAAATGTGACCAAAGCATTTACAACTAAAATGCAGTTGTAGCTATTAAATGCAGTAATATATCTGATAGGTAAGTAAGTAAGTACATTTGACAATAAAGAATTTTAAAGCAAGCCTTTGAATGTTTATTCATTTTATCTGATCAATTTTATGAATGTTCGTTTATTAACTGTGTTTATTTATGTGCAAAAAAAATTACAGCATTTTTTCCAGGGACTGTCCTGTAATACTGTACTACAAATATATAAATATTGCAAAACTTTCATTCGTGGACCATGAGCTCAATCCCCTTTGTGTTACCACCTTTGGAGATAGATAGTGACATCACAAAGATTTATTTAAATAAAAATTCGGAAGACACTAACAAATGAAACAACATTGTCATTGTTCTAGAATGAGCATGACACACACTTGAAGAAAAGGACATGGCTTGTGGCTAAACTTTCAATTTTGTGTCTTTTTCATTGGATTCAGTGCTTGTGCCAGAAAAGTGGCTCCATCCATTAGGGATCGACTCCGTTGATCAGTGGAGTGCAGTCCAGTCCTCGTACCTCTGGACTCTCACTGCCCCCCCTTCAAACAAAAAACTGTGAGGAGGATTTAAAAAGAAAAATGACATACTGTATTGTATTTCTGTCCAGCTGGCTGCACTATATCCAATAAGATGCAATATAATTGGCTTCCATCCATTTTGTCTGGTCCCCATCCAGGACGATATTATATCACTCACTGCCAAGTGAGTGATTCTTTATTCACACCCCAATCAGAGGTAATAAGATTGGCTGGCGGTGGCGCTGCATCCAATAAGTTATAATACGATTGGCTGTCAGTATTATGTATTCACACTTAAATAAGTTGTGATATGACCGGGGGTGCCGGTGCTTCCATATCCAATAAAATGTAATATGATTGGCTGCCAGCGGTTGTGGATTCGATAAAGATCTAATGTGATTGGCTCATATGGATTCCACATCCAATAAGGTAAAATGTGACTGTCTTCCAGTGACTTTGAGACACTTAGTTCGACGGGTGCATTTACGTGGACCAGAATCTTTCCCAGAGAGCTTGGCACGGCTGGAACTGCGGACAAAAGGAGTCGGTGAGCTCTCCAGCAGGTATTTCCCACTCTACCTCTGCATTGTGCCAGCAGCAACAGTTTAGGAGGCTTAGCCCACGTCCGTCTGCGAGCCCACCAGAATATCGCGCCACGCTCTCGCTTTACAAGACGGCCAAGTTCTGCATCTCCTGCGTGCTCTGTTCTCTTTTATTGTTTTGTGAAGTTTAAAAAAAAAAAAACTACTGTGGGGCAGCTGGGAGGACACATAAAAGGATTTGTGAAACATTCCTTTCCATGAACCATACTGGCTGCAATTACTGGGGTACTGTAATTAATATATTGTAATTATGGCCTCCTATTGTGTCTCCACAGTGACTCTTTGTGAACTGTTTCCGTGTGGCGGATAAGGAATCCCCTGACCCACATTTGAGGCGGCAACAAATTAAATAGCTTTCAGAAATCCATCTTTCTTTTAATTCTTCCTTTGATTGTACAGCAGTCACTGAATAAATAAATTGTTATGAGATTGCACCCAATTTGTGCACGAAAAATAGAAAAAAGGCCTCAAACATTTCACCCTGACAAAAAAAGGAAAAAGCACCATGAAACTGCACGGAATATGAGTTCATGAAAATGCACCGTTTCAGTTCAGAGTGCAACATATTGGATCCTCCCGTCAGCGTGCTACTATAATAGGAGCTCTGAGTGTACACGCTCTTTATCGTACAACCACTGCCGCTACGGGCCATATACTGTAAGCACAGCACTCCTATATAACAATCCAGGGAACTGTCGTTATTCACATTCAAGCATGAAGTCTCCCCAGCGCTGTAAACTGCGAGAGAGAGTGAGAGAGACACCAGATATCAGTCCTTTGTAAGCGGCGTGCAAATGGGAGGACATGTGGGTGGATGAATAACACCAGCTGTCTCCAATTAGAAACAGGATGTGTCCCACGCTAACAGCAACTAAATACTCAGTTGTTGTTTTAAATCACGACCCTGAGTTTTTGAGATTTCAAATTTCTGAGCTAATTTGCTAAATGTTTGCAGCAGTTTAGCCTGTTAATAAGTGGGACAGAAAAGAAAAGTTAACAGGTGTTAGTAGTAGTAGTGTTTACCTAGTGCTAGTTACATCATTTACTACTATTATTTAATTAGAGCAGGAGTTGTCAAAGTCTGACACTGTCTGAAATGGAGCATCATTTACTAAATGAACATCATGCTGTATTGAAGAAGACTTGAAACTAGAGATTGAGACCATAAACTCATGTTTACAATGTTTAATGAGGTAATAAATCAAGAAAGAAGTAGAGTCATTTTCTCATAGACTTCTATACAACCAGAGGAGTCGCCTCCTGATGGCCACTAGAGAGAATGCAAGTTTTAGGTAATTCCACATTGGCTTCACTTTTCAGAACCGGAGGTTGCCACCTAATGTCCACGGGTTTTCAACATGGCAAATATGTGTAAATTACGCTACATGTGTTGTGTTGCCTCTATTTGCATGTGTTTTCTTGTTTTGCAGCGCGTTGAGCTCTCAGGGCCACCGTAGTTTATGAATGGACAGGGAGGAGTGTCAGTGATCCGGGAATATAACAAGCATGTTGATTGGCATTTCTGAAACTTACAAATTTTACATAATGCTATGAATGGATTTTGAGCTCTCCTAGTAATATTCTTTGTCTTACTTGGGGCATGATTATGATAATCAATCATAATCATAATTTGGTGGCTTTGGGAAATGCAATGGAGTCAGTGACTTACATGTTGTGGTTATGTGTTTTGCATTTGGGCAAATTGGAACTATTAGCTACTTCCTTTCTGCAGTATACTCATGTATGTACAGAAAACTATCACTGGGTTACTATGATACTCTCAGGCAAGATCTGGAGTTGTACTCCAGAACTATATAAGTAGCTTCTGTCGATGATTTCTAAACTGGATGTAAGAATATGTATAACATATCTGTACATCCAGATTTGACTGCATAATAATTCGGAGAAGGAATGCCATTTTGGGATAAGGGCTTCAAAGTACCTTAAAGGTGCAATGTGTTATACTTGGCCACATGATTTAAAGAAACAGGGGTCAGAATTTTACCTCAACTACAGGGTCCATACAACCTACATTTACAGTCAGCCGTTTTAAAACTACTAACTAACAGCAGGACAAGAATAAACAGAACTCAACAAAACTGCGTCTGTCTATAGTTCACGTTTGCCATTTGTGTGTTTAGTGTGACACTCACCAGGGCTGTACAGTCTGTGTACTTATTGATAGTTTAATTATTGGATCAAATCCAAAAGTGGCAGAAACGAGAAAATGACGTCTCCTCTTCCTGGATATAGATCTTCAATTAGCGGAGCTGTAGAAATACGAAATGAAAGCATCTGTCCACATGTCTCTGCCTCCCGTCCTCCTGGTGAGATTATGTTAATAGTTCTCATCTGATTATCACAATTAGGGTCCTCGAGGTAATTAATTCAGACATTTGGCCAAAACAGATCAAACTCTAATTAAACCGAAAGGTCTAAGTGTTCAAATATGTCAAGAAGGTCACATCAGAGGTTGACCCTGGTGCTGCACTTGTGTACAAAATGTGACAACGCAATGGCAAGTTATTGCAGCAAAGGCCATCATCTATTCAGCTACTTTCATTAAAAAAACTTTCACTATGATAACACGACGTACAATGCAACGTTGTGTAAGCAAGTCAACAAAAGCAACAAGGAGACAGTGAGATTACAGCAAAAGGGATACTCGCTTGTTACATTTGGATCTCACTGTGCCAAATCACTCTTTCATCAGACTGACCTAGATATCAAATAAATACAACATTACCTCCAGTTATTGTTTGAAGAAGAATGAATGCTAACCATAAACGTGAGCTTAATCGGCTTTTAGCATATACACATCCGCTATCTAAATGTGACTCAAGATGGAGCTCACTGTCATGCTTTAAGGTCTGAGTGAAACGGAAGTTAGAGCGTCTCTAGCTTCGGTAGTGTGAGTGTTCTCGAGTGAAACAGAATATTTGGGGCGGTGAACAGTTACGAGAGCTATCTGATCCTGCGCATTTGATTGGACCTCTAAAAAGTGGATGGGCTTGCAATGTAGTGTAATACTGGGCTGAAAAGTGCTGTGACTTCACACCAGGCGGCAACCTCCGGTTCTGCCGAGTGGAGCCAATGCGGAGGTGTCTTAAAACTTGCATTCACTGGATAATAAGACAGATTGCACAGAAGTCTATGAGAAAATGACTACTTCTCTCTTGATTTATTACCTCAGTAAACATTCTAAACATGAGTTTATGGTCTCAATCTCTAGTTTCAAGTCTTTTTCAATACAGCATGATGTTCATTTAGTAAATGATGGTCTATTTAGAGTCAAATAGACCATAAAGCAGGGTATGCTTTAGGGCGGGCTTACTATGATTGACAGGTTGCCCTAAACGGCGTCTCTACATCGCTCCTCTGCATTCTAAATATGGTAACTTCTGTCCATTGATTGCGAAAAAAACACATGGCGACGGTCGTAGTCCAAGATGGCGACGGCGAATTCGGCGGACCCGAGGCTTCAAACCGTCAGTCCAAAACCCAATGCATGACGTCACGATGACTACGTCCACTTCTTATATACAGTCTATGCTCCACACACACCTCGCTTGTCGCTAAAAGCTGCAGACTGATGGATGGATGTCATGACATTAGTGGTTGAAATGGGTCGGTAGTAGCTTATAAAAGCACACGTCGCATTTTGTTTTACAGGAAGACAAGATGATTGGATGGTGATATAGATATACAAAGAATTTGATTTTTTTTGTCAATTTTTTTGCAAGTAGTAGTGTACCTTCCCCTCCCCAGGTCTGAGTCTATAGTCCCGCCACGGCATAACTTTGAAGAAAGCTAAAAAAAAGTGTGCAAGGGGCTGAGAGATGAAACCACGGCCACTTTCGAATGACAAAAGCCTTGGCGCAGTGTCGACAAATATGACACCTGCAGTAGTTTGGAAAATAGCAAACGGCATGTGGCACTACATTTGACCTACGGTTTATTAGACCACAAATGAGACAAGAATTACCCCTCTTGTCCCCTCCGCCTCAATTCCTGCCGCTGGAAGACTACATTGCCGGGAGGAGAGCCTTAAATCTAGCTAGCGCAAACCCTAGCGCCTCCGGAGCGGCCGTCTGCTCTCCTGTGGTCTCCTAGCGGTCACCAGCCTGCTGTCCCCCTGATTTTCTGGAACCAGTGTTGCGTAAACATGGTGGAATTAGCAAGCGTTAGAATTAGACGGTGTTTTGAACTATTTTCAACCATGAGATGCCATTTTCTTAAATAAATTTGGTAAGAAATGTCCACACCAACACCAGCATTGATGTATTTCATCACAGTACAGTCATGCCATTTAGTTCACAGCTTAAAAAACAAACTCTTTAAGTGTTACTTTAAATCAAAATATGTGCACAATATGATCTAAAAGGGTTCACAAAGCCTTTTTCATTGAATCTTGACTTTCAAAGATGAACCTGGGTTTAGGTATTTCCTTCAATGTAATTATAGTAATCAAATGAATTTACTAAAACAAAGTCCACCAATATGTAGAGTAAAACAAACTCAACAACCTGTTAACTCAACCTGATCGCACATACTTTACATCTTGTGCCACGTCTGAATCTCAATCTTTGTAACCAAGCTTCTTTGTTTTTCATTCGGCATGTAACCAGGACGCACCCTGAGAATACTCGTCAAATGCTTTAAATTGCCTCTTTTGAGGGTTTGGGTCCGATGGGAGCTCTTTTGTAGGAAGCAGTGATAAGCAGATGGCTGGGGAGGAGTTTGTCAAGGCCCATGTAGCAGAACGGCTTTTGAGAGCCTGTTTGGAACATGGCCCTCTTTAAGGTCCTTGTTAGATAAAAACAGCATTATCTGAAATATACAGCAGCTTGTTGTTTCCGTAGGAGTAACAAGGTTTATGGAGTGTTTCGTGGACGTGTAACCCCTCTACTCACCGAGCATGACGAGGCTGGTCGTCCCCTGTTCGTTTCCAGAAGGGTAGGTGGCGTACTCGCAGGTGTACCGGCCGGCGTCGGACATTTTTAGCTGAGAGATTCTAATGGACGGGTTCTCCAGATTGTTGTGGAGGAAGATAACTCGTTCCTTGAAGGACGGGTTGGGAAAACTCTGTCCGTAGATAGGGTGGTACACAGCAATGTTGTCCCTTTGACCATCAATGGGTTCCCATATCCAAGACACCTGGTAAGAACAAAGATTGTAAAAAAACAGAGGTTATTGTTTGCACTATGGGGTTTTCTAAAGTGCAATTTTTCTATCAAAGATTCAGGTGTGCAAATTTCAATTTAAAGCCAGACTAAGAAGATTAATGAACACCAAGGAGCTCCTTGTTTTAGCCTCTATTTGTTTTCATTTTGGCCAACTGGCACCTTTGAAAGTCTGCCAAATTAACTACCAGTGGTTCTTGTTTGCAGCGTACCTATGCATGTACAGACAACTACCACTGGATTACTTTCATACTGAAGAAAACAAAGTTCTGCAGTGTCTGTTTTTTCTATGATTTCTAAGCAGATGTATGTATGTTTATTCGCAATGCAGGTCCGAGATGATGATATCCTCGGAAGGTGGAGTGGAGTCCCACTAAATCTAAAAATGTGTATCATGACAGTGTTCAGATATGAACATGATAAGGATCATTTGTGCAAGTTGCAGCAATTGAGCGCTACGAATTTTAAAGTACAATAATTACTTCCATGAGCTCTATATATATATATATATATATATATATATATATATATATATATATATATATATATATATATATATATATATATATATATACTTGTACAGCACCGGTTCAAAGTATGCCGGTTCAATGGGTCGACTGTTCGGCCTGTGGTGTTGCAGCTTTCTCAAGGAACCGCTCATACGAACAACTTCACACTCTACACTGAGCTTCCTTGGGTCCTCAGCAACACACCTGCCATGGCATAGTTGCATCACACACCCAAGTCACAGCTACTCACGGTCAGAAACACCAGTGAAATACACTCTGGTTCAGACTTTAACATTAGGCAAGGTGGGCAACCGTGGGACATCCCAAAGGGCCCCAATAGCTATAGATTTATTTTTACGTTTAGATATGAAAGTTATGGAATAATGTTACTGTTGTAACTCATAATAGTTTTCCTATTAATAGTTAATAGTTCTTCTTCTAGCACTGCCAATCCCAACATTTCCAGTTAGAGAAAGGGTGGAAAGTAAAGCAAGACGGCGTTTGGTTTGGGGCCCCCAAATCACTAAATCGGCCCCTGAAAAACACACCCACGGTTGCTGTTACTTGCGGTCAGAAACATTGGTGAAATATAATTCGTGGAGTTAATCACCAAATAGACGTATTAGTCACTTTTTCTGACATAACTACCACCGTTATAAAGTCTGTTCGCAGAGGCCTGAAGCCCCGCCCCCACTGCTCCACAGAGCGATGCTCGCTTGTTTATTCAAAGATTAATATTGAGCCTGGCGGGTGTCTTAATTGCACCAAATTCCACAAAAAGCACTCCATGTGGTCTCCTTCAATCAGTGTGAAGTAGATTGAATGAGCGGTTCTCCATATATGTTAAGGACACACAGAAAGACAGATATCTTTTGCTTTAAAGTTAGATACACATACCATCATTTCTGACATTTCTTTGAACAAGTTTTCAAATATGTGCTTCCTCGAAAACTGAAAAAATGATTTCACTTATAGTAGCAAAATGTCAAACTCAATTAAAGCTGTCAGAGTAAGGAGGCAAGAATCTATTGCGAGATGAAATTAAAGGTCTCTTTAGGCTCTCAAAGGAGGTTCCTGTTGCCATTTTAAAGAACACTATTTGACAAAGAGTCGTCTTGCAGGCTTTTCTCCTTATGATTTCTGATATGTGAAAGATATTGATATCTGCTATGGCTGTTATGAGACTCTACCGCAAGGGAGAATACCACGATGTTATGCTCAAAGTGATTTTCTTTTCTACTCGGTTCTCAAAGTGACAGCGTTACAGTAAATACAAACTACTGGCTAAAGTGGTGGACTGGGAAGGAGGGGCAATAAAGTTCATCAATACACATTTAGCAAACCTCTAGAACATGTATGGCGTCTGGAGGAACGGGAAAGACGGAGCAGGGAGGGCTGAAGGGTGAGACGAGGACGACGGGTTGCAACCAGGATGTCAGCATGAATTAGTGGATGAGACTCCCCTGTTAGCTGTGGATTGTACAGGAAATATATTGGGCAATCTAACCCATCTGCAATTTCAGGTTTTGTGTGTGAACAAATTGTGTATTGATTCCAACCACAACTCCGAGGGGTTGAGGTCATACCAGGATCACATTGAAGTAGCAGACAGCTCACAGCGCTTTGCTTTGCTTGGTGTGTGCAGAGTGTCAGAAGAGTGAAGGTGGTGTCAGAGAAGTTGTTATCCGGACGGCTGATAAAATAAATTGACTTCCAAAATAGTCTGAGGTTAAAACGAGATGATCTGCATGTGGAATTGAGTCAACTCTAGCGATGACAAGGGGAAAAAAACCTGGATACGTACTTTTAGGATGATTTTTATTGCAATGTGCATGATGTCATGTTGATTGCTATCAACATCATGTTGACATTTGTAACAGAACAGAAGATCAGGTGTGACAGGACATTTGATATCAATCTCATCTCTGTGCGCTGAGTAGTGCAGGAGGTTTGTTTTTTTCACAATTATGTCAGCTTTAAGTCCGTTACGAGAACACAGAAAGGTGAATGCTTGGATGAGTTTAACCCCTCCCCCTCTCCCTCCTTCCTTCCAAGACACCATCATCAGGGTTGATAATTCAACACAAAAGTGGAATTACACAGATATGTATGTATCCCAAAATAATAGTAACCAGAAACACAGCAAATATCCCAAAACAAAAATACTGAAAACAGGAACAAACCTAACATTAATGATATTAATAGAATTTCACAAGCATTTTAAGAGAGTAAATAACATGCATATCTCTTATGTCATTCACATAGTCACTGTCAGAGTTACATGTGTTTCCCTTTCTCAGCTAGTGCATATATATAGACCTCCCAACTCCACTAGATATCAGGAGCAGGACTCCTTCCCTTCCAATATAACAATAGAAGATGGCATTTTTTTATGGAGGCGAGAAAGTCCTTTCCCATCCTTGACTATGTCATAAATTACAGTTAAAGGGTTAAGATTCACTGTTTTTATGTTTTGTCTACAACTACCTTATCAATCACACAATGTTGTGCTCCATCTTCCTACCTGTGTGAGTTTGGTTCGGCCTCCTCCATCGATGAATTCGCAGCGGAGATCAACAGACTCAGTGGGATACGCCTCCAGCTCGTCCTCCACTCGCACTTTCTGAGCCCCGATACCTGGAGGCGGGCGAAACGGGAGACAAAGAGGGAGATTATGCATCATCCACAAAACCAATATCGTTTGAATAATTAAACAGGTTTGTTTGTATCGGAACTTAAAGAGGACAAACAGAGGCTACGAGAGAGAGAGAGAGAGAGAAAGTGAGTAACTAAAAAGTTTAGGCCAAATTCCATATCATATAGTTGCAATGGTAACGAAAGTGAAATAAAATGTGTCCATTCGCTCCAAAATGAAATGGGTTCTATCTTGGACCAAGTTTAATGAAAATCAGGCCTGCAGTTTTTTCCGTGATCCTGCTGACAACCACCTTCACATAGGTCACAATGGAGTATTAGTATTTCATTATGAATATTTGCTTTTGTCGTAGGGAAAGATTAATATGTTCTGGACGATTTAACAAAGCTATGGAGGAGCGTGAGGGAAACGGAAAGAGAAACAAAATGAGGGGAAACTAAGAAATAAAGTGAATGAAGAGAAAACAGAGAAAAGTTCTTTCAAGAAACGGAAAGAAAGTATTTGAATGATGAGCCTTTGATAACAAGCCTCAGGCAGAGTCTTAGCCAGCTTCTGTCAGCTAGGCCCTCCTCATTACAATACAGCTCGTCTACCACGAGGCGTCGCTACGGGGCGCGCCTTTAGGAACACCGCGGCAGCTCGACTACTTCTGCTTCTTTAATGTGTTTGAAAGTCAGTGGAAGGCACCTGGAACTCTTAACTCGAGTAGGAAAGGCAGTGATGAGAGAGCAGTGCCGGTCTGCCAAGCCTGCACAGGTTCACCTAAAACAGGTGGGTTCTGACTTAAACAGAGATGAAAGGAGGACGGTTACAGCCGAGCACCGTCTCAACACCGTGCACTACCTGCTGACCTGCGGGCTGTTTTCAGAATACTGAGGTTCAATTGGACAAGTTGAAATGACTTTTTCTTAAAATGCATCTCTCATTGTGTGATCAACAGACTTCTAATGTGTGTAGAGAGCTGGGAGCCCAAATCATGTGTAAGACTTCTTTTGAACCTACATTCCTAGAGATAAGGGTTTCCAAAAGGTTCTTTCTGCGGTTCTACCCAGAACCATCTGCATCTGAAGAACCCCTTTTTAAAGAAGAGGGTTTTCAAGGGCTCCTCGTCTTCTTTAAGACAAAGGGTTCCCTTAAGAACCCTTTTCATCCAAAGAACACTTTTTGGAAGAATAAGTTCTGCAATGATTTGACAGCACGGGTGACAAAAGGGAACGCCCACAACTAAGGCCACACTCAAAAACTGTGATTGTGGAGCATGATTGTTGTGGGTTGAGCTGCACCACATCAGCCTCTTTGGGAGCCTCATGAGGAACCCTGGATTGGCTTTAGATGAACCCCCTGAAATATAAAAGGTTTATCGGAAGAACACCCTGGGTTCGTTCTAGATGAAACCCTTGGAATGTAAGTCTGGTAGGTTCAGAACAGTATGTCAGTTTACTGTAATGCAGCATGTAAAACAAAGAAAAGACAACACTTATGCCATATTATAACATCTAAAATCTAAGACGATAGCCTGTCTAACGATATGGATATTATATTGATATATTGTCCAGCCCTAGTTCCAGGTTCTACCGGGAATGAAAAAGGGTTTATCTATGGGGACAAGCCAAAGAACCTTATATGGTTCTAGTTAACAGCTTTATGTCTACTTTCCCTTATTCTACCTTTTTGCATAAAAAAATAGAACAAAACAAACACTGCGGTTGTGATACCCTAACAAGAATCAGTGTCCCAACTGATCGCGTCATGTCTCCGCGTCCAAATACACCCAGGAGAGCCAGGCTTCCACTGGATCGCAGACGGATTTGACAAATGAAAATGTTGTTGCAGAAAGTGCACTTGAGACTTTTTATCTTGAGAGCAGCATGAACCCCTGAGCAGGACACATTCTGCTAACAACATCACAAGTCTCAGATAGATACTTTAAACTGGATGTAAGCCTTGACTGGTGTTCATTAAAAGCAGCTGACCTGAATTGTCCCTGCCTCTCAGCAATGAGTCTTTTTATTTGGATCAGCGTCAACACACAGGTCTCAACCAATGAGACAAATCGCAGCAATTGTGCCATATATATTGTGTATGTCTGTATAGACACGCACACGTTTGCTGTATTAAATTAGTTGAAATGAATGAACTTTAATGAACTTGTAATCCTCGTCATCGTGAGACGGAGAGAAAAATGCCTCGATGAGAGTAAGGAAGAAAAAACAAAAAAAAGAGAAAGGATCAGAGAGAGCAAAGCAGAGACGTTGTAATCCTTCCTTAATGCAATCTAGCCCAAGTCCAGCGGCTCAATGTGTTTGGCAGCTTGCAAACACAATCTATTTAAAAGACTCTTTGATTGTTCCTGCCTTTGAATCCACTCATTTTGCTACAATGGGCCTCATCATCAGACCTCTCGATGCTCACTTTATTAACTCCAACATATAATGACGCTGTGCTCTTTCCTCTCTTCCTGCCCTGCTCCTTTAACTGCTCTCTGCTTGGCACTCATGTGGTGATCCGGACCCCTGCCGTGAACCCCCCGCAGACCCGGGATCAAATCTCACTAAGGTCTTTTCTCCACCACCTCCCCTCTGCCCTCACAGTCAGCCTCTGCGCCTGTGAAGATAAAATTCTTGTGGGGAAGCCGGCCTCTCACTCTCTCCACAAGAAAAGAGGGGTGGGGGGGGATAAGCGCTCGCTAACAGCTAGCTAGCCCCGGGTGGTTCCAGTGAAAAAGCCTCTTAGTGTGTGAGGGATTGATTAGGACAATATGTTACATGCCAGAGCATGGAGGTGAATGGGCCGGATGGGGTTTAGCCCGAGAATCAGCTGTGAAAAACATTCACATTTACAAAGAATGGGGTGGGGGCATGTATGCATACAGCCTTCCCGAATGACGGCGTTGCCGCGATAGCACCCACCTTTGGTTCCCCCTCAGGTAAACCATTAGCTCTGTCACCACGTGTGCCGTACTTTGTACCGATAGTGCTGTTAGCACCGCTAGCTGTTAGCACCGCTAGCTGCTAGCCTCCGGGCTCAGGCTTTGCCACGTTGAGCCGTTAAGAAGCAATCGAAATGCTCCCAATCTCGTACTGCGAACCTTTAATTAAAGGTCTCCGGGAAATAAATGTAGGCCTAAGTAAATGTGACGTCCTCCAAAGTGTTGGAAACACGATGTGTGTGTGTGTGTGATTACTGAGCATCTGAATGTGTGCGTGCATTAATCATACAATCTATGTTGTAATGTGAGTGTGTACGAGACTGATTCAGTCATTGAACCAGAGTCTCTTCCCTGAGGGGAGACAATGGGCTGCGAAACCAGTCAACCATTCCCACTGTAAGATGGAGACGCACGCGCGCGCACACACACACACACACACACACACACACACACACACACACACACACACACACACACACACACACGACGGAATCAACAATATCAGCAGCAACGAACTATAGATTCATCTCTCTTCCCCCCAGTTATTTTGCTCCCCCTTCAGTCACATTCTTCTTCTACTTTCTTATTTCTTCTCTCATGCACAAACTCACAAATTTATTCCCCTCCAATTAAACACGCAACTTCCACTATTCACAAAGCTGAAATGCGCGCACACACACACACACACACACACATCAGACGGTCTCACCAAAGTCACAAATCACATAAGGCTTCGGGTTATTCATAGTGGTCAATAAAATGTCTTCTGTGAGGCAAAGGGGGAAATAGTGACAACAGAGTGAGAACAAAAGAGAGGAAGAATAGAGTTTGAAAGGAGCCCCGAGAAAGGAGAGGAACATGAAGAAGAATTCATGGAGAAGGGTAAATGCAACAGAATAAAAGAGCAACGCAGAGAGAAAGTCAAAAAAAAGTTAAAAGTAAAGCGATTAAAGGAATGACTAAAGCAGAGAGAGACTGAAGGCAGAAACGAAGAGGGACAACCCGAAAACCAGCGAGAGTGGTGAAGAATGAAAGGAGTCCACAGAGTAGAGATGTGAGGTATGGCCATAAAGAGATGTGAGGAGGGGAAAGGTAAGAGGAAGGGAGCAGAGTGCATGAGACCGCATCAGAAATGATTCATTCCCCTCAGAGCCTGGATCCAAAAAGCCCCACGGAGACGGAGCGCACCGACTTGCTCGCAAAAAAGAAATTGCCTCTTGCGGGCTTTTTTTATTTTTGCATCTCAGCTAATACTCACACATAAGTGTTTTAAACTTGTTCATATGGTTCATCCGATTTTGTGTGTTTCCATTGCTATTAGGGATGTTACATTGACTTACATTCATTTCCTGGAGACTAACCCTTACCCTTCCCTTAACCTAAACCGAACCCTTACTGCAACTGTAAACCAACTTCACCCTAAAATATAAGGTTTTATGTTATGGGGACATGCATTTTTTCAACAAATGAACAACGCTACTCTTACAACAGTCCATTGGTGTTCTGGAGGCCCACCGGCCGTAGCGGGCTGTAGTTCTTCCCTGCATGGCCTTTGAATCGCCTTCTGAGGAGATAAATGGCAGACGGCTCAAAAGAGCTGCTGAGTGCGCTTCAGATCCGGCAAATATACTTGAAGTGACCACAAGAAAACTGACAACCAAAGTTCAATGACGAGACAATATTAATATCTACATTTTTCATCTGCCTCTTGATCCACAGTGAAATTAAGTTATGTACCCCCCGACTCACTGAAGCACACACTTCCTTCATTGAGACAATAATTAGAGTTCAACTCTCAGCCCTGGGAAATCACATGTAATTGTTGACTGTGGTTGGTTTTTCACACACGCACTTGACCATGTTATCAGGGAGATTGGTGTCAACGCACCGACATGATCCACATCTTTTCAGCCATTTTGCCATTATTCGCTCACAACCCCAATTGCCCCACAATTTGCAGCTCATTCTCCTGCAGAAGTCGCTGTGGAGCATCAGCTCAGTGGAGGAGGAGAGGCGGTTTAAATGAGTGGCAACACACTCTGCTGGCTTGCTCTCCCCCACCGGAGAGATGAATCACAGTTAATTGACATTTAGAGGCTTGTGGCATTTGACTGTTTGTGTGGCGCTTCCCTGTGTAGACGGTCACGCAGCGCACGCGTGAGGAACATGCTGATGGGCTGTGCACTGCACGCTCATGCACATTAACATCCAAAGCACATACTTATAGAGGGTAGTGAACCGCGGCTGTTTTGTTTTGTTTTTTTGTCAGCCTGTCATGATGTCAGTTTGTCAGCTTTTATCTGGGTGATTGCCAACAGCTGTCAGAGACGCTAAAATGGAAAGAATGAAGGCGTTTGTAGAGCCAAAGCTGCTGCGTGGAGAATCATTCCAACAGACTGTAGCGGCCATGTGTGAGGAGGCTAATTTGATTTATTCAGACACCATAATTATTGCGAACTAATTCGACTAAAGCCCACATGATAGTCAGGTGTTCAGGTAATGCCATATAAAATTGGAAATGTGATGTTGAATCCCGTCCGTGCACCAGTTATATATTACTGCACAGTCCCAAGGCACCGCTAAATGCTCACACTCAAGACACTTCTATTCTTAAAGGTGCCATGTTGTAAAAAAGTGAAAAAAGTGTTTTTTCAGAATCAAGCATGTCTAGATGCTACAGAAATATTGTGAAAGTATTGTGACGCTTAATCCAAGATATTCAAGTAGCCCATATTTAGAAACTGTTTAGCTACAACGGCCGAGGGACGAGTACGGGAATATGTAGATGGACAGTATGAGAGAAACAGTGAAGTATGTAAATATGTTCTAGTAGAATCCCAAAATACAAGAATGAACCTGGAAACGAGCACGACATGTCCCCTTTAAATGACTCAACCTCATTTATATATACATGTAAACCAATCATCCAGGTGTGAAACAACATCTGTCACTCTGGTATAAACACGCAACCAAACAGTGTCAAGTGGTCGAGCCTGAATGAAGCCTCCGGACATGATATACCTGTGCATCTAACAAGAGAGAGAAGAGCTTTTGGAGAGGCTGGTGCAGTGGAATTGTAATCATAGCTACTTGGAACTGAGCAGCTTAAGGCTTCGTTGTGATTTTATGAGAAGAATCTCAATACGAGGGGAAAAAAATTCAATTTCTCATGAAGTGGCAGAAAGAGGAGAAGGATGGATGGGAGGACAGGATGTTAAAAAGCAATAGTCCAGATGACTGATGAATGCAGACAACATCAACATGTTGTCTTTTGTTTGTGCTAAGTATGTTTGGCTGCAAAGAACACCTCTAAGATGATCTATAAAACAATGTAAGCAGGCTTGAGATGGTTTGTCCCGGTGTTTCTTGTTTAGCTTAAAACATAAATAAATAAATAAATGATTCTTTAAAGAAAGACACTTCGGGTGACTAGGGTGCACATTTTAACTAGTAAATATCACCATGAAACTTTTCCAGTGGATTACTAGCATAAGAAACGTTTTCTGAAATGTCATGTTGAAATATTCAAATGAGGCATTATCTTATTAAATAGTGCTAATGTCATTCATATCCAGAACAGAAATATGAATATCATTTATTTTGTTGACATATTAGAGACAAAAGTTTTAACAGAGGGAATTTTGAATATCTCTTTGTATCACTCCATGAACTAGAAAGTATTGTCAACAGACATAAAATGGATCTATTGTCTCCATGGTATCAGTAATACAATGTTGTATAAATCATCTGACCAGAGAAGAGAGCAGGAGTTTTGTTTTGAAACAAAATTTTGAACTGAGCCATGTTGGTTTTTAAAAAGCTGACTTTTCAAAATGAAACGGATTACAAACCCCTCTGTACAAACCTTCAGCACGAAGAGAGGAATGAAACTGAATGAAACGTTTGGAGTGTGTGAGAGCTACTGAGGTGGAGATTTCTGGATCAGTCTGAGAACTCATTTTAAAGATATGTATTGTTTAAGACACTATAGGTGAATAGGGTGAACCCTTCCCCTCCTGATTACTTACATAGGACAAGGTTTCTTTGTATTACAAGTTTTCTGAAATATTGCGTTTAAATATGCAAATGAGGTGTTATCTAATGGTAAGGCTAAAATAAACCTGAATGTGTATTTTGGATGCTTTTTTGGATGTTGTTGGTCTGAAATAAAAAGATGTTATGGAACCAACGGAGCCTAAAAATCTCAAAATTGACCAGAGCATGAATAAAAACATTCCTTTCCTTGAGGTCAAAACCCTAGCAACACTTGCTGTATAGAGAACTTGTATACAGACCAACGTGTCTCGCCGTGCGGCTTTCATCAGGCTCATCCATCGATTCACTCATTATCTTTTAGTCACTTACTGGCAGCAAAAACTAGCTGTGAAATAACACTAATGTCAGCGTTGTCTCATTTGAAGTTGATATGGCATTGTTGTAAGCGAAGAGCTGCTCGTTCTCACTCCCAGTCGCCCTACGCGTCAAACTCTGACGCTCTACGTGGCCGTATCTATGGCACGAGTAAAGGAGGAAGGCAGGCGACGTCCATCTAATCTATAAAAATAAAGATGTAAGCAGCTTCAAGGTGGTCGCACTTTCATAAATCCAATCTGTTTAGCCATTGGTCACATCATCATTCTTTACTGTTAACACTCGCTGTCCGTTTCACACGCAGCAGTCGTTGAACAGGGCGACACATAATCAAATCTGATGGCGATGACATCGATGTGAAGGGAAGAGGAGGGCCGGCGCTGAGTGACCGCCTCCTCCGCCACGCACCAGGGAGCTGAATTAGCGCTAACAGACAGCTCATAATCATGGCATTTTTTGCATTGCCTTTTCAGTGACAAGACACTGATCAACGCTGTGGTGGAGGGACAAGACAGAGGGGATTAGTTGTCACAGAGACAGCTTTGGTTTCAAACACACACACACACACACACAGTTAGGGTAATGTGTGTGTGTGTGTGTGTGTGTGAGGACAAAGATGCTAATACAGCTGTAATTTAAGGATGAAATATCCATTGAGAAATTGAAGGTGGTTGCTGGAAAGCAAGAAAATCGCTTCAAATACTGGATCTCCATCCATCAATGTCCATATTTTCTGGCATGAAATTGAAGCTAAAGATAGTTGAAGGATGTAGATAATTCCTTCGCTGTGGCTGCTTTTGAATTCAATTCCGAATGACGAGATAAGAGACGTGGTTTAATTCAACATATGTAGTCAAAATAAATAGTAAGAAACTGTGATTCGAGACCAGAGCTGCCGCTGGTGTTTGTTCTGTATTCTGAATAAGATATGGCTTATCCTGTTACAAAATGATTGTCAGCATAATAATCTCAAATCATTCCAGATATTAGGTCCTTTCTTTGAAAACTTCAGACACTGGAACATCCATATGTATGAAATATTGAGCTGATTAAGACTTCACTAGAAAGGTGCAGATCTCCGCCAGGTGTGTCTGCAACAACATGTGGATTAAGGAGAGGTTGATGCCCATTAAAAATACACTAAATAGATGCATCTACATTTTGCAAACCTAGTGTACCAGAGTGTGCTTCTTTCTGTCCAGAGCCCGGTTTGTAATCCCACACTCGCCACGCCATACACGACCACTGCCTCATTGAGCCACGATCATATGCAGGAAAACTACTGGACCAACGTGTGTGGGCGAGATCCTTCTGCAATCCGGTCAAAAATAAGCACAAAAAATATGAGGCAGGAACAGGAGTATGCGAGATGAGCCGCGGACAGACAGACAGATGCACACACACACACACACACAAACGGACGAAAACATAATCACGCTCACATCTAGCGGAGATAATACTAATTTAATCGGTGTGATAAATACAACGTGGATTCTTTGTATTTAGTGCAGTTTTCACATTACTGCAGGAAGTATTGTTTTGCCCACATCAGTGACCTTGAAGTAACTAATTGGCCTCAGTCTTTGCCTGATTAGATATAGCTCTTAAAGCATATGTGATGACAGTGCATGGTGTCTTTTTGGAGAAATTTGAATGGGACATTGGAAAAGTTTGTCACAGCTGGAAGCATGCTCAACAATCTCTGTAAATGTGTAACTGGGGCTTTGTTGATAAATGATCTGTGTGATTAGCTCCCCGATGCGCTTTCAAACTGCCTCCTCTCCCCCGCCACCCCTGCCTTTAACGAGCGGAACCAGATTTTTGAAATGTAACAGTGAAATGATAAATCAGACCACCAGGCACGACCCAAGGGATAACGCAGGTCTCTGATATGTATTCATGAACAAGAAAGTGACATTTTGACTTATTTTTACATGGAAACATACTTAGCAAAAAGGGAATAATGGAGAAATTTGAGTTATTAAAAATACCAAATTAGACTCGCATCATGCTTCTGCCTCAAGTCATCTCATCTTGTCACAATGAAACTTTCATTTTGAGAGCATTTTGCTCCCTTTGCGTGGGATCACTCAAACATGTCTGTTAACTGAATGTAAGTTAGTAAAGGAGACGCATTTAAACATCATGATGAATAGAGGAAGGAGGCAAGTAAAAGGAATACTATATTGTTTTGCCATTGATTTTCAAACAGGTATGGGATGTGATAGATTTCATTTTGGAATAACATGATTGGGCAGCTGACAGCTCAGATAATTGACATGCTTACACTCTGGGTGGCTTTTCAGTGTTACCATGTTGTCAGCTGACAACCCATTAACTCCAGTTATGGTGATTTCATGTCGGTGTTCTTTTACTGGTATTGAATTGGGCTGCATAATGCTCCGAAATCTTTTCAAAATCACTCTGCATTATTTCCAAAATTCGCAGTGGACTATCCCACATGAAGTCTGCTGTTAATTATTCCTGAAAAGTTGGCATTTCGTAGTTACATTCACTCATTCATTCACTCACACGCATGATTAGGGCATGAACGCAACTAGGTCAGTGCCCGTTTGGGGATCATTCCAGTTTGGAGATGGTCATTCTCAATCTGTGAAACTCTCGCAAAGTGGTTGAGGTTAGGATTTGGCCTTGAATGGTTGAGGTCAGGATTTGGCCTTGAACGGTTGAGGTCAGGATTTGGCCTTGAACGGTTGAGGTCAGGATTTGGCCTTGAACGGTTGAGGTCAGGATTTGGCCTTGAACGGCTGAGGTCAGGACTTGGCCTTGAACGGTTGAGGTCAGGACTTGGCCTTGAACGGTTGAGGTCAGGATTTGGCCTTGAACAGTTGAGGTCAGGATTTGGCCTTGAACGGTTGAGGTCAGGATTTGGCCTTGAACGGTTGAGGTCAGGATTTGGCCTTGAACGGTTGAGGTCAGGACTTGGCCTTGAACGGTTGAGGTCAGGACTTGGCCTTGAACGGTTGAGGTCAGGACTTGGCCTTGAACGGTTGAGGTCAGGACTTGGCCTTGAACGGTTGAGGTCAGGACTTGGCCTTGAACGGTTGAGGTTAGGACTTGGCCTTGAACGGTTGAGGTTACATGGTTACCCTTCATTTGTGAAAATCTGGCGAGATGGTAAAGGTTAAGTATTGACCTCCAATGGTTAGGGTTAGGCATTCTCTGAAGGTTTGGCAAATCTGGGGTTAACATCCAGACTCCATACCTTCATAACATGGATTGCAGTGTGGGAAGATTAAGTGTGTATATGAGAGAGTGAGAAAGCACCTTACAATTACTTACAATGAGCGTGAGAGCTGACTCACAAGTAGTTGGTATTTGACACTAAATGACTTCTTCTGTATTTCTTCGTCTTTAATCAAGTTCCTCTTGTCCTTTTGATGATAGATGAGGCAGGGATGAGCCATTCACACAAGCACCATTCCACCAACAAGAGGCTGACAAGGTTCATGATCCTCCACACGAAAGCCATTTCTATCATAATGAATAGGTGGAAGATATGCAATTTAGTTACACGGTTGAAATAATAAGGTACGTCAGTGTAGAACAACTCCCACCTCTTCAAGTATGTCCATTTATCTGATAGAAATGATCCCCTGAAACAGACAGGTGGCAGTTCTGCTGCCCATCTTGTTTGTATGAGTGCAGTGCTTAGCTGAAACAAGTCTATACTGTTCTGTTTCTGTGTGTCAAAGCACACACATACTGTGTTCTTAAAAGGCAAATGCATCTCTACAGGTAGCAACTTCAGAAGAAACTTCTTCCAAACTGCTTGTACAAACAGATTTGCTCACAAGGGCCACATACGAGTCATTTAGGAGAATTTTCTCTTCGATACGAATGGATTTCAGAAGTGTTCCAGACACCTCATATGAGTCATATACTGAGCGTGCCTCTCTCCACAGAGGAGAGAACATCAGCCGGTGCGGTGGCTCAGAGGTTCCTCTAAAAGGGAAGACTGGTAGTTTGATGCCCGGCTCCTCCAGTCAGCGCGTCGACTTGTCCTTGGGCAAAATACTGAATCCATTAGGCATTAACCAATCAGGATGGCCGAAACGGGTTGAGTCAGCGGGTTGATGCAGCAAGGCTCTCATCATTCATTAATATATTGAGGAAAAAAGGTAATATTACAAGAATAAAGTCCTAATAAAATGAGAATAAAGTCATAATATATATTTTTTTTAAGTTGTAATTGAGTATGAAGTCAAAATTTGATGAAAAGTAAATCTTAATATTTCAAGAAAAAGTTAGTAATATTATAAGAATAAAGTTGTAATTCAATGAGAATAAAGTCATAATATTTCCAGAACGTTTTTTAAATATCAAGTGTATCGTTACTAAATTAAGTCTTAATATTTCAAGAAAAAAGTCGTAATACAAGAATAAAGTTACAATGAAATCAGAATAAAGTCATATTTCAAGAAAACAGTGTAAATATTCAAAAAATTGTCAATTTCATGAGATTAAAGCCATAATATTTCAAGAAAAAAGTTGCAATATTTTAAGAATACAGTCGTAATTTAGCGAGAATAAAATAATGCTGGTCTAATAATCCGCTGTGCAGAGTTGAGCAATGGCACGCGGTACTGCAGTACACCGTAACACCAGAAGCGGTACTAATATTATGGTAATTTGTTAAGTTAATTTATGGTTATGATTACATTTGCTTATGATTTCTGAGGGCGGAGTACTGTTGTCTGTTGTAGCATGGTGAATTTCTGTGTATTCATACATTTTCAATACATATTATAATTACAGCCTTGATGAATATGGATGCAGGATGCTGCTGAAAGAGATTTAAGATCAGATTAAGCTTCCCTGGATGAACCAGAGTCAAAGACAAAGGTTGTTTCATTCCTGCATAATGCACCAAGAGACATGACCGGCTGTATGAACTACAGAGAAAATCCTTCTCACTGCGGGCTTCATCTACACATTAAATAACGAGCGCACCAGTGGTGACGTCGAAGTAAAGAACAGAGGGTTCTATGTCTTGTTTTTCAAAATCCCGCCTCTTCTACGGCATGCAAACAAAAATAAGTGCATGCAACAGGACGGGAGGAAAACAGCATATTCAAGAGCGAACGGAGGAAGCGATTGCACAGAGTTCACTTCAAGGGGATCAACTGTGCTCCTTTTCAGGGGAGGACAAAAGGTTGAAGGCGGGGAGAGAGTGAAGCGGGACATGTCCGCATGCCGATCTGCATTAAATGATACATCTCTGTCACGTCTTTACAAAACAAAAGAATCCACAGCGTGTCGATTGCCTTTTGTTCCGTGCCTCCTTTCATGTCCCTGCTTTGTTGATGAAGGCAGCGCGGATCTCTCCCTCAGAGTTCCACTGAAAAGTTTGCCTTCCCCATCTGATGCGCTTCCACTGCTCGATACACTCGCATTCTGCTGCTCAGATCAAAGGCCAGCGAGGAATTCATCAAAAGGAATTATTCAAAAAAAAAAAAAAAAGGAAGAAAAGAGGAGAAGAGGATCAAGATATAAGAGATGTAGCTCGGAACAAATTAGATGGTTATCCAATATTGGTAGAGAGGACAAGCAAAGGCAAAAGGGGGCAGGGCGGGGGAAACAGACAGAATATTCAAAAGAGGGCTTGAAATGATGTGGATCTCTTTTCATTTGTTATTGTTAAATCAGGGCGTGTACGGCAGTGATACTTGGGCAGAGATGTATAGATTACATGGCACTACATGATATCAAAAGACTGGTCCAAAAACCACAGAAACAAGCACAATGTTTGCCCTCAAACTCCCACTTCACTTCCCACAGACCATCACGTGTTCTCCACTTGTGTAATCTTATAAAGGAAGTCAAGTTAGCAGATTGCTGTGATTTGACAGAAACAATAACAAGTTTCCTTGTGGAACTTTTTTATTCTTAATTACCATGGAAAACACAGTTTGCCCAGAAAAAAGCTTCCTGAGAGACAACCTGCTACACTACATGTTATCAATCACACTTCATTCATCTCACTCTGGCTACAGCACCGTTTGTAAGGGACCGTTCACACTCAATGTCATCAGCAAAGTCATCAAACCACGAATCTTTGGTTTCTAAATAATCTTTATCCACTGGTACTTTAATGGGTTAAGAGTTACGGAACGTTAACTGACTGCTGATTAGGGCTGCAATGAATAGTCTTTTTAATCGTCATTAATCTGTCATTTAATTACTTTTTAAATCAATAAAGTGCCATCACATTTGCCCAGATTGCCAGATTGCTTGTGTTGCCTGACCAGGTTCTGAAAAGTGCTTTAAAGCTGCATTCTCTCTAATGTCCATCAGGGGGCGACTCCTCTGGTTGTGTTGAAGTCTAGGAGAAAATGACTCCACTTCTCTCTTGATTTATGTATTTACTAAATGATGGTCCATTTAGAGTCAAATAGACCATAAAGCAGGGTATGCTTTAGGGCGGGGTTACTTTGTGATTGACGGGTCACTACCGTGACGTTGTCCGGTCTGGGAGTTGACCATGTTTTCATCTTACAACTTTAACTCTTTCACAATGTGTTCTCAGCTCCACCTTCTCGTGTCACTTCTGGTTGCAAAATGCTAAGATGGTGATGGGGGAAAGACCAAGATGGCAAGAGACAAACACCAGGATGCAGACAGACTAAAAACAAGATGGCGGCAGCCAAAAACTAAGCAACGACCAAAAGAACAAGATGGTGAAAGACAAAGACCAAAATGATGACCAAAAATCAAGACAAAGAAATAAAAAACCAAGATGGCGATGGACAAAATGCTGAACTCGAGGCTGCACAACTGAAGTCACCAAACCAAAGTGTGGCGTCAGTACGGTCCATGAGCCTGACCAACACCCTGGTTCAGAGTGACTTTGGGTACTGGCCCTACTCGTTTGTTTCTCTCCATCATTTTTTTGCAAGGCTGCTCCTGGCTCAGAGGTCCTCACACTAATCTACCAGCAATCACCGGGTTCTATTTTCTGATCTCTATTTTTTGGTTGGGCCCGTATCCGTCCACCTCTGTATGTGAGGCTGCTATCCAAGTACGTACAGTGCCAGTCTCTCTGCTATTATCCACCCACGCCTCAATCAGGTGCGTTTAGCACCACTGTCACAAGCCCATTAGCGATTACTTGCATGCAAGTGCCTCCTCTCCGGCGGCATGATCTGCCTATTAACTCTCGCCCGGCACACTAAAAGGGTTTATCACACAAGGGAAACTGGCTCATTGGTGTGTGTGTGTGTGTGTCTGTGCGTTGACACCTGCCACTCTCTTGTTCGCTCATATTCTCGATTATCAAAGAGATTGCATGTTACATTACCTCCATTTGCAAGTGAGAGATAAATGCTCCATACATATTTTCCAGGACATAATCAAACAACTTCTCCATATCATAAGGGTCCACTTGTCAATCCTGACATAATAATTCACCAGCTAATCCATGCTGCAATACAGATTCAGACATACGTACATTCTAAGCAGATTGTTCTCTGCTGTTTCATAATGAAAACAGCCAAACCGAGGCCATGTGACTGCTAACTGTGGCCATAAATTAGCTAAATGTTCAACAGCAGCGGGCATTTTAATTATCAATTACAGGGAGAAGCCAGAAGCTGGAAACATTCTACATTTTACAAGCAAAACTAATTGATCACAAAGTCTGACCCATATTTTACCAGACATTACATTTGTTTCTTCCTCTTCTAGAAATCAACTTGTGATTCATCACTCCTGGGCTGGCGGAGGCTGTGAATCACTGAGATAGACGAGTGGATTCCAACAATGGGAGTGGATTTGGCTCATTTGATTTCAAAGCGACGCCGGTCCGTTTTAACAAGCACTCTTCAGTAAAACACTAAGACGAGAGCAATGTGGCCAGCCAAGCACTGAGCCCTAATTACTGATATTTTCTGCCAGAACAAGAAGCAAGTGGCAAATAACTGGATTACAAAGCTGAACACAAATTAATAAGAGAAGATCAGCAGACGAACGCCAACGTTAATGCTTCCGACGACGACACTGAGCTGGGGAGGGAGGGGGGGACTGTGTATAAAAAAAAGAAGAAGCTAAATTAAATTAGGGGTTGGAGCATGGGGCTCAGAGCTCATTGGAGGCCATCCAAGTGTTTCCAGGGATTCCACAACAAAAGGAAGGACGGTTTACTGAACATTTGACAAAGAATTGTAGGAACACAATACAATTTTGAATCTTCCTATAAAGCAAGGAATCTCTGTCAGTCCGCCATCTTAATATCTTAAAAATAAAATATCAATCTCATCAATGATACACATATGCTAATATTGTGTAAATAATCCAGCGCCTATTAAAGTCATTTCCATTTCTTTCAGTTCTGGCTAACGTTAAACTCTCCGATGACCAGACATGACCCCTAATGCTGCTGCACGTCCGTAACACTCCACACCACTGACCGAGCAACATGAATAGATATTAGAGATGAACTATGACCTGTTTACACTAGCTCTAAGCAGATTATAATACATTATTAAAACTACTAATGACAAGATTTGTTTTAATCAATGAAAATTACAATCTTTTATTCTCCTATCATTTGAATTGTGTGTTTTTATGAGGGAGGAAAAGCACTATAAATTACTATAAGTATAAGTCAGAGGATAATATTTAGTATTTTGATGTTTACTGACTTCAGAGCGGTTGAAATGTTTTTTTTTGGGACGGATGGATCCTTGCAGACCAGCTGCTATAATCAAACAACAAAGGGATCTGTGTCTGCCAATATGGATCATCAGTGATCTGCAATTAGTATCAGCGGCAGAAAAACGTGATCAGGGATCTCTAAAAGTTATATTTCCTCCTTTTTTCTTCTGTGCTGATCCGACCTGTGACTGATCCGATCTGAACTGTGAATTTCATGATTCGTTGCACCACTAAATATTATAATTGCTATATATTTAAACATTATTTCATGTCTCACAAGGCCCCTGGTGGGACAGCTCAGTGCTAGAGCAGGGTCGTCCTTCAATCAGAGGATCGGCGGTTCGATCCCCGGCTCCACTAGTCCATGTCGATATGTCATTGGACAAGACATTAAACCCCAAATTGCTCCTGTAGCTGTTCCTGCGGTGTGTGAATGTTGTAGGAATGTTAGTTAATCCTGATGGGCAGGGGGCACCTTGCATGGTAGCCCCTGCCTTCAGTGTATGAATGGGTGAATGAACATGTAGTGTTAAAGAGGTTTGAGTGGTCGGAAGACAAGAAAAACACTATACAAGTACAAGTCTATTTACATGGACCCCAGGACTTAAGCCCCTGTAAGCGTGTGCATTAGGATGCCATCGGCATACTTGTTTATCTATCACCTCACAGTGTATAACCCTCGTGAATGCAAACAACAGCCATCCAGGTTACTCATGAGATCCGGGTCGCCTGTTGATACGATCGAATGAAGCAGCAGCAGGCCGTCTCGAGGACACATTGAGTCACCAAAAATAAACAGAAGCCCACGCAGAGACACACACAAAGAAAAAGAAAAACTACATCGAGTAACAAACGAGAACAACAAGAACAGAATGTAAAGCACAGAGCTGAATAAAACACCAGCGAGGAGAAGAAAAACGCGACGTACAACAGGTCTACGCAAGAGCGAGGGACGAGGCGGCAACAACCAGACGGACGAGAGCGAGAAACAGTGGAACAGAGCAGAGTGTGTGAGGGACGGCACAACACTGTGTACCAGCACATTACGCTCCGATATTACACAGGATGCAATCTCTGAGCGCTCCTCGCCACGCTTCAATTCATACCCAGGACTCCTGTCTGCCTCCAGCCCGTCCTGCTCTCGCCTTCTCTTGGTGCAGTGATGACAGCTCTACCATATCTGCTGCGACTGGGCTACTGCAGGTGTGTGTGTGTGTGTGTGTGCGCGCGCGTGACCTCACCAAATCTATTATCTCTGCAGGTATCGAGATCACATCCAACAGTCCTAACCAATCACTGCCAGAACAGGCTGGTTCCTCTGTGTGTGTGTGTGTGTGTGTGTCTTTGATCTCTGGCTGTCCTTGCCCCCCCCCCCCCCCCCCCCATCTTTCGCTCTCTCTCTCTCTCTCCTTCTAGTGTAAACACGCATACACCACACACAGGACAGCCTGTGTCGGCAGTAACACACACACACACACACATGCAGTGAGAGCCCCCAGCTGTTTTCAGTCTCTCTCCTGTCCAACTGACAGACACTAAGCAGACTGATCTCAACTCGAGCCGTCAGCCTCCCCTCCTCCCCCTGTCCTCTGACTGACTCTCTCTTTCTCTCTCTACTTCCAATCTCCCTTTCTTGTCATCCACTGTCCTCCTGCTCCTGTTTCGTGTCCCCGTCCCATTTCCGTCTCGGTGTCCACATTTCTCCCTTTCACCTCGTCTGGACCATCTGACAAGTGTGTAAATTAGAAGAAGAAAAATGAATATAAACAACTTCCAAACATTTACACAAGACATGATTTGGCTTGAGCACTAAATATCGAGTGGGAGAGTTGCATCACAGACAGTGGAAGTACATACAGTACGTAGATCAGGTATCCCACTGCATAGTCACCTTAGAAGTGCAAGAAGAATGTCTACAGGAATCAAATGTACGTAAATTACACTAATACGGCAAGACGCTCATTCTTAGCATCTTAGTTTAGCGAGTTAGCATGCTAACGTTGGCCAATTGACGCAAAATAGTACATTTGAGTAAGTAATGGACACATTGTATCACCATGACGGTTGCCCTCAGAGAAGGCCACATATCGATATAGAAATATATCAATATAGAAAGCTCACATATCTCACATATCTGAAGCGGTCCCATTCTAAGCACTACCCACTTCTTTCTCTAGCCGTGTCTCTACCGTCTTAGGTAAGAAGGCTTCCAGGAAATGAAACAAGTCTTGAAAAACTCCCGTCTTGTCACGGATTAGCTTCAACTTGAGCACCACCTTCTACATTTTTTTAGGATACTTTGTTGGCAAATTTCATGGTAATCCAAAAGTTGTTGAGACATTTCACTTCAAACTATCATCAACCTCACTAGAGGCAAAGTGAGGGGATCATCCTCTGGGGATCAGAGGCCTTTCCCATTCCCCTGTTTCTATGCTCTTGATTCGTTCTCTTTCTCACCTCGCGTCTTAGTCCCGCCCACGAGAGATGCGATCGGAGGGGGCGAGGGAGAGACGCGAGGTGAGAGGACTCGAGGCAACGGGGAGTTGAACAAAATGAGACGTCGGCGACGTCAATGAAACACTAAGTGACGCACAGCTGCATCGGACGGACCGATGCGGCTGTGCATCACAGGTGCGGAGGACACTGCTCCAACACCGGAGTACCACTGCGAATAGCTCCTCCAACAAGCCTCCTCGCTCCTCGAGATGCATTTGAGGAACTGAGTCAAGATCGATCGAGCTGGAAGATCGGAGGAGACGAGAAGGCACAAAATCAATACGATTGAAGCTGACTTCACTGAAATACTGTGTACTAGTAGTCCAAGTTAAGTACTGAAGAATGAAGTTGCTTATGGACTGAAATGAAGGTGCTGAATAAAGACGCTGAACTGTCCTCCCCTGTAACACTGCATGTGCTTCACCTTGCCCCCCGCTCTCTCCTCCCCCACATCACATCACGTCTGATTATCTGTCTGCTGGCCTCTCGACTCAAACGATATGTCGCCGCACTCTGCTTCCTGTTTGACAGTCTTCTGCGCTTCAGGGGTAGACGAGCTAAACTGATGCAGTGGGCGGCGAAGCTGCTGCTGCCCTTTTTATGTCTTCCTTGGAAATGAGACGCCGCATAATAGTTTCATTTTGTAAGTGCACTGCCTGCATGGGCACTGGGGAGGGGGGGGGGGGGTACAGAGCAGATTATTGGAAATTTGAAGCACACATTGTTCGCTTGTTTTCTTTTGTTCGGGACAAACCTCTCGTGGTATCGAGCTATGCAGATATTGATACTAAGATTTGTGCCTTCAACGTTACATTTGAAATACAGCAACACGCTGGTTTCCACAGAGCTCACTGTCAACATTCATCTTTAAATGGGGACTATTTCTTCAGTAGAAAGTAGTTCCCATGAAAACTGTGGATAATCCAGCATGTAGGAGTCACTGCTAATGGAAATGAAGTTGTTGCTGCTGAATCTTTTTAAATGACTAAATGATGTTCACATGATTTTTGGGGAAACCTCTCAGTTCCCAAGCGTCTTTTTTTCAGGGCTTTTTTCAGCGGCATCCCGAGATACAAGAGTTACGTGACGAGGAACAACCAATCACAGCCGGCACATATCTTTTATTTTCCATGTGTTTTCAGACGCAACATGTGAACGGCCCCCAATATTCCCCAATATGACAATATTCTGAATTTGCTATGGGTCACATAAATATCCTTTTGTATATTTAGAATGGAGCATCTTCTGACTAAAACATGTGAGATATGCTGATATTATTCTGGTTTTAGGAGAATTCTCAGGACACGTATACATATTCTTTTTTTGCAAATTATAACTTTATCATGATGTGTTCAAATGTAATCTCGTAAAATGTAGCGTTGGTGAGAAACTTGACTAGTTGTTTGAAGGAGACGTTTTCAGAGCAACATGAATAGATATCAGAGATGAACTATGAGCTGTTTACACTAGCTCTAAACTTATGATTATAATCATCAATCATTAAAACTACTAATGACATTTGTTTAAATCAATAAAAATACAATCTTTTATTTCCTTATCATTTCAATTGTGTTATAAATGACTATAACAAAGTAAAAGGAAAACATTTAGAATCGTTGATGGTTTACTGACTTCAGAGCGGTTGAAATGATTTTTGCTCCTTTTTTCTTTCGTGCTGATCCGATCTTTGATCCGATCTTTGATCCGCTCCGTAACACGATCCGAACCGTGAGTTTTATGATCCGTTGCACCACTACTGTTTTGCATGCCAAAAGAGAAGTCTACATCTCTGCTCAAAGGGGAAACACACTGACTTTTAAAACATATGAAATCTTTTAGATCAACAGGTTTTTTTGGGACATGCTCATGTACAGCAACGTCGACCTTTTCAAGAAGGTGGTAGAAAGGAATGAGCGAGGGAGGCTGGTGTTGTGTGAGAGGAGTTTTACTTTAGTATGCACGCTTGCACGGACACATGGATATTACTGGAGTGTTCATTTTCATAATCCATGTGAACAGCTTAGTAGGAATATTGTCTTTATTGAATGAGGGCAAATAATTTAATATTGTGTTCATGTAGACGTAGTCATTGACGACTAGCTGAACAGGCGTTGTAGTCGACTCATATTCCAGACTTCACTACATGGCCAAAAGTATGCGGATGCTCCCATCCGCATACTGTGGTGTGTATAGTTGTGGTCTGGGCTCGACCCTTCATTGAAATGTTTAGTGCCGTCAAAGATATTTCAGTCAATAGGGTGATTCCAAACAAAGTGTTGATGTCAACCCCATCACTACAACACCTTTAGGATGAACTTGGAGCAAATCCCTGCAGCCGGGTTGCAAGATCGGAAGAGGAAACGGCCGCTCTGTGTCTCCTTACATGACTCCTGTTTCCTTGTTTGTCCTCACCTTCCCTCAGGCTCATCCAACTCTTTTCGACTCCACCTCTCCTCTCCCACACCCCTCCCTTTCTCTATTCTTGTGTCTCCTTCTCCCTTTGTCTCCCCTCCCCCGCATCTCCTCAAGGTCAGCCTCCTCCCTCAGAAACCCCTGCCGCTCTCTTTCTCCCTCTCCCTCCTTCATCATTGTGCGCACTCCTCTTCATCCCTCGCCCTCCACGCCACTTTTCTCTGCTTTCATCTGCTGCTGCCGTCGAGTCGAACCCTCCTCACATCCAATGGCCCGTTGCACGGCTCATTTTCCTCAAAGCCACGCTCCTTGTGTCTCCTCTCTGTCAGCCTGTTTTTCGACACTTTCTCGTCTCCAATTTCTGTCAAGTTCTCCAGGAGAGCAATCACCACGGGCTCTCGTGTCTCATGCATGGCATGAAGCCTGAGGGTTGGAACCTGTGTGGGTAATCTCATGGCCCATGATTACTTGCTCCTGCTGCAGAATATTGTTTTTTTTCTTATTACTGAAATATTTTTTTTTATTCCGTTACTTTATTTGTAACCTTACCGTCGACAGACTCCATCTTACTCTAGTTTCACCTTTCGATTCTTCCACCTAACAATGTAATGTAACTTGTCGGTCTCACGTCTGAATAAAGCCCGGTTTCATTCTCAGAGCATCGTGGCCCCTTGCATCCCATATCAGGGAACAAGGTAAAGAGAGACACAGTTTGCGTAGGGAGGAGGTCGGGTTTGATGAACGGGTCAAACAAACACAGGACTTTCACACGGTCCGAGTCTAAATGCCGATCTCGAGGCTTCAAAACCGCAGTCCACAAACCAATGAGTGAGGTAACTACGACTACTTCCACTTCTTATGTACAGTCTATGGTAAATATATAACGTCACATACATAGCATAGGCTACGCAACTCATTAACATACTTATTTCAACCTAAACCACTATCTTTTACCAAACCTAACTAAGTAGTTTTGTTGCCCGATCCTAAGCGAAGCCAAGGGGTCCTGACCAAGCCTCTGTACGTGATAACTATCAGGCCAGATGTTTTCCCCCTCTAAACATCTAAACATCCAGGACAAGTCTTGACATTTAGCATGTGAAAGAAACTGAGTTAAACTAGATTCCTAATATAAGGGCTTGTGCTCTGTCGAACTTTATAACATAGGCAGCTGAGTTTGCTCTCCAATTACGTTAATTGATGAAATTGATGAGAAACTGTATTGGTGGGTTGATAGTGAGACAGTTCTTTAAAGGCTCATTAAATACGGCTGATTAAGTTTTAAAATACATCACTGACTGTAAGGTTTTAGCAGAAAATAAAGGGCTGGACCCAAATGCAGGGAGACTCGGGAAACGGAGGGTTGGACAATTGTGGGTTTAATTGTAACAAAAAGTATTCAACACAAAAACGTGTGAATCACAAGTCCATGAAAATAAAACATCCAAAGAAACAGGGAACGGACACTAAACGTACCGGGAGGAAATGGCAGGCAGACGACAGACGGACCAGGTTACACCAAAGACGAACGAACACTGAGCCAAGGGACACACAGGGTTTAAATACACAGGGAAGGTGCAGGTGATTAGACACAGCAGGTTTCAATTAAGGGCGGGGCAGACGATCACGAGAGGAACAGACAGGGGCAGAAAGTGAAGTGAAGCAGTGTCTAATTAGGGGAAGTGCAGACCCTCACAGGGGTAAGACAGACAAAGGCAGGAAATAAAGTGCAAGACACAGAACATCTCAATAAAACAGAATAAATAACTAAATCAAAACATAAACCGTGACAACTGATGTAGTCTTTGAAATAACTTGAACACTTCTTTATATCACCATTTTTAGAAATACCACCAATACTAACGATATCATTTACTTATATAGTCTTATTTATTGCACTTCAAGACCTTGGGAAATGTTTTTCCAAAGCATCACTTCATTTCTAACGCAACTGTTAACGCCAAGACTAGTTTGACCTTTTCACTCCTTCTCCACCAGCAGTGTGTTAGACCAGCGTGTTCCCAGTCTCACGTCTCCGTGAGCTGATTTTATGAACATATTGTAACATTTTGGAAAAATAAGGACAGCAGTAATGTACGGTATGATTTAGAGTTAATGACATCTGGGTTGTCATTAAAGATATATATATATATATATATAAATATATATATATATATGTGGTTGTTTTTCTCCCATCATGCACGGCTCTATCACCATGTCACCCTTTTTTACAATCTGTCAATGTTGCAGCTTTTTAACTATTCCCGACGTCTCTCTCTCGGTCTTTTATTCAGTGTCACTCTCGTTTTTTTCACTGTCACTCTATATCGCTGCAAGTTTGTTTTTTGTATCCGTCTGTCCATAAGTCTCTTTCAATCCTTTCTCTCCTCAACTATCACTTCCTTTTCTTCTTTGTCATTTGTTTTTGCAGTTTTTCCGTCAGTCTTCAGTCCTGTTTATCGTGTCATTCTCATTTCCCCCCGTCTTTGTCACTCCTCGTGGCTTTTTCGCTCTGTCTCCTTCCTCGCCCATTTTTTATCTCTCCCTTTATGTCGCTTCATTCCCGTCATTTTTCCCGTTTAAGGCCTTCACCACTGGTGTGTGTGTGTGTGTGTGTGTGTGTGTGTGTGTGTGTGTGTGTCTACGCGTGCATGTGATTGGTTGTGCGCCTAAGCTATATAAAAGCGGCATACTGAGGAAATTAAAAAGAGATTTAAGGGTTTTTGTGTGACAGATGGAAAATGAAGTGTATGCTGGTGCGTAAAAACAAATTCTGAGTATTATTTCTGTGTGCGTTTTAGTGACAGAGACCAGTAGCAAGGGTTAGAGAGCAATACGGTGACCGAGATAGAGAGAGTCATGTAGGGACTGAGCATGACAGAGTGTAAAGTACTTACACTGCTCTACGACCAATGCATGCGTGAGTGCAGGCATGCATCCACATACCAGAGTGACATACATGTGTGCTTGCATGTAGGTTACGGTATAATATGCATCTGTGCGTGTGTGTGTTAAATCACAAGAATCAAACACACAAGTGCTGAAAGCAGTCTCTGCTGAGAGTCTAGCTCTTCAGCGACTACTGTACCTCTGACTACATCTCACCACGGTGCTTCTCCAGCAATGCATGCTGGGAAAAACACTATATAAAAAGGTACAGTAGTCTGCCTGGTTTTAGGAATTTCAATTGCCTTGTTACACAATCCCAAAGTCTCAAATAAAGGCAGGCATTCAAATGTTGAGTGGCAGGAACAAAAACAGGTCTCTAATAAAAGCTGGGCAAGGAGAATGTTGAAGTGTGATGGCTCACAGGTTAATTCAGCATAATGTACATTCCACTAATCCCTTCAGTACAACATAGTCATATCATACTGTTCACACCCCTCTGGTTTTTTTTTTCATTTCAAAAGAAAGTGAATTCTTTAATGTGAGGCACATGCAGGAAGTGTTGAGTCCCGCTGACAACACTGATCGAAAGGCAAAGTAGAAGTGACTGAAATTTATTTTTGAATGAAAGCAGTAATTCTGGTAAAAGATGATCGTATTGCTAGCAGACAGTTGCTTATTTACAAATCCAGCAGATATGGAGTGATGGAGTCCACCTGATGAATGAAAGTCAAATAGTCCACGTCCCATTACCTCTGGTTGGGTCTCCACCAACTCCTGAGGATAAATATCTGGGTCTTTAGAAGCTAAATGCTCAAATACTTGATCACACAAAATGATCCAGTACTAAGCAGTATCACAACTTTGTCAAACTGTACTTGATTCATCCTTTTTGTGCCCAGATCCAGAAAAAAAAGATCTATTTGTACGGCTTTGGTCGCAGCCCATAACGGACAGCGTTCTACGATTTATGCAACGTGTGACTGGCCCTTTACCGCGGCACCTCAACTCATACAGCCAACTCTGAACACAGAGATTTCTGAGCCGGTGGCTAGCAGCTAACGATGCTAAAAGCAGGAACAGCGCTAACAATGGAAACAGTGCTGACAGAACAGTTTTAACCTGGCTGGTAAACAGAGGCTGAATTACTAATCCTGCTTTGGTGAAGGCATGACCCGCCCTACTCTGCCTCTGATTGGCTAGTACTCAATGTCTTCGTTGGTTGGATTGGTCAGGTTAAGGGTAAGAATATCAGGGTAGGCCAATCCTAGGCCAAATGTGGCGGGTCATGCCTTCGCCATAGAAAGATACGCAATATCTTGAACCGTAGGGTGGGCGTTACGCTTTCGTAACAAAGTAGTCCCGCCACTGGGGGACGGCGTTATCAGCGTTAACCGCTCTATTAGTGGTGTGCAGTGCGGCGGCGATTAGCTAGCAAACTGTACACACACACACAGCGTCCAGTCACATGATTGTATTAAATGAAGTACTCTATTGGTATCAGTATCACTTTAAGAGTTCTGCTATTGGTACTGGTATACCTTTATAGTAGCCAGCCCCACTATAAAGATATTAATTCTGTCTGCAGTTAAGATTCATATTTATTTCCTAGGGTTTACATTTTGTAGTAATTCTTTCTTTTGTCTCATTCCACCGGGGCGGCGGCAGCGGCGGCTCAGGAGGTGCAGTGGGTAATTGCACATGTTGAAGTGTCTTTGAGCAAGACACTGAAATCACAAATCGTTCCAGGGCAGCATATTGAATGGTGGTTCTGCAGTGATCTGTGTGTGATGGGCAATGGGTCTGAGGCATTTTATTGGCTAAGATAAAGAAAAAGCACTGTATAGTAAGTGCAGTCCACTTACTTTTCTGCACCCCTATGATTTCTAAAATATATGCACACAAAGGCATCTAAAAGCAGCCAATCTGAGACAAACTGTGCGGCTCAAAGACTTTGTAATGTCTGGTCCTGCTGCTGTGTCCATTTCTCACGGGCGTCTAATCACCAGACCAGCCAGGAAATGCGGCTTCACTCGAGAAAGTACAGTGTAATAATAGAACTCCGTCTTTAAACCCTCACCCGCTGATTACAGCGATATTCAGAAGCTCTTACATAACGAGCAGATCAAAAGGACGGAGAGCGGGTTGCACACTCTCTGGGTAATTTGTCCGCATTTAACAAGACAGGTAGAATCACTGTATTCCTTTCAAGTTCCCCACAAAACATAGAATTAACATCTCTGATGCGTGTGATGAATTATCCAAGCGAGAGTGAGGGATGCCCACCACCTCCCCGTCTCCCTCCTCCTTCAACGTGTCAGGTCTCCCGGAGAGCTAAAACAGAGCGCTAATTAGCTTCCACAACAAAGTCCCTCGACCGCAATGGAAGAGCTAACAAGCTAGCACTTCCCCGAGCATGAGGGTGGTTAATTCGTAGTGGCACATGGCTGACAGCATGTTGTTTAGAGTTTAAAGGAGGAGGCCTGCACATAAATAATCCCTCACATTAAGACACAGTAGGTTAAATCTTCAGAGGTCTTTAGCTAAAAAAATAAAAAATAAAGGCTAATCTCAACCCAAACGGTTAAAGTTTACACCAATGGAAAACCTCAAAGGCGAGCCAGTCGTTGGAGCTAACTAGGCAGCGATCTGTTATGCAGCACTGCGTCATGTTGACTCTGAGGGCACACGCCTCGCTTTGCTTTGAAAGGTGAGGAGCTAATAAGCCTTTTTTTTCTCCCCAGCTGCAGCGCCCGACACTGTGAAATCCTACAAGACGCAGCCAATTAAAATGCACAGCGAGGGCGGGATGCACGGCCATGCGGGATGGGAATGAGTTTGCGGACGATATTTCTCTGTTGTGTCTGAGAGGGCCGTCTTGAACCATGATGCATAATCAATCAGCGCACTCCAAAGGAAAGTGAGGCGCACCTTGAGGGGTTTTAAATCTGCTGCACCAGTGAGAATGAGGAGAACAGGAGCAGTCCTCCAGTTTATTTGAATGGAATGGTAAAGGTGTCACTATCTGTGCTACACACTCACACACCCAACTTGTCAAAGGACTGCTTGGTCAGTGGCCCTTCGCTTCACTTCGCTCTTACCCCTCTAGCAACATTTTCCACTTGTTACATGCGTCTTTTTAAAATGAATGTAGGTTTACCAGGTTTTTAGGTTTGATTGGTTAGGTTTAGGCAACAAAAGTATGTTGATATGTTTAAGAAAAGACTGTGATTTGGGTTAACATAAGTATGCTTCTTATAGAGTTGTTCCGATACCGATACCAGCATCTGAAATGCATCTGTTACAAACTAAAATGCTGGATCAGATATCGGCGACGATGCAAGTATATGCGCCGATCAGATACAATGTTACTAACCACCTTAATTTACTTTAATTCAAGGTGAATTATATTTATTTAGTGAGAAACTTCAACAAATACAGTTGTTTGTTTTCACTGCAATTTAGACTAGATATTAGAGAGGGAATTATGACCTTTTTTTGTTATTAACACACTGGCATCAGATCAGTACGATCTTATCGGCCCGTACGCAAGTTCAGGTATTCAAATCAGTATTGAAAAGGAATTTCTGAAATAAGCACGCTTGTTCCGTAAATTACAAAGGCATGTTACGTAACAAAAGCAAGGTGAAGTAATTCGACGTTGACTTGGTTTCACAGGGGACACGAACATCGGTCTCCCGGTTGAAAGTCTGTGTTTGTTTTGGAGGAACAAGGAAGCTCTCATTTCTAAAATAAGTATGCTTGTTACGTAAATCCCAGACACGGCTTTAGTTAAGTACATAAGTTACATAAGTAAGGTAAAATAAGTCAACGTCGACCTGTTTTCACACGGACAGCGGTCTCCTGGGTGAAAGTCCTGTGTTTGCTTAACCTCCACCCATACTACATATGTTGCTCTGACTGACTGATAATGATGTTGATGGGTTTACATCGGGGTTAGTTGAAAGCCCGGTGCGTCTCATGCAGATGCTAAAGGGTGTGTCGGTATCAGACGAGATGGGAGTGAGAACTGGTTGCAATACTTGAACATATAACGACCAACATTTATCACCTCTCTCCTGCACATTGGAATGATTTGCATCCAACTAACAAGCACAACTCTGCACATGTATTGTAACTGAATGCTCTTACTCACATTACACAATCAAATACATGAAGAAATAAAAAACTTTGCGCCGATTTTGAAAAAACGTAAAGAACAACCACCAGCCACACCGCGCTGGACCCACAACGGCCTCCCCCTCCCAGCTCTCTCAGCACGGCTCTGCTGGGTCAGTGATGATGAATGCTGCACCTTTCATTAAGATGTATGCAGCTACTGGACTCCAGCACAGGAACTGACAGAGACACTCCCACACTTCTGCCACGGTAAGCAAAGACACGCAACACTTCACACTTAGAAGCCCAGCGGTGTGATCACACACACACACACACACACACACACACACACACACACACACACACACACACACACACACTTCAACATTAATAACCAATGATACACCTCCACTCACTTAAACTGTAACTCTACAAACACCTTTTGCATAGTCTCGCTTCAGTACACACACACACAAAGACGACAGTATGCTTTTGCACCAACACACATACACACACACACACACACACACACACACACACACATTTGCACACTCAAGACAAGACAAATGAAGACTGCATCTCGTTTGCCAGGCGGTGCAGACAGGCCCTTATAAAACATGCATGGCGCGTATTCCCCGGCTATATCTACCTCTGCAATACACAGTCAGAACAATCCAAACACGGGCTGCAGAAAGTACCGATTTGTGCTCGGCTGGCATTCTCCATCATCCTTTGGCAAGGCAATTATTTTATCACGCCTCACACCGCAAACACAGTGGCCAAAACATACACGAAAGCTAATGTACGATCACATCTGGTGTGTGTGCTCCGATGCCTGAACGCGCGGGTTAATAATTCAAAGCCCTGGTTAAGAAGGGAGCCCCCCCTCCCTTATTTAATTATTGACAAGCAACATCTAAACTCTGCGGCTGACCTGAGGGACGGCAGGGAGGGAGGGGAGGTTGGAGGAGGACAAGAAACATATGTCAGGGGGAGAGGAGGAGGAGGGGGAGGGCGGTGGAGGGAGGCAAAATGAAAGTGGGAGAGAGTTAAACAAGAGACAACGGGTTCATGATATCATAGAGAGAACAGATATGAACCCTAAATGAATCCCGAAAGCCTTTAAATTGGAATTTAAAAGGAATTGAGACGGGGCGAGGTAGAGGCGGCGGCTCTGAAACGTATTTCTGCTTTATTTACCAGCCTGCCGCCTGCCTGCCTCTCTGCATCTTTGTTGCTTGGGGCTGCAGAGCTGCTGCTTCACACAGTATTCATTTCAGAGCAATTACCGCCCGCTGCTGCTGCCCCGCTGCCCCCCGTCTGAGTGTACCGGATGGCAGCCTGTCACTTCACCTGCCTATCTGTCACTCAAGAACATGGACACCAAAAAATAAATGAAAATCAAAGAGACTATATTTGCTTTTTTGCCCCCTTTTTCCTCAAGTTTACAGAGAAGCGTGCTTATTATTTGTAGATAAAAGTGCTTCATTTGTTTCACGTCCCACGTTTCCAGCAGATTTTATATACTCAAGCACATAAATATGCTACGTTTGATGTAATCCACCATTATTTACAGAAAGCTATTCACAGGGTCTAACTTCAACATTTTTATCTCCGCCAGGATCCTTTTCTTTATTTGTGGTAAAACCACATTTATGCGACCTTTAGTTTTTGTAGTGGGACAATTTTGTGTTTGTGCACAGCAGTGGTAATCGAGTCACATCACACAACAAGAGGGAAAGTTATGTTTCTAGAGAGCACTTTCAAACTGTCAGGAGAGTTATGACCACTCGTCTTTTTTGAGGCTCCGTGCGTTTCATTGTGATTGCTCGCCTTTGTTAAAAAGACAGTATGAGCTCTTTCAACAGGTGATTTGTTTTTTCTTCATAACTCTGATCCTATATACCCAACAGCCACCTGAAAAGCGCTGGTGCACCTGTTGTATTGATCCGTCTACCTCACACGCTGCCTGTGAAGCCATTAACCTGATCCGTGACAATGTCATTCACCAACATCGGATTATCGGCGCATGTCTCCGCTGCAGTACTTCTACAGATCCTGCATTTACATTCCCCCCCCCCCCCCCCCCCCCACAGACCTTTCACTCGCAGTTAGCTGCTGTTTACATCAATGTCAGGGAAAATCCTTCAAAATAGATGACTTATGGTTTCTGGCCATCACTGCTGTCACACTGGACTGGAATTATGTATTTCCTGGTCAGTTTTGCCTTTTTTATCTGGCTTGACATGCTTTCAAAAACACAGCTAAAACTACTAATCACACTTAAAAAGTGATCGTAAGCAGCTCGAGTGTACTAGGTTGTCAAAGTAACTCTTAACAGGCTGAATACTCAATATTTTGAACAAGGCTGCGTTCACACCAGCCTTGTTCAGTCCTGTTGAACCGAACCCTGGAGCATTAACCCCTTTGGTGCGGTTCAGTTTGGGTTGGTGTGGACGCCGGACTTTAACTTTGGTGCGGGCCTAACAACCGCTCTCTGATCTGCCTCTATAGGGTGTCCTCAGACCGCTGTCAAGTGAACTCTGGAGGGGTTCATATCTGGTGTGAACACAATTCAAGCCAATAACAGGAAGCGTAAACATTTTTTCATTGGTTATGAAAGGACACAAATGAATAAATAAATAAAAAAGGTTTGCTCTGGTGAACTAGTAGCCTATTTGCGCTTTTGCCACAACTTAATTTGATAATTTTACTGTTCATCAGACCAGAGCTAGCTAGCTAAATAACTAGCTAGCTAGCTAAATAACTAATACATTACATTACAGTCATTTAGCAGACGCTTTTATCCAAAGCGACTTACAATAAGTGTATTCAACATCGGTTTTCGAGAGAACTAGTCACCAGAAGTAATAAGTGCATGTTCTTTCCTCAAACAAGCATCTAAGAGCATAAACCAGAGCCAACGTACAGTGCAGAAACAAACGAATGCAATAAGTGCCACAAACTAATATAAAAACAATAAGTGCAATAAGCTAGTATGAATATAATAGATGCTAAGTAAGTGCTAAGCGGAAGGCTAAGGGTAGGCCTTCTTGAAGAGGTGAGTTTTCAGCCTGCGCCGAAAGATGGGCAGCGACTCTGCCGTCCTGACGTCAGTGGGGAGTTCATTCCACCACTGAGGGGCCAGGACAGAAAACAGCCGCGACCGGGTCGATCGGCCGCAGGGACCTCTGAGCGACGGGGCAACCAGTCGCCCCGAGGTAGCAGAGCGAAGTGGTCGGGCGGGGGTGTAGGGCTTGACCATGGCCTGGAGATAGGAAGGAGCTGTTCCTTTCACTGCCCTGTAGGCTAGGACCAGAGTCTTAAACTGGATGCGGGCTCTTACAGGTAGCCAGTGTAGAGAATGGAGAAGGCAAGTTGTGTGGGAGAACTTGGGGCGATTGAACACCAGGCGAGCTGCAGCTTTCTGGACAAGCTCCAGAGGTCTGATGGCCGACGCCGGGGCTCCGGCAAGTAGTGAGTTGCAGTAGTCCAGGCGGGAGATGACAAGAGCCTGGATTAGCACCTGCGCCGTCTCATCAGTGAGGAAGGGGCGAATCCTCCTGATGTTGTAGAGCAGGAATCTGCAGGAGCGTGTAACCGATGCAATGTTTGCTGAGAGCGACAGTTGGTCATCCAGGGTCACACCCAGGTTTCTCGCAGTCCGAGTTGGCGTCACCATGGTATCATCAATGGTGATGGACAGGTCTCGGTGCGGGCAACCCTTCCCCGGGAGGCACAGTAGCTCGGTTTTGTCCAGGTTGAGCTTGAGGTGGTGTGTCGTCATCCACTTCGAGATGTCAGCCAAGCACGCAGCGATGCGTGCCTCCACTTGAGTGTCCCCGGGGGGAAATGACAAGACCAGCTGGGTGTCATCGGCATAACAATGGTAAGAGAAGTCATGCGAGCGAATAACAGAACACAGAGATGTTGTGTAGAGCGAGAAGAGAAGGGGGCCCAGGACTGAGCCTTGTGGAACCCCCGTAGTCAGCATGCGTGGTTCCGACACAGCCCCCCTCCATGACACCTGGTAGGATCGACCTGTCAGGTAGGATGCAAACAGGGAGAGTGCAGAGCCTGAGACGCCCATCCCCTCGAGGGTGGATAGGAGGATCTGGTGGTTAACAGTGTCAAACGCCGCAGACAGGTCCAGGAGAATCAGGACAGAGGAGAGAATTAGCTTTCGCTGCGTGAAGCGACTCCGTCACCGCAAGGAGGGCTGTCTCAGTCGAGTGACCCACTTTGAACCCGGACTGGTGGGGGTCCAAGAGGTTGTTTTGGTGGAGATAGGAGGATAGTTGAGTAAAGACAGCACGTTCAAGTGTTTTGGAAAGAAAGCGTAGAAGAGAAACCGGTCTGAAGTTCAGAGGGGTCAAGTGATGGTTTTTTCAGAAGGGGGGTGACTCTAGCAGTCTTGAAAGCCGTGGGAAAGCATCCTGAAACAAGAGATGTGTTGGGGGGGGGGGGGGGGGGGGGTTGGAGGAGTGAAGAGAAAGTTTCGAAGACTTTTTTAGGATTGGAAGCAGAGGTTAGGATTTTGGAGCGAAAGAAAGCAGCTTTAGCAGTAGAAAGAGCAGTGGAAAAAGTGGAAAGAAGAGCTTGGAAGTTAAGAAGGTCCCCCGGGAGTTTGCCTTTTCTCCATTTACGCTCAGCCTCTCTTAGGCTCCGTCTGTCAGTACGCACTGAGTCCGACAGCCACGGGGCAGGTGGGGTTGGCCGTGCAGGCCTGGAGGTGAAGGGACAGAGGTTGTCCAAAGAAGAGGAAAGGGTGGAGAGGAGAAGATCAGTAGCAATATCAGGAGATAGGAGAGAGAAGGATTCAGGGTCAGGGAGAACAGAGGTAACAGAAGAAGAAAGATCAGCCGGGGAGAGGGAGCGGAGATGACTACGGGTAGAAACCATGTGGGTAGGTCGTGGAAGTACGGGGGGAGAGGAGAGGGAGAGGGAGTAAGACATGAAATAGTGGTCAGAGAGCTGGAGGGGAGTGACGGAGAGGTTAGCAGTAGAACAGTGTCTAGTGAAGATAAGATCCAGCTGGTTGCCTTGTGGGTAGGAGGAGAAGAGGAGTGGAAAAGGTCAAAGGAGGAGAGGAAGGAAAGAAGCGGTTCTAATTTATCAATCTGGATGTTAAAGTCTCCGAGCAGGATGAGTGCGGAGCCATCATCATGGAAGTGCGAGACTAATGTGTCGAGATCTTCCAAGAACTCACCAAGAGGGCCTGGTGGGCGATACACAACAGCAATGGTGAGCTTGACTGGATAAGTGACAGTAACCGCATGAAATTCGAAAGAGGACGGGGAGAAGTGAGGAACCGAGACAAGAGTGTATTTCCATTTTGGGAAAATTAGCAGGCCAGTACCACCACCCCGCCTTGCAGCTCTGGGAGTGTGAGAGAAAGAGTACACTTCTGACAGAGCTGCAGGTGTGGTGGTATTTTCTGGCGTGATCCAGTTCTCAGTTAGAGCAAGAAAGCTGAGAGAGAGCAAGGAAGCGTAGCCCGAGATAAACTCAGCTTTCGGCACTGCCGACTGGCAATTCCAGAGCCCCCCCCCCCCGCTACCACTTGCTCAACATGAGCTGAGAGAGGATAAATGAGGTTAGCAGGGTCACGGCACCTGGGAGTGGCCCAATGTCTATGTGACCACCGAGCAGAGGAGAGGACCGGAATCGGATGCAAACACATGGTTTGAAAAATAAAAATGAGGTTGCTACACGTTCGATAAGTCTTAGCTTGACGAAGTCGGGCTTGAAAAAGTCGGCTTGTTGCCTTTGTTCGCCCTAGCCTTCGTTTGCCTGACGCTTCCAACCTACAGAAGTGCTTAAGGACAGCAATCTACTGATTGTCTGCCAGGAGTGTAGGCTCCTCCCTTGCAATTAGCAAAGCTATTCAGCAGCTGAGACTAAATCACACCTCCTCAGACATAGCTAGTTCCCGCGGTCCCTCCACCTGACTCCTCATCGCTAGAGACTACTTCACTGGTAAGAAGAGCAGTTGGCAGCTCCGTGTCCACTGGTTACATTTTCTGTAAACAGTGGAGCATGGTGAAATTAGCAAGCTAATTAGCTAACTAACCATCTGCTAAATGAGTATAATTTCACAAATTTGTTTCATCCACACTAGGAAATAAATGTCCTCCCCCGTAAATAAGAATTGTCTGTCCCGGGAGCAGAAGCACACTATCCAGGGAATCCTGGTACATTGACTTGTTTTTAAGGTATAACTTCAGCAACAGTCAAAACACATGATTCATTATATATGAAGCAACGCTAAATGCAACATGAAGAAATGTGCATAGACCGAAGGGTTCCCAACACATAACTTTTTGTGGTGGCGGGCGTGGGTGGCTCAGCTGTGGAGGGGACGGAGTGTGGGAGTGGTTCAGGGAACGGTGCCGGGAAGAGACTTAATTAGGCGCAGCTGAAACTGATCCTGATTAAGTCTCTCTTACAGCTGTATTTAATCAACAGTAGCGACGGAGGCGAGAGGGACAGCTCGGGACGAGCACAGAGAGACACGGGAACGGACAGAACGGGAGAGGACTGGAAACCTCCCGCGGCGTGTGCTCGGAGGCAAGACAGGAGAGCACACGGCCAAGCTAGTCCGATTCCTTACCAATAAAGAACATTGCAAACCGTCATTTAACCGTGTGCTGGCGTCATTGTGCTCATCAGACCCACCGGGTAGCAGGGAGCCTGTTACACTTTTGTTTCCAATTTCTGGCCCGTTTGAGTTTTGTCTTTTTGAATGCAAACCGGACCAGTAAGAAAATGTGAACAATGCATCATCCTCGTATTGATTTGATTCATGAACCGGACCTTTAGGTGTGAACCAGCCCTAAAAAACTGAACACTATTTGCTAGTTCCACTGAAAGCAAATCTACTGTTTGGACAAAGAGTGCAAAGGTTAGCAGCGAAAACTAGTAATCTTAAATTAAACATGAAGTGTCTTCAAAAACTTTGAAGCTCACGTTATCCAAAAACTCATTCCCCGAAGGAGAAAGCTAAAATTATACACCCAACAAAGTAGAATAACAGACTGCTCAGCTGTGGCTTTCAAGATCCTCCTCGGCTGTCTGACAAAAGACAGCTTTCACACCTCCCTGCAACAAGTGTAATAAGAGAGGAGACCATGGAGGCAGATGAGAGGGACGACAGCAAGCAAGAGGGGGACAGAATTGATTATATGGAGATCTGTTGTGTTACAAAGCAGAAAAGGGATGGGATGAAAAAGGAGAACAAGACAGGAACGGTAGATGGGAAGAGAGTGTAACCTACTTTTCTCTCGTTTCCACATGTCAGCACCACAACTAGCAGCCACACCACCATAATTACGCTTCAGTAACCACAGAGCCTCCTGTGGTGGTGAATACAAAAACACAAACACACACACACACACACACGCAGCAAATATTCACTGCAAACTGATATACTTCAGGAATTCTGTGAATTAACATCAATTTGTGTTACAAGACTGACACGATTCCTAGAGGTACTGGCAGACAAAGTCGTTAAAGAATCCTCCCGACATAAAGCAACGCATCCTCTTACAACAAGTTTGTAGAACTGTTTGTAACAAGCAATCAGTGCGCCTTCACAGGCCCCTGCAGTGTTCAGGCAACAAAATGATTTGGTAAGGTTTAGGAAAAGATCGTAGATTGGGTTAAAATGCATGCAGAAGTGGCGATACGGAAGTACGAGAGTAACGTGACAAATGAGTCAACATTAACTTCTGGTTTCACACAAGACACGAACAACGGCCTCCTGGGTGAAAGTCCGGTGTTTTTAGACCCATCCGTTCACGCCGACCTCCTCCTAGCGCTGACTTCGTCGCTTTTTATGCTGAGTCACCTGTCCGGGCTCATGATTCCGAGGGTTACTTACGGATTGATAATGTGGGTTTTGTACGAATATTAGTGCATTACTTTTTGTAGGTATAGCTACCAACAGTGTATGACAACCGGCAAGTCTAACATATCAGAACCACTTGGACACCGACAAAAAAGTTTGTCCCCACATTGCATTTGGAATGTGTCCTCCATGACTTCATATGATCACACAAAAACTCTCCACCTTCCACATAACTCCCATAGCATGTGCTTTGGGACAAAGTCAGCCATGTTGTAAAGAGGCATTAACAGATTTGTTAGCATGAGCTCTAATAGTGTTGCTGACTCTTGGCTCGACAAACAGCTCCAGCATCTTCAGAGTCTACCACCACAGTGTGATATGTATCAACCAAATTGCAAAAGCCCCACGGTTCCCCCGCTGAGCTGCACACAACACATCCCATAATTACGGGATGGCCACAGTAAGTCAGATCGCCAAATCCCTGCATGGATTTCGAAACATTTGGGATAGGCATGAAAGCCTGTGTTTCCACTAATCCTATGTTTCTACATTCTCCGTGGGATTTAGAGCTCTGTGTGTGTATTGTGACCGCAGACAGTGCGGCACTTCAGAGGACAAGACGAGTGAAGACCAGGGCAGAGGGCCAGGCTACACAACACATTAATAATCCATCCAAAAACTCATTTTCCCACAGTCCCCTCTGGCAGGACATTACTTTTGTGAACGGCTTGTTTGTGTACCGTGTAGTCTGAATATTATGTCCAAGTGCGTGCTTGTGAGAGCTAGTAAACATCCTTATGTCGTCTAGATATTATAAATGTATATGTATGTGCATATGTACCTGTATACGTGTGTTTTATTACAGCCTTGCCAATACAGCCAGGCTGTCATGTGCCACAGCTGGACCGAGAAATAAAGAGGGAGAGAGAGGAAGTCGAACAGAGGGAGAGACATAAATCTTACGTGCAGAGGATTAATGTCGTGGTCTCAACAAAAGCTATTTTTCCTTTTCCTGAATCAGGAGGTTAATCGTGTTACCTGTGAAAGCAGCGGGTAATAGTACACAACGGTACCTCCGAAAAATAGGACAAGGAGTAATACAACACAAGGCGTGTGGGAGGGGGGGGGGGGGGGGCGTTTCATAGAAGAAGAGGGGGGAGAGAACATTCTGGAGGAACAGCCACCCTCGGGCGCTGCCATGTACATGTAGGACGACAAGGAAAAGAACCAATAAAACAATCTGTACAGTTGGAGCGACTTTCCACTCCTAATCCCTCGCTTTAACCCACTCTGGCTGACGCTATGTAGGAAGCCCACCCACAGCGGCTTGTGGTGTGCTATTCAACAATCTGTACATCACATTCAATCTTGTTTTTGACTTAATAGCAGGCAAGGATATTGTGTCCTGTCACATATGTAAAGTCAAGTATTTTCTTTCATTAAAAGGTCGACTCCCTCTGCGTTCTTTTTCAGGGTTACCAAAGTTAGCTTAGCAATGAGGCTATGAATAATGTGAATGCTAGCACTAGCCGAGTCAACGTTAGCTGTGCTGAGTTTGGGAATAACTAAGAGTTGGATCACATTTTTTTGAAGTACGTATACTCCGTACCTATACGTATAACAGTTTCAGTTCCCAGTGGTAAAGGGCTGTCTGACGGAAAGGTGGGTGCTTCACGTTGCCACAAGGCTCCATTGCCAAAACAAAGTAATTGTCGCTCACAGAACACACGAGCTGCTGGTCTACTGCTGCCTTGATAGGTTAGTTTGTGATTCTTTGTTTGTGCTATTGTGTGACTTTCGGAATCAAACTAACGTGGCGTCCACAGCTGTACATTGCTTAGCTTCCGTGCCGGTGCTCCTGTTTGCTTCTCCAAACTGGGAACAGGTAGATCACAACCTATGTTACTGTATGTAACCCACTGACTATATAAGGATACATGCATATAAATGTAGCAACTTTATCATGCAGAAACCTACATCAGGCTAAGATTTGAATACACAAGGAACACCACTGAAAAGCTACAAAATGACATAAAAACCTCAAAATAACATACAAATAATGGACCTAATGACAATCTTTCCCGAACCTTATTAACAGTTTATATACCATACCATTGTCACCGTGCACATCTATTGTAGACAGTGAGATAGAAATCAATAATCAACACTTTTGGATGCTGTTCAGTGTTGTCTTTTCTTGGCTTGTTCAGCCATGGCCGCTCATGCTGTGTTCATAGAGCTGCGGTTACGATGCATGACCTTTAATTCATTCCATCGTTCCAAACAAGCAGCTGCAAGAAAGAATCATGCATCACTTCCTGTACACAGAACAGTTCGAAATCTTTCTAAATCCTAAAGACCTTCCACACACCAGATGTTCAGACAGCGAAAAACAACAGATTTCATGAACTGGCAATAGATTTGTTTTTATGAAAACCACCTTCCTGATTCTATCATCTTCACTGAAGGACCAACGCTGAACCAGACACTTTAAGAAATGAGCTGATTCTTCAAAGAAAAGAAGAAAAAAAAATCCCTCTGACAGTCAGACTCAGGAGGGAAGGGAGGTCAACGTGATTCATAGATATTCATAAATAATCCATCAAGATGAAGACAGGGGACCGTGGCTGCTTTTACATAAAGCATTAACATAACGGTTGGATTCCAGCAGATTGTGTCACGATCTGATGGAGCTCAATCACATCTTGTACGTGCATCCTGACGGTTTCTCTTCCCCCATTGCCAAAACACACTTTGGCGCACGCAATGTGACATTGGCATCTTTTAAAATAACCGCCTGGAATGAACCCCCCCCTTCATCTTTCCCTTATCCTGACACAACGTATTTTTGATCAACGTGTCACCTGGCTGTTTTGATCAGAGCACAAACGTCGTCTTTTCTGCTCGCCTAGCTGCAAAATGTTTAGACTGCGATCAAACGCGTCCCCGTTCGCCTTTAGATGACGGTAGTTCAAAGCGTTCTGCATATAGTTACACATTATTGGATCTACGCTTCTTTGCTTTGCCTGACTGTACGTCAATCAAGGTTGAGTGTCCATATAACATGCAAAGAGGCTCATTGACAGGAAGGGAGATAAAAGAAAAGAAGGGAAGCAATGATGGACAGAAAGCTGAAATGACAGAGAGGAAGAAGCAGATACTGGCAGCACGGGGGACAGGCCAATTTAATCTTCCTGAGCACCTTTTATTTCCAGCCAGTTTGCCAGTGTTTAAAGTAGACGTGTGGCGTGGCGCTGTGTCATTATGAGTATTGCCTGATACGGGTCCTCGGGGATTCGCAGTGTAATTAGCTAGCGTGGCGGCTGAGACACTATCACGGAGCCTGATCTGCATCTGAGACACTGCGGGGAGGGTTTAAAAGGGCCCGGCTCCCCAACTTCAATTACCTGCTCCGCCCGCTGCCTGGAACACAGTCAGCCAAAAGAAATGACATTATCTGCTCCGATGTAGTATTATTTCACGGCCTTTCTCTGTGCCGGTGTCATCTTTTATCTCTTTGAGGCCGGGCCCTCTTCTTTGTAATTATTAGAAAGAGGTGAAGGATTGATGGAGGGATAGATAGAGCCTCCCAGAGTGCCAGGAGCACGGATGATGAAGCACTGAAAATCCATCAGCCGGTTGGCCGGACGGAAGCTCGAATGGATTCCAACATCGTCTGCTCGGGGGATGAAGGCCAGGGTCAGACTCCACTGTAAATTCTGCCGGTAAATGTTGTCTGGCGAGCATTTACACCTCACACAACACGACTTCAGGCTGCTGCACCGTGGACCGCTTTGTACACCGGCTGCCTCAAACTGAAAGACACGGATCTCATTTATGACCAAAGTATTAGAGACATTCTTTGTTACAAAAAAAGGGATTTCACTGAATTTTGTTCACCTTGGTTGTTACCTTGGCAACAACAACTCTTTCCCGCCCATTCTCCAAACTATTTAAAGGGTCCCACCAGTGTTTTTTAAAGCCCTTTCCCAATGCTCAATCCATGTGTCTGCGGTGCGTTCAAGTGCTGCGGGAACCAAATGCTCCCAAATTCACATCAGCGTGTTTGTTTGCCGCTGCTTTTCAGACAGTGTGCAGCGGCCGACACCGAAGCCTGAGATGTCAACAGTAGCAGATTATGAAAACATCAAAACAGAATATTGAACTCAAGTCAGACACATCTGTTTAATCCTGTAACTGGATGTCAGTGACGTGCACACACTGTGCTCCCGCATGCTAATGCAGAACCTCCTGAAACAAAAGCACAAGTAAGAAAATACTGAAAGTTGCTGCTCCAACTTTTCCTGATATCCTCCGTAATTTTTCTGCAAGTTTTGGATGTTTTCCCACAAGCAACCAAGCTTGACATTAATTTGGGGGGGGGGGGGGGGGCGAACGACTCTCTTCTCTGTTGCTGCACCATTTCCAAGTGGCCGGACGAGACGGTTGGATTCTTCCATGAAAATATCGCCTCGTGCAGTTTCAACACCTTTCAGAATCAGTCTACGAGTGATTTCAGCCGACACGTACCACGATAGAAATGTCAGCTTTCAAGACGGAACCACTCTGCTCACTGCATCTCCCCAAGAGTGCGTTAGTGGAGGGCATCTGGATTGAAACGGCAGGCACAACTCTCAAAGTTTCAACTTTATGTAAGTGAGTGCTACTTGATCCATTTCTGCTGAATTTAGCAGTTGACACAAACAACAAAGTAATGTTCTTGTGGGGCATTTTTATTTCCCGGTAAGACAAAAATGGACCAAATCTGCTCTGGAGTTTGTAAAACAGAGCAGCATGACAAGAGATGAGGAGACTGATACGTCTGCTCTATGAAGTCATCAATGTAATGTGTGCATGCCGTTAATAAAGACTTATCGGATTTTTCGTCAGATGGCAGAAGAGCAGAAATGAGGAAATGGACTGTGTGGATATGAGACGCGCAGAGAGCAGCACAACAATGTAACGGAGGAGGCTTTTCCAAAAGGGCTCTGAACATGACCTCCAACACAGCGGCAGATGCTTTTCATCACTGCTGCTGATTTTATGTCAGCGAGGCAGTGAAAAAGCACAGACAGACGACCGCACTGCAGATTACATACGCTTTCGGTCTTTAAACACACACACACACACACACACACACACACACACACACACACACACAGGGCCGAGGGATGTGAACAGTACATGTGTTGTGTCAACACGTTCTCACTCCTAACTCGACACATATGGACGCTTTGTCAGATACTTTTTAATGCAGTAGCATCTTAGTGTCATTTTGCAACGTGCAGGACAGGGGTGTTAGTGTAGACAGTGCAGGCGATGTGGTTGCACTGGGCCCCATGGGTGGTTGGGGGGGGTTAAGTGAAGAACAGGCTCTTATGGTGATTCTGATTGTCCCCGAGGAAATACGCCCGTCTTTAAAAAGTAACTCATATTAAATTTACAATGATGCCATTTGCTATTTATCCCTTTGAAAAGGCAAACCCACCTCCATCATGGGTTTAATTTGTTTGTAAAATAGTAAGTACTGAGAAAAACAACAACTGATAAACTACAACAATAAAATGAATACCAATAATAATAACAAACAACATGAATTAATAAATATTTTCTTCAGTATTTTTGTCAAATACAGATAAGCAATGATGTATGCTGATGTTGTCCAATGTCAAGTCTCTATTTGATCATGCGATGATATGTGTGTGTGTGTGTGTGTGTGTGTGTGTGTGTGTGTGTGGGTGTGTGTGTGTGTGTTTCCTAACCGGTATAAATAGCAGTGTTCCCCATCAATTAATTAGACTATGGCGGCCCGCCACAGATTCATAATGAACTATTTTTACACTTCTCACCCAGTGGGCTGGCTGGTGGTTGACGTAACGTTACGCATGTTACCTTTATACTTGGTAAGGTTTATGAAAAGGGGTTTGGGTTAAAATAAGTAATATAAATAAGCTTATCTAACTTTAGTTACGTATGTAAGTTAAGTACGCTCCGCCGTGGTAGAAGTTAAGTAAGGTACATACCTGACATAAGTCGGGTATGTTACATATTCTAACTTCTGTACGCAACGTTGACTTTTGGTTTTACATGACTTGAACAGCGGCCCCCTGGGTGAAAGTCCTGTGTTAGGACTTTGTTGCTCTTTATACTACGTCACTAAAGTCAGCCAGCGTACATGCAGAACTCACGCTACAGAGTCACAGTTTGAAGCGCAGGACCGACCAAGCTTCCACATTTGACGAGCTGGTAGTGAGAAGGCCCTGGTTGTGTGTGTGCGTACCTGTTTGTGCACTACCCCTGTGTTTGTGTGCATGTGTGTGCTTATGTTGGGACGTGGGAGGATGACTCAGACAGCAGGTGAATCACTTCAGGCAAACACACTATCATATTCTCACACACACACACAGTGGGGTGTCAAGGCTAGCCTCCAGAGAGGATAGCACATACTGTAACTCCTCCACCCGATTTAGTTCATTTAACCCTCCACTGACACACACACACACACACACACACACACACACACACACCAACTCAGACATCCTGTTTAGCCAACAGATATTAATACAGAACATAATGTGATGTGTGTAAACAGCCGAGGGAAGAGGCCAGAGGTTCACAACCACAACGGGGTCACGCGCGGAGTTGACCGTCCATTAGGGCCAGATTACTGGAGGACTTGGTAGAGCTGCATGTGGATGAATGAATGTGAGCGTGTGCATGTTTAATGCAGACCACAGGTCAGCCATGTGTCAGCGTCCGTCCGTGCGCGCGTGTCCCGAGTTTGTTCAAATGCCATTAAAGGTCAGCTGTAGCCGAGGCCCAAGTTTTTGCTCAGACAGCGAAACCATGACATGCATGCACTTCAGACACACACACACACACACACACACACAGTGAGTGTATGCGATGCAGACCACATGCAGACAGCAAACCTTTTGATTTTGCATTCATATATGCGTGAGAGAGACATCAATACGCCAGAGGCGTTTCATATCGGCCACCACGGAAGCACTGCACTCTGCTTCCTCATGACACAGTGAGGAGGAGTAAATAACATCAACTGACCTTAAAAACCTTCTCTGCTCTGCATTTATATCACTAAAGGCTAAAACAAAAAGGCTCACAACAATGCAGGTGGCTTTGGTTCAGAGCGTCAGCTAGAACCCCGACATCACTTCTATGGTGGACGAGCACTGTTCTCATGAAGCTCCAGTCTAGCGTTTCATATTCAGACCACAGTTGGAGGATTACACTACGCCGCCACTGAATGTTTTTGGCCGCTCCAACGTTTTGAAGATGTGGGTTCTCTTCACACTGTCTTTGTGAATAATACGTCTTCCTGTTGGTCTGGGGAGAGAGCAAAGCGTCATGTGTGGCCTCTGAAATACACGGTGTCACCAGCTGGACAGCAGGGAGCTTTAATGGGAGCGCCAAACACACACAAAGCAGAGGTTCATTATTATTAAACTCTCAGAGCAACTGACGTAGAATAAAGAGGGAGTAAGTCTGTGTAGCCGGTTGAAGCAGAGGTTTGATGGGTGAAACAAAGACTTTCATCCAAAAAGCGCTGGTGTGTCCGGTGTGAAACCAATCAACCAAGTAACCGTACTTTTGTTACATAACTTCCATACTTTACTAACGCCCATTTAGAAAATTAACCAAGTACTTTTGTTACATAAATAAACCCCAAAACTAAGTAAAACTACGGTGGAAGTTTATTTAGAAAAAACAAACTGACACTCGCCACTGACGAAGCATTGGTTTGTTTCCACCTCTATACATTTTTTAGTGCCAATATGTGAGGGCATTACTGCTGTGAACAAAAACAATTACAGCCACAAACGTACATTAACACTAAATCAGAGGTTTCTCTGTCACAAGCATTCAATCCCGTGAGGCCCCACGGGCTCCCTCCATCATTTTGAGAGCGGATAAAATGTCCTCAACTGAATAAATCACGCAGCTGCCAGTGGGGCCACAGTGTTTCAGCAGGCGGGCGACTCGGCGCAATTACGGCGCAGACCTTTAACTGAGGACCTTGTCTGGAAGAATAATGTGACGGCGCTGAATGAGAGAACTACGGAGAGACGGATGCGGCGGGGTGTGGTCACGGCGCAGCTATTCAGGATGTGAGGGGATGATGACGCGGGGAGACAAGAGATTAAAAGGAGCGCCGGGCGCACCGAGGGGCTGTTAGGGATGTAAAATATTCACGATACGCCTAAATGATTGAGTGAGTGAGCGAGGGACTTCACATTACCCCTCATCATCTGTATTCTCCTTCAGTCCAAGGATACAAGCATGAGAGGGACGAGAGCGGGAAGGACAAGAGAGGTGAGGGTCGAATTTAGCCTCGTCCTCCTCATCTCACTGACACTACTACATCTGGATTATGCTTCTCAACGAGCCTCCTTCACAGCGATTCCAGCCGTGATTGGATGCCCCCTCTGACCAGATGAGCGTCAACCCTCTGAACTGCAAAACCCTCCAGTGGGATTGAAAAGCATGTATCATTCAGACGATCGCCAGAACTACACCGCTCATCATAGCCAGAAGCTGTCAAACCCGTCATTATCGTCAGACTCTTCCCTACGGTCCTTGAACACATCATGTGCGACGAAGGCTTTCGTCAGAAAAAAGCAACCAAAACGAAGCTTAAAATTGTGATATTTAATCAAAAACATTTTATTCTACATGTCTCAATTCAAATGTGCCGTGATTGATTCATCTGAGACCAACAGTCACGAGACAGAAACTCAGTGAAATTTAGACTGAACTGCCGGCTGCTGAACACTGAGCGGAGAGGAGAGGAGAAGAGAAGAGAAGAGAAGAGAAGAGAAGAGAAGAGAAGAGAGGAGAAGAGAAGAGAGGAGAAGAGAAGAGCGGAGAAGAGAGGAGAAGAGAAGAGAGGAGAGGAGAAGAGAAGAGAAGAGAAGAGCGGAGAAGAGAAGAGAAGAGAAGAGAAGAGAAGAGAGGAGAAGAGAAGAGAAGAGAAGAGCGGAGAAGAGAGGAGAAGAGAGGAGAGGAGGAGAGAGGAGAGAGGAGAGGAGAAGAGAAGAGAAGAGAAGAGAAGAGAAGAGAAGAGAAGAGAAGAGAGGAGAAGAGAAGAGAAGAGCGGAGAAGAGAGGAGAAGAGAAGAGAGGAGAGGAGAAGAGAAGAGAAGAGCGGAGAAGAGAAGAGAAGAGAAGAGAAGAGAAGAGAGGAGAAGAGAAGAGAAGAGAAGAGCGGAGAAGAGAGGAGAAGAGAGGAGAGGAGGAGAGAGGAGAGAGGAGAGGAGAAGAGAAGAGAAGAGAAGAGAAGAGAAGAGAGGAGAAGAGAGGAGAGGAGAAGAGAAGAGAAGAGAAGAGAAGAGAAGAGAAGAGAAGAGAAGAGAAGAGAGGAGAAGAGAAGAGAAGAGCGGAGAAGAGAGGAGAAGAGAAGAGAGGAGAGGAGAGGAGAGGAGAAGAGAAGAGAAGAGAAGAGAGGAGAAGAGAGGAGAGGAGAAGAGAGGAGAGGAGAAGAGAGGAGAAGAGAGGAGTGGAGAGGAGAAGAGAGGAGTGGAAAGGAGAGGAGAAGAGAAGAGAGGAGTGGAGTGGAGAGGAGTGGAGAGGAGAGGAGAGGAGAGGAGAAGAGAAGAGGAGAAGAGAGGAGAAGAGAAGAGAAGAGAAGAGAGGAGAGGAGAGGAGAGAAGAGGAGAGGAGAGAAGAGGAGTGGAGAGGAGAGGAGAAGAGAAGAGCGGAGAAGAGAAGAGAAGAGAAGAGAAGAGCGGAGAAGAGAGGAGAAGAGAAGAGAGGAGGAGAGAGGAGAGAGGAGAGGAGAAGAGAAGAGAAGAGAGGAGAAGAGAGGAGAGGAGAGGAGAAGAGAAGAGAAGAGAAGAGAGGAGAAGAGAGGAGAAGAGAGGAGAAGAGAGGAGAGGAGAGGAGAAGAGAGGAGAGGAGAAGAGAGGAGAGGAGAGGAGAAGAGAGGAGTGGAGAGGAGAGGAGAAGAGAAGAGAGGAGTGGAGTGGAGAGGAGAGGAGAGGAGAAGAGAAGAGAAGAGGAGAAGAGAGGAGAAGAGAAGAGGAGAAGAGAGGAGAAGAGAAGAGAAGAGAAGAGAGGAGAGGAGAGGAGAGAAGAGTAGAGGAGAGGAGAGAAGAGGAGAAGAGAAGAGAAGAGAAGAGAAGAGAAGAGAAGAAAAGAGAAGAGAGGAGAGGCTGGAAGTGTAAATAGTTCAATATGTAGCACTGGAGCCTCCTTTCTTCCCAACATAGGTAACACTTGTTGGCACTTGGAATAATGCTAGATATGTAGTTTCCATTGTTGTCAAATTTTTATAAAATAAATGATATAATAATTAATTTTCTTTTTGTGATTTATGTAATTATAACTGTGTTATACTGCATAAAAGACATGTTTGAGCTCTTTCTGCTTCTAGCCATGGTTGTGTTGTTTCCATAGAGGTGCAGGGCTTACATTATATATTGCAGTGAAAGACGAGGCCACAGAGAGTAAAATGTGACGGGAGCAAAAATACGCCCCAAACCTGCTCAGGGGTCAGAGCGTTAAGCAGCTGAACAGTCAGATAGTTAGGGGAGGTCATAATTAAACTTCACATTAAAATGCAGACGGCGTCGTCGAAACTGCAATTGAACGGGGAAAATCTCAGCCGTGACAATCAGCGCGCTGGTTTACCAACAAGTGCTGGATTTTGACTTCCATTTAGATAATTCTGACATCCTCAGCTGCCCCGATTCTTGCTTTTATCAACCGCCAGAAATAAACTTCTACTTTTTATCTTCCTTATCAGATAATTGCGCTGGTCCCATGAATCTGTTTAATCTGAAATTGTTGCCTCGGCAGCACTGCTTGGAAACTTGTGTGTGCGCGCACACACACACACACACACACACACACAGTGCTGCTAGGTGTGAGCTTATCCAATTCATTGTTTCCGTAACAACGCTGATTGAAAAGGATCAAATTTAATGCAATCAACCCCCTTGAGAAATCAGGAGGCACAAATGTTGAATTTTAAGTATGAGGAGCCCGGTGGAGGCACAGCGGAGCATCAAACGCGTAAAGGGGTTTTAACGGGGAGAAAAGGTTTATCACAAAGTGCTTTGGTAGGCGACAGCAGACATGAATACGTGAAGACAAAATAAGAAAGAATCACGAAGGAGAGATAAGAGTGTGCTGTTGATTAATGTTACTGATCACAGACTGTCTCTCAGTCGCCACGCCGTCACAATAAACTGCTCTGGACCAGAATCTGACAAAGAGACGGAGTGGGAGTTTACAGCTACAGACACTCTGGAGACACGCACGCCAAAAGATACAGACACATACAGACACATTAAGGTCCACAAACACACACAGAGGGACAGAGTGAAAACAGAGTGGAATCACAGCCAACCTGAGCCTAAAGGCTTATCTTCACCATGTGTCAGTAAGTCACACACACACACACGCACACACGCACACACACACACACACACACACACGCACACACACACTCAAACACACACTCTGAGATTTGCCGGCTGGTGAAATCAAGCTGGCTTTGTGACTGTAAGTCCTGAAAATTAGATAGCTTGCTAGCTGCCATTGCTGCCCATTGAGGGATCACACCCACACACACACACACAAAGACACACCACACACTCACGCACACGTGTACACATACACACACTGATTATAAGGACACCTAAATCTTCTCCTGCTCTTGTCCCCGGCTCACCGCTCTCCTGGCATGTGCTACTGCCGACTTGATTACATTCATATGGCTGTGTTAGTGTGTGTGTGTGTCTGTGTGTGTTTGTGTGTGTGGCCTGATCCTCCAGATATCCAGAATCACTGCTGCAATCTGTTGCATGGATGGATGGATGGATGTGAGGGAGGAAGGGATGGAAAACATACCACAGGAAAAACTAATTACAGAACAGAAGGTCCTTGGGCGAAGAAACACACACACACACACACACACACACACACACACACACACACACACACACACTCGCTCTGCCCCTGTCTCAGTTTCTCTCTCTGTCTCCGCCAGACTCTCGGTATGACACACATGCAGTGAAGGATGGGGCATCCCTGATCCCCTGCCACCTTTACCTCCATAAAAAAATAACTGCCGCGTGATTGGACGATCATCACAATGCACTCATCTCTACTGTCGTAAAAAAGGTGAAATACAATTGGTCACTTCATAAAAAGGCCAAGGATTGTCCCTGAAGACCAGACAACATGGCCGACGGATCCAGAATATACTGAATCTCTCTCACACACACACACACACACACACACACACACACGCACACACATCCAAGATTTCTTTTTAAAACACGCATTTGTCCGTGCAGACTAGAACCATCCGACAAATCTGATTTGACCACATCTTTTTACTGCAGAGACATTTAGTGCCACGAACGCTTCCTGGAGGCTTTTTTCTGTGGACGCCCGTCGTATCGAGGAGACAGAGCTCTGGTGGGGAATAAACACCACAATAAACGAGACAGCCAGACTCCGCGCTTTTGAATTCACATCTCGGCTGGAGTCATTATCCCGCCGGCACGGTCAGTGGACTCACACGGTGTTTTCCAGCAACATAAAATAAGTTGTTGTTGTATTCTATGTTTGGTCAAATGTGTCTATTCTCCATGCAGGGTTTGTACAAGACAACTGATTCATGTGTTTTTCGGACAATATTCAATCCAAACAGCTGATCGGGACGAGACGATGAGATGTCGCAAAAGGCGCGAGAGAACGTATCAGCGCGCCGTTACAATGGCTTCACCGGAGTCGTGAGTCGAGTCTCAAACGCAGGGCGGTGTATGGCCGAGAACGTGGAGATGCACTATGTATCATGACATGATTCAATACATTGCAATATATTGCAATGTATTGCAATTTTCTGAACCTAATTTTAGTAAAAACACACAGCAACACACCGCCTTATGCAGAAAAAGAGAGTAGAAAACATTTTCTGTGCAGTGGGACCTGCATTTTCTATTCATCACAGTTCCTGTCACATCCAACAGCAATCTGAGCTGCTTCCTGCCAACAATCTTTGCATGTGAAGCTAAAATCAATGTGCAGTTGATGTACAATTGTGTGACAGTAGAAGAGAATATAAGTATGATTTCAAAAGCTTGGCGATGAGCAGTTTGACACGTATTAGGAACAAGTGAGTCATAATATAGCAAACCAATTACTGCACATAATGCATCGGGGTGTTTTGAGGCAGCAGCTGAAGGCTTTGAGCAGTCTTGACAGACGAAACAACAACAGAAATATTACCAGACGACGTAAATGTGTCAGAATGGCTGGAGCCTGACTGCTGACTGGAACACAGCTGCGTAACTGTACGTCTGAAGCCAGAAAATGATGGCATTGCACACATTTGATTTGGTTTTACAGTGAATCTGAAGCTGTCTATTTCAGTGGATTACAGTTTGGCTGAGCGTGTGATAAAGTGTGTGTTCAGATCGCTCATGAACTGACGGTTCCACTTCACCTCAGAAATTTGTAAAAAAATAATAAGTTCCCGGAGGAAAGTCTTCACATTTCTTCACAAAGGCTTGAACCAGAGGATGTTTGGTAATGTTTGTTTCATCAGTGACTTTGATGATCAATTATTTAAATTCTTAGCGATTGATTTTCTGTCGATCTTCTAAGCTCGTCATTTCGGGCTAGTGAGCAATCAGACAAGTTGTCATGCAGTGATCCATTCATGACTCCATTGTATTACAGGCACTCACAAACACGTTTAACTTCACTTGTTTGTCGTTACTATGACATAAGAAGCAGCAGCTGAAGGTCCACTTCCAGGAGATGTTCAGCTCTAGGCCTTCATCAGCAAATGAAATGATGAATTGATGCTTAGAATTTTCCACCCAGTCGGCAGAAGTTCTCTGCAAACCACAGATATGTTGAATGTCAACTATTCAGAACAAAGAAAACGTTTCATCAATACTTTTCATATGAGCCTTGTATCACACCAGCAGCAACGCACAATGGCACGCGGTTAACGTTGTGAAATTATGTTAGGTTTAGGCAACAGCACAACTTAGTACTCTAAAAAAAGTTAGAAAAAAGATCATCATTCGTAACGAAACAACGTAGCGAAACAACGTAGCGAAACAACGTAGCGAAACAACGTAGCGAAACAACGTAGCGAAACAACGGTGACAAAGTAAGTCGTTGACTTTCTTATGTTGTGTTACATAACAAGTGTAACAATGTTACGTAACAATACCGTAAAACCAACATTTACTTTTGGTTTCACGCAGGTCGGTATACTACGTTACTTGCTCTGACCAAAAGCAAAAAACAAAAAAAAATGGGAAATCTGTGACATTCTACTTATCCGTGGTTTGCAGAAACGTACAATGCCAACATTATTTTTCCTGGCGACTGGGCTGGAATGTTTTATCAAAGTGAAATTTGCAAAGTCAATGATCAACCTTGAAGCCCATCAGGGAAGGCTCGGTCTACTGATCTACTGATCTCATCTCCAGATTTGTGTACTTCTAGCTTTTGTGAAGCACACAACGAGACATGCCATGCTTGCCGTGTGTGTTTACCTTTGGAGGGACTCGGGCCCGTTTCTGTGACTCTGTGCCAAATGCATGTCATTACCTCAAGAGAGGCCAGGTTGTGTCTAGACTACAGCTCGAGCTGTGTGTAAACTCATGCAAATATCCCTAAAGGTGGCTGCTGGGATGGCGATTCCCCCAGGCTGCTCCAGGTGCATCTGACTTGCATCTCTTCGAAAGCCGTGAGCCGTATATATTTTAACACCCACAGATAGAAACGGGAAAGGATTGGAATCCAATTTCACTTAATACTCCACCTTTAGGAGCAGTCCTGGGAAATCAGGTTTTAATCCCTCCTGGTTGTGTGTTGTGGCTTAGAGACCCACAAAGTTGAGATCTAATCTGGAGTTGTCTGTGTGTTCGCTCTGGAGCTTTCACGCCAGGTGTAACTGGAGACTTCAGCACCCAGTACTGTCTCCAACTCCCTCGTGTCTTATTGACTGCAGAGTGGTGTAGTAGAGAGCTTAACATTACAGCATCTTCATTACTTCCTATTTATTAAAAAGTTAAAATATCCTGTAGAGATATTTGATTATACTAAATAATACATTGGTAGCAAAACCTTGTTAGAATTTGATGTGCTGCTGCAACAACGCCCAAACAAATGTTAATCAGCAATTCTGGCAACTAATTTCAGTTCTAATATAAATTCTAATATTTTCCAGTTCCAGCTTCTCAAATTTGAGCATGTATGCTTTTTGTCTGTTTTATGTTATTATAAATTAAACATCTCTTGGTTTTCCACTGTTAATCAGACAAAACAAGCTATTTCTAAACATCCGGCTCCGAGGCCTTGAGATGGCCATTTGATGGAGAAACAAAATCAATAAATAAACTGACACGTAAATAAATGAGCTGCGTTGTTTCTCCTGTTCAGGTACGCTCTGTAATTTGCCACGCTGTCTCCACTGGATGCTGGATTCGCAGGGTCGGAGTGCGTCTGTATCCTAATGTGCTGTGCAGTGTTTTTCCCCAGCGCCCATCTCTCTCCCCCCCATCTCCATCTGCCTTAACCCGGCATGCCCCACACACACACACACACACACACACACACACACAAACCTTGTAGAGGAATGGGTTTCCCCTCCAATCACAACAATATGCACCCAATCTGCCTCTTATGAGTGTGTGTGTGTGTGTGTGTGTGTGTGTGTGTGTGCGTGCTTGCGAGCATTTCATGCCCCTCAGGTGCATCATAGTCAGAGGTGAGGGAGCTGGTGAGCACAAATGTTTGTATTTCCCAGCATGCCTTCAGTGTGCACTGTGCGAACACTCCTTTCTCTCTGTGTGTGTGTGTGTGTGTCTGTGCGCGTTTTGTAATGAATGTTGGGAGATGGGACCCTGTTCAATCACAACATCATTGCGCTGATCTGCTGGGCGACCGCGTGTCCTTCGGAGGGATTAAAGCGAACCAGAAACAATCGCACACTCACCCTGTTCATCCTGGCCTCTTTGCCTTTGTGCTGCCTTCCTGTTTGTTTCCCTCTTTGTGTACATGAAGACCTATTTCTCAGTGTGGGTGTCCATCCATCTGTGCCAGTTCATCAGCCAATCGGTGTGTCAGTCTGACAGAAGGCCCTTTATTTCATTTCCTCCATCACGATGCTGCCGCCTCGACCTGGCTGCCGCCTCGACCCCCCCCCCATCCCCATCCGTCGACAGTGCTTCCAATTTCACACTTTCACTGTCAGAACATGCACTTAATGACATCGCCAACAACTTTACTCACACTCCCACACACCAAACACTCAACGCGACCAGCATCGATTATTCCAGCTCTCACCAATCATACCGGCTCCCTGAGGAAACTAGCGGCCACATTAAGAGGTGGGACTTAAACCCAAATCACAAATGCAACGCCGGGGTGGGGTGGCGGGCTGGGGGGGGGGGGGGGGGGGTCGTGACAACGAGACAGGCAGCTGTAGCGCTGAGTAACAGCTGTTCATTTGTGGCCACATCTGGCGCCATCTCTTCCCAGTTGGCGCGCACACAAACACTCGCGTAGCACAGCGACGCCGTTAGTGTGTGCTATGTGTGTGTACGTGTGTGTGTGTGTGTGTGTGTGTATGTGTGAGAGAGCACGAGTCACATGGCAACATATGTGGGCTTTCACCCTCCGGGCCAACCTGATGTGACATTTATTGTACAGGGAGCGCAGTGTGTGGATTTCATTTGCAGAGATATATCTCCCCCGCTTTCATTGTTTTTTACCCTCCTCCCGCCCCGAAACAGAAAGTATAATTATGTAAAACATTCATTTACACACTCGGGTTGAGCGGCACGCTGCTGAGAGCCAAGAGAACGGCGAGGCATGTTTGCGCTCGGAGAGCAGCAGCTGAGAGATAAGCGAGTCTGAGCAAACCGACTCTAGTCAAACACTGTGCACGAGGACCTGCTGCCAGACTTAAGCGCTAGAACAAATAGTCCACAGCTGCAAGGTGCACTCCAATACAGAACACACTCCATAACGTCTCAACACCTGCTGGCTGGACAGGTTTCTCATGTACTGTACATTTTATATAAAGTATATATGATTACCTCATTGTACCTACCTTTTTGTTCCTTATGTTCACTCCAGTTTGTTCTTACTTTTGTTTTACAGTTTTTGGTACTTACATACCTCTTCTTTTCTCCCCGTCTCCTATTTACAGGGATGTCACCATACCAGAGATGTAGTAGTCAATAACGATAGTTGTGAAATTCCACTATGCTCTGTACCGCGGTAAAAAACAAAAGTAGTACAATGTATCCCATGTACTTCAACGTAATACCGTTTCCGTACTAGTTTTTTATAGGAAGTTAAAGAGGTCATAGTTAGCTGAAGCGAGCTAGCTAATCAAGTTTATGTTAGCTGCTTGAGTTGGTTGACAAACATGGACTGTATATGGGAAGTGGATAGTCGCCGTGACGTCATCCACTGGTTTGTGGACTGTCATTTTGAAGCCTTGAGTTCGGCGTTTTGCCCGTCGCCATCTCGTTGACAACGTGACAAAAGAGGGTGGAGCTAAGTACGACTGAACACTGACACTTTTAGGAGACCTGTCAATCACAAGGTAGCCCCACCCATTATCAATTCTTGAGCTATGGCCAAAAACGAGTTTTGTGAGGTCACAGTGACTTGGACCTTCATTGGTTTGTGGACTGCTGTTTTGAAGCATGGAGTTTGTCAATTTGGCCGTTGCCACATTGGTTTGTTTTTTGCAACCAGAAGTGACACGAGAGAGTAGAACTAAATACAACCCAATGCAGAATAAGACATTTTTAGGTGACCAAAATGTAACATTAAGTTTCATGAAGTGAAAACACTCTGAAAGGGTTAAAGTTTAGAGACGAAAGCACGGACAACTCCCAGACTGGACAACACCGTGGTAGCGACCTGTCAATCACAGTAAGCCCTGCCCTAAAGCATACTCTGCTTTATGGTCTGTTTGACTCTAAATGGACCATAATTTACTAAATCAACATCATGCTGTATTGAAGAAGACTTGAAACTAGAGATTGAGACCATAAACTCATGTTTACAATGTTTACTGAGGTGATAAATCAAGAGAGAAGTAGAGTCATTTTCTCATAGACTTCTATACAATCTCACGTCTTTTTACAGCCAGAGGAGTTGCCCCGTCATGGCCATTAGATAGAATGGAAGTTTAAGACACTTCAGCATGCTGCCTGTTAACAACACTGGCTGATTGTTTAGCTTGTAGCCAAACATGCTAATAATTACAGCTTCCATTAGATTTGATCATCCTCTGTCATTCTCTGATTCCTCAACATCAATGTATCCCCTTCTCCCGTTCTCCGACTGTTTCACCCTCTCACAACATCTGATCCCCGTGACGCCTTCTCATCTGTTCTTGAACACCGCCTCGTCTCCGTCGTCTCCCGTGCTTTCATGTCGTCCCATCGCTCCCCTCCCCACATCTGCTACCTCTCATCCTCCGTCTACCCCGACATCATCATCCTATCCCCGCTTCAAATCCTCCTCTTCTATCACCCCCCCACCCTCCCCTCCTGTCCCTCCGCCCCTCGTCTGTTCGTCAACCTTGTCGTCCCCTGCCGCTTCTGTCTCTCATCTCTCTCCATCTTTCATCTCCCTTTCCCCTCAACTCCCCCCCCAACACGTCACTCTACCGCTCCAAGACAAACGGGAAGATGATGATGATGCGCGTGTCCGTTTCCATATCAATCGTCTTCTTTCGACTTTGCTCAAAAGAGGTAATTGAAAAGAAGTGTTTCCAGAAAACGGTGGATCCGCCTCTTTTCAAGTGCCTCCAAAACAAAATGATGAATAGCTGAAAAATGGAGCAAATCAGAATAGTAGGTCATGAGAATTGTTTTGGAGTTTGTTTGTTTCTTTTCAGTATATTTCTTTAGTATCGGTTTAGCCCAGGAAGTGCGTTTGTGTGTGGGAGTCATGATTGCAGTGGGTTACGGGCAATGAGGTGACGGTCGAGTCAACTACGATACATTGTTGGACATTGGCTGTAACTTTTTAAAACAACATTATGTGATGGCTTGTGGGAGCGGCGCATGACATCAGTGTCAAACTGTATTATCTCTCAACGTGCTAAGCAGCTGACAACCCAACACACACACAAACGAAACACAGGGGTTTGCAGAAATTGGATAACTTCCAAATTGAACTACGAGGTCAAACGCAGCCACAGCAAACACGAACCAAGCCAATGCCCTCGCTCACAGTCAAGGACTGAGGAGGATTTTAAAAGGCTTGGGGCATATTTAGAGGTTTAAAGACACACCATATGCACTCGACTCCACTTGTGACATCCGCCCCCCTTCCTGTAAAATGGTTCAAGTCTTACAGGACCCAGAAGCACTTGCACTGTCTGGGAGGGGAAAAAAAATAACATTGTTACACTTCTGGATGAATTTTGTTTTCTTCTCCACTGGTTAAAAAAAAAAAGACAATGCACATAATGAGAACCAGATCATAAAAATCGAATCGCAGGGATTTTTTTTTCTCATCTTGAACAGAAACGGTAAACATCGGCAAACACTCTACTTCTTGCAGCCGGCTGTTTGCACCGGCAATCAACAACCAAGCACAGGGTGAGGAGTCCATCACAGAGCAGGGAAAGATACCAATTTGCCCGCTGACAGCAGCCTCAATAGACCAGAAGGTACCGCGGGACGGGACTGAAAGACATACAGAGATAGAGGCAACTCCTTCTGATTCACCCCTGAAAGGACTCTGTTATTAAGCTGGCTGTATCACTCGGTTCTGGCACACAATCAAAAGCAATTCTAGGAAGTGAGGAGAGTCAATAAGGCAAAAACCAGTGTACTTAGTCATTAAAGTTTTATGGAACATAAGAGCGTAAACACCTTTCAGGGTGAAATCTTCTACAGACAGCGCTTCATAATGATGGGAGAGAGAGGGCAGGCTGGGTGGATCTACGTGACATCCTACACTCGGCTGCTGTGCTGTTTTTCAGCTGGCAGGTTGTGGTTTGTGTCAGAGCAGAATTTGATTACGGTTTGAACAGCTTCCTCTTTTATTCCGGGACTGTCAGAATATGCGGTCAGTGTTTCTAGCGGTAAAACGATAAAGGGGACGACGAGAACGGTGCTGCAATTCATGTTTGTGGTCGGTGGTCTAGACCTGTGTTTTGGTTTCCATAAAATAAATGTTTTTTAGGTTTTGACATACCTGCTGTGTTTTAACAGACCATGACACTCCATCAAACTCCCTCATATTAGCCTGCATATGTGCACACCAGTGGTTTCCAACATGGAGGTCAGGAGTTAACATGATGGGAAAGCAGAAAAACATATCTCTGCCACAAATATACTGTATATTGAATATATAAAGGCAACGTCAATCATTTTTAGGAATGAGAATGTTTTTCTGAGCTTTTGCACCACGAATAAAGCAGTCAATCAATCACGTTGTGTAGAACGGACCAATCTCTGAACCCATCGCCATTGACCACAGATAAGATAAAATAACAAAAACCAGAACGCTACCGATGCCAAGAGTTTGTCCCGTCACTTTCAGATTCTACAAGTGACTGCAGAATCTGTTTATGGAAATTGAGAACGGACATATTCAAAACGCACACTATAGTGTTCAACACAACGGAGACTCCATATTTTGAACCAAGGCCTCAAACTTTATTACTCCTCTCAACCCTGACAAAGAAAGCGCATTGAGACCCACTCCTTCCGTTCTTACCTTTCATAATAAAAGACTGAGACATATACACTGTGTCACTGTTGTCACTACCCCCTTCTACTGCTTGCGCCCTTTCTTAACCAAAGCCATTTTCAAACTCCACTGTCATATTGATCTCCCCTACATTTGTAGTATGTTTGAACCATCTCTGAACTTGCCCCTTAATTCTGAACTACACCTGTATCTTGCACGGTTGTGATGCCATCCTGGTCACCAAATCTGTCCACAGAGAGACAGACAGTTATACAAACATCTGGCAAAGAACTCAGGAGAGCCCCGGCGGCAGGTGTTTCTGGACCACGTTTTGCCATGATCACTCACACACAGACTCACAAGGTGAAAACAACACCACCATCGCAGTCGCTGTGGTGATTTAAATGCTGCATCTACCGAGCCAACATCCCCCCCCCCCCCCCCCAATACACATCCCACCAGCCAAGACTAACCAACCAGCTGTAGCGTGTGATTCCATCACGGGGTGTGTTTGTTCAATTCTCCGCATCACCTCCTATCCTGTTGAGGTCATCCAGTCATCCTGACTGCAACAGGATTTCCTATTTCACATCAACACACACTCTTTAGCAGACAGCACTGAGCTGTAGTGGATACAGGAACATGAGAACGAAACATTCACACGTATAACCTTAGACCAATGTCATCCCTATGAGAGTGTAAAGCAGGATTTCAAATGGATGGTCACGTCTTCATATACAATCAATAAGTTCATGTTTACGAGGTTGAGTGCTACTGGCATAACAGGAGTTTTAAACCAGCCGTCTGATCTGGTCAAAGCTGTGCCAATAATGCCCATAAACCCTCCAAAGGTCTGGTTTATTGGTTGCTATGCCAGCGCTCAGAGTAGAGCCCTGGTAAGAAGCCCTGGGTGAGACCCTGAACACCCTGAAGCCTGGGAACATCTCGGGGTCCACCAGGAAGAAAACCTTGTTGGGGAGAGGGACCTCTGGTACACCCTTTAAAACCTGCTGCCCCCATATCCCGGCCCCAGATGGAAGGGACGGACGGACATTTAAAATACTACCCAACCACCTATCTACACCTGACATGTTTCAGTCAGGTTGCCCAGTCGTCCACATCACACACCTCTGATGGAACAGATATCCTTCAGTTTTAATCAGTACAGCTGTCCACGCTGACAGCGTGCTTGCAAAGTGTCTTTTTTTCCCCCCCATATGGCGAGCAGCACTCCAAACGAGAGTTTAGGATGAAACTACTGCTCTACAAATGGCTTGAGAGGAGATTTGATTGAATTCTTCTCTGCCCTAACACAGAATCCTTTACCTTCCTCCTAGCAAAGAGCTGACACTTAACTGGCTTCGTATCTGCATTGTGTCGGCGTTTTTGATGCAAAATAAAAAGGCACGCATCGACTCAAAATGAAGCTTGTCATGTTTTGGACGTTTTTGGAAGTGTGTGTTCTCCAGGTTTAACATGCCTGAAATTTTACTGAGCATTACATCAATATGAACACAGCTGTAGACGGATGTTCCCCAGAGTTCCCTCAATATTATCTGATGTAATGCTCCTTGCACTCTTTGAGCTCTTCTCCGTGTTACTCACGCAGTTTGGCTTTGCATTTGAGAGAGAAGCACTCCCCCTGTGATCGCAGCCTATGAAGTGTTGCGTTCTGGGTTATAATTCAGCTTTCAGCAATTCAACACATTCTGCAGTGACCCGGGCATGGAAGAGCCCCCGGGACACATCTGGATCGAGAGACGATCCTATCGGGCCAACAAGGTCGAAGTGAATCAAAATCAAAATGTGGACAGCGGTGATCTTTATAGACAGCGCACCCCAAAAAAAGAAATCCTCAAAAAAAGCTGCTCATCTTGAAATCAAATTATTCTGAAGGTACGAAGCAGGATCGTCGGCATGGCTGAAAGCTTCGTTGTAGTTCAGTAGAAAACATTCAGCAGGTTGACATTAAACAAAGAAATGTCTTTTCTTTTTAATAAGAGATGTATCGTATCTTCACCTGCAGCCGTTTGCTTAATTTGCATTGAACATCTTTGCTATTGTTGACAAAAAAAAAGTGGTTCTACAGGGAAGGCAAGATGAAGCAAGCTAAATTAAACCAGAACAGAAGTGTTTTCTCTTTGTATTATTCATGAGGTGATCTGTCAGTGCTGGAAATGTAATTGCCCGTGTGCTTGATGTAATAAAAATAAATTTCATTAGAGGGAGAGCCGTGTGTTGCATTATTAAAGGACGATGGTGCTGAACATGCCGACCTGGCTCATCACACCTCTGCAAAGCATCAGAAGTGGAAAAAACGTACATTTCTTAAAATGTATTATTTAATTGTTTCGGGGTTTTTTAAGTTTTATGAGATAAAATCCCTGAACTGAGCGATCATGAGTTCAGCAGTGGAAGGCGTATCTGCACTCATGAATGAGCCGACCTGTATATTACAACTGCAGCCCAGTTAAGGCCTTCATCAGAACACCGCAGATTCCTGGAGCTAAACATCCACGCTCCAGGCCCCGTAAGGGAGGTTTCCCACAATCAATTGAGGGTTTGAAAGCCTCACAAAGTAACATGCTTTCAGATCCTATTTCCTTTTACTTGTGATATGGCAAGGCTCGGAGTGATGTGCAACTTGAGCGTATTGATCGCCAATTTGATACACTACTGGCAGAGCGCGTCAGATCTGTATCTGTGCTGGAATTCTATTAATATTCTCAGAGTGCAGAACCGTATAAAGCTGAAGAGACACGCTCCGAGGAAACTTGCCATCTTCGGATCGACATACACGCGAGAAGACGGCCTCTCAGTGAAGAAACCGAAGAAGATGTTTGTGAGATGAACATCTGTCAGCCATACAGTGCATCGGCAATTACATCTGACCTGTACGTGCTTAAGGGTCTATTTCCCCCGTAAGAAAAAAAAGGCCGGTCTGTCGACAGCTTGTTGTTTCACAAAAACTCTTTGAGATTAATGCATCTGTCAAAAGTGTTGACTTGAAGACTATTAAAAGCCCAATAACTAACAACTGTCAATGCCTAATTGTACCCTGGAAGCCAACAGCTGTAATCTATGCTTCTCTATGAAATTGAATACCCATGCATGAGTTGACAAAACATGGGTTTGTTCAAACGCAAAGCATAATCACATAATATTAGCCTGTCAGTCCTCCTTCTAGAGCAATAAACTGAGTAAACGGCTGTGATGTTTTTACAGGAAAGACACATATTACTATTACATAACTATAAACGATATCCACCGCCATTTTTAAAGAGGCATTTCACCAATTTTACCCACGAAGATCAGTTTACCATCGAGTCAAGTACTATTCATCCAGTAAAAATGGTAGGAGGTATATCTCAACAAATATTGGGGGCATTGCCATGAAATGCGGTACAGGCATTCATGGTCCTCAGAGGACGAATCCTACTGACTTTGGTGAGCCCCCGTTTCGTCTTCTGGCGCCACAAGCAGATTGACATTTTTGGCCTTTAGGGAAATGCATCGACAACCATTGGATGGATTGCAATGCAATTCGATCACCATGGTTCCCAGAGGATGAATCTAGCGCCGCCAGCAGATCAAAGTTTTCACTTGTCCAGTGAAATATCTCAACATCTACTGGCACCAAATTTGGTAGAAACATTCTTGGTTGCCAGCTGATGCATTTGAGCGTTGGTGGTCCCCTGGCTTTTCCTACTAGCCCCTCCATGAGGTTTAACAGCTATTGGATGGATTGCAATACAATTTGGTACACACTTTCCCTCTCTCAGGGTGGATGGTAATTATTATTCAATTTGTGCAATACAATACAGTTTGACACTGAACTTTCAAAACTAATCACATTCCCATCAGCCTCAGTTGTACTTGTGTTTAGTGCTAATTAGCAAATGTTAGCATTTTAACACACTAAACTAAGACGGGCACCATGGTAATCATTATACTTGCTTAGCATAAACATTTTAGCATTGTCGTTCTCACAAGCCCCCCAAGTTTATGGAAGAGCAATACTACACTGCTCGAGGGTCCCTTTAAGTATTAGGTGGGTGTACAGTGGTTCATTGGCACAATATGTGGTATTACACTTCTACACAGCCCGTGTTTTTGTAGTTGATAGAACAATCTCATCACAACATCCATTCAGCGGCTGCTCTGGAGCTATCGATCAGCAGATGGAGTTTTCCAAGGAATCGTACTGTAGGTTTTCAAAGATCCATTTCTATGAGCACAATAATGGATCCTCTCTGACAAATGCTAAGAGAATAGTATATATACATATAACTTGGCACCAATGGGAGCAAACAGCCCAGGAATTCCTTCAGGCAGAAAGTGTGGTGAAATTATTATACATCAGTTGAAGATTATTCTCAAATGTTTCTCTTTACTTACATAATTTTTAGATTTCATTGAAAACCCATCGCTCACTGTGGCTGACTTCATCAGAGACCTCCCCAAACAATACAGTGCCAATACTGTGCCACGATGCTCGGGCCAACAAACAATGACGGCGCATATTTACTGTTCCAGTGAGTTCTGCTGCTCGATATCACCCACTTTGCTACACATTTCATTTGATTATAACAGGACAGTAAAGAGCCGAGGCAATATCTCTCAGCGCAGAAATCAATTATGCAAATAACCAAAGCAAACTCTTCGGCTTCAAATTCAAACTTTCAGACATCCGGGTGCACCTTAAGGGATTATTCTATATGAGCAATCATGTCGTGGTCCCTCGGATTGAGCCATCACGCTCGTTGTTGCCAGGTTACCCGAATGCTTGAAGAATCCATTAACCTGGAAAGATGTGAACAACTGGGCAGAGATGGAAGTGAAAAATAAAAAATCGATAGAGAAAAATCAATCAAAATCCAATCCTTGTACACGGCGAGGCCCAGCCCGAGATTTCAAGCCGTCAAAAAAGCAACATTACCTACAACGCGGTCACCCTGCTTTCTGTACCTGAAAGCAGGCCCGCTGACAGCTGAGCGTAATGACTGCGATTACCAAATGACTGCTGACAACAGGGGGAAACCTATTACGGCATATTATTGAAATTGAAGCCGTCATCGGCTGCACGTTCTCATGGATGCGCCAAAATACTAATGACACATACTGTATAAAGGAATGGTGACGTTGTGCAGTGAGCCCCGACATGCTATGGTCCCTCGCGCTCTCTTTGTAAGGCAGGAAACCACAGATGGTGACTTTTTTTTAGTCGTCTTTTTTCTTCCTTCCTTCCTGCACCCACTAAACGACGCACACACACACACACACACATACACACACCTATTATGCAGAGGAAATGTCAAACCTCCACAAAGGAGTCTCCTCTTTCTCATTCTTGATTTCCCTTGTTTAGTTCTCACTAGGGCTGTCCTCAAATACAGAAATTCGTAGTCATGCAACACTCATTTCCTCATGATTTTGTCATTTAATCGACAGATCTGTAGAACTGAGTTTCTCCACAAAGAATCACACCACTTTAAAATCATGTAATGACCAGAAATGTACTCATTAGTTTCTTGGAAAGTAATGAGTCGATCAGCATGAAAAAAGCAAAAAGAACGATTAGTGATGTTAGTCGAATTAGACTAAAACAACCGATTAGTCGACTAAGAGTCAACTAGTTCTCACATTGTTGAATCTCGTCTTGCTCTCACCGAGTCCCATCTCTCCCCCACTTGACACTCGCTCGATATCTCACTCCCCCTCTATCTCACTCCCCCTCTATCTCTCTGGAATTTCATCACTTTGTCTCATTAAGGAAAGTTCTAGACTCCTCTCCCGTAACTTTCACTCATTACCACCCCAACCCCCTTACCCGAGTCCTTTCTGTGTATCCTGATAATAAGGCAACACCGCAAGCATCCACTTTGTTTTTTCATACGTCTCTCGGCTTCTTTCTCTGCCTCCCTCCTGCACTCTCTGCCTGCATTCCCCCTCCGCCTCTGGGAAAGCTCAGTTGTTTCTCTTCCGTTATTCAACATACTTTATTCGCGGATGACACTACATTTTGGCGAGAGTTGGCAAAGAGTGTCCGTTCACATGATGGGTATCGAATGAAGTGCTCTATTGGTATCGGTATCACTTTAAGCGCGCTAGTGTTGGTACTCAAAAATATGTTGTGTTGATTAAGCTAGTTCTTCAGCTGTTGTTCTTTGCTAAAAAACAGATAACGAGGAAATTGAACATCTGATAAGAGATTCGTTAGCTTTGGAGCTTAGTGTGTCTGTCGAGCTGGAACCAGCTTCCAGAATCAAACCAGAAATTTAGTATTCTTTTGAATTCCGGCCACCAGAAAGCACCCACACCGTCAAGTTTTTCCAAATAAGCACTGGCTTCATATCAAACATTATACCGTTTACACACAGATTCATGGTTTGTCATTTGTCCGAGCCAGAAAGAATACCTACTGACTGTGATACTTGTTATTTCATTACAGGAAAGCTATGTAATATGAGAGGGTGTATGATATGACATGGAGAACTGGCTAACAAGGTGAAAAGGACAGTCGTTTTTCATTTCATGGAGACCGCAGTGTGTACTCTGCCTCTCCTCCTCCTTCTGTCGCTTCACGTCTCTCTCACTTTGTCCCTGCAGGCTCCATCGTTTCGTCCGAGTCCTCACACTTTGCCACACTGCCCCTGTACTCTGGCTCTCCGCTGTATCTCGGCGACAGCTCGTGTCCTTCATTAACAGCGAACCGTCCTTAATATCTGCTCTTCAGCTGCTGCAACAATCAGCACGGCAGATTTATTTCTCTCCCTCTCGCTCGTCCTCTCTTTTGATCCCTTTTGGTTTTGCCCCTTCATTTCCTTCCCAACATACCAACACTCTCAACTCGCTGCACTTCCTGTAAAGCAGTTCTACACTGACGACATACGGTAGAATTGATTTACAGCTAAAACAGAACCCTGAGCACTGTTTTCATATCCGTGCTGCACCATCATATTTTCTCCTTCATCGTCACATGACAAACACGGAAAACACAAAAAAAATCAAAGTCACCGCCATGAAATCATCTCCGAAAACACTCCACCTATACACGTTCCTGTCCCATTCATGTATATTTATCTAGACTGCATCTTTAGCTGTCTAACTAGCTAAATGTACTTAAGTCAGCACTTTAACCCTCAGAACCCCGACCCGCCGGCGGGATTGAAAAGCATGTTTTCTTTAAACAATCGCCAAAACTACAGCTAAGCTGTAAAAAACATCATTATAGTCAGATTTTCATATTTCCAACAGTACTTTAACACATTTGGTGTAACGAATGCTTCCGCCAGAAAAAGTAACTAAAAGGAAGCCTAAAATTGTGATATTTATTAAAAAATATTTAGTCATTTAAAATCTCTCCCCGAATAAACCTTTTTCTTTAACCAAATCCTGTAAAAAGCATTAATTTCTGCACTCCACAGCTTCTTTTTTTATGATGTATGGCATGGTAACTGTTAAACCGCACAAAATACATTTCTGCGTTCTCTCTGCTTCTAGCCATGGTTGTGTTGTTTCCATAGAGGTCCAGGACTTTTATGTTGAAGTGAAAAACGAGGCCAGAGAGAGTAAAATGTGACGGGAGCAAAAAAAAAAAATGCCCCAAAACTGCTCAGGGTTCAGAGGGTTAAAAGCACAAACCAGACTGAATGAAATTAAATTGTATACGACACCCGCTGTAAAATGAGCAGACGAATAAAAGCTGGATGCTGTAACTCCTCTCCATGACAACAACGTTCTCCTAAAAGACTGCTGCCTCCAGCCTGCCTGTGAAATCTGAGACAAGTCTCTGCTTTGATGATCAGGTGAGAACGTTATGCAGATGAGACCCTCCTATCCGTGGCTGACCTTGAATTGGTGATTCATGCTTTTAAATCACCTTGTTTACCTCGCAACACTCTTTACATCTGAGGCAGTCACATTCATCTATCTTGTTTGCAAAGACCTGAGGATGCTGAACAAAGACTTGACGATATGTAAGCGGCGTGGGTTTTTTCTGTTTTTTTTACATTGGCATCAATTCACAGGTTTTAAGTCTTCTTGAGAAAAACAGCCTTGGTTGGTTGTTAAAACAGTCGAGAGGTTTCCATTAAAAGTAAAAGCAGTGAGGTTAGAAAGTCCCATGGAGGATTTCATGGTGACGGTGATGGATGGGCATTCAAAGTGTCAAAGGTCATGGTTAACAGCTGACACATGTCTACACATCGAGGCCTGAGATTTGCAAGTAGGGACATTTCAATTGTTTCGTCTCAGGAGGAGGACGAGCGTTACTGACGAAGCTGCCTGATGAATCAATCGGTTTCAATGTTGTCTTTAAAATGACCCCCAAGTCTTATTTTTTAAACTCTTGGTATGACTGGATATTTCACTATAAAACAAGTAATGTCTGTCTGTCTGACACATGCAGGGCAAAAATGAACTTTCATGCTGAAATCGAAATTGTATTTTCAGCTTCACGTGTAAAGATTTTGAAGTAGTAAATGTATTAAAACCTCAGTTCTGTTTTCAATCCCTTCTTAAAAACCCAGATGTTATCTTTTTATTACTTTTATTTTGAGTACACCTCATCCTTCTGTGAAAAACAGATTCAATTTTGGAGCTTTAAATGATTTTAGACACTAACTACAAACAAACACAGCCATATGTCTCCAGGTTTTAGAGGCTTACTTGTTTTTCAGGGTTTCAATTCGCACAATTCGATTCATTTTAAAAGCTAGAAGAAAAAGTATAATTGCACATACCAACAGCTGATCAGTATTTATGTGCAATATGGCACGGATAAGCTCACAGAGTTACAATTCTGCACTTTGAGCAGTGGACTAAAAATGTACCTGCACCTGTCTGTTAAATCAACCCTTCGCAAAGCCCCGCCCCCCGATGCTAATCTAAAGCTAAAGCTACAGATCACAGTGTAAAAGTGAACCATCACATCACCTGGAGATCCAGACAGAAGACAGTGAAATGAAGGAACACTGTTCCTGTAAAGCCAGGTAAGTCTTTAATCACTGTTATAACCATTAAAAAGCAAAAGCAGCATGTGTATACATTCAGTATACCTTCAGTAGAAAAGTAAAAAGTAAAAAGCCCATTCTACTAGACAATCCCACCACCAGCGTGGTATTCAAACAAATACAACTTTTTTTAAGCAGAAAATACAAGGGTGTTTCATTTTAGCTGACGAACATCATCCTTACTACTCGCCCTGCCATCGAAAATAAATAAATAAAAACCCTCACCCCTCATTAGAATAAGCACCTGAGTGTCATTATCACAGCTGAAGCCAAATGAGAGGAGTCTTTAAACAGCTCCAGCAACAGCCAGCCATGATCACAATCATAATCACTGCCTGCACACAGTGTGTGTGTGTGTGTGTGTGTGTGTGTGTGTGTGTGTTCCCTAACCTTTCACCACAGCTCAGCGTGACACTCTAAATACAGATTCCACATCAGTGACAGCAGGTCCCCAAAGAACTCAGGAAGTGCTTGGCAACATGAGAAAACAGTGCATGTGTGTGTGTGTGTGTGTGTGTGTGTGTGTGTGTGTGTGTGTGTGTGTGTGTGTGTGTGTGTGTGTGTGTCACTGTGAAACAGAGATCTCTTTTCCAGCCCTGGCTTCTTGTTCTGATTGCTAATTAGCGACTTGTCAACAGTCATTCCTGTGTGCTCTGCTGTGACACACAATCGCGGTCGCAGGAATGGGCACACGTTTTATCAAACACGCAGTTAGACACCTCCCCCCCCCCCCCCTGAGAGTCCAAGTTGACATCTTTGAAGCGCACATTTTGTCCGACAAACAATCCAAAACTGAGAAATACTCTACTTACAAAAAGACAAGCAGCAAATACTCACATTTGAGAAGCTGGAAGCAGCAAATATTTGGCATTTTTGTTTGATGAATGATGAATAAGATTCATCTATTATAAGAACTACAGTCAGTTAATTATATATCAATCAACTAACTGATTAATCTACAAATCTTTTCAGCAAATTATAAAAGCTTTAGGTGTGGACTCGCCAGGTCAAAAGGTTAAAGATTTTAATGAATACATGAAACTCCCCCAGTTGATTACTTACCTTAAGACAATCATTTTTTGTATTTCAAGTTTTCTGAAATGGTATGTTTAAATGTGCAAATGAGGTATTATCTAATGGGAATTTTTTGAGAATTTTTGAGAAATCTAAAGTAGACTAAACAGTAAAATAAACATAAATGTGTATTTTGTATGTTTTCTTTCCACTAATCTAAAAAACAACATGTTATCGAAGCAAATAGCCCAAAATCTCAAAATTGAGCAGTGCATGTTTTTGCCTCTCACTTTACCACGTCCATCTTTTACCACCAAGCATCTGTTGTTTTTTTTCTCATTTCGGAGTTTCTTATTGTCTTTACTGACTTTTTAACCACACACACACACACACACACACACAGAAACCTCCAGTTGGCACACACACACACACACACACACACACACACACACACACACACACACACACACACACACACACACAGTGTGTCTAATGAGGTGCAGTACAGTCACCAGGCAGTCACAGTGTGTTACTCCTCCACCGTCTGAGGTCTGCCGGAGCTTCCTCACTCGCTAAACACTTTGCTCTGCTGTCGACCGCGGGGTGTCAAATCCCCCAGCAGACACTGAACGCGTGCTGCTGATGCCTTCTCACTGCGGCTGCTTGTGCTTTTCTGCATTCAAAACAAAGGTCTTTCCCAGCTGTTATGGAGGGGTTATTACACCGGTCCAGCTTGGACGACCAGCGAGGACACTCAGTTGCTTTAAAATCTTTGACTGTACGTGTAGAATCTTCCAACTATTGCAATATTTTTCTCATACGTAGGACATCAGCAGACCAGTACTTGTATTTCCCCTGCGGTCAGCCCTTACAGAAGATTGTACTCCCTTTGGACATGCTCAAATGGCACCTGCCCTCCAGAGATATATCGGCATGTTTTTTTAGAAATACATGGAAGTTACACAAACTTCGTAACAAACTTCGTAACAAAGTTACGTCCTTGTGGCTAATCGACAGAATGTGTTGTGTGTTCCCAAGTTAAGATCAAGTTAAGGTCAGGGAAAGATCATGGTCAGAGTTGAGGTGAGGTCTCGTTCCTTGTTTCAAAGCAATCAACACCGACTGTTGGCGAAAGATGGGACGTGAACAACGGACTAGTCGTGGTAGTTACATGCTTCGAATGCCCGACCAGCCACCTTGACCTTTCTCCAAAGAGTGTTTTTTGTGGAGGGAAACTACCACTGACTTCCCTACTGAGAGAGACCGAGTCTCAGGAGGACAGTTTACAAAGTCCATATGTTTTAGAGACATTGCTTCCAGCAGGTTTGGGTCACTTCACTGCCCGTGAGAGATGCCCATAACTCTACGGATGGCTTCTCCCGTGTTGTGTGCAGGCATTTTTTTCTTCTAAATGTCACAAAGGTTTCTGGCTGCCAAAGTTCAGCTGGACTGATGAAACAGTGAAAGAGGTTTGTGACAATAATTTAGCATCTGCCTGTTAAAGTGTCAGTTTCAACTAAGTCCCACTCAGTGTCTCCCGAACACGAAATGATGTGCAAGCAGACCGGCCATTACTAGAATCACCACATCACGGGTGTACGCCTCCGCATGTTGAAGTTTACATCTATGTCTGTCCAAAGTATGTCATCTCTTCATCATTTTATCCTATTAGACATTTGTGTGAAATTGTCATAATTAGCATACATATTATTGGCCAAAAACATGTTTTGTCAGGTCACAGTGACCTTTGACCACATCAAATCTAATAGAAGAAACTGCCTCCAGGTGTTCCTGAGACATCGCGTTCACGAGAATGGACCGGGCGAACGGACAAACGTACGTACGGCTGGACGGACGACCCAAAAACATAATGCCTCAAGCAGCGGCTGGTGCGGAAATAAAGAAAGAGAGTTAAACCAACACCAGCCAGGTGCTGCTCATAGTAAAAAAGTGTAGCCATCAACCAGCTTCTTCGACAGGTAATTAAACATCACATGATGTTATTTTAAACTCTGCTACCCTTTAGCTGTACCGCCCCTGTGGACGGTGGGGAAAGGAAAGGGAAAAAGCACCTGCGGGGGCCCGTGCCCCATTTAAAAACCGCAGCTGTGGTTCGGCTGTAACCTCATTTTTACGGCGTCTTTGCTCTACTCGACTGGGGGCCGTAAAGACTTACACTTAAAATGTCACGAGGTTCAGGCCTCAGCAATATGAAGGGGTTACGTCTCAAGGCGAGTCCCAGGCTGTACGACACTACATGTGGAGTCTGGTCACCAGCTGAAAGCAAATCCATACCACTGAAAGCCAGCTGCTCAATTATAAGCAGTTTGTTGGTGTTTTTTAAATTGTCCTCTTCAAAAAAAACACCTGCATAATGCTGCCTATTTGGAAATCATTGAAGTGGAACAAAATATTCAAATTGAAATTCTCTTTCAATTCGGCTCACCTGAATTGGCACTGACCTGACACTCATGAGTCAGTGTTCTTTATGAAACAGCAAAGTGTCTATCTTGTGTTTCCCTACAGCAGAGGTGATAAACTAGCTGAGGAGTAGATGCCTCATTTTCTAGTGAAACTCTGCAAGTGAGGCAATCAAAAGAGCATTTCAAATGTATGAATGGTAATATAATGAAAAACTCAAGGTTTATATATCTTTATTGATATCTGCTAATAACAACACCACAGCAAGGAGTTGAGCTGCAGCTATCCATGATTTTAATAACCGAGTGCTACTGAATATTCCATTGATTGATCGGAAAAGAAATAATTACTTTAAACATAAACTAAGTTATTAATAATAATAACAATAATAATACATTGCCTGTAAGTTGGGCAACCGTAATAATCCTCAATGCAAAACTGTACTGTATATCCTTATATGAATTAAACGATGATGATTTTTAGTAATCACGTTGCATCTTGCATATTCTTGTATTACTGCTTGAGACAAACAGAAGCAAAACACTTCCACTGAATGTCTCTCAAACATACTTCAGTCTACCTCCTTTTCTTTGTGATGGCTGAAAATTGAGAAAATATCTCTTTTAAATCCTCAGACAATTTCACCAGTTTTGTACTGCAAAAGACAACTGTGTTTCTGTTTCCTTCACAAGTAGGTAAATTCCTACATTTCCATAAATGTGCCTGAACGTGCCTCAGAAATTCAGCAGTGAGTTAGACGCTTACACTGGTAGCAAAAAAGGACCAACAACACTAACAGCTGCAGCCAATGAAGGTATGACATTAAATCACATAACACTGGCTGCAATGCATTCTGGCCAATTGGTGAATTAAGTCAAAGCAGAGACAGTTTGGAAAGGAGACGTACTTAAGAGTAATTTCCTGTATCTGTGTCACATACGTTTCCCCACTGTCCCGCCCCTTTAGAAGACTAGCGGCAGGTCCTAAACATAGACTGTCTATAAGGTGGACGTAGTCATCGTGACTTCACCCATTAGTTTGTGGACTAATGTTTTGAAGCCTCAAGTTTGGCAATTTCGCCGTCGCCCTCTTGGATTACGGCTAGATATTACTAGATATCTCTTCTATCGTCAGTTGAATGGACTGTCGGTCTGGTGACGTAACTAACGTTAACGTTAGCCAAACTGTGTCAACATTTCAAGCTAACATCAACTAGTGTTCGCAAACGCCCTAGTAAACTCATTTTCGTAATGCTAAATATGGCTGTTAGCTGTGTAATTATAGTAGTACAATAAAATAGAAATACATTAGACCACGCCCACTTAGGGGACAGGAAGTGTATACCATTTCATAACATTTACGCAGCTTGTAGTGCGTCATCTTTGTTATAGAGCATCTTTGGTTGAAGGTATTAGGTTTTCTAGGTTTTATTTAATTTTTTTTTTAAATGTCGTTGCTGGCAGAAATAGTTTGTTATAATTACATTTTGTACATATTTTTTTACATTTATGTAAAGGAAGGTAAAGAGGTAATGACTGTTTACACCTGTAATAGAGTAAAGTGGTGAGAATCTGGGATATAGCAATGTCCACAATTTACAGGAACATTTGTAGTATTAGTATATATTTGCGTATTATTCTTCTGCTGCTAAAGACAATGACTACTGATTATGAATGCCAATCTATTGATACTGGGAATTTAAAAACAACAACAACCCTGAACAACGAAATAGAAATAGAAAGAAAATGCAAAAAATCAAAAGAAAAGTGTGAGGGACTGACTGGTCCCGAGGCCACCAATGTTAAATATGCATGCACCCCAGTTAACACCATATGTCATATAGTACAATGAGGGCAGTTTAAACATTTAAATATGTTCCATACTTTCCAGTGTGAAGGAGCACATGACTTCAGTTGGGGTTAGAAAAGCCCTCAGAACATGTGAAGCAGACATAAAGACTGGATTTAACCCTCCACTTGGCTGGATGATACAATAAGCAGGGACAGGCTTCAGTATGAGTGTGTTTGTCACTAGTGTGTGTGTGTGTGTGTGTGTGTGTGTGTGTGTGTCTGTGTGCAGAGTGTCAGGGTCAACAGCGGCAGTGTCAGTGGAGTGCAATGTGTGGTGAGACACATTAGCCCACATTTGTTCACGTGGGAGCTCTGTCAGTTGAACAGACTGTGCTGCAGTCTACAGCCAGCAGCAAGAGTCTCAATAAAAAAAGTGACACTCACAAAAGACTACGAGATGAATGGGTACTGACATGGAAGGTTAAGATCTGCTGCTTCAGAGAAAAGAGCGTTCCAGTCGATATTTGGTTAGTTTTAACAGAAATATATCCCCTTAAAAACTGGATGGAATCGGTTAGAAAAAGAACAGTAGGAGAGTATCTAGGGATGAAATAATTCCTCAAGACACTCAAGTAACTCTCGTACTAAAAATCATCAGACTCTGTTTAACCAAACCGCCAAAAACAACTCCGAAGCGCGGGTTTGCCGTGTCGCTATTTAGATGGTTCAGATTGATATAAACAACAAAAAACAGATACTGTAGGTACCAGGGCTAGAGACTAATGGCGTCCTGTCGATCCATTGAGCTACATCGTGATGCGTTCAAGCTCTATTCGGTAAAATGAACTATGCGAAGTTTGAGTTGCATGTTATCACGATATGTACAAATGTTATCATGTTAAATGTAGTTTTGGTGAGAACTCAAGGTGTTCCTGAGATATTACGTTCACAAGAATAGACCAGATAGACAACCCAAAAACATATGCAAGTTCGGAGGCATAAAAATGACTCATCTAAAATCAAGTACAAGCTGCCCCCTGTTTCAGTCCTAAAGGTATTCCTTCCGTGAGGCCGAATCCCAGCATGCATCGTGAGCCCACTGAGCTTGAATCACCCTTATTGGGGAGCGAACTACCTGCTCTCTAAACCTGATGGTAAAAACGGCTACAGGTAGATGCCTCAATGCCTTACTGGTTCTAAAATAAATATTCCTGGCAGTCTGTTTGGAACTTTCTGAAGAAGGAAGGATGCAGACAGATTTCCAGAGATGACGTTTGAGGAAATGTCCAGAGATGGAGTAAGGCCCTTTGGCCCAGAGAGGATATGAGCCTGTAAAGGAGTTATGTGTCCGTGGAGCTGTACACATGGTACGAGTGAGAACTCTGAGAGAAGCAATAGTGAGCGGCTACCAGTAGCATCGGATTTATTGGTTTGTAGTACTTTTTCCAACTAAGCAATTATTGTTTAGTCAATAAACAAAAACAATGTCCATCTAACTAAATCTATATGAGATGGTGGGAATAGTAGTTCTAGGACATTTTTTGCCTCATTAATAACTTTGACAATCAACAGATTTTCAGAATTGTTGCTGATTATTTCATTAGTTTTAAACTTCGGATCCAGGAAAAAGACACTTTGTGGTGTAATATTTAAATTTCTATTAAAAAAAAAAGTCAACATTGACCCTTTTCTGAATTTCATGTGAAATAAGCCATAAAAAACCTGAAATAAAAACACAAAATAATCCGTGAGCCAAGGCATGCAGATTTAATCATTTGTGATCTGGGTTTCTGGGGCTCTGAGGGGGAACAAAATAACTAAATGTTGGAGCCGCTGGTTTAGTGCTATCCTTAAGCCCTGCGGCCACCTCCAAAACAATCTGCAAATGTGCAACAGGCCTTGCATGCAAAACATCCGGCGCTGTACGACGTGAATCGTTGCCTCGATCAACTGGTATCAGGAAAGGCGGAGATGATCAGATCGCTTTTACAAATGGGACACTTTTAAATGAAGCGTTGAAATATTAATGTGGCGATGAGGCCGCTGGAAGCAGCCTTTAATCCATGCCAATGCAAATGGTCCCCAAGGTCACTAACATTACACTGCGGCAGCCTCTGGCCAGCATAGATTGACTAGGAAAGAATCTGTGAAATTGGTTCTTTGATAGTCTGGCAGAATACAGAGCGCACTGTATAATACAATGGCCTCGAGCCCACGGCAGGCGCAGGGGGGGTGTGGGGGGAATTAGCTAGAGCCTGGGCCACATCAAAGTGTTTGGAGCACAATGTGTGTTTTCTAAACCATCACCCCACTGACCCGCCATTTTCTCTGGCGACGGGATTCACAAAAAACAACCACAGGAATGTTGGTGGAGAGGACAAGAGCCATAATGAGTGTGCGTAGGAGCTTCCCTTTACAGCTCTTTCGTTCTCCCCATTATCTCATGAAGGACGGGACGAGGATGGCCCTCAGAGCCAAGCACGCTTCGAGTGGAAGAATTTAAACAAAATTGTTTAACTTCAGCCACAAGAGCCCTGCACTTGGAACGAGTTTCCCACAGTTGCGTAGCAACAGCAGCACCTACATGTTGTGTTTCTGTTTTTGGGTTCTGCCAGCTAGAACCAGAGGGGTCCACTGGACACGAGAGCTCCTCATCGCTCATCATTACGCTCTGGTCGGCTCCTGCATCAGAGCCCAGACAATTAGTGGGACAGAAAAGGTTTGGTACAACAGTGCCAGGCCAATGTGGCGAATTCGAACCATTAGAGCCGTGGTCTGCCACGCCATTTAAATGATATAATGGTGAAAGAAAAAACTTCAGAGTTCGGTTGTGTAACACCTCTCAAAATTCCCTATTACTTCACTTCAGCCGCCCCGAAACTCAGCGGCACGCCGTCACACCCTGCAGTCTGAAAAAACTCTGTGCAGAGAAATGCACACCTCGCACAGACGCCAGAGGGTCTTTCCATCACATCGGTTGCAGAATAGAAAGTGACAATCAACACTCAGAGCCGGTTTCATTTGCGGATGTTTGCTGCTCAAAGTGCTCAAACGGACTGAAATCTGCAGAGGCGAGCTTTGTACTTTCAGATAAAAATCATTGGTCAGGTTTTTTTTTTCTCTCGCTCTATTTTATTTTTATTGTGGTGAGAGTAGTCGGGGGTAATTTGGGGGGGTTTGGGTCCAGGTCTCTCCCTGTTCTGCTCACAGTTAGCAGCAGGTTGTGTGATGACAAAAGCACCAATTTCCCACAATGGGCCGCCATTATTCTCTGCAGATTTTAGTTTCTGCAAGAAAAATGAGTTGCTGCTTCTCACTCCCTCGCCCCTGATCGTTTTCCTGCTGAGGTGGCCTTTCACTGCTGAATGAACACCGGCCCCGGCACAGTGCTGTGTGGCTAATACCTCCAATAATCTCTTTAACTCTTTGCAGTCCCTCGGTGCGAGTGCCCCTCCGCTCTGAACATTATCGGCGTGACAGAATCGTTCGCTTCGGACGGCAGATTCACCTCACTGCCAATCTGCCAAATCGCTTCCCATCTGTCTCGTCTGATGAACTGCAATCCTCTGTTTTTCATTTAACAAACTGGCTCCATTTTTCTCAACACTGCCTCGCTGTCTCTCCTTATGCTTTTCTCAGTTTGAATCCGCGGCGCCCCAATTAGTGGGGACGGGACGCTCTTTCTCTGTCTCGGCCCCAATTTGCGGTTTAGACTGATAAGCAGAATGCTTCTTTACATAAAAACCTGGTCTGGTGTGGTGTTAATGAATTAGCCTCCAACCTCCTGGGTTTCATTAAAAGCATTCACACGGGACCATGAAGTCCACCGAACTCACAGGTGCCCTACATACTGTACAGTTGTGTGAGGTTATGGTTTTACATCACTTACTACTAATGAGTGGTGATTAAAAAAAAGATCTGTGACTAATAACTGAATAGTTCAAACTCCTTACGTTCTTGACTTGGCGCTTGTACCCTAATAAAAACTTGAAACCTTTCTCCACTACTGCTGACATGTCTTGTGATATAAAATAAAAATTTTACGAGATAAATGCATCCACCTCTTCTCCCACTGTGCCAATTCCAATACCTAAACTCATGTATGAGAATAATGCATACTTAACTAAACATATAAAAAGTAATAAAAATCACCCAAGCAATGAAACTCACACTTTACCTGAAATGTCAACTATTCTTGGTCTTTACTGTGGGTGGTATTTTCTCAGTACTGTTTGAAAAGAAATTCCAGCAGTACTAACCTTGAGTTCTACTGATAGTTGTGTCTGCTGCTATTCCTAAAGAGTACCATAGACTGTACATGAGGATGGACGACATGACAGCTCCCCAAAAGTTTAGCCGAAACTTCTGGATCGCCATCTGCTGGCTGCAGTCAGTCCTTTGGTGGACGAGGCTAGGTCCAAACCAGAATACACGTCGAATGCTTCTTTTATGTTTATATGCATATGAAGATCTTTATATACAGACTAACTGTATATTAACAAGCTTTATTTACAGTGTATGGTTTATACAGTCACTGACTGTGTCGCTAGCTAGCTTAGCATCATCTGCGCTAACAGTAAAGTTAGCCAGCGCTGTTAGACTCTCGCGTTTATATCCACACGCAGATAACATTTTTGAAACACTAATCACAACTCAAAAAAAACTTCAAAAGCGAAGCCAATGCTGAAGTGCCTTAAACTTGTGTTCTTTCTTATGGCCATCAGGAGGTGACTCCTCTGGTTGTATAGATGTCTATGAGCAAATTATTTGATTTATTACCTCAGTAAACATCGTAAACATGAGTTTTTGGTCGGGGTTCATGTTCATTTAGTAAACTTCGGTCCATTTAGAGTAAAATAGACCACAAAGCAGGGTATGCTTTAGGGCGGGGCTCCCTTTGTGATTGACAGGTCGCTACCAGAGCCGTATACGACGTCCTACATCGCAACTCCACAGTCCAAATGTGGTCACTCCCGTTCACTGGTTGCAAAAAAACTAAATGGTGACAGCCAAAATGCCAAACTCTAGGCTTCAAAACTGTAGTGCACAAACCAATGGGTGATGTCACGATGCCCACATCCACTTCTTATATACAGCCCATGTTTAAAACGTATCTGCGATATTTTGGCTTCATTTTTGCACAGTAGGAGGAAGAGGAGACGAGCCATCCTTTCATATACACACTGGAGCAGAAGGACAAATGAGCGCTCGATCTTGATTTTCAGGTTGAATGCAGACTGTGAAAGCGGGGCCTCACAATCCGTCAGACTTTTTGGGTGCTGATCTATATACACAGGGTTTTAATTTATATACACAGTCTATTATAAGTACCCAACATAAGGCAGGAACAAGTGTTAGATTTGCTCTCCTGCTTGCCAACTTCCTCTCTCATTCTAAGAGGAAGTCAAATCCAAAGAAGGGAGCAATGAGGCAAATAGTTATTTGTGTGTGAGTTCTGGGATTAACACAGGGAGCCAGATAATGTCTGAACCAAAAAGTTTTGCATCATTGCTCAGTGACCTTGAAGTTGTATTTGGACATTTTGAGAAAATATGAGCCATTCCTTTGACTTTTTTATTTTTTTTACATTCCAGAAATTGGACAAAACAAAGATCTCGGAGTCTGTGTGAGGCGTAATCCATCATATTAGCAGACAGCAGACGCCCTCTTTGTGGAGCTCAGCAGTGCTTCTGCTGCTTGCTGGACGCAGAGATGAAACTGCTACCAATCCTCTTTAAGCAGGCGATAAGGCATATTGACAGAAACTCAATTTCTAGTCCTTTAAGACTATTTCCCTTCCCCTTATCCTCTTATTTGTTTTACTCTCACCCTCATTTCATTCGCTCCTCTTCCTCGTCTTCCCAACCGAATAAATAAATAAATGCGGGGATGGGCAGAGGAAGAAAGGACGCGGGGAGAGAAAGAGATGAGAGAAAGAAACTAGGGCACTCTAACCTGGGCACATCGTCCAAAGCAATTTGCTCCGATGGAGAGCGAGGCGGAGAGGAGGATGGAAAACAAGGAGCTTAAGAGCATCTCTGCTAAAGAGGGGATGGCTTAGAGAAAACAAGCAAAATGGACTGACAAGCTGAGTCACCGAGAGAGAGCCGGAGAGATGGGGAGAATGAAAAAGTGTTGGTAAAAATGACAAAATGGACAGAGTGACATGGGAACAAGAGAGAGAGGCAGTGGTGGAAAATTCGACTGACGAGTGACTGGGGGAGAGATAGAGACAGAAAGACCAGAACCCCCCATTTACCTTCATTAAAAAACAAAATGATAGACTCACAATAAACGCCAAGGGCAACTACACATGTAGACATTCGTTTTGCAGGTGTAAGAGCTTTATTTATCTCCATCGATCAAAAGGATTTGAACTTATAACTACATTACAATTAGATCTGCAATGATGAGTCCATTTACAGAACAGATACTCACTACAGTTTTGGTAATCAACCATTTGCTTGTTGCTGGGCTTAAGCTTCTTAATTGTGCTTCTTTTCTACATTTCTTTTATCTTTGTAAATTGAATATCTTTGAGTTTTGGACTGTTGACAAAACAAACAATTTCAAGCGGTGACCCAAGGGGCTACGAGATATTGTAAAGTCATTTTCCAATAAATTAATCCCAAAAAATAATCAAGAGATTAATCTATAATGAGAGTAATCGCTGGCTGCAGAAACACTGATATAAAACAGGGCAACAAAGACGGCTCATATCAGTGGGAATGCCAGCTGGAAGCATTTGTCAGCAGTGAAAGAAATTCAGACAAGTTTCTAATTTCCATTGCAACGAGAGACAACAGGAGCAGGCTGCGTGACGCCTACGTCTTCTTAGATGGTAACTATTTAGAATAACAGTGGGTGATCGTGGTTGGTCCCAAAGCTCATATCAGGCCATCAGTGAGCGGATATCTTGAGCTGAGAATCCTATTTTTACATTGATGGAGAAGCGTTAGATGTCATAATAACAATTTAAAAGGTAATGAATTACTACCTCGCAGTAGAATGATTATTCAGTCTTTTCAAAATGTCATTACTTAATCATTTTATGCTATTGGACATTTGTGTAAAATTGTCATAATTAGCACATGAATTCTTGAGTTATGGCCAAAACGTGTTTTGTGAGGTCACAGTGACTTTGACCGTCATTTATTCGTGGACTGCTGTTTTGAAGTCTCAAGTTCGGCAATTTGGCCGTCGCCATCTTAGTTTTTTGGAACCAGAAGTGACTTGAGAGGGAGGAGCTAAATACTATTGAATGCTGAAAAAGACATTTATAGGCGACATCCGGTAGCACCCTGTAAATCACAACATAGCCCCGCCCTAAAGCATACTCTGCTTTATGGTCTGTTTGACTCTAAATGGACCATAAGTTACTAAATGAACATCATGCTGTATTGAAGAAGACTTGAAACTAGAGATTGAGACCATAAACTCATGTTGACACTGTCTACTGAGGGTCATTTTCTCATAGACTTCTATACAATGTTCTTTTTGCAATTACCATTAGAAATGCCCTTTGAAGGAATGCAAGTTTAAGGCACTTCATAATTGGCTTCACTTTTCAGAACCGGATGTTGCTGCCTGCATTTAACAGAGAAAAGAGACATATTTCTACATAAAAATATCAGAATATGAGTTCAAAAATGACTAAACAATCTTAAACAATCACCCTCTCAAAAACGTCATGCATACAGCTCCCATTTGAGCCACTTCTTAGGGATCAGTGTGTTGCCAAATGGATTTCTTGTTGTTTCCGTCTCCAGGTGAAAGCATGTAATTTGACATAGCTGACATTAAAGAACAATAACAACTTGTCCAACTGGACAGGACAGACAGACAACCAAACAAAACGTAATGCCTAAAAATAAGGTATTACTTGGAGCAGAGTAGTTTACCAAAACATATCTGAAAGGGGATCTTTGAGCAGAACATAGAAAATCATGAATAGTAGTATGAGTAGTATAGTATGTTGAAAGCTGCAGCTAAGTGGCATCCAGCTATCACATATAATTATGACCTTTGTGTGCTTGTGGTTGTGCTTTAGCAGAGTCAAAGTTTTTCATGAGCAATTCGTAAGCAGGGCGGTGAAAAGCACCATTATGGCCTTTTACAAAAGACGCCGCACACAAAGGAAGAGAGACAGCGAGAGGGAGGATCAGGTGAGGCTCTAAGAGGGAAAGTATAGTGTCCTCTTTTGAGAAACAGGTTGAGAATGGAAGGAGGGGGGGTGTGGTGTTAGTCACTGAGTGATGCCGCTCTCAGCGACTTGGCGTCAAAAAGTCAAGTTGTTTGAACACGGAGTCGCAGAGTGAACCTCGCAGGCCAACCGCATTGATTTTCAAAAGGTACTTTGTGTAGCCAGAGTTTCCCCGTAGATCCATTAGGAACAAAACAGATGAAGAAATGCACAAAAGAAGATGGAAATGTAGTCAAGTGACTAAGAAATATAGGGCGAGGTGGAACAGAGGTTAAGTGGCAGCGAAAAGGAAGGGAGAGAATAAGGAGCTGGGCGTCAAGACGAGATGGAGTCAGGTATTGAAAAAAAGGAATAATAAAAAAAAAAAAAGATGAACCGGGGCCAGCACAGAGTGAAGTGAGAGGGGATGAAGACGAGATGGAAGCAGAGATTGAAAAGAGAGGAATGAGTGACCAAAAAACAGATGAACTCGGGAGGACGGAGAAGCGGGGGTGGAATGGGGGGGGGGGGCTAAAGTGAGACAACGAGGGGGAGATGAGATGGATGGAAACACACAGAGGAGGGTAAGGGAGGCGGCGGCGGAGGGGGGAGACTAAAGAGTGGTGAGGGAAGGGAAGGAAGGGAGCATGAGGAGAAAGAGGAAGGACAGGGGGGCGGGGGGCTCCTCAGAGATAGTCCATTAATAATCCATGGGGCCTTAAGTACTCCTATTGAGGGAGAAAATCGCTCCTGTGAGCCTGGCAGCAGCCACCACACTCATCCTCCCTCCTCTCACCCCCCCCACCCTTCAGTCAGTCTGCCTCTCTTAAGTATGGTGTCTTTTGTTTGCTGCATGTCTTTGTGGCATCACGTGTGGCTACAGTTCTTCTCTTGCTTCAACATGCGACGTAAAGCTCTCCCTCTGTTTTCAGGCCCCAACGCTCGATATGTACGATAACAGCAATCTGGCAGGTTTCATTTCACGTCACATCAGCACGTCAACAGGCTACCCTCACCCGCAGCGGAATTGCACTGTTGGCACTTCTACGCTCCAGGAGGTTTGCTTCTTTGCCAGGATCCCCCAAATGTCCTTTTTCCTGTTAATTCCATATTTTTGTTTGTTTTATACTTAAACGCAGGGTTGCTCATTTTAAGAAACTAGCAAGAGTACGCTAGATTTAATAAAAAATGCTAGCAGCGCTAACTAGAAAAGTCGCAAAATCTAGCAAGAAAGTCGCCACATCGGCAAGGTGCGTTCACACCAAACGCGGCGCGGGTTATTCGCGCGAGTGGATTACATTGAAGTCTATGCACAGACGCGATGAGACTGGAGTGATGCAGATTTGCGATGGCGCGGCGGCAAATTCGCGCCAAACACCCCAAATGGCGTGACGCTGCGGCGCAATAGCCTATTGAGTTGAGATGACCTCCTGTCATCACTGACATCCTGCCGTTGTTGAAACAGGAAACAAATACTGTAGCCGTCTGTGTTCAGCCAGAGCTCTACGATACCTCATATCAATAGAGACCGGACCAAACTATGTGTATAAATGTGTGTGTGTGTAAACCATATGGTACAAACAATGAAAAAGACGTTGCCGTATTTACGCCGAGATGACGTTATTTTGAGTGTTGATGGAGCTGCTACAATGTTAGCATAGCCTAGCACCGATCGATCCGAGCTCCATTGAGAAAACAAGTATTTTAAAAGTTATTTGCTTGTCGTCTTGCAAAATCAGTTTGTTTTGTGTTCATACAGCTCTAGTAAACCAGCCGACATGTGGCTTGCTAGACACAGTGAATACAGCTCGATAAATTTCACGGAGCTCCTCCAGATGATGTTATGAACCCAGACAAGACGGCGTTTAGTTTCCCGGGACATCTTCACAAAAAGTACTAAGCAGAAATAGGTTATTTTTTTCCATGGTTGGTGACGGACAGTTGAACCTCTTCCAGGGTGATGATTGCTGTCATGTAATGATAATTTTGACAAAAGTATCAATAATGTTTTTAAAAAGATCAGCAACCCTTTGAGATTGGACATCTAACGCTAACTATCTCTCCTCTCGCAGAATATAGGCATCGACTCATGACATCCCTAGTGAAGCATCAGTTGACGACTTGTCAACTTTAATCTGGGATAACCCAAATTTACACAATACAAGCCTTTATGGCCTCTCTCTGTACCTCTCTTTCTCTGCCTTCTTCTATCCACATTTTCGTCACCATCAATCTTTCTGTCCCCGCTCCCCTTCTGCCCACACTCTATTTAAATCTGTGTTAAATCGTAGGGCAAGTCAGAGCTCACACCACGTGTCACCCCTTGCATTTAATTCTCGTCTCTGCCGCTGGCTTTTCTTCTTGAATTTGGCCCATTTCTCCCTCCGTCTCTATTCTCTCTCCAACTCTCCCTTTCTTTCTTTATTTCCTCTCACACCGTGGTCCCTCGGTCATTGTCTTTGTCTATTACATTCTCTCTCCTCAGTTTAATCACAGGCGGACTGAAAGAGAGAGAGAGGGCCGAGAGAAACAGAGAAAGAGAGTGGCAGGGGTGAGGAAAGACTGTTGGGAGGAAAAGAACAATGGAAACAGAGGAAGATAAACGACTGAGACAAACAGAGAAAATGGGTGAGATAGGAAACGATGGATAGAAGGAGGGTAAGCCAGTATATCTAAGGATAGACAGAGACGCAGCGCTACGTTTTCATTCAGCTGACAAGTACATTTTATCCAAGCTTTTGAAATGTCACAAAAAATGAAATGCAGATGAGGTGCATCAGTTTCATGCATGTCAAAAACTAATCTTTGAAATGAGAAATATTTGACAAGTTGTTATTGTTCTTTAATGTCAGCTAATGTTAGCCATACGTCATGCTTTCACCTGGAGACGAAAACAACAAGAAACCCACTTGGCGACACACTGATACCTAGTGGCTCATTAGAAATAGGAGAGACATGCGTGACATGAATAAATTCATGCATGCGCCGACCTCAGGGTTTGAAAAGTGAGGCTAATGCTTAAGTACCTTAAACTTGCATTCATTCTAGTGGCCATCAGGGGAGAACTCCTCCGGTTGCAAAAAGAAAATGACTCTACTTCTCTCTTGATTTATTACCTCAGTAAACATTGTAAACATGAGTTTATGGTCTCAATCTCTAGTTTCAAGTCTTCTTCAATACAGCATGATGTTCATTTAGTACATTATGGTCCATTTAGAGTCAAACAGACCCTAGAACATACTATTTGTGTCCTGTGTGCTTGACAAGTCGCTACCACAGCGTTTTCTGGTCTGGGAGTTGTCCGTGTTTTCAACTTACAACTTTAACCCTTTCACAGTGTGCTTTCAGTTCATGAAAGTTTATTGTCACAATTTGGTCGCCTAAAAATATCTTATTCAGTGTTCAGTTGTACTAAGCTCCACCCTTTCGTGTTACTTCTAGTTGAAAAAAACCTAGATATGACGGCCAAAAACCAAGATGGCGAGGGCCAAAAACCGACATGGCAGAGGCCAAAAACCAAGCCGACGACTGCCAAAAATCTAAATGGCGACGGCCAAAAACCAACACGACGATGGCCAAAAACCAAGATAGCGATGGGAAATTGCCGTAGTCCAAAACCAATGGGTGTCTTCTTGTTGACAATGTCAACTTCTTGGATACAGTCTATGGTTTCATGCCCAGGGGATGACGTGTTGCACATTGCTGATGTGTTTCGAATAAAGAAAAGAAGTTGCTGCCATGACAGTGATGCATAGTCCCCATAGCTGTACACAGAAAAGAGCTTCACTCAAAAAAACTTCTTCAAACAAAAACAAAAGGTCTGGGGATTAAGACGCCACCGTACCGCCCACCGTTCCATTGACAGGCGAAGTGCGGTGCAGATCAACTACAGTGACTACATTTCCAAAATCCAAAATCCCACTTGGTGTTGCAATGTTGATGTTGTTTCCTCAAAATCCACGTAAAGGGCGAGAGACAAAGAGAGAAAGAGAAAATGGAAGAAAGATTCATGTAGAGTCGCTGCTCTGCAAGTCTCTGACTGGAGACGATGATGAATTAATTAAATCACTGACAAACCGCTGCACGGCTGGCCAGCAGCAGACAGAGAGGCCCGGACAGACAAAGACAGACTAGGAAGAGAGGAAGAGATGAAGAGGGCTAAATATGAGGAAATGAATGAGTGAGGTGACAGTGAGGAGCGATAATGACAGACGGAATGAGAATGAGGCGAGGAAAGAGAGGAAAGGTGAAAATGAGAGAAGCAAAGGGCAGAGGATGAGCAAGGGCCAGAGAGGAAGGCAGACAGCGAGACGGAGATTATACACAAGGGATGGGGAAATTAATAAGGGACACAAAGGGGGAGGGAAATAAAAGAGAGAGGATACGGTGGAGAACGGAGAACGGAGAGAAGGATGAATATGAGTGAATAGATGGAGAGCGAAACGAGGACCGTAAAGGGACAGAGATATGACGAGAAGAGGAGGCAAATAGGCTCAAACGGAAGAAAGAGCCTTAGAGAGAGTGAGATAGAGATGGAGACGGAGAGAAGCAGGAAGTGGTTGTGACAGGTGAAGGGGAAAAGGAAAAGGGAAAAAAACCAGCATATAGAATGAGGACGAGTCGGGGTCCTCAGTCAGCCAGGCGTTGCCTTGGGCGATGCCATTGTCTGTGTGTGTGTGTGGTGTGTTTAGTCCCAGGGGAGGATATTTGCAGCGCCTGAAAACGGAGTTGGTGGACGGATGCCCAGAGTCCCTCACCCCCAACCCTTCTCCCTTTAGTTTTCTTCCATCCCTCTTTCACTTTCCCCTCCTCCGTCCCTCGGCCTCCCTCTGCTATTATAACATCTGCATTTGGAAAAGTGGACTCCTGTTTAGGTAGGCTCACTACAAGGCATGTTGTAATGACGCCTGAAATAAAAAAGAAAAAAGATGCCTATTTGCATTCCACAGGAACGTCTTTGTTGTTGTTTTTTAGCATTGTAACCAAATGTTGTCCAGAAGACAATTTTCACATGTAGTGGAGGAGCATTAAAGAGCCTTTACATACGGGAAAGGAAGCCTGAACTCCAGATGTTTTCATGTGCTGCCATGTGTACCTTTCCCATATGGATGCACCACTTAATATCATGGCTCCCAAATAAGCAACCTTTTGAAAGTTTCTTCAACTTGGATGTGTGTGCATGTGTGGGGGCTACACACATAGACTGTATATAAGAAGTGGACGTAGTCACTGCAACATCACCCATTCAATTGTGGACTGCCGTTTTGAAGCCTCGAGTTTGGCATTTTGGCTATTGCCATCTTGGACTTTGGATGGTAGAGATGACGTGCACGGCTCTGAAAGGCAGGAATCTCCGATAGAGTTACTGATCCAGGAGTTTGAAGGTGTAACCGATGCCAAACACTGTAATTTGATGAAGAAGGATTTCACTGCTCTGGGAAGTTATCGCAGCATGCTATTGAATTGAATTTGTTTGTCAACTCTCACTGCGGTCAATTCAAAGTCAAATCCTCCTATCATAATGAGCGACGGGTGACAGGATACAGTAGTTACCAAGACAACTTCTCTTAGCGTTGGTTTTCCATCACATTCCTTTAGACACCGGCACAAATCAGATCTGCATCACTTTCAGAGTCGCTTTAGTGCCTGAGCTCAAATGCAGACTTTACATCTCAAAGGAACATGTAAACGTCCCCGGTGGGCAGAGTACAGTGTTCCCACGCTGCACACATCACTGCCAGTTCTGTTAATCCTTCTCATACCGCATCAACTGCTGGCAAAGTTGTGACTCAGTGGCTTTAAGTCAGGATCAAACTGGAGACTAACCAACTGTGAAATGGCTCCACCAACTCTTGTAGATTCCATCATATTTCCGTTCGTGGTCAGCTAATACTTCTGGCGTGTTTAATAGAAGGGTTCAGCATGCAACTCTGATCCCAGAGCCCGGTGCATGTTGTCATTGGTTTGCATACAGTGTGGCATGCTCCCAGCTTTAGCCAACATGGCTGCCAATGTGCAGGTTAGAAAGCAGAGCCACTGTTTGCATTACACCTCCCGTAGCACCGTCCTCATGGGGGTGCTTCATAAGCAGACAGGAGATCTCTACAACTGAAGCATTCGGAGCTTCATCCATGCTCTTCAGAATAGGGGAGAAAAAACATGGTATGACGATTTGATTGTGCTCCGATTGTTGTCATCGTGACAATTTGGAGACCTTAAAAGATGACGACGCCCAAAAACCAAACCCTGAGTGCCAAAACTGGAGACAAGAAAAAGCACTTCTGTGACTTAGTGCTGGGCGGTATACCGGTTCATCCGCTATATAAATATATAAAAACACAGTCAAGGAAAAAAAGAAATACCGTGATATACCGTGAAACCACCAGAATGTTAAAGAATATCGTGACACACATTTTTGGTCATACGGCCCAGCACTACTGTGACTCCTTTTCCAACATCTGGTGACGATGATGGATTCATAAAAATGACAATTTGGAGACCTGAAAACGAGGTGGAGACTAGACGCGTGTTAATGGATCCGTTTCCTGACGTGAAATGCTTTGTAGCTTTGCTGTTTGTTTATTTTCTTCCCAATAAGGGCATGAATGTCAAGAACTTCCCCTGGGGATCTGGAACTCATAACTTTTCGATTGCAGGGACCAGGGTGTAAATTAAGTTCCAGGGACTTTTTACCGCCCAATTGGTGTTGGAATAGCACTTCCTGAAATTTGCAGGAATGACCGTAATTCACGACGAGTGGAGAGCGTTTAGTGTCGGAATCCTGACTCGTTTTTTAAACGAGGGACCTGAGAGGGCGAGCGGTAGAAAGAGAGAGAGGGGAAATGAAAAGGTAATTTTCTGATTGTTTCACGTTCTAAAGCACAAATAAATAACCATCAAACGCTCAACAGATGATTTACTGTGGACTCATAGTTTCATTTTCCTCCTTTCATTCGTTACATCCAACATGCATCAGTAAATACCCTACACCATTAAATGTCATTGCAGTGAGGCAAAATAAACAGTTTTGTTTTTTATAGATGAAACAGACGCTGCAGAGAGTGGTAACCTCTCACACAGACAACAATTAGCTAAAGGAACCTTATTTTACTCCCTGGACATAAATTACCAGGAACTTCTTGGTGGAAACGCAGCTATGGTCACAGTGAGAGTTACAATCCCCAAACACACAGCCACACAGTGTTTATGAACTAACACTAATCTGCTAATGCCACGGTACCATGATGCCAGTACTTGTAATACTGTTGGCCTGCAAGTTGTGGGAAGCACACCGTGTCCTGAGGTCCCCTGCAATCCCCTGTCTTTCTTCTTCTTCCCTCTCAACTCCCCCTTTTGTCCCCCTGCAGCATGCAAAAAAGAAACGCTGGCACGAGTTCCTGCCAAGCTCACATCCAGCCGTGACAGGCGCAGCTCGACGACGTGCACGGCGAGGCGCGCGGACAGTGTGCCAGCGGAGCTACGGGGGAGAAGTGTGGAAAATAAAGACGGAGGGCCGGAGCCCCGGGGGGCTTCTGCGGGGCAGTTGGTAAATGCAAGGTTGCCGGGGGGAGGAGGGTCCCTCTCTTCCCCTCACTCCTCCATATCACTCCCCTCTGTCGTCTCCAAAGCACGCACCGCCGCCCTCCACGCGCACGATATCCGTTTGTCTCTACGTGCTGTTTTCATTCCGTGCTTCCCCTCCGTGTCCCCTTTCCCTTTCGGTCTGCTGCTCCGGCCTGCTTTTTATCTCCGCTGCACGCCAGTTAAAACTGGACACTTTTATCCCCAAGTCAGCTTTGAAAATCTTTATCGTTGATATTCCTGCTACTAAGTGCAGCTGTTTTTTCCCAACCCGCTAATATTCCCTCACCTCTGTCGGCTGCTTACTCTTATCCTCTGCATGTTCTGTTCTGTGGTTGTATTGCCTGCTGCTACCCGATGCCCGTGTGCTAGTCTGCATGTCTTCATGTAAGGCTTGTTGCCGTCCTTTGATTTGACTTCTTTCAGCCCCTAAACCTTCCCTCCAGAGGCTTTTCCTTTTGCCAGGCCGCCATTGTTAATAACAATGTGTTCTTAACGACTTGCCTGGTTAAAAAACACAAAGAAAGAAAAACCTCATGAGCATGATCCCAGTCCTGTTTGAGCTCTCAGCATTCCGAGCTGCCTGTGACACCACTGTTCAAACGCAGGTCACGACCTGTGGTGAGTGTCATCCGTTTCCCCTCCCCATATCTCTGGGTTTTTTCTTTTCTTTTTTTTAAAAGTGCATTATAAACACATCAGCTCCCTTTCACGGACGTCTAGAGGCTCAGAATGCCTCACACAAGCTAAATCAGCTGCCGCGCCCACACACACACTCAAATCCACTTCACACAAATAAGCCTGACCCACTTTCGACCTGCCCCGACCCCTATTTGCTTTATGTCATCGTCGCCCTGTTTTAAATCTTCCTGACTGACTCTGAGCTGCAGAACCCCCCCCCCACACTCGCATAAATCCTGCCAGCAAAGGACCAAAATGTCAACGAAGTGCCACGTGAAAGCGTACAAAGGGACGCCCACAATGAATCCCTCAACTAAATGGCGACGGAGAAGCGAAGCTCCATCACAGCCCGCGGCCGACCTCACTGAGGTGAGAGTGGCAGCGGGGCGAGATGTGAGATGCGTAGTGTCGGACTGATGTTCGATGGGTTCATCCATCATTCAGTGGAGAACGTCATCATGGAGCTGCCCGAGGTGCCACAGGTACCGGTGTTTTGACTTGAGACTGTCATTAGAGTTGTACAGACAGCCACCAAGTCTGAGATGTGTTGGGGAAACACGATTATTTTTTTTAAAGAAATGATTGATTAGTGATGTAACGGACCTTGGTTGATCCGTATGGAAAAACACAATCTTTTATTCCCTAATAACCACTTGACATATAATAACCACTGTAACAAAGTAAAGTTCACACCGACTTAAGGGTGGTTTAAATAATATTTCGGGAGGGTAGTGAAAAAGAAGAGTGTGGAGCCTTGTATACCAGCTGCTATCAGTATCAGCTAATATGGCTCATTGATGATCAATATCACATAACAAAATGTGATCAAGGCATCTCTAAAAATGTACTTGATTTTTTTTCCACTGGTCTGATCTGTGACTCAAAACTGTTTTTGCACCGCTAATGCTAAGCTACAATCATAGCAGCTACATTTTGGCAAAAAAGAGACTGAAATGCCAGATTGCACCTCATCTAGTTGCTGCAGTCCTGAAAAAGCCAATAGGAAGGTGACATCTCCACACATAATGCCCCAGAATGCACATCTCATCACCAGCTGCCTGCAAATGTCACAACAAGCTATGTGAACACACAAATGCTAACACATACGTTCAAGTGATGGCCAGGCAGTGGATTGCTAGTGATCAAAGCTAAGCTTTAAGAGATTGAACGATGACCTTTATTTTAATGATAACAAAACCAAACAGCACTCAGGGAACCAAATGTGATTTTATTTTATCATTAGAAAACTGCAGGAGGGGATTTCCAAAGCTGACAGACCCAAAATATCTGCATGCTGTTGTTTTTTGACAACATGAACACAGACAACATCACAGGGTATGCATTTTGTTGCAATTACGATTCATTGCATCCTATTGTCTTACAAGTGGCCAGAACATTGTTGGGCTTTGCTGTTTCATTATTCAGACTAATAATATGAGGACATTTGTACTAGGGATGTCATTATAACACAAATGTAGTTGTCAATACTAATACCAACAAAATTCCATGATTCTCAATAACCAATTCCATATCAGGGTAAAAAAACAAACAATAAATCCCATGTGTTATAACATAAACATATTTGTTACCGTTACTGTTTTATGCTAATGTATTGTTGATCTCCCTCAAGTTTCTCACCAAAAACAACATTTTCTCAAGATGACATTTGAACAGATGACGACTTTATAATTGACCTTCTCCTAATACTAATTTTACAAAACAGAGCTTGAACGCATCATAACTCTATGCAACCTCCATACATTAGCTGTTAGCTCCGTCATTTAGCCAAGCAGGACTGTGCTCCTCATCGGCTGCTAACAGCTAATATTTACTAGCTCTCCTCCTGCTATAATGTGACTCAGTGAAACCTCCGTTTGTTAGCTGTTAGCGCCGTTATTTAGCCAAGCAGCTCACCCATACAGACAGCTGTTATGTGGCCTGCTGGTTGATTTCTGTCCACCTCTGAAACCTTCTGCAGCAAATCCAAAGTGATACTGGTTGGTTTAGGATTCTACTTGGATCCCACTCTAGTGAAATTGGCAATTTCAGATCATACAGTGCCAGCCACTGTGGCTGCAAAAACCTTTTCTACCCCGGCAGACACAAATAAAGGTGTTTCCACGAGTTTAAATAGCAGGCGAGGTGTGACAAATCTACTGGCGTTCCATTGTTAATGAGTTATTTCATGCAAAGCCAAAAATAAATAAAAAACTACCTGCAGCCCATGAATGGTTAAACACCAGCAAATATTTTCTAGTTAACATCATGAAGTGCCACTAGTCCCTCCACAAAGAGTAAGGTTATGACTCATAACTACGTTTGTCCTTCATTGTGGCACCGGCCGGAAACACAGCGTGTACTGCGCAAGCAGATTCTATTCAATGTTTATAATAAGCCAGCTGGAGGAAAAGGTCAGGGAAATCTACGGGCCACTTTGTCTCAAACTGCAACACGGGAGGAAGAGGAGAAAACAATACGGCTGAAGCGACGAGAGAGAGAAAGAGAGAGAGACAGACAGAGAGAGACAGAGAGAGAGACAAAGAGAGAGAGACAGACAGAGAGAGACAAAGAGAGAGAGAGACAGAGAGAGAGAGACAAAGAGAGAGACAAAGAGAGAGACAAAGAGACAGAGAGACAGAAAGAGAGAGAGACAAAGAGAGAGACAGAGAGAGAGACAGAGAAAGAGAGAGACAGAGAGAGAGACAGAGAGAGAGACAAAGAGAGAGACAGAAAGAGAGAGCGAGAGACAGAGAGAGACAGAGAGAAAGAGAGAGACAGAGAGAGAGACAAAGAGAGAGACAGAAAGAGAGAGCGAGAGACAGAGAGAGAAAGAGAGAGACAAAGAGAGAGACAAAGAGAGAGAGAGACAGAGAGAGAGACAGAGAGAGAGACAAAGAGAGAGACAGAGAGAGAGACAAAGAGAGAAACAAAGAGACAGAGAGACAGAAAGAGAGAGAGACAAAGAGAGAGACAGAGAAAGAGAGAGAGACAGAGAGAGACAGAGAGAGAGACAGAGAGAAAGAGAGAGACAAAGAGAGAGACAGAAAGAGAGAGACAGAAAGAGAGAGACAGAGAGACAAAGAGATTTTTTTTTTTTGTTTTTTGATTTTTAGAAAACCTTTATTTTGTTTGAACAACATCTTTCTTTATCATTTTAAACAGTTAAACAAATAAAGTCCAACAAACATAAATGTGTCTTTGATTGTCAGATCTGACTCTCACTGAGCTCCATCTTTGTTCAGTTCTTTGTCCACTTTGTGAACTATCTTCTTTAGTCTGAAGCCTTCCTGCATAGTGAGACCTCCTCTGTCCTTGCTCCTCATGTGAGCTCTGGCAGAGCTGGAGAGCTTCTCTTTGTCAGAGAGGTAGTCCTCCACTTTGGCTCCTCTCACGTTCTTACTGCTCCTCAGATACTCCTTTATTATCTCCACGCTGTAGTCTCTAGAGCTCCTACAGCTGCGTTTAGAGGGCTCACTGTCAGCAGCAGCGCCCTCCTCCTGACTGGACTCAGAGTCCTCCCAACTTGATTCAGAGTCCTCTTCCATACTGGACTCAGAGTCTTCCTCCAGACTGGACTCACACTCTGCCGCTCCTCCACTTTCTTTAGTTGCAGCTTTCTTCGCCTGTGAGCTTCCGCTGTCTCCTCTCTGTTTCCTCTTCAGCTGAGGGGCTTTGAGCTGCTCCTCGTCTGCTTCCATGTCCACCTCCCTAGCTGTCTCCACCTGTCCTCCAGCACTCTCCCTCACCTGCTGGACCTCACTTGCCCCGTCCTTCACCACCTCCTGTGTCTCACTTGTTTCCTCCACCCTAACCTCCTGTGTCTCACTTATTCCCTCCACCCTCACCTCCTGCGTCTCACTTGTTTCCTCCACCCTCACCTCCTGTGTCTCACTTGTTTCCTCCACCCTAACCTCCTGTGTCTCACTTGTTTCCTCCACCCTCACCTCCTGTGTCTCACTTGTTTCCTCCACCCTCACCTCCTTTAACCCGCTCGTCCCCTCCTCCCTGCTCTGTTGGACCCCATCTGGCCCGTCCTGTCCGTCTTGCTTGTCCCCTCTGCCCTCTTCAGTACCCATCTGGTTCTGGTTCTGGTCCTTATGAGAGCTGTTTTTCTCAGGACACGTTCTGCTCTGATGACCCACTTTTCCACAGCTAAAACATTTAAAGTCATCAGTTGTTGCATAGATCATGTAGTCAAAGTCGTCTACTCTCACATTGAACACTAGGTTGAGTCCCTTGCTCCTGTTATTCGGGATCAAGCGCAGCTGTCTCCTGTGAGACACCACGTGCTTCAGGAGAGGAGACCTGCACCCAGAGGACACCTTCTTCACCCCAGACACTATCCTCCCGTGTCTCGATAGTTCTCTCGTTATGTCTTCATCTCTGATGAACGGTGGGACGTTGGACACTGTTACCTTCACAGCCGGTGTGCAGAGAGGGTACACGGGGAAGAAGTTATCGCCCACCTCGATCCCGTTGTCAATCACCACTTCCGCATTTCTGATGGTGTCTAAAAAGATGACCACGGCATTGTTCATTCGCGCAGCGGACTTCACGCTGCTGTGGCCGACAAGTTCACCCACAGCCAGGCTGCATTCCTCCACTGACACCGGGAACGTCGGCGGGATCTTTATGCCGTGTTTCCTCGTTAATCCGGTCATGTCCATGGTGGCGTTTAGCAGCCGACAGCTCGCGCTGCTCGACTGAACCACTCACAAAAAAGACCCAAAAAACAGCTAAAAGTACACAAAAAACCCCGTGAACCCTGCACACCCCACTACACTATCATATACAACATTACCCAGTGAAGAAAAATGTCGAAATATCGCTATTAATCGCTCTCAAAACCACGCTCCGTCAACTCCGTGCTCCTTCCACTCAGAGAGAGAGAGAGAGAGAGAGAGCGACAGAGAGAGCTTATTTCCATTCATTACCAAGGCAACTTAAAACACGTCTCTCCCTCTCTTCCTGCCCATTATCTGCTGTTTTCCCCTTTTGGCTGTTAGTTTCAGCTCCCTGGCCGAGAGGACGGGCCCTGCTGCGAGCAGTGAGCTGCTGTAGTGGTGAGGATGTTGCCTTATCCACAGTAACAGCACAGAAGCAGCAGGGCTGGGAGCTTCTTTATGTCCTGTATGAGTCCTCCTATCAGCAGCTCTGTGACCCTCACACTGAAGCCAGACACCGCTCGTACAAAAAGGCTTTTTTAGAGCACAAAATACTAAAATAGTCCACATGCAAAATTATTGGATTCATGACACGTGCACACCGACCACTGTGCGTATGTTAGTGAATCAAAATCATTCTAAAGGCCCGTGCCTGCTGTTTGCAATCAGCATACTGCATGTATTATGCTGAACATTGTTATGGAGGCTCGTGGTAAATCAAGACAAAATACCAATAGCACATTTTAGACTTTTAGAGAAGTTCAGTGGTTTTTAACTTTGGTCCAATAGTGCCGTCATGTACTCATGTACAGTATAAATAGCTCGGCATGACGCTGGACGGGCACATGACATTTAAAGAAGCCTGTCCGTGTTGTAGCTCAGTCAGCGGGTAGAACAGAGTTAAACAATGTGGTATTTTAGAGATTCCATACTTGTACACAACTCTATAACTCGTGTGTGGGTACCGGGTCTGTCGATGCTTCTGGTGTTTGGGGTTTCCGTGACCACACAAGTTGTAACACTGCATCACAGAGCTATTCAATCCTTCTTTGGAGTTCACAAATGGACTTCAGTTTTGGCCATCAGTGGGATGGGGAACTTCCAACCATCAGTGTGAAGATGTCTGATCAACTACAAAGATATTTCATTGGGACTCTCATGGCCGTCCCCGGGCTGAGGATTTGAAATCTCTATTTCCTATGAGCGATTCTTCATTCAACTTCCAGAATATAGTTACTCTGTGATTTTAAGGAGATTAGAATGTTTAAGGAAATACGTTTGCCAAGAGGTTTATCGTGGAGAAAGCAGTGAAGTTGTTGCAAAAAAGAGAAGCATGGACCCTAAATAAAAATAAATATAAAAAAACACTGCAGAAATTAAGATAATAGTTTCCACCGGTGTGACAACGACAAAACTTGTTTTTAAAGCGATGAATGCTTAGTCCACTGAGATATGGAGTGTGGCTCAGTTAAAGAAAAAAAGGTTTGATATTAAAGTTTATGGGGAAAAAAGACTAACAAACCAGAAGACAAGTAAGTAAACAGGAGGACAAGGAGCAGCTATTGGACAAACATCCATCCAGTAGGACATGTCAAAGAAATGAGGGTGAGAGTGAGGACATCCAGCAAGGACTCTCACCAAGAGGTCATTTATTTCACAATTGTATTAGAGCTGTATCGGACAGTTTAGAAGCTTCATAACCTGGACATTTGAATGCTGCACAGCTTCATTTTATTCTTCTGAACATTCTGTACTTCTGCACAGTTGCAGATAAAGATCAGGCAACATTAATATTGTTAGCGGTGTGTGAAATATGGGGGGTCTCGAAAAGTGTAATTGTAGAGTTATAAAATATGACAACAAACATTATACTTTAATTATGACAGAAATTCACGAAGATGGAAGGGCGTTTTAAATATCGTCATCAGACGGCGCTTGACAACAGGTGGCGCCCCGACGGCTGGCGTGTCGAGCTCTTCAAATCTTTCTCTTTTCCTGTTAGATTATGTTTTATTCGTTACTTATTTCTGACTCCGCAAAGTGAGCCCCGTCGAACAATATGACAGAGAACAACTTTCGCACATCAGAAAGCCCCTCTTTCATCACGTCCCAAAAAACAATAGGGAGTATCCATGTCTGGGAATAACTGCTGCACTAACCTGGAGAATGGAGACCAGGGAAACGAGGGTGGCAGGCCGGGGTCTTAGTGAGGCAGAGGAAACTGGCTTCGTCTTCAGAGTGTCCTTCTGGCTGATGTCCAGTAACTGGATAATAAGCTGGATGAGCTCAGGAGCAGGAAGACTCTTCAACGGGACATTAACAACTAACATTATGGTTTTCATAGAGACTTGGCTCGACTCCCCCCATATTATATATATTATATATATATATTATGATCTTCATTATACTCCTCATTTACATTCAGCTTATTCATTTGAAATTACTGTCTACCACAAACTGATATTCATTTCATACCCCTATATTCTGAATGGCACTATTTCATGTCTTAGACTCTCATTTAGTTTATTTTGTACTTGTCTGATCTTCTTTTTTTTCTATCTTATATATATATATAAATAGCATTGTTGGAGGACGCTTAGATTGTCATCGACAATGACAACGATTGTTGTGCTTTTGATAATAAATAACCTGATAATATATGAAGTCTCTTGCCGGTCCTTGAATGTGTCTGAGGATTTCAGCCTCAGAATGGTTTTGTCGGTGCCGGCTCGGGTTCCAGGCCACAATTAAGTCTCCGTCATCTGGCAGAAAACAAGCACACCTGCGACAGCCGGCGCTCTGCGGAGGAATGACATGAGCGCCCTCCTGTCAGACGGGTCTGGCAGGGTTTGATAGCCTGGGTCACCTTGCTGCTCCGCCTGTCCATTATCTACTTCTTTGCTACAGGGAGCTTTGGCTTCTCTTCTACAGTTTAACAGCCAGGAGATTTTCTCAAATGAAAAGTCAATCAACTATTCATCTTTAATGATTTACCTTTAATTACTCCACAAGGGGTTTGAGGTGCATCTTCTGCCAGGCTTTCTTGTGCCATCAAACCGGAAGCTGCCCAGTCTAACCACAGCCTCCCTCCACCCAGCTGCAGAGGGTTGAGTGCTTCGTCAAAGCTAATTTTCTGGTGATTGTTGAGGGCAAGCTTTTGTTGCTGCTCCCTGTTGTTGTGACCGGTTCAACCACAGAGTGGTTCTGTTGTTTAACCTGAAGAGATAAAGCCATGCCATTAATCACTAGCAGCCCCCTAGGTTGGGCCACACTACTGCAGGAACTGGATAAAGTATAAACAATAACTGTGTTCATTATTTCTCATAAAGTCCATTCATACTGGGAACTAAAGGTGTGGAAATTTATGGATGTGTCGCGATTCGGAAAATAATCTGGAGTTTGCTTTCAATTGAGCTCACAGTCTTCGCTGCGTCATCTACTGTTGAGCTAGTTCCTCTCCTCAGATCTCTGCGTATCATTCAAACACCCGGCGGCCCGCTAACCGGTAGCCCTTGCTAACGTTGTTAGCTGCTCTGTTTCAACATTGCTGAACTGAATATAAACACCCTAACCCTAACGCTGGTGTTGTTAACCCTGTCGGGAGATGGACTCAGACCAAGTAAGAGCAGAAGAGCTATGAGTAGCAAACACTCTGCTAGCCGCTAGGCTAATTTGTGCAGCGTAAAATGCAATACGCATTCAGGAAGTGTCCTGTCTTAGAGCTGCTGTGTGAGAAACGGATTGATTTAGATTACACTTGTAATGAAGCAGCTTTTTATAGTATTGATTGCCGCGATCTCATTTTTGAAAAGGTCTTTCTAAATAAAAAGGGAGTTTCAGATTTATCTGACTGCTTGTATTAAATGATGAAAAAGTAATAGGATGTGAAACAGTGTCAATCTTTTCTCAATGAAAACAGTTAATAGTTATAATTACAGTATCACACTGTAGTTGCGCGGCCTGCAGCTGTGAATGTGTTCAATGTATCGCTGAAAAAAACAAACCCATGTTCAATCAACCCTTCCTGGGTAAATAAAAGGTAAAAATGTATTCTATATGACCATTTGTCCATTCAAAAAGCCCCAGTGCTTCATTACAGCAACACATCAGCGTTGCTGCTATTTGCCTGTCTGGGTGGCAGCTCCTCACATTTTGCCCCTGCTCTTGTATAAACAAACCAGCTTTCGCGTGACATTTCCCAGCAGTCGATTATGAGGTTTGTTGTGATGTTTTGGCTCGTATCAGCACGCTGCCGCCGTTCAGAGCGGTGACAAACTCTGCCTTAACACACAACCTTCGGCGGCCCCGTCTCGCCTCTGTGGAAATCAATTGAGCGTGGCCTGATACTATTTAGAGAGGCAGATGGCATGTCCAAATGCTAAGCAGGAACTCATTTGTTCATTTCATACCAACAATGTCAACGACGCATTACCCATTATGCCGTTCATACTCACACCGCCGCTACCGCCCTAGCCCTACGGTGAACATGATGTAACCACTCATGAGCGATCACGCCGGCATTAAGGGAAAAGACTGTGACAAATTGAGAATTTAAATGACTATATTTAATGTAAAGTAGAGCATGTTCTAAAAATATCACAAGTCACTGGTAGAGTTCGCTCTGAAGAACAGCCGAAATGGTATTTATTATTTAGGTAATTTAAATTCTAAGGGGATGTGTTAATTATGACGTTTTTCTCTGGCTTTTTGGTTGGGGATTGGTTGCGACAGGGACGACACCAGGGCCTACGAAAGTTCAGAGATTTCAGAGAACAGAGACAGACCCAATATATTTAGCCTATGAAATGCATATTATTTATTATATAAAACAACAGCCAGATTATATATAAAAAGTCTCCCTCTCTACCCTGCATTCAATTATAGTCATTGAGACACTGTTGAAGAGCAAACATATGAAACTCTGATGTTTGTTCTAACCAGATTTGCTGAGTTTATAAACTGCACATCTTTAAATGTATTGCTTGGTGAGCTGTGAGTTCAAGGACTGGCTGGTGCAGACGTCCGAGTAACGATCTCCCTTCTGTCAGGAGCTAGCATCAAGGGTACCGTTTAGCATTATGAACTCGATGCATGCGCCACCATATGTTGTGAGAAATGACCTTGAATTCTTCAGGACTTAGTTTTTTATCTCATGCCTCTCTTGTAGTATGCTCGTTACTTCCCAAACACATGCTTCTTCACTAAAACCTGACTATTTTTAAACTTCAAACTCGTCTGGAGGAATTCAAGCCTGAGACATGTGGAAGTGCTTCGTGAGTAATTGATATACAACTGTTCCTTTAAGTTAGAAAATTCTATTTACTTTTGGAACTTCATGACCGGTGTTAGCGTGGCCTTTGAAACCCGTTTTGCCGTGTCGTGCCATTCGGCACTACTTGTTTGTCTAATCTGATGCTCACAGAGCTTCACCTGCCTGCGCATGGTGGCTCCAAATCAAAAGCAGTCACCCTGGCAGAGAGCACTATAGCATCCAGCAGCTTATTGAGCAGCCAGCGGAGCTAGAAGCACGGCTCTCAACAACTTAATTCATCTGTGTGGCCGCTGAAAGCCGGGAACAACTTGGGGGACCACTGGACCATTGAAAAGAGCGGACACCCCTCGCGAACAGCTCTGAGTTCCACCGAGACGGACGGCGTCGGCGATCGAAGAGGTTAAATGCTAAGAGACGGAATGAATGCGGTCGACAACACCGAGGTCAGACTGTGATTAGAGGTGAGTCGCTGGCAAAACCCCTAAACCGCTCCATGAATACTAAATCTCATGGGCCCTTCCCAAACAAACATGAACATCTGTCAATTAACAATTTGCCTTGTTTGTTAATGCTGCCTTTTTTAGCATGGATAAGGCAAGTAAGGATGAGGTCACTCATGAAAATAACAAAAGTCTGAAGAAGTGTATCAACAGGACAGGATTTAGGATAAATAGATATGGGCAAGACGGACCGGGGAGTCCTCAGAAAGAGTTGAGGATGAGTGAACTACTTTTTTATTATTACTCCAGCTCACAGCTGTAACGACCGTAGTCCCGTTCTTGTAAACCTCACGCCTTTTTAAAATGATCTAAACGGGAGGGACGAGCACTGGACGCACCTTGGGGCAAATGAGGAGTATCCCCAAAATCCCAAACAGTATGATCTAAATCGGTTAAATAAGAACAATATTCAAGTCATATATTAAAAAAGAATGTGGTCACACTTCCCTGGATGATTGAAGGTCAAAGGATATACCATTGCTATACGAGTGCAGGCACTGTTGCTCTTGATACAGCCTCAATCCTTCTTCTGTCTCCAGCTGATCTGCCATTAAAGTCTTATCTTTGTCTTAGACCTCGTTTTAACAACTCAGAAGCTTGACGTTTAAATATGTAACAAACAAAAGAGTGGCTCTTATTTCCGATACATGCCGAGCTGGGCTCCTATAGCACAGGCAATAACTCGGAAGGGTTGGCGCCGGAAGATTTAATAGCTCTGATGCATCTCAGCGGCCGACTGTGGCCGACTGTGATGAAACAGCGTCGGCAAATGTGAGCGCGTAACCGGGAAGACAAGCTTATTATGGCGGCTCAAAGTCGGCTCCTGTGGCGTTTTAAAGAGGGCGACACTCACAACGCAGCAACGCAGACGGAAGCAAAACTTCCCATTTGCTGGAGCATCGTTCTGTTTTGATCAGCAATTCCGTTTCTTGGACGTTGCTCTTCATCTCGGCAGACATGAAGGAGAACAATGGCGGGCCTTTCATGTGCATGGACACCCACACGCTAGTACAAGATAGGCCCATTAAAGTGACTTCAGCAACTCAACTTTTAAGTGATGACATCACACACAGCAAAATCACTAGATGATTTGCTGATGCACTCAGGAGAACCCAGTCTGAGTGACACCAGGTCACTAGCAGTACCTTGAGTAAGAAGACCAACCTTTCACAAAATAAAATCTCCAAATTATACTTTACTGTACAGACATGGCGAGCTGAGAAGCCTTTGGATTTTGTTAAATTAATGGGCAAAAGTAGTTACACATGCTTTAAAGCTACACCTGGTAACTTTAATAAAATACTTTTTTAATATTTGTTCAAACTGTCACTATACCCTGACAGCAGTACATAATAATCTGAAAAAATCCGGTTCCTCTGCTTCTTTTTTTCCGTGCGGCTAACGGCATTTGGAAGAGTCCACCTATCTTGGTGGAAAACAACCAATCAGAGCAGAGGAGTCTCTAACGCAGCTGTCAATCACGAGCTTGTGAACTTCTGATCAAACTGTCAAACCGAACAGTGCTGATCACATATGAATCAAGATTGTGTTACTACCTTAACTATTTCTCGCCTTAAATGTTTTCAGAACGCTGTAAAGCGAGAAGGTTTGCGACCGGCTGCCATGTTGAAAACCAAGCTCCGCCCACTGGCAGTTTTACAGCTAAACAGCAACTAACATGTGTTTCTGAAAAACATTTGAGGTGAGAAAAAGACAATGCAGTAATTTGATCAGCGCTGCCTAGTTTAATTATAGCCCTAGCCCGATTTTTAGGCCTCTGCTCGAAAATTGCATACCCATACTTAAAGACTGTAGATCTGAAACTACAAGGTCTATTTTAAAAATTTTGATGGTATAATACAGGTAAAACTTGTGAGAGACTTGTTCAGATGTGTAAATATTGTGTATATGTTACTGGTTAATAGTGAATGAAGATGGCACACAGCTCAAATTGAAAAGTTTCAGGTTCGCCTGAAAAAAAAGCACTTTTATTGAACATTGTTTTTGAAATAATGCAGATTGAAGCCTAAAAATACTCCACAGTCATAGCACAACAGGTTTGTGGTCTCTCCAAGCTAATTTTACTTAGCAGGCCAGCATAAATGAGGTCTGAGTACAGAATTTCAAGCAAATTCTCATTTTTGGAACCAGATTTTGCGCTGCTCTATTCTAATTGTATATACTATATAACTACATATTAACTATATATTCACTTGCTTTATCACTAAGAGTGTTCAATACATCGTAATAAAGCAGTTTGGAATCATTTTCAGCCATGTTCAGCCATTTTTAGCTCCCATATGTCTCCTCCATGAAAAAAATCTGCTCTCACTCAATGTGTACGTGAGATTTGTAAGGCCTGTGATTGGCGGATTTAATCATATGACACCTTGTTAGGTGCAGAATAGTCCATTGAAAGCCGTAAGGGGTGTTATTTGGAAAGTTGAGAGCCATTAGTCAGTAAAAATCTTGATACGGTGGGCTCAACCAGCATGCGTAAAATAGATTGGTCCAGGAGAAAAATGCAGGCCATTTTCTCATGGGAGGTCACAGCACGTTAATTTGAATGCAGGCAGATAGAGCAGGAAACGGACTACAGCGCTGCAGCAACTTTCAATGGATTAACTGTTTTTTTCGGCACGAAAAATCACAAAAAGGTATGCAGATTTTCAATTTTATTTCTGAGAGCAGTGTATGGTTTCTTGGCGTTTGTCCTGTAACTTTTGAATGCTTTGTCGGAGGTCAATTTGGACACGCTGGGTCGACGCCGTATCGAGCCCTAGTGCGAAATCATATATCCATCCGCCATGATCGCTGCCGGCTTTGAATTTGAATTGAATCGGCTTTTAAATTCAGAGTTCAACAACAAACCAATCTCCCTAAAACTCGTCCTCCTGCAAGTGTGCGCTCCCTAAATGTCTTAATTCCAGCACGTTTTGTGATCCAAGTCGCTGCAGACGAAGTGAAAACTCCCACAGTACATTCCTGGTAAATGTGGCGAAGAATAATTCTTTGTGAAAACACAGTAACAGTACACCTTTGAATGAAGTGTGGGGATTAATTACAAAGACCCACTGTTATCGCATCGTGTTAATTAGACTGCTGAGAAAAAAAGAAGAAAAACTAGTCATTTTCCCAAGCGCTGTAGATTGGCATCGACTTGCACTTTGCCTCTTAACAATGAAAAGCGCTCATTATCAAGTCGGTGCGGAACTGCTTTATTTACGCCAAACCGAGAGTCAGAAGATCGCCACCGTTAGCTGGCATTCCGTGTTATCTCTTGCCGCTGCTCATAGAGGGACCAATCTAACCGATGCTTTGAAAGAAACTTCTCATATACTGATGAGAGACACAGTCTGACGGTGTGAAGCGAAAGGCTTGGTGAGCCCCAAAGCCACCGCTGTTTTGTTCATAAATAATCATACGAAGGCCGTAATTAGCGCATGCTGCATTGGCCCTGATGGATGGCGGACAGCTACAGCCCGCGTATAGATCCACATACAGAGAGAGGGGAAGACACCGTGCTCCTTCATTCCACATTGGGAGACATTTTCTCAATAACAGATGTGTCACACACACACACTGTAAGAAGGAGCGGCTGCTAAAGAGACAGGCCTCATTAAAACAAACAGGAAGTCCTGTACGTCTACGCAACACGTTTTTGTAATTAGCATGACAAGAACCTGGCGAGCTGAGAGACACACAAAGCTGCTTGTAACCGAGTTACGGACACACACATACACACACACACACACACACACACACAAGGCAGGCTATTGATCACAGCCAGGGCTGAGCTGCAGAGAGATGATGGGGGTCAGCAGAGATACATTATCTTAATGTACTCCTCTCCCTTAATGGTGCACATGGTCTCTCTCACACACACACACACACACACACACACATGGTCACCATGCCATTACTCACACACAGAGGTCAGGATGTATAGACATGCTGCTCATTTAGACCGTGAATAAAGCGCACGTTACTCTATTACGAGATTTAACGGGATTGTTCTTAAACAATTACTACTTCATTACAATTTTTTTTTTCTCATTCGAGCCCCATGTTTTTCTCCTCCGTCCGTCACTGGAAGCATTCTGGGAGCGGTTAATGGTGTGATGGGTGTCCTCCGGTTACAGGGGTGTTTAATATGCATGGCCATTGAGGGAAATGTGCTTATTGGCTGTCTTGCCGAAACTTGAGGACACCTGTGGCGTTGTTGTTTTTCTTCCTGAGATTAATTCACACGTCAGTATATTTTTTCCCACTGTTGCTTTTCTCATGAGTACTTCAAATTTATTTTTCCGGAACGAGGCGTCAATCGATCTCGTTGTGCTGAGCAAATACGTTCCCAAGCGTTCTCTATGGAGTACAACAAAACGACCACTCCGTGGTTCCCAAACCACGACGGCAAACTTCATCACTCCTTGACAAAGGCAGAGCAGACCGGATCTACTTCCTCCGTTCTTACCTTTCACAATAGAGGCCCGAGACAAATTAGAGTATTTGGCTCAAAGGAAACTCAATAAAACAGCTCACAGTAGTTTAGGTTATACAAGAGTTTAGCTCAGACAGACTGCCGGACGCTGCTCTGGGTCAATAGGACCCTGGTAGTTGGTCCTCTGCCTGCAAAGATCTATTCAAACGTTTTATTGAAAAAGTGTTGCAACTGTCTCAAATTCATTTCGCTGTCGGCATGAATGAACGCGACCCGCCTGATGATTTGTTACAAAGAACCATCTGAGAAGCCGTCATTGGAAACTGCTTGGGAAAATGCAGTCCCTTTAAAAAGAAAAGATAGGGGGCAGATGATTTGATGAACCACCTGTCAATCAAACTCTTACCGAAACCAGCAGGGAACACTTCTTTTTCATGGAGGAAAGCATTCAGTTCTGTTATTTGCTCTTCTGTCACAGAAGAAATACTCTCCGGTGCTGTTGCATCTATACGCTAACCTCTTTAGGATGTTCCTGAACAAACAGTCACCTCTCTGTGTCGTCTCACGCACACCTAGTGTGTCGGTGGCTCCTCACAGGAAACCAGTCATTACTTTTGAGGCCTGACAAGTGATGCGGATCTCCAGTGATCTCGTCACATTGTGACAATCCAGAATAGTTTCCATGAGGATTATTCAGAGGCGATTTTTCCTGTTGTATTCTTCGTCACGCCTCCGCTGTGTAAAAGGCCTTTATCTGGGGAAAAAAAATATTTTCTATGAAACTCTGGGGACTAAAGATATGTACACATAAGAACATACCTGACGGGTCACATTATCGAGGCGTACACACACACACACACACACACACACACACACACACACACACACACACTCATGCGAGTGAGAGAGGGGCGAAAAAATTAGGAAGAGATCATAAAAATCCGACATTAAGAGCGGAGTAAAACCCAGAGAATGGAACTAGCTCGGTGCTGACATGTCTGTTCCCAACCTGCTGGCACCGAGACGAGGAAGAGGAGAGAGAGGGAGAGAGACAGGGGGAGAGGGGAGGACGGGCGTACAGCTTGACAAGGTGATAGATTTTACGTCGGCCTGTATGACAGGAGGAGCGGCAGCGGGAGATTCGCCAGGGAACGGCATCTCATCTCGGATTCAACAATAATATTTACATAGCCGGCCTGAAATGAGGGCATCAGCGGGCCTGACAGGATGGTAGATCGAGCCAAATCGAGAGGGAGAGAGAAAGAGAGAGAGCGAGAGAGAGAGAGAGAGGGAGAGAGAGAGAGAGAGGCAGGGAAACAGATTGTCAACCCATTCTCATCTGTGTGAATGTGTGATTATGTTTGTTTTCCTGTGCTTGGTTCTTTGTGCAGTCATGCTGTCATGCTCACAGCTGTGTGTGTGTGTGTGTGTGTGGAAATGATGCCTCAAATGTGTCTGTTTGCCATCATGTTTGACTTTTATCTTTGGTGATACCCACTACTTTTCACTATTTGTTTGCATGTATCTCTTTTTTTAGTATTGTGTGTATGTGTTTGTGTGTGTATGTGTGTGTGTGTGTGTGTGTGTGTGTGTGTGTGGGGGGGGGGGGGGTGGTGAAGTCGCGGCTCGCTGACTTGAGGAGAAAGAGGAGAAAGTGATGCAGGAGCACGCTTACAGAGACCAAGGGCAGTGAGAGAGGAGTGAGATGAGATCACAGAGACTTCAGGAAGAATGAGAGAGAGAGAGAGAGAGAGAGAAAGAGACAGACAGAAAGAGACAGAGAGAGAGAGAGAAAGGGAGAGAGAGAGAGAGACGTGAGGCCTCTTTCACGCCAGGAAAACAAACAATCTGTGATATTCTTTCATGCATTATTTCATTTTCAGAGATCTTCATGAGCAGACAGATGAGTTGAATAGTTTGGAAAATCCCAAAACGTAATGGAAGTAAAACTAGGAGCAAGAATATGACCTGAAGACTTAGACAGCATTTATATTTCCTAACATGGTTTGTTGTCATAGAGGTCAAGGGCTGGTGACCTGCTGTGATCGAAAACGCACATGTGTGAAAGAACCCGAACCCGTTTACAAAGAGAACGCCTCAGATTTAGAGAGTTTAAGATTCTTCTTTAGAGTGAACACGATGCTTTGACATCTTCATTCTGGCCCCTCAGAGACAGGAAGACTGAAGATTAACCAACGGGCGAGAAAGCAAAGAGCTAAATCAGTGTCAAGGTAAAGAGAGGAAACAGCAGCAGCGAGAGACCAGGAAGCACATCGGAGATAAAGAGAGGCTTAAGAGGGAGGAGGAGGAGGAATGAGGAGAGACAGAGGTGTGAGGGAGGAGGTGAAAGGCCCTCAGCTACAGACAGGAAGTGAACTAAACATGACCCAACCTGTCACCCCCGCCCACATTGTACGAATGGAGAGAGTTCACAGAGAGATGGTGAAAAGAAAATAAAGGGATGCAGCAAGGAAAGAAGGGTGAGAGACACTGGAAAGTAGTTGATCTGTGATCCATGCAGACACAAGTCACATTTACTCATTTGGTCAGAAATCTTTTCATATAAATCTTTATGACTTTCAGACAGGACAGAAGGAGACGGACAGGTGACTACCAGTGATTGTCACCTCACAGCACAATGGCTCAGTGGACTTGCAGAAGCATGATGATGTCAAGTTTGTTGTTTTAGGAAACCCATTGCAAATATGTTGAATTAAACTAATCTTTCTGTTTACAATTATGGAGCCCTGCACTCATTAATATGTACGGTGTGAACGCTGCATGCTGAATAGCTGACGCTACACTGTGATGCTGGTTTCAATGCATTCGAATGTGAAATAATAGGAATAGTGAAAAAGAGAAAATGGGTCTAATTTGTATGACTGTCACTGAACAGTTGAATAACACCAATGGCCAATTTTTTGAAACATCTCCTTAAAATCAGTCACACTGACAAGTTTGTTGTTTCTGTGAAACGACAGAAAGAAATTAAGAGAAGGTGAAAGCTGGAGAAGAGAGAAAGATAAAAGAAACTGGATGTGAGTGAAGAGTGTGATAGAGAGCGAGAGAGAGAGAGAGAGAGACAGAGAAAACAGAGCCACAGAAAGACAAGAAAGGGCAGATTGCCAATTTAGCTTTCACCGGTAATCATTCGCACTAAGCCTTTCTTACAGCAGAGCGGGAGAAACATTCTCCCTCCATTTATATTGCCCTCATTTTTTCCTTTTCAGCTCCTTTCGGACTGGGTAATTCTCGCCATATCCCCCCCCCACGCACACACAAGTAAGATACAGCGACTACAACGCCACCAATCAATGGCAGCTACAGAGTAACAAGTGTGCGCGTCTCTTTGTGCTTACACAGGTGGGCGTTTATTAAGTGTTGGGACATCTGGTTGTACCTTTTAGTTCAGAGTGATCACTAAATGTTCCCATTATTCCATTATTAGTCTCTTTCAGCTTATCGTTTAGTCAGCCTTACTGTTTTGATTTACTCTCACGGCTCTCATCATTGTTTGTTTACCGATGCAGCCGGCCACTGTTTTCAGTCAAAATAAAAAAAGCTCTGTTAAACCCTCAGCTCACCACTAAAGAAGGCAGACAGGTTAGCAGCTAGCTGGTGAAGGCTGTGGAGCATTTAGCAGCTAGCTGGTGAAGGCTGTGGAGCATTTAGCAGCTAGCTGGTGAACGCTGTGGAGCATTTAGCAGCTAGCTGGTGAACGCTGTGGAGCATTTAGCAGCTAGCTGGTGAACGCTGTGGAGCATTTAGCAGATAGCTGGTGAACGCTGTGGAGCATTTAGCAGCTAGCTGGTGAACGCTGTGGAGCATTTAGCAGCTAGCTGGTGAAGGCTGTGGAGCATTTAGCAGCTAGCTGGTGAACGCTGTGGAGCATTTAGCAGATAGCTGGTGAACGCTGTGGAGCATTTAGCAGCTAGCTGGTGAACGCTGTGGAGCATTTAGCAGCTGAAGAGCCAGCCACCGGGAGTGGGTGGAGACCAAAACTGAGCTAAAAGTGAAAAGTGGACCAGAAAACACAACTCTGTGTCTGCTGGATGAGTCAGAAGGCTTTTGTGTGTTAACATGTTCATCAAATCAACTTTTTCAAGTGACAATATGTTAATGTATTTATTAACTTGATCTGCTGCCCTCGGAGTTGCCGACAAAAAACAAAACAACAGTTATTGAAGGTTTGAAGAGGCTTTAGTTTGAGCTCTTAATGCTCCTAAAGGATTAAGCTTGAAATAACAAGATTGTGTCCTGGTTTACATTTCCTCATGTACATCATTTTCGGAAGCGGGAAGCCTCAGGGGCAAATTAACAAAAGGACTGTGCGGCTTTTACGGCAACTAAACCTGCACAAATAAGACAATAAAAACAACCTGGAACTCTCAAAGCACCCGCAAAAGGTTGAAATGCCCCCTGAACTGCGCTGCCAAGCAAAAAGCGTGTCGGTGCTTCTGTGCTTTGTGCACATATTCAAGGTAACACGCAGACGTTTGGCGCAAAATCGTCATCGTCACCCTTTCTACGTAAATGAGGGTCATTTCAAAAACAGTCCAACCAGAGAGTCGGTGGGAAGTGAAGCGCGTTATTATCAGGTGTGTGCTTGAACTCATTCCTTTTGGGACGCAGTGACAGTTATGAATAAATAAAACTCCCCTACATTTGAATTTGGAAAATAGATTAGGAGAAAAAAAGACGAGGAAAAAAAATGATGAAAAACAAGGATATTATATAAAGCTTTAAACAAATAATTGAACGTTTCCCTCTCTTCTCTCTTCATTGCCTTCTGGAGGGTTTGAATGGAAGAGGCACTCTGGTCAGCTCAAACTGACAAGGATTTAGGTCAATACTTTGCCACATAAATTATTGCAATCAAGACGCAAAAGAGGAAAAATTGCACTCATCTGCAAAACTTTATGGGCATGTTTGCGCTGTGACGTCGTTAGTAAGGCCGTGAATCACAAGAGTAACACACAATACCATTATCGTTGATGGTATCACGAGGCAGCGATTGTGCGATACTCTATACACTACAAGACAATCTGAAGATGACTGAAGATGAAAAATGGAGGACATAAGTATTCATTTGCCATCCTTCTAATGTATAATAGTCATAAAGTGGCAAAAGGCCCAACAGCCAGAGAGCAGAACAGTCAAACCTCTCTCACTCCTTCATGAGGTCTTCAAAATGAAAACAACAATGTGCCGCCTCTTCAATCTGCTCTGTTGCAAAACGGCGTGATGAGACGCCCGAGGACAAATTAGGCAGATCCATTTTTCATTCAAGCAACAAAAGGCGAGGCCAGAGGTCTGTGTGCGCCCGGACGCAGGATGGAGGGAAACGCTGTGCGGTTGCTATGGTTACAATGCAGAGTTGGAAATCAGCCTGAATAGCGGCAGATTGTTGTGATGTTTAGAGAGCATAAACACCGTCCCCGCGTCGGTCTAAACACACTGGTTAAGAGTTTGAATCAATCTTTATTGACCCTCACCGTCTGAACTTCACGGTTCTTTTCATTATATTTTTTCTACCTTTATTCATCCATTTCAATTTAAAATCTCTTCTTTAAGGGCCTCCTGGCCAAGACGGCAGCATAAAAGATTCACATGTAAAAGCATAAATAATGGACTTTAAAATAAAACAGTCAGCGTCGCTGTCTAGTTTCTTTTCGACCCAACAAGGCCGTTCAGAGGCGTTTAGAGCGCCTCCATGTTTGGATAAAGATGGTGATATTTTGGAGCCAGCGTATCGATGAGGAATCGCAGAGGAAGAGGAGGTAATGTAATATTTTCCAGGATTGCGGTTGCATGGTGCCATCACCGGCCGCATTCCACTCTTTGTGTATTCGCCCCTCAGTGTATTACCTCGCTTATGGCATGGCCACAGCTAAGTCAGCATTGTCGCTATAGTTGCCCTTTGTTTTGCTGAACACCAATTTGATGTGGTTTAACTTGAAAGGAGCTCTATGTGAAAGACAGCCAATCAGAGGAGAGCGTTTCCCATGACTCATGAGATCAGTTATTCAACAAACCAGATAAGTCAAGATCAATCCAAGCTGACCAGACCTTCACTTCATTTGTTAGATTCTAGAGAAAAGGAAAGTGAGAGAGGAGATCCATGGCGGCGAGAGAGAGAGAACGACGGGAGGACGGAGGGAGGGAGGGAGGACGCTTGGGAACGAGAGAGGAGGAGAATACCTGGGAGAGGAGAGCACAGGTGATGAATGGCAAATAAAACGGAGAGGAGGGCGATGATGAGGAGGAAAGGTGAGAGGAAAGGAGAGGAATAGCAAAGAGAGCGAGGGGAGAAGAGATGCATGCCAAGTAGAGGAGAGGGAAAGATGAACGATAAATAGAAGGGAGGCGGAAGAAGGAAAACGGAGGAGACGGAGGTGAGAGGGAAGGGTTTGAGAGGAGAGGAGTGATTCTACTAAACAAGCATGCAGCACGACAGTCGTGCGTCTCGCGCCATGTTGCCCATTTATAGTGATGGAATGCGTGAACGCAGCAGCTACTGTGGTAACCTGCATTGTTCTGAGATCAGACCACTGCAGTTGGCAGACGACAACACACACACACACACACACACACAGCAGGCCTGCAGCGTCTTCAGACTGGAGCGCGTGCAAGGAGGACGCCAACGGACAAACCTGTGGTCGAATCAAGGACGGACAAACAGGAAATAAGCAACTGAGCTCACGTAAGACAAGTTTGCTGCAAGGGTAAACGTGAAACCTTTTATCCATCCACGACCACACCTCCGGGAGAGGAAAGGGAAAAAGTGGCATGGGGGGGGGGTGGAAGCAGATACCACGATGTAAAACCTCGACGCAAAAAGCCAATCAGTTTCAAGTCTCAGGTGGTGGACAGATTACCTCCTGTCGATGCCTTCTCGAGGTGACCCACTTCCACACAACAGGAGAAAACAACAGTTCTGTATAACAGACACACACACACACACACACACACACACACACAGGTAGGGTAGGAATCTTCTGTGCATGGTGAATAAAGGAGGCGACATCTGTTCCCGCATGCGTTTGGGAGACAGACTTGATTAATCGCCCGTCTCATTAATCAAAAGCGGCTTGTGGCCCTGGCTTTAATCTCACTGCCGGTGCGAGCTTTTTAATAACACGCCATCATTTATTGGATTAGCTGCCGGCTGCCGTCCGTCCCGTTCTTTTGCTCAATTCTTCCTCTTCGTCGGGCATGGTTCCAAACCGGGCTAATGAATGCTCGTTTCCACTGACTGTTTTACTTAGCATTGCTCCGAGAGCAACTATAGTGCCTCCTTCTCTCTAAAAGTGTGAGTTTGTTTGTGTGTGTTGAATCCTTTCGGAACACCGGTCAAGTTTACGTCATGACTGGCCGAGCGAGTCCGGGAGGTCGGCAAGTAAAACCTGACTTGTATGCTCTCATCTGATTTAATTAGCAATGTGCGGCGACGCACGTCGGCAGCCATGGCGTCTGTGCTCGTCTGTATTAGGCCGCTGATGGAGGGCTGATTAAAGCTCATAATGAATCCATCTGTGGTGGTGCGTTTAGAAACGACGCCGTTTCGTCGCCGAGCCGCCCATGATGGTGGGAGGGCTGAGACATCTGTGTGACATTAATCCTTCCACTCTTCCCGCCAATCATACACGTGAGACAAAGAGGAGGAAGTCATGCCATTCATCCAACAACAAGACTGCTGTATTTATTTTTATTTTATTTGATCATTCATTGTATAACTTAATCAAGCAGAAATGGTGGATATTCTCAGGTTCAGTAGGGGTTTTAACCCTCTGAACCCCTGAGCACTTTGGGGGAGTTTTTCCCTCTCGTCACATTTTTCTCACTCTGGCCTTTATTTGTACTGCAGTGTGTTAGTCCTGCAGCTCTATGGAAACTGCACAACCATTGCTAGAAGCAGAGAGAACTGTTTTTCAGTACAACACAGTTACAATGCCATACATCATAAAAAAGAAAAGACGAAAGTTGAATTTCTTTCAAACAATGGAATATATCCTAAATGTTTCCAAGTTGCCACAAGTGTTACTAATATTGAAAAAAAGAAATGGAGGCTCCACGTGCTCCTCGTTGCACTGAGAGGAGAATGTATTGTTTTTTAGAGAATGTGGTTTCTTCAAACGGTTTATTTGGGGTAGAATTTTTAGAGATTTAAGAGAATACATCGTAATTTTAAGCTTAGTTTCGGTTGCATTTTCTGCTGAAAGCGTTTGTCAAACATGATGTGTTCAAGGACCGTCGGAAAGATGAAATTCTCACGATTATGACTTTTGGCTTCTGGCTGTGATAAACGGTGTAGTTTCGGCGATCGTTTCAAGAAAGCATGCATTTCCATCCCACCGGCAGGTTTGTTCAAATGCGTTCCATGTAACCACTGTGCTAAATACCTGGTACCTAGCGTCCTAGTGTCCAAAAAAGAGGACAATGTCCTCCTTTGATCCAGGTTCTCACGTAAGGCACAGGATCACCTTTTGTCCAAAAGGGGGTCCGTTTAGGTCCCCAAAAAGAAGATATAAGATATTAAGAGTGGTTCCACCTGCCCGAGAGTGCCTGTATCTGTGCATTGCAGTCGGATCAGGGTGCAGAGAGGACAGCACAGGGATCACTCTGACCCCCGGCGTGTGCAAGGATAAACGCGCACGTGTGACAGACTTCCATCGAGCCTCTCTAAACGCACCGGCGGTCTCACTCCGAGAATAAAACATGAGGGCAGAAGCGAGAAGAAGGTGAGGAGGAGGGGGGAAGGTTAGGCCTCCCGCTCTCCTCTCTCTCTCTTCCACGCAGTTTAAAAAACACTCTCGTACTCGAACACTCCCGTCATTTCAAGGAAGAAAAAGGGGGCCAGCGCCCCGAGGCTCAGCGGAGAGTGTTTGAGTTGTCACAGCGCGCTGACCTTGACACTCCGGTGAAGGTAGAAAAAAAGAATCCGCAACAACGGGGCACGACAGTTCATCCAGACCCGTCGAGTCGAAACGCAGAGCGAACCCAGAGAGCCCCGGAGCCGCTTTCAGGTTACAGCGACACACACGGCTCTCCCTCTGCGCCGCCCGGCTGCACCCGCAGACAGACGCACGCCGCGCTAATTGGTGTTTAACCCGTCGTGCCCGCTGCTTAGTTAGTTCTAACAAGCAATTACATAATGCTCACTACCATCTCAAACCGACTGAGTTGTAATGGAGCGGCGATTAGCTCGGTGCTGCGATTGCCTTCTGTGCAAGCCAGTTCAAGCAGACAACCACTGGGAAGTTTACAGGCTCCCACTTGTTTACCCAAAATTGATGGGTTTTGTCATCAAATTTCTACTGAAGCCCGACACTGTGCCATCCACTGATCCTGGGGCAACAAGCGTTGACCATCAACCGGTTGGTTTATTTTTCTGGTGTTTTATTCTCATTGTGTTTCGACAAATCTATAGCGTGCTAAGGCAACGTAACATTAAACAACGTTAGACTGCCAAGTTACATGAGGATTTATGTTGTCAATGTAGCCGATGTACCCGTTACTCTGCAAGTCAACATCACCCATTAGTTTGTGGACTGCCGCTTTGAAGCCACGAGTTTGGCGTTGTGGCCGTCGCCATCGAAGCTTTCTTGCAACCAGTGATCAAAAGTAGCGATATAAGGACTGCGGAGGATTGACGTAGAGACGCCGTGTACGACTCTGGTAGCAATCTGTCAATCACAGCGTAGCCCTGTCCTAAAGCGCACACACACATAAAGTCAAATAGACTTCATGGTCTGTTTGACTCTAAATGGAGCATCATTTACTAAATGAACATCATGCTGTATTGAAGAAGACTTGAAACTAGAGATTGAGACCATAAACTCATGTTTACAATGTTTACTGAGGTAATAAATCAAGAGAGAAGTAGACTTGCTGCCTGGTCTAGCATTATCAAGATAAGGTAAGCTAATGCTAATGCTAATCAGCGCCTATAGCATGCAGGAGAAGTTTGCCTCCAGGACTTCTTATATCCATCATCCACATTTTTGGAAAGACAACCAGACAGAAAAGCTAATTACATGCAAGATAATTGCATGACTAGAAAATATATATCACAGTTTACTTTAATTATAGCGATCGCTTTGCAAAACAATTGCTTTCTGTCAGGCCAGAAGAGTTTAATATGGTAAATACTACCTGTGCTATAATAATAATACGTGTGAGCAAAACAAACTCTCTCCTCGGAAGAACACAAAGACGATCCCGCGGCTATAACTCTGGAGCAGAATCCAGGACTCGAGCCTCGGTACACAATCCTGAGCAAACCGCATCTCCCATGGTGCCCTGACGGGAGCGTGCCAACGATTAAAGAAGAAAACGTGTGAATTTAAAAGGACCATTCTCGTGGTTAAGCTTTTAGTCCATTAAATTCAAATCTACCAGACATCTTGCTAAATCATGCTCTGTAATTAGTGGTATTAGTCATGCTTTCCATTCATGTTAGTTTGCATGAGATAATTAAGCTCAAGGAAGGTCCCTCTTCCTTGAGTTGGCTGCAGAAAGCTTTGGATTCACAAGTTCTGCTGTTTGGAAAATAAATACATAAATAAATCAACCCAGGAGGACAAGCGACAAGCAAACACAGAGGCTGTGAAAAGGACTGTTTGAACATTGTTTGTAGCTTCCTGCATTCCAAAGGTTTCCGTTCGGCAGCTGAACATCAGAAGTCCGTGCTTCCTTAAACTCACAAATTAAGGGCAACATTTCTGAGCGGTCCCTGCTTATTACCAGAAAATAATGATGCCGGAGCCATCTCAGTTTCAATCATATGCACATTGATTTTTAAACTGTGATAAAATGAATGGAAGCGAATGGCCGCCCGGACTATATGACGCCAATTAAAAAATGCATGGCCAGCTTTAAAAAGTCCATTAAACACACACTACAACCAGTATGCTCCTTAAAGCCATTACTTGACAGAGCCCCAGTCCAATAGGATGTTTTATGAACCTACACCTTAACTTTAATGGCATTTGACTACTATCTTATTATCTAAAGTTCAATCTAGCTTTTGATATAAGTTGTAAGCACAAAAATATATATTTTGGTTTGTTTGAAACGGCGTAAGAAGACTTTTGGAGAGGCATGTGGTGATTCACTTTGGCTGCTGGAGTCACCGATCAATTACTTTGGCTGTCGGTTGATTTTTGTTTTTATTTAAACACAGCTTAAGCTTTTAGCTCATCCGTTTCTTTTCGCTCGTTCCATCCTCCATCGCCAGAGCTTCATGCCGTTGATGAGTGATGTTCCAAACGGGCTCATTAACACGCTCCCCTTCACACTGCCTTTCATTCCGCAGAAAATACCTGATTCAATTCCAGGCCTATTTAACTTTTCAGCTCAGACGGAGCCACTTTGAATTTTAGCAGTCAGAAAACCTAGATGCGTGTAGCTCAGACAACCCACGGAGTCAGGAGAAACGGCATGCTGGGAAGAGGAGAGGACAGACATGAAAGCGCAGCACACGTCTCATTAGCACCCTTTTCTCTCCGTCCAGCCAGCTAACTGGGCAGCCGGCCTGCCACCCGTCAGGATGCTCGCGCAGTGGAAACCAGAATGGTTGAAGCATTTCACTTCCATCCTAGGATGCATCCCTGGGGATTAAGAAATCATCCTCACAGCTTGAAAAAGCCCGGCGCCTGGAAATAGACTCTGGGATGCGAGGGCGGGTAGGTCAGAGGCCCGGGCACATAAGTCATCTTCCTATTTTACCATCCTACCTCCGTAGTTAATGGGGTTTTTCGAGGTAAGCACAAACGCCAAAGGGAGGGGTAAGGTGTGCTGCTGGATCAGTAAAATGTACCTTCTTAGCTGTGGATTAAGAGGCCGCCTTAAAATGACATGCTGTGGTAGTGGTGACAACAGGGGTAACTTTACAGTAATAATGCAACTTTTTTGCAACGTTTTTTTGGCAGTGAGTGTTGCAGATAATGACAGAATACAGTAATCTGATGCCAGGTTTAAAAGATAAAGATAGAAGCTAAAGCTACAGATCACAGTGTAAAAGTGAACCACTACATCACCTGGAGATGGAGACAGAAGACAATGAAATGAAGGAACAACACTGTTCCTGTAAAGCCGGGTCGGTCTTTAGTCACTGTTACAATCGTTAAAAAGCAAAAGCAGCATGTGTAGACATTCAGTATACCTTCAGAAGTTAGCGTAGCATAGAAGTGCGTAAGAAGAAACGTAGAAGAAAGGTAACGTTTTATAATCTCCTTCTAACAAGTATTACTATTACACAACGTTTAAGCATGACGACCTCCAAACCCACTAAACCAGGCTGAACATGAAGCTACACTGTGATTGGACAGTTTGGGTTCAAAGGACTTAGAAATGGGTGAATTGAGAATTAAAAACAAGAAAAGGCCATAAGACAGACTCCATTGGGCGTATCGGTTACCAAGAGTTTGGCTAGCTGGCTAAGGTTGCTAGGTGACTTTAGCTTGTGACTGCTGGAAGCGTGAGGGTAAAAAACACTGATCTCAGACCTGCTGTTTTCCCAATAGTTTGTTTACCTTAACGGCTCATTGTTGCTCATTTAGCGACTCTTTAACTTAAAGGTGCCCCGTGGAGTTTATCACCACTAGAAGTGCCAATGAGCCGTGTTGTTATGAGGACAGGCCGGTCTGAGTGACAGACGGCTGCAGAAACATTCAGAGAAGTGTCTGCAAAGGCAGTGAAGAAGAAAAAGACTTTGTAAATGTTTTACGAGGAATGAAATTCATTCAACGCGTTCATCGGAACCTCAAGGACACAGACGGTGCGCTCGGTTAACAAACACAACGCTTGTTTGTTTACAAGAAGACTCCACAGGGCTCCTTTCAAGAAGACATAGTCTGACAAGCATGACCTTTGTTTGGAATTATGTTGCATGCGGCACAACTACTAAACTAATAAAGTAGCCTGCAGCAGGAAGACTGTCATTTTCAAATAGTGATGCTTTTTTTTTACTTTGCATTTCATGTTCCAGGGTACGCCCTCGGGAACTGCTCACTTGGTGCATGCTGGGAAAGGCTCCAGTCCCACAGCCCTGAACAGCATAAGCGGTTTAGAAAAATGGATGGATGGATGCATATTCCAATTTCAATGTGGCAAACAGATTAGCAGATTATTGCCATAATTGCCTAGCTCATAATAATACAGTTACTCCAGCCACAGTATTCATCATTGTCGCCAACCTAATTTAACAGTGTTTGTCAACCATAGCTTCAGTTTTAGACAGCGCTCTTCAGTTTAAGCCCTTTAGCTATTGTTCTTTTCCCATAATGGAGGGAGGTTGATGACACTAAATCCCTAATCAGGTAGGAAAAAACATTCAGCAAGTGGCAGCCCTATAACCTTTAACCACACCATTCCTTGTCATTTTAATCTGCATAGGCCTGTAAAGCATAATCTTGGGGTGGAGCCAAAGGTGAAGTTCATTAGTCTCGTGGACAAAATTTTGAGCCACTAAAAGATAACTTTTGTCATTAATGATTTTTTGGGTTTTGACATGCAAGCTATTTAATCCCACTTGGCTTTGATCCATCTCCAATATTTTTGAGTGAGAAAAAGAAAGAAGAGAAGCTTAAAAGGGAATAGATGTCATGGATATGGGAGGAGAAGATGGCTTGGTTTGGGGGGGGGGGGGTCTTTTTCCATCTGTCACAGCGGCTCACATGGTCACCCGTCACACGGTCTGCGGTGGCTGACAGAGGAAGCTTGTCATGAGCGCACACCAGAGCTGTACCCTCCTTTCGTTCCAGTGAAACGCTGAATGCTGGACCTCCTCGTTGCCAAATGACTCGTGATCACGCTACTCACCGCGGGCTCGTTCCAACAATCTGAATCATTTTAAATCACTGAACATAAAAACACAATAAACAGACTTTTTCTGTTTTTGTTTGGCTAACATTAATGCGGGACACATTTACCCTGAAACTCTCCACAATGACACACGGCAGCTACAACGGCGACAGATGTTCCTGTTTACGAGCAGCCGCCTCGCTAATCTGTTTTTGCACTTCTGTTCGGTTATAATTGAGGAGGACTTGGACTGGATCCTTTCTTACGGAGAGAAAAAAGAGAAGAAGGCCAAAGACACTTCTGGCTGACTGACAGGTGAGCGTGCGCGTCGAGAGCAGCGGGGAGGAGAACTAATGAAATGAGCTGTGAGAAGAAAGCCCACAGGGCCGATAGAAAAGCACCAGGCGATATACTCCAGTCATTTGACAACGAGATGCTATTAAAGAGGAAGATAGAAAAAAAATCATGCCTTTTGAAAGAATTCTGTAATTGTATCATGCAAATGAAAAAAAGGAACACCGGAGACCAGACGTCTGGAATATTGAACAAGCTTCGTGAGAGAACATCAACCTTTAGTGTCAGAAAAAAAACTCAATTTTGGATTCACAGGAAGATCAACTGCGACTGTGACTAGAGAGGTGAACCCCCCCCCCGCCCCCCATCTTTAGATTAGAGACGGGGGAGTCAGGAGTTGAGAGAGGGTTATTGGGGGGGGGGGGGGGGGTCAAGACGGTGAAGACAGGGAGAAAGACGAAGCATTGTGCGGCAGCTGTCACGTCGAATCTCTCAATCGACAGCTGAATTATTGAGGGGATACGGAAGCAATTAATCAGGTTTAAGCAGCGGCTGCCAGGATTGGGAATATGTGTGTTTGTGTCCAGTCTGGGTGTGATCTGACTTCTAGGTGAGTTATGAGTGGATATTATAATATAGAATATTGCCGACCTTGACCGCTGGACGTGTCGTTGTAGATTTGGGTGCAAGTTATGCCAGCAGCGCCTAGCGTAGCCTGTGGGGGTGGGGGGGGGGGGGGGGGGGGGGGGGGGGGGGGGGGACTTTGATGTATACAATCTGTAGAGTTCCCCTTTAAGTTTTTGAAAAAACATCACATGAAGATTTAAATGGTCAACTCGCCGAAATTACACAAAAATAAACACTTGGAGGCATCGAGCCATGAAGATAAGTTTTGACTTGATTTGTCCCAGAGATGGTCCAACAAGAAAGCGCATCAATCCCGTTCAAAGCTCGGCCTGTGGATCATGGTGATAAGGTAATACCAGTAGTGCAAGAATACAGTGTTAAAAGAGTTCAATTTAACTCAATTTGCTTTGTGTATTGGACAGAATGTGGCGATACGATACGCATTACGCTACAGGTGTTGCGATTCAATATATTGCAATATTGCAAAACTCTATGCAAGGTGATATGTTGTCAATCTGAGCCACTGTCTGCCACGAATATTTGCGCTTCATTAAAACCAACAGGGTTTTTGACAAACGATTTAGAAAAACAAAACATTGCGATACTCAAGTGTATCGATATTTTCTTACACCTGCTTGTGCCAAAGCGTCTTTTGGCTCCTTTCATCCTCCTTTTCTATTCTCTCTCTCAGCTGGTGTCTGGACACACAAGCATATTTGCTGCCACTCATTCTTCCACAGAATAAAAACATGTGTCAATGCTGTTATATTGTAATTTGTGAATTGTTTTAATCCTCCAGAGTCGAGTCAGTCCACACGTTGGGTGGACCTCTCGCCGGCCCAAAGAATACATCAATGTCTGTGACTAAAAGGCAGACAGAAACAAATGTCCCGTTGTTCGTACGGACTGTAGACGAGACTTTCTCAGCAGTCTGTTTCCTGTCAGTCACCTGACACCCGCAGAAATGACATGAAAGTCTCTGCCAGGAGAAAAGAATAAATCCGTGAATAACATGCAGGCCTGACAGACTTAATTGTCACGTCCATGTCTTTTCCTACACGCTGCTGCTTTGTGTGCCGGGACAGCCATTGATTTACAGCCAGGTTTGAAACACCCGCAGAGCTCGCACATAAAAAAAAAAAAAAAGAAATGACAAGAAATGATCTAATTGCACATGGCGTGCGTTGCGGAGCGATTGGTGGAAGCGTACACTAGACAGAGGCAGTGGTAAATGGGCTGTAACTCTCTGCAACGACGCCGGTATTCTCCTTAAACGTGCGCGTGACTCGCATGGAAATGTGCCCGCCATGTGAACAGTAGTCGCTTGTGAATGGGGGTGAGGAGGAGAGAGAGACGTTAGCTCGCATTATGCAGATGGGAAACAACAACACCGTCGGAGCGGACGCAGTCGATCAAAGCGATTGCCATCGGCGTGCACGTGCGTGCGTGTGCACTCAGAGGCAGTCAATTTAGGCGATGATATTGAAGCAGCCAAGGACGCCAACAGAGGTGAGAGGAGAGCCAGGATGTTGGCCGTGCACAAATCCTCGTCCATTGCCTTGTTTCATTTTAACATTTCATCAATACTGGCAGTCTCTCTCTCTCTCTCTCTCTCTCTCTCTCTCTCTCTCTCTCTGCTGACCTCCACAACTTGTTGCTAACAGTCTCCAGGCTGCACAGAGAGAGGACAGTTACTTATGGGTGGAAGAAGCAGAGATGAATGCCATTTGCATCACTCCGGTGAGGTGTTGGGTTTCTTCATTCTCTGCAAAAAAAAAAGAATGCCTCCGCCGTCCATGCTGTGTTGCTTTGTGTTGCGTGATGAAATTCAGATTCTGCAGAGCTGGGGCCTCATTACAGAGAAAATATCCTAACCGCTTGTTCCATCTCAACTTCAGTTTCAAAGAGAGGAAAAATCTTCCCACTGCAGAAGCAATTCCCAAACTGCACGGCTGTGTCCCATTCCATCTTAACTGAAGAAACCATGACTGTATATTGGATTCTTCAATCGGCACTCGTCCTGTCATGCCTGTTGCTATTTAGAGGATAGAATGTACCGGTGGGCTACTCGAGATGGACAAGCCGTGTAATCTACGGCCCTCACTCGTCTCTGGCTGGCAGTCTGGAGGAGCATTTGTGATTTGAACAACCACTGGCAGAGCCCCAAAGGTCAAATTCAAATTTAATAGTCTTGACAGTTGATATATATACCCATTAATAGATGGCTATGGAAATGTAAAGTGGCATCATATAGTTTGAGTAGCCTTTCGTCATCATCGTTGGTCCCCATTCTTTAGGGATGTCACAAGAACAGATACTGTGGCACCAAATGTGTCAGATTCCTGAAAACGTGAGTGTACTTGCTTTTCTACAGTAGTGTAGGTGCCGGGGATCAGGGCTCGAGACTAACAGCGTTCCAGGGAATGATAGAAAATGTAGCTGATTATGCTGCATTGTGATCAACAAATCAGTGTTGAAATTTAGCTGGTTATTTTGATTTGAGGACTGGGTTTATGCCGTCCTAATTTAGGATTCCTAATTTAGGGAAATCCCTAAGTGATCCAGATATAAGATAGGATTGCTTTCCTACCAACAGTTAGGAAACATGTTTCTGTAATACCAAAAATCCTAAATGTCACCTTAAACTGAGATGAGACAGGATTACAGACTTCTGTAGTTTCTGTAATGAGGCCCCTGGTTCATATTCTGGAGGGTCCAATAAGCTGGAGGAGAGTAGAATAAGGTATTTCCTTGCATGGCTGAGAGTGTCTGCTGCTCAAGGTTTAGGGAAGCATTTGAAGACAACTGACAATAGCCTGGTCTTTATAGTGCTCGCACTTGAACTAAGGCAGGGAATTCACTTTTGATTTATTTTTTCTGTCTTTCTGGCTCCTGTGACTGTACATCCCCGAGCAAATGAAAAAAGGTTTTTCCTCTTACCAACCACTCACCTACACCAGAAAAGGATGTGACCAGATTTGAAACTGACTAATATCCACCAACATGACAGTCAGTGAGTGTCTCACTCCGTCCATAGAAACAAGAAGTAGTTGTGGTCAGGGCCTCACATCCGGAATGAGTAGAGCAGGGACTTTCCTGGCTCAAACTGAGGGAAGTGACCTCCTGGACCTAGATTTATTATTTTGATATGCCTTGATGTGTGAGGCCACACCCGAGTACAGGAAGCACCAGCTATGACTTAGAAATCTCCTAGAACTAGGAATTAACTCATTTGAGTGAGTTGGTGTCAAAATGTGCTTTAATAAACAAATGAGCCACTCAAAACATAAATATCATCGGTTACACAATTGTTATTAAAATGACATTCTTTTTAACAGCATGGTCCGTCAAAACGCAGTGAAATACCAGAACTATAGAAACACAACTGTATAGAAGCACTGCACGAAATCCTACTTTTATGGTGCCGATCACATTTAGTTTTTGTTGTCATTTAATGTCATGTGACGGTGTTCATTTCTGTTGCATGTGTCTAATTATTTGTTCATCGTGGCTTAAATATCACAAACAAAAATGGTGCTTTTTAACGGCCGGCCCTAATTACCTTGTATGTCCTCCGGTTTCATTACCTTTCTAACCAGCGCCCGCTGTGATTTTCACTGCAGTGAGCAGTGACGCGGTTAAGTCTCTATAACAAGGTTCATTACTGCCCATGTGGTGAAATGTTGGTAAATGCAACGTAGAGTTTAAGCCGTGCTGTCTGTCGCCTGAAATCCCCTCCGTAGGGAAAAAAAAAGAAAAACGGCCAAAAGGCTCCATAATGACATCGGAGAAGCTAACGATGTTACCGCGGTTATTAATTGCCCACACGGGTACGACGGGAAATGTCACAATGTCACATCGCAGCTTGACCCGCCTGTGCACATTTTCACTGCTGCCGTTGACCCTTTTTGTGATCATTTATTTTCCTCATAATGTACATACAGATCATCCGTCTACACCACAGACTGTATTAAAGAAGTGGACGTAGTCGCCGTGTCGTCACCCATTGCTTTGTGGACTCCCGTTTTGAAGTATCAAGTTCTGCGTTTTGGCCGTCGCCATTGTAGCTTTTTTGCAACCAGTGAACGGAAGTGACCATATTTGGAATGGGGAGGAGTTACGTAGAGACGCTCTGGTAGCACTAGCGACATGTCAATCACAGTAAGCCCTAAAGCATACCCTGCTTTATGGTCTATTTGACTCTAAATGGACCGTAGTTTACTAAATGAACATCACGCTGTATTGAAGAAGACTTGAAAATAAAGATGGGGATGCTCGTCAACACATTTTCACACTTCCGAATTCCCCACCAGTTCCCTCTCCGTCTAAACAATGAGGCCGAGGAGAACCGAGAGCAGCGGAGTGAGTGAGGGGGGGGGGGGCGTGCTGGCACCCGTTTTAATTCCACCAAAAGCTGTTCCAACAAAAGGGCCCTCACTCGGGGGGCCGCCACGGAGCGGCAGCCAGGCAGTCCCGGCTGAAAATAGGGTCGTGAGCGAGAAGAATGAGAGCGAAAGAGAGGGCGAGGGAGTGAGAATGTGCGAATAAAAGAATGGGCAAAATGAAAGGCTGGCTGGAAGTTCCCTTTCCTCCACGTGGCGGTGAAAGTCAGACCAGAGACGGTGGCCACAATGATCTCGTGTGTTTGAGTGAGTGTGCGTTTGTGGGTGATCCGCGGAAGGCATTCACGAAGCGGTGAAAGCAGACAGGACCCTGAGAGATGAAAGCAAAAAATAAAAAGCTTCGTCCGCCCATCCTTGGATGGCCTCCGTTGTGATTCGTGGCCCCGTTCCTGTTGCTACGCTCTGCGATCCCTCTTCCCGCCGACACCTGTTGCTGCAGAATCGCCCGTTGAACGCCAAGGTGTCAGCCGTGATACGGGCCGATTTTCTCGAAATGTGATCTGGAATTTGCTTAGTAACCGGTTTCCTCAGAAGGGGATTGAAAAAAGAAAAGAAAGAAAAACCGCTGACCAAGTGGAGACACATGCTGGTTGTTGGCAGGCAGGGTGATGAATTGAAAACCCGCTTCCTGGACTCTCAGCAAGCCGGATTGATGGAGCTTCTTGCAGCAACACTTTCCCCCTAATTACACCTCGCTCCTTTTTAAAAAGGCCCGCACAAAAACACAACATGGGGATGTGTGATCGGCTCATCCACAAAAGTACTTATAAACATCAGTGCAGACAAACAAACCACAACACACGATGTGATGCAACGTCTGTCGACCAATCAGTGAGGGGACGACGACTAAGAGGAAAGGTCAGCGTGACTTTGTGACGATATTGGGCTGTTTTTTGGGCCGACAATGGACGCCACACCTAGATTGGCATGAACAGCATGAACTCTCAAAGAGCACCAGCGGTCGGCCCCTGGAGGATCATCACTTATTATGTTGGTGAGAAACTTGAATAAATCCATATGCTTTAAGGAGATGTTTTCACAGCAACATGAATAAATATTAAAGATGAATCATGACCTGTTCAACTTCCTAACATTAGCTCAAAGCTAATGATGGTAATACATCATTAAACTACTAATGACAAGATTTAGCAATAAAAGTAAAAACAATGTATTTCCTAAAATTTGAATTGTGTGTTTTTATGAAGAAAACTAAACACTATAGATGAATATAGCAAAGTAAAAAGTTCAATTTCATCAAAGCTGTTGTAGACCAGCTGCCATAACAGAACAAAACAGCAAAGGGATCTACATCTGCTAATATGGATCATCCGTGATCAGCAATTAGTATCAGCAGCAAGTGATAGGTGATCTCAACAAGTTACATTTGCTCCCTTTATTTCTTCTGTGCTGATCAGAACTGTGAGTTGTACAGCCCTATAGCTTGCATCCCTTTCCCCTCGCTGTTTCCTATGCCATTGCAGTCTTGTTTACTGCATTGTGTTTGCCAGTGACTTTTATTTTGGCTTTAAAACGCTTAACTTTTTGGAGAAAATAAATACAGTTTGCAAAGTTCCTTATGACAAAGCCCACAACCCAAAAGATAAAAAGGTTATTTGCTAAAACATAAGCCCTCATCCGAGGCACCCAGTTGGCATTTCAACCCAGCAGTGATACCTCTGAACAACTCTGAGGGAAACAATGGCAACCCCTCCTCAACCACACACACACACACACACACACACACACACACACACACGAGATCACTCCCCCTGAGAAACACTCCATGACATTTAGTCTTTCTGACTGGATTTTAAAGATGGCTCTGACCCCGAGGTCGGGTGCCTGCACGGGGTTAAAAAGGGATTTATACAGAGTGAGAATAAACTCTTCGTTAAACTGAGAAAAATTACAGACTTTTTTTTAATTTTTTCAAACTGCCCTTTTGCTTCTGAAATAATGGGAGATGTTCAGCCTCCCGGCGTCTCTCGATACATTAATCTACTTAAACAGTCCGCGAAGAGGGAAAAAAAATTGAAATAATTGCGCCGCTGCCTCGGAGGCCGAAAGCTCAGAGATGGACGCTTTGAACTCAGCGCTCGTTGCTGTGCATGCTTTATGAGTACAACAGCACAATTAGACACTTCTATGGGGGTTTACTTTAAAATGTAGTCGATGCCCCCCCCCATGTGTTGACTTTTATGACAGTTGCTTTTACGTGCTTCCCATCGTGACCTTAAATAAAGGATAGAAGGATAGAATACTTAAGTATTACTAAAGCGGGTGTTTATTTAGGGTTTGTGCTGAGGCGGGCCGAGGCGTCTTCATCACGACCCTCCGCTGCACTGCGTTCCACACACATAAACACACATAAACACAAGCGACACAGAAATATGCCAGACAACAAACAGCACCACGGCCCGGTGATGAGTCATTAATGAGAGCTCTCGATAATCAGGCCGCGGCGCTCTGAGGGCGATAATCATCGGCCGCCTGCTCTCAGAGTGATAAGCTAATCAGCCCCTCGTCTCCACCGAGCCGTCGAGGGGGACTCATCATCATTGACATTTCGGCACAGAATCAGGCCTGTAGAGACGAGGATGGGGAGGGGGGCGGGGGGGACACCTGAAGTGACTTAATTATCATTGCCACGGAATGATATCCTCTCAAACTCTACTTCGCCAGTTTTGCTGAAGGTTAAAGTTGTTCTTTTTAGAGTCAAGTTCCACTGCTGCCTTTGACCCCTTTTTGTTTTTTCACTAGAGCGTTCATTCATTTCCCTCATAATGTAAAAAACACACACAGATACACCACACACTGTTTATAAGAAGTGGACGTAGTCGCCGTGACTCCCGTTTTGAAGTATAGAGTTCGGCCTTTTGTCCGTCGCCATCTTGGCTCTTTTTGCAACCAGTGAACGGATGTGACCATATTTGGAGAGCGGAGGAGTGACGTAGAGACACTGTATACGTCTCTGGTAACAACCTGTCAATCCCAAGGTAGCCCCGCCCTAAAGCATACCCTGCTTTATGGTCTGTTTGACACTAAATGGACCATAATTTACTAAATGAACATCATGCTGTATTGAAGAAGACTTGAAACTAGAGATTGAGACCATAAACTCATGTTTACAATGTTTACTGAGGTAATAAATCAAGAGAGAAGTAGAGTCATTCTCTCATAGACTTCTATACAACCAGAGGAGTCGCCCCCTGATGGACAGCAGAGAGAATGCAGGTTAAAGACACTTCAGCATTGGCTTTACTCTTCAGAACCAGAGGATGCCGCCCTGTCTACAAGCACGCAACCCTTCAAAAAATAAAAAAATAAAACAATAAATAAAAAGGTTTTGTATGCCGTATAAAATCAAGCTTGCATTCAGTGTCAGTAACTGACTGGCTGAGCAGCTGAAATGGGAGCTGAGTATTTTTGTATTCCCAGGAAGAAGACGAGATGTGTCTTTGCACGTTCTAATTAATTCATAACCGGTGGGGATGCGGTCGTGACGATCTGACGGCTCTTTAACAATACGAGCCCTGATGCAGCGCGGCCTCGGCGGAGTATCTGTCATCCTCGAAACAAACCGACCCGCGTCGGCGCGTTGCTTACAGCGCCGCTCTTACGTCGCTCCAAATGTGCACGGGGAGGAGGAGAAACGCCATCACAGATCAAATTCCAATCAGGGATGAATCTTCCTCCTGCCTCCAAATCACTCTAGTCACCTCCAGTCTCGAGCAACAGATGCTAAGCGAGGGCTCTGCGGCTCCCTTGAAATAACTCGACCTCCGTTCCCTTTGATCACAGCAGAGGCCTGTCTGCGGGGCGCGGCGCCGCGTCTCCCCGCTCCGTAATGACCCGTCTTCTTCTTCTTCTTCTTACCAACCTGGCGACAATTTGGGGACAGCTCAGACAGATGATACTAGTTACACCCAGGTGAAAACAGCGGGCTGACAGATCCGTGCTGACGGAGCAGGTTCACGGGGTTTTCATGCCCGTCACTGTTCACTGACTGCCTGTTGTTGTGAATTCTGTTGCTGGTCCCAGTTCGGCGGAAAAAAAAGACAGGTTTGTGTCGGGAGCACGCCTGCGTTACTCAGCAGTGCATCTTACTATCTCCACATCTATCACTGTAATGCTCTTCCCGGGACATACAGCTCTATGGAAATCATCAGCATGTTAATTGATAGCTCTCTTTATTAATGGACCTCATCAGAAAGCGCTTAAACTTAGTCATGTGTCTAAAGCACAGCAGCAGCTTTGAGTGCATTCGTTGTGTTGCTCAGAAATACATAATCTGGCATAAATGTTGGTATTATGAGGCATTATAATATTCATACAGTCTTGCACTGCGCTTGCATCACTTGACGGTAAGTTTACAGCAGAGCTCCACAGACACCATCGGGCCGATGCTATCAGTGGGCGCCGGCGTATCACAGACACATCATCAGTGCGCGTTGCCAGATATGAAAACAGAAATTGCATTAATAAAGTGTTGACCCTTATTTGTCTTAATTCAGGTTTAAAGTGTTTGTTGTACGTTTGTTTTTATCGACAGTGTTTGTTTGTAGTGTTGAGTGGTCTCCTCTTGTCTTTACGTAAGTGTTTTCAACTTTAAAACCGGCCTCCTCAGCACATTCTTTGAATAATCATTGATTTAATGAGCACTCTGTGACGGCTGACTTTGAGAGGTTACTTCAAAAAAATGTTGATGTTAATTGTTTTTGTATAAAATATCATTTAAATGTATTTTAAAGTGGACACACGTTTGGGTGTTTCACAAACTGTGAAATAAAAACGACAGAGTCAGCTTTTCGTGGGCTAACACGTGATTCAACGAGCCAATCAGATGTGGCTCCCCTTCCTGTGTCACATGCAGGCCCAGTTCAATACACACCTGTGGCTTCAGAACTACATTTGCAAAGGTGCGCCATATTTTTCTTGCAAGCCAATCAGAGCAGACTGGGCTTTAACGGGAGGGGGGAGGGTCTTAAAGAGACAGGCGCTAAAACGGAGCGTTTCAAACATAATGTGAATACAGGTTTATTAGAAGAGACAGTATGAGAAAAATAATGTGTTTTTTAAACATTGAAGCATGTCAACATGTTGTAGTAGAAACCCCAAATATAAAGCTGAAAATGAGCATAATATGTCCCCTTTAAGAAATAGCTGCCCCTTTTTTTCACAAACTATTAATATCGGTATTGGCCACTATGATCAGATATTGATCAGGCTCCAAACATTTGTCCTAATTTACTATTATTGTATATATATATATATATAGTATCTACTTTAATACAGAGCCTATAAGGAGCGACCAGAAAAATAATTTCCTCCAATCAGAGACCAGCCAGAGTGTTAACAGGAGCCTGTGTCATGGCTGCACATGGCCAGAGGGAAGCACCTCTTGGTGTGTGTTGACACACTGTTCTGTTAGAACATTTACATATATTTATTCAATTTAAGTGTTAAATTACATTTTTTAAAAGCTTTCATTAAAATGCATGCGTTTCTCTCGGTACAGCAGCTCATCAATAAACGCCTTTTGTTGTCGTTTGTATTGTTTTGTGTGATCAAACTATATCAGGCATTGGCAGAAAGTGTGAACGCAGTCACAAGTTCTTTTCATTGTCAGTTTGTCTCTGTAGTGGATTTAAAGTGGTTTGATTGTAGAAGAAGAGGAGGATTGGTTCACTGTGAGAAGCAACACTATGAAGAACAGTCAGTCAGCCAGGACTCAGTTTGAGTCAAGACCGAGTCTTACCCTCTGATTCCTGAATTCAATTTGACATCATGTCCTTATTGGTGAAAATACATCAATTGCATTATTCATCTGTGCACACATATATGTGTCTTATAACAAAATATGAATATCAAGTGGTGTGACAGCTTTGCAGGAAAACGTTAAAGATGTAACAACTGCCCCCGGGTCTCCCGCTCGCTGCAGATACGGAGGTGAGACACCGACAGGTGGACGCCGCTGCTGCATTACGAGCGCGTCTCGCTGCTGCCACAGGACCGCTGCGGCTCATATTCATGCAGGGCTCTCTGCTGGAGGGGCCACCTGAGGAGCCGCGACCGTGCTGCTCTGCAGAAGCGAGGAACGCCCCCCCCCCCCCCCCCCCCCTACATACACACACACAGGTAAACACAGATTACAGGTCAGTCGTGTTGGTAAAGGGGTTTTGGAAGAGGCTCAGAGGGGATTAGCTGTTTCCCTGAACAGTCACCTGCCGTCTGAAGCTGTGAGCTATTAGGACCACAACAACAGAAACCAGGAGAGCCACACCTCGCTTCCCGTGGCGTACCGAGACTCCACACACACACACACACACACACACACACAGAGAGAGAGAGAGAGATCCGGACAGAGTGCTTAAGACTATAAACTTTTTTTTTTTTACAACAGGTCGCCTCTGAACAGACGCGACACGGGGACTCATGCGGGACGCGGGCTGGCCGGCCACAGTCAGGGCGCACAGCGCAGGAGGGAGACGGGGGGTGTAAAGCAGAGGCTTCGGTGGTTACTCAAACGCAGCTTTGTCTTACCTTGGGCTGCGAGGAGGATCGCCGTCGCCGCCGCCAGCCAAGCGTTCCTCACCGGAGAGACCGGGCGGCGTGCCGCGTGATCTCTCGCCATTCTTCTAAGCGGGAGACGAGGTGGACGTAAATATCCACTATAGCGCTGCGTTGTGGGGGGGAGAGGGGGGAGAGGGGGGTGGCGAGCTTGGCTCCGGGTTATTCCTTCTCCGATCGGCGCGAGAAACTTGGGGAGTTCAGCTCAGACCGCCCGGGCTAGTCAGCCAAGTTGCGGCTTCTCTTCCCCGTGTGTCTGTCCTGTGTCTCTGCAATCTGGACCGCGTTGAGTTTCTCTCTTCGTTCTCCTTTCACTGGACAGGAAGAAGAAGAAGAAGGGGCCGGGCCGTAGTAGCGCGCACAGGTAAGCCTACGCGGCTGGTTTCTGCGCGTGACGGCGCGTCTTGGCCACGGAGAGAAGGAGCGGAGCGGAGCGGGGACAGTGTGTGCGAGTGAGGAGGCGCGAGCTCCGTGTGTCTGGCTCGGCGGGCTGAGTGGGGAATATCAGAGTGATGTCAGCAGAGCGTCACCAAGAGGGCGCGAGCCGCAATAGTGAGGCAGAGGAGAGAGAGACACGGACCTGTACCTGCGCTGGAGACCCCGAGGGTGGGGGGGGTTGCCCTGCTGGCACGCGGATATATATTAATGTGCGAGTGTGTTTTAGTGCTTTCATCGAGTACTGATAATAATCGGTTATTTCCATTGATCAGCAACAATATTCAATGATATCTTGATGATCAAGAAAATAATTACCTATGGTGGAATATAGCTACACATTTACTCAAGTACTGTACTTCAGTACAATTTTGAGGTACTTGTACTTCACTTGAGTGTTTCCATTTCCTGCACTTTATACTTCTACTCCTCCACATTGCAACGGGAGATATTGTTCTTTTTGTACTACAATCTGTTTATTTTACAGTTACTTTGCAGATTGTACACACAGCCTATTGTATGATGAGTATTTACAACAGTGGTGGAAGAAGTACTATTAATTAAATAAAATACCAATGTAGAAATACTCCTGCATTCAAAAATTTGAAAAGTACAAAAGTTTAAGCATCAAAATATGCTTAAAGTACCAAAAGTAACAGTATTCGTTATGTGAAATGGCTCATTTCAGGATGATATATACGACTGGATTATAGTTATTGATGTATTAATGTTGCAGCAGGTAAAGGTGGAGTTCATTCTAACTACTTTTACTTGACAATTTCTTCCTCCACTGATGACAAATTGCAAAGCATCATCACTCAGTCAAAACTAAAGCTATCATGGAAATTATTAGGAATTATTGGTATCAAACCCAAAGTAATGGCTCAATATGTTTACTTTGTCTGACCATCAGCAGCCTATAAAGATTTGTAGTATTTATTTTTTAAATGCTGCGACAGCGAACGGTAACGGAAACTTTTCATATATGTTTTTAGAACAATGTTAAAGTTTGTCAATTGAATGTGTCAGAACTATATAAAAGGCCTAGTAAGGAGTAGAGAGCTGCTGTCAGGGTTCAGCGTGTCCCTGGGTGGGGTCTAAATGCAGCGTCTCAATGCTTCACAGCCACATTACATCAATGGCTCCTCCAGCCCAAGCTTTCCAGAAAACGACTCCTTAATAAGACACTTAGCTCATGAGGGGGGGAAAGGACTGAGGAAACCTTGGGAGAGGTAATTCAAAGAGAGATACCCCTTCTGTGGAAAGAGACAATTAGCCTGCCTAAAAATAAGGTAACTGATAATAAACAGTAGAACAAAAGTATGATTCAGCATAAATCCAGTCAAACAAGTCCAATAGACTCGTACCGAGACATAGAAAAGTTGCATTGATATAATATGATTCAGATAAACTGGAACCTTCAGAAGGATACCATGCAAATATTTCAATAAAACTATGAACAAACATAAGGACAAGGAGACAGAGTCACCTGAAAATTATGAAAAATGTATTTACCAATGATATTAACCAAAACTCAAACATTTGATGGTATCTCACCCCTGTTCTCGTTTTATTACATTGGCTCCCTGCACATGCAAGATCACACTTCAAGGTCCAACTTTTAAATCACGAAATATTACATAGACTTGCACCATCCTACTTATCACCTCTAGTCACTCGTCATGTTCCCACTGGGGCTTCTCGATCTCAAAATGTCAGTCTCCTGATTTTTCCAATAAAATACGTCAATAGGTGGAAGGGCCTTCTCTCACAGGGTGGTCTCATCCAGCATTCATAGCTATACCTACACAACTAATGTGCCGTTATTCGTGGATATCCCAAGAAATTATTTTGAATCTTTTGAATCCACGTGAACAAGGAATTATAAAGACTGCAGAAACACACACAGGGCCAGTTGGATCGGACGTAGATGGGTCCAACAAACAGCAAACCTAACTAAGTACTGTTGTTGCCTGAACCTAAGTAAGTATTTCACAATCTGTTTTCACTAAGTAGTTTACAGTGAAGACGGAAGTTTATTTAGAAAACAGGCCGTATGCATAAAGCAGAAATTGAGAAGTGTTGCTGGAAAGAAAAATGAGGAGTAACATTCGTAAGCTGTTATCTGAACCGTTGTATCGGGATCTCTCATCAAGACCCCCCCCCCCCCCCCCCCCCCCCCCCCCCTTCTTTGGGACCAAATTCGAGAGGCTGCCTCAGTCGACTCATTCAAAAGTAAACTCAACACACATCTTTTTGCATCAGCCTTCGACCTCCCTCAGTCTGCCCTAGAATACAAATCACTGTTATCAATTGTGTTTGTTTTTGGTATTTCTTTTGCTGATGCTGCTGCTGTTTTTTATCGTGTATTGTGTGCGTCTAATTTTTTCAGTTTGTAATGTTTTGTATGTAGTTTATCTTACGTCTATACATTGAATGATTTGCTAATGTTGCTCATTGCTGTTTTTATTATATGCACAGCCCTTTGAGGTATGCTTTGTGATAATGGGTTATGATAAACTTTGACTTGACCATAAACGGAAAAGAAAACATATTCAAATGAGTTATTTAGACCAGCAAAATGACCAAAATAACTCAGGTCCGTTTACGGTTCATTTGAGCTGGTGCTAAAGCTGTTAATCGAACCCTGTCGTGGACCAAACAACCAAACCGAGACCGCTTGAACAGGTGGGTCTCGGTCCGCTTCCAAGTGGATAGGGGAATAAACCCCTTAAAGTCCCGGTGAAAAGAGAAAGTCAATAGCTTCTGTACACACACACACACACACACACACACCTCCCTTGTCACAAAAAGTTGCAGATCGATTGATGGATGGATGTCATGATAGCATTGGTTGAAAATGATATACTAGCTTACATAAGCACACGTCCCACTTTGTTTTACAGGAAGAGAAGAGGATTGGATTTTGAAATATAAAAATGTATATATTGTTAAATAGTTGCATAATATGACTGGGGATGTGATCTAAAAGGGTTAAAACGCATTCTTAATTTCATCTCGACTTGAATCCGCACCCTGACTCACCCGTGTGATGATGTGTTTTATCTATTACACCAAAACACAAACGTACAGGAGACTTGCACACATGACGGAGGCTGTCATTTACTTTGTTGTCCCCAAACAGAAATGTTGCAAATACGGATATGTTGGAGGTAAATAAACAGAGCCCACTCTGCCGCACAGAGAGGACGCTCTCCCGTCTGTTGAGGACGATAAGAGGAGCATCTTTGAAGTCGACTGCAGCGGAGTTACTGTTGACATAAGCAACAGAGGCAGATTGACTGAGACTTTGTTCACAAACCAAACGCATTGTAAAAGGCAGGCCTCAATTCACTTTGTGAGTCACAACAGAAACTAGTTCCCTCATCTTCACCACGCCCGCAGTGTTGTGTCAATGATTCTGTTCACTTTTTATTGTTTTACGGGGATTTAAAGATGAACCACCATCAATTTATAGTAAATAATGACACACTGTTGTGCTGCTACAAACTGATACACCAGTTGCTCGTGTGGTTTCTGAGACAGTAGCTGCTCCAGGAGCGGCGGCTGTAGTTTCAAACTACACTTGCTGTTACCATGGTAACCACGAGAGTCGCCAAATCAGTTAGGCCTGAAATCTTAAGGATTACAACTTTAAGAAGCTGGGTTACGCAGGTTAATCTGAGAATGTGTACCTGTGTCTGCTTATATGGTATTTATGGAGCAGGTCAGGGATCAGATGTCTCTGTTATGGCAATGCTTACTCTGTCTGAAGTCATGAGCATGCCAACTAGCCAATCAGAGACCTGGTTACACGTACACATGGCCATGAAATCTGTGTTATCCAGGAACTGGGGAAATCAGGTTTCTCCAATCCACGACCCTGATTACAGAAAACAGGTTTCTCTTTAATATGATGTTTACGGAATCTGTTCACTGAAAAGAGCCAACCGTAACCCTTACAGTTACTTAAACGCATGTAACTATAGACTGTATATAAGAAGTGGACGTAGTCATCGTGACGTCACCCATTGTTTTGTGGACTGCCATTTTGAAGCCTTGAGTTCAGCATTTTGGCCGCACCCATCTTGTTTTTAGCCGTCGCTGTCTTGGAGTCGCAATCGCGGTTTTTGGCCTTCACCAGTGGAGCTAAGTACGTATGAAAAAGACATCTATAACCCACCAAAAATGTATTGCCTCTATTAACTTTCATGAAGTGAAAACACACTGCATGTGTCCAGAACCAATGGTTACTCACGGAGATCTCAAAACCTGGTCAAATAAAAGTAAAACAAACTAAGCACATTTTTCTGTGACGTGGCTGAGCCGACCATTCACGTTACATTCGTGTGGCAGATGCTTCTATCCAAACCAACTTACATCTGGGAAACAATGTTGGGGATCAGTGTCTCAAGAGCACTTTGTGGACAAGAAGAGCCAAATAACAACCAACCAGCTCCACCTGAGCTACAGCCTCCTTCAAGTAGGGCTGTCCACGACTAAAGACGTTCACAGTCGACTAACACTCTTGTTGACTAATCTGTCAAACTAAATTCTCCACAAATAACCATGCAGAGGTGTTACTTTTGATCTTGGGTTTTCCAGAGATGTGTTCACAAGTTTCTTTGAAATGAATAATACAACATGAATAATAATAATAAAATGACTAATCAACCGAAGAAATCGTTGACCAAGACCAAAATTACCAAAATGACCCCCAAGAGGGAGCAACACAGTCCAACACCACACAAAGAAACTAAAACAGGCATCTTTAAAACTCTGATAAACCCTCAAACGACAGTGCAGTTACAGTGTTGCATCACATTCAATAGTGACAGGCTAATGATCCCTCTTACTCCAAACCCAGCAATCACTCTTTGAGGCACACCAAACAACCACCCATTCTGTTGCAGATGGAAACAGCTCCGCGACTCCCTCCAACCTTTAACTACCCATTCCACTGAGAAATAAAACACCCTGCCTGCCTGCCTCTAAAACATTCCACGTGATGGTACCACCATTTCGCTGGGTGGTGGACCCTGCCGCCCACCCCTCCATTATCACCTCATTAGCAGGCTGTAAACTGGCCCACCCTCCATTTTGACTCCAGCCTCAATCAGCCCGATTAATCACAGAAGAGCAGGGGAACCTTCTGTCCTCTGAAGGCTCCCGATGTATTCAGCTGGCCCCTGCTGTGTGTGTGTGTGTATGTGTGAGAGAGAGTGAGTGTGTGTGGGCATGCTGCTGTGTACAAATGATCCAGCTACATCCTGCCATCTGTTGACTGCTAGAAGTAACTGCCTCTGCACTGACACACACAAGTTCATGGCGCTCCCGGTCGGTCTGGTCTTCCTCTGTATCCAAAAAGGGTGTGATTATTTCATTCCAGGTTTATCTCAGAGCAGATGGAAGGAAGTATGCAATCATCGCAACAAGCCCCTCATAATTAAACAACAAAATAGGTTGTCAGTGCTTTTCCAAATCAACCCAAATGCGGGTTTTCTCACCTGCTACCCATATGGTGGAGGTATAATTCATTTCAAGACAACTGAAACTACACTCAGAAACAAAAGGTGCTGACTACAACCATATAGGGGTCTTTGGCTTGTCCCAATAGGAGAACATTTTTTGAGGGTTCTACCTAGAACCCAACCCTTATGCTCTCCATCTAGCGCCGTCATCGGGTCAATTGACTTCTGTCTATGACCAAACAGCTGCAAAACGAATGACTTTCCCATAAGGCTGGTGTGTGTAGTGCAACATAGTAAACATTACACTTGCTAAACAGCATGTTAGCATCGCGATGTTAGCAATTAGCTGCTAGCATGGCTTTGAGATCTGGTCCTGGTTGCCTCTTTGGTTCCGTTTTATTAAAAATTACAAGTAAATATCCAATATTTAACTGTTTATTGGAAAGTTCTGATACTCTCCCATCCTATGAGCTTAAAGATTCTGGCAGTGAGGTGGACAAATCATGCGATCATCATTCAGAGCCGGATCCTTCTGGTTATGCGCCAGCTGTCGAGGCATGACAAACTGTTGGTTATTGGATATCAATATCTGTCTCTTAAACTCTTGCATCTTGAACATTTCCTGTGGCTGGTCGGCATTATGTTCTGATCTGTTGTTGATCTGTTTTATTATTAGTTATTTCATTACCACATTAACACTGCTTGACTGTCCTTTATGTAACATTGAATAACTGGTTCATTCTCCCAGTTTAACATCCAATTTTCTACAGGTTGGTATGGTCAGATACTCAGCACATCACTGAGGCCTGCTGTACAGCCAATATATGCATTTACTGACACTATTATTACACATGTTGTGCTCAACCTTTACATGTTTGAAGCTGTCACGCGGCTGCCGAATAATCTCTTTTGGCAATGAAAATGCAAAAAGGCCACATCATTTGTGTGACATAAATAATGAGTAAGCCCTGGCTGCGGGCCTGTTTGGCCCTGTAGAGGAAACCGAGTAAACTAATTCCTCCCGTAATGATGTTGTAAACAAAATCAGAATCACTTTAAATCACTTCATATGCCAAGTACTGATGGATTTATCCTGGTGGATGCACCCTGGACCGATTATTGAAACATAACTAGAGCACTGATTTACACATGTACAGCAGACTGACTGAAAACAATTCAATACAAATATTACCATATTTTTTTAATCTAACTCAAAAAAGGGCCAAACCCAGGAGTATTTGCAATAGTAATGTGTCATAGTTGTTATTGGCCCTACTACCCTCCTGTATCATACATTAAAGGTATACCTTCATTGATTTAGTGGAACAAAATTTGACATTTTGAGAGAAGCAGTCTGGGTAAAATGGTGTTATTATCAGAAGGCCTATGTACTCCTATCCATCATATTTGGTGTCTTTTCCTAAGTTTTCAGGGTCAATACCTTTGTCAGATGATATCATGGGCGACTGTGGCTCAGTAGTGGAGCAGGTCGTCCTTTGAGGATTGGCAGGTCGAGCCACGCTAGCCCATGTCAATGTGTCTTTGAGCAAGACACTTAACACCAATTGCTCCCGTAGGCTGTGCCTGCTGTATGAATGTGTGTGAATGTCAGATAGTCCTGATGGGCAGGAGGCACCACGCATGGTACCCCCTGTCATCAGTGTATGAATGGGGGAATGATGACATGTAATGTTAAAGCGCTTTAAGACAGAAAAGAGCTGTACAAGTAAAAGTCCATCATAATGTCTTATGGGGTACTTCTAAACCCAACACAACATGTTTGGAGCCAAATTATTTTCCACTTACAGTTTGTGCCACACTGCTCCAATGGGTTTATCATCATTTATCTAAATTGAACTTTAAAATGACGGCAAAGGACGAAGCAGATTCATTACCATTGTTCCAGATGTCTGGGGGGCCTCCAGGTTTCGGTCTGTGTTCTGATACGCATCATGGGTTCCAAGAAAAACATATTACTGAGATCCATTTGTATGTGCAGAGAAAATTCTATATACTTTGTTTGGATTTTAAAAAAGAAGTCAATTTGGGGTAAGTGCACATATTCGGAATGCACTGATACCAATACAAGGTATCACCTGCTGTTAAAGTGAAGGGGGTTAGCCTCGGAGTTAGCCACATCAGCTCAGGCTCACTTTAGGTGGACCAGCTGTTCTCCTTTGAGTGACAAGCCACTCCTCTGAGTTTTGCTCAGGCTTTTTTTTTTAATTTCTATTACTTCTTTTAAATGTTTAACTTACAGGTTAAACGGTTAGTTATTAATATCCCTACCGCAAACTACGCTCTGTTTGTATCAGGAAACACGTTGAATATTAATATTAATAATATATTATTAATTGACAATATTAACTTGTCAGCTAACAGCAACGTGTTTAACTTTTCATTCACTCTCCTTCCCCGCCATGAATGAGTGCTGAACAACTGCAGGTGTGAGCCCCTTTAGCTGAATGTCTTTTAAAGAGAGACAACTGTTCCGTCAGCTGTCCACTTGCTGTGGACGTTTGGTTTACCGAGTCGCCCCCTTTACCGTCACAAACGCACAAATCATCCGCTCGTCCGTCTCTCTCTATATTCATGCATTTGCCTTGTATACAGATTGGACTGGGCTGTCTCTCTGGCCTTGGCTCTTCAATCACCTCACCCACCTTCCACCATCCATCCCTCCGTCCCTCCATCCATCCGTTGGTTTGATCTCTCACTCTGTTACCCTCCCTGTGTCATCGCAGAGGGTCGTATAAATCATCTCGCACCTCGGTGGCAGCCGGCCAGCCCCGAACACCCACTGAGTTATTTACTTCGGCATGCCTCTGATTACACTGCTAGATCCGAACGGAGCGCCATTAGCGCTAGCACACTCGGCTCTCCATATTCACGCATGCGATCTGTTTTAGCTGTATTGGAAGTGCAGGAAGTGGGTCTGCGGGAGCTCTCGCCCCTTATTATTTTCTCCACAACCAGCCCATGAATTTTATATGCAGCACTCCCATCGCTCTCTTATCCTCGCCTCATTCTTGGAAGCTATAAGCCAACAAGGACTTAAACGCACACACACACACCATACGTACACATGAGCTTGCGCCCTCACACAACTGGTATGTTTGATTTGTGAGGATATAGATTGGTATGTTTTCATAGTGGAGAGAAGGTGACGGGGGGGGGGCAGATGGATAAGGCTTGGTCCAGAGCATTGGGGGGGGGGGGGGGGGCTGTCGCTTGGTAGATAATCTTTCAGTCTCTAAACACAGTGGAACAGAGGGCAAGAGGTGCCTGTCAATCACTGTAAGGAGTCCCCACTGAGGTAACCCAGGTTATAGGTTTGTTGAGGGAGGGGATAGTTACATGAGTCGGGTCAACGGAGACCAGTACTGGACACTTGGAGAGAGGAAAAGTGCTTGGAGTGGTCAGAAAACTAGAAAAGCACTATACAAGTACAGTCTATTTACCATTTACGACCTGAAGCGCAAGCGAGCATTTCAATTACCCCAGAAACAGGAGTTTAGTTCGGAGGCGTTAGTGGATGTGGGCAGAACTTCTGCTGTTTGCTGGCGAGTTTTCAGAGCGAGACGGACAAACAGGGTTGTTTTTCAAAGGCACGTCGAGCTTCTGAAAAAGGACGGCGTAGTGCCACGACGAGAGCCGACAGCACCTCGCTTGCATGGCAGCTAGGAGGGCCCCTCCTTTTTACCAAACCTGAACGTTGAGACTCACTCACACATTGTTAACCTCACTCCAGTTTTACTTGCCCATATACAAATTGTTGCCCGCCTGCGAAAGTAAAAAAAAAAAAAGAAACGTTATTGTAGAACCCTGAGAGGGGCCCTTGAGATGACCAGAAGACTTGGCCCTCTCAACTCTCCATCTGGTGAGACATGAAGGAAAATAAAAAGGAATAATTATTAGTTCTGGATTATTTATCGATTATTTACTGCTCAATTATATTGCTTACCAATTCATTTCCCCAAGTGTTCATCACACTGCAGGGGATACAATTGGTCGGGAAATAATGAATCCTTTGCTTATTTATCTATTTAATAACAGGCCTAGTTGCATTATTCAAATATATTGAGGTTAAAAATACTGGGATTCGTTATCTGTAAAATATCCACAAAATGTTTATTTTTTTAATAGAGTGAAAACCTTTAAGTTAATGGTGGCGTGGATGAGAAGTAATGGGTTTACCAAAGCTTAAGAACACCATGAATATCTGAACCTAATTTGTATGGCAGTCCATCCAACAGTTGTTGAGATATTTCACTTAATCTGCTGGTAGCACTATAAAGTAAGGGGATCCAAAGTAATTAGGATTCACCCTCAGGGTACCATGAATGTCATGGCAATCAACCCGATGTTTTGTATAGATACTTCAATCTGTGCCAAAGAGGTGAACAGACTGACAAACAAACATTGTCTTCCTTGAGCCACACCTAAAATACTAAAGTACTGACCTCTGAGTCCTCCATGTCCACCACACAAATCCCTGCAAGAAATCACACGGAACCTTTCCACAAGACTCAAGCTCACCTTGAGTTTGGCCCAAAAGTTTTTCAAACTTTTAGCAGCTACATAAAACAAACACAACATATCCATCACAGCTCTCCAAACAGGCTTGTGCAGCATGTTCCCACGTGTTTTGGAGCCATGTTCAGTAGCACCCAGACTTGATTTTCCTGATTGACGTGTTTTCCGGAGCCGTATAAAGGTGAAGGTGCCAACAGTGGCTTGGCAGCGGGCTGACAAGGAGCCACGGAAGCTTTCAGCTGCGTGATCCTTCAAACTTCAGGGGTTGTTCTAACGACAATGACTGTAGATTTTCCTTTTTAGGAAACCTATTTGATCATTTTTGAGTCGTAAGTTTGACTGGTCAGAATAAGAGAGGAGAACACGGTGTCGGATATGACACATGGTATGTTTCCACAGCCCTGAGTAAGAGCAATGTGCTGCGCCAAGTGGTAGTTTTTATAGCATTTTTTCCACAAAGTTGATCTCTTTCATGTTGCTCGGTTTAATATTGCCTTCAAGTCATCCTGGTAAGCTCCTAGTTGAGACTTCTGAAGTGGTAAAGACGACGTGTCACGCATTCAAGTGCATTTAGTCGGAGGGACAGCCTCCCAAGGGAAACTGCAGCCCCGGAGTCTCTTATCAACAGCGAGGGGGAGACATCCGAGCCCCAAAGTGTGACAAGTGACGAGTTAAGTGAAATTTAAATACATCAATTCACAATAAACAGCTGAAAATACCAGCTAAAAAGAATGTATTATAAGGACACTGCTGTTGTGTTTGTATTTCACACATTTTATGTCTGTTTCTGATGATGGAATATTCCTTTAACCAGCTGTTCTCAACCTTTTTTCTTGTCAAGAGCCCCGAAATACACATATGGTCACACACCCCTATCTGATAAGATTACACTTCAGGGACCTCCATCTCGAAAGATTTTGGTAACACTTTCTAATATGCGTATAGAACATCGCAACTCCATAAGATGCAAAAATATGACCTACCCTGTTAGGATATTCTGTTGAGGCCGGTCAAGCAATCTAGATAGTTTGCTCAACAGCAATGTCTCTTTCAAGAAACCGTGACCCGGTTTCATATTGGAACTAATTTCTGTAAACCGAACTCCACCCGCCACGCAGAGGGACACATGCATCTGTGCTCGATACTAATGTTACGGCTCAGCCAAGGACAACACCATTACTGTTTACATGTCGTCCATGAGTAAATGGTAGGTAGTAGAAGAGGGTGAACTGTCCCTTTAAGACCCTTTATCTGACCTTGTATAGAGTTTTACATACGTAGATACATAGACGTCTTTCCTTTTTTCATTATATTATAGAATTGATTTCTTGATGTAAAACAGATATAAAAAAAATGTTTTGAAATATTTCTGAAAAATATTTTCAGGAATGTTTCTCATTTATTTCTGATACATCTAACATGTAAATTGTGAATCTACTTGAGATATTATATCTGTCCTTTGGGGTTTCCTGCTTGGCCAGTGGGGGTTGTGTTTGTTGTGTGTCTTGACGAGGCTGTGAAAATAAACTATTTCCCATTTTTCTGGAACCCCCTGGAACTGTCTCATGGACCCCTGGGGGTCTCCGACCCCTGGTTCAGAACCACTGCCTTAAACCATGCTCCTAGGGTCCTTTTCACCAACAGGGAAGTAGAGCAATGAAATCTGTTATTTAGAGTTCAGGATGGCGAGACAGAACACATAATGAGAACATAATGTTATGGGCAAATTCAAACCAGTAAAAGGCTGTGTGTTACATTCTAATGGTCTCATCCAATAAAAAGCAATGGAAAAATAATGTTTTTGTGTTTTTTCCTTCCTTTGGGCGTAAAGATAACAAAACAGTTGTATTTTCTTAGCTGACCGCACACATTTGTCATGAATGAATAATTAATGTGTAATTTTGGAGAGCATGGACAAATTACGTATTTTATGTGTTTAATTCGGAGGACTTGTTGTGAGTTGCATCTTATTTTTCAACTCAAAATGTGCTCCACAGTGGAGACAGCCATTAAAAGGTGAATGAGGACGTGAAATCAGTACGTGATCCAGTCTGTATGAAATAATATCTGCAAATGTTTTTAACCAGGTTTGAGTGACAGCTGACACTTTGGCATGCGAGGGACTCGATAATGGACTTACAAACACCTTCCTGCCGTGTCCTTCTGTTTCTGCTAATGAACACAATCACCCGTCAACTCTCAGTACAGAGGCTTAGCGAGGAGGGAGAGGTTTTGTCACAAGAGGAAGGAAAGGGGAAGATGAAGAAGAAGGGAGGAAACAAATAGAGAAAAAGGTCTGAATGTGAGGAGAAACCCATCTGAGTGTTTTTGGAGAAGTCTCAGAGAGTGAGACGTCTCACTTTTAAAACTTTTTCCACAAAATAATAAAAAAGAGGATCCGTGGCGGGGACCTGGAGCAGACAAAAAGACAGCAACATGTCTGCGTGTGGGTTGTAATAACTGGGTTCAACGTCTACATGGACTGTAAATGGACTGTGCTTTTATAACGCTTTTCTAGTCTTTCCGACCACTCAAAGTGTTTTCACACTACATGTCATCATTCACCCATTCACACACTGATGGAAAGGGCAACCATATTTTGTTTTAAAACGCGCATCTGTAGAAGGATCCCAGTCACTCAAAACCATCTCCGTCCTCTGAGCAAAGCCACAGTAGATTGAACCGACTGTTGCCGCCATCAGTCAAACTCAACCGATAAGCTATCGTGGCATCTCGCCCGCCGGGATGAGGGTTAAAAGGAAACTCGTTTTAAAATGATGTTTTACCTCGGGTTCGGGTGTAGGGTCAAGCTGCTTAGATTAGGGTGAACCTGTGCAGCTAGTGTGTGTGTGAGTAAAAGGAGGGGGGGGAGGAGGGGGTGGGGGAGGAGGGGGGTCCCTTCCGGAGAGCGAATGAGTGAGCAAGGTACCAGAATGGAGTGATTACCTACCTCCAGGCCCTGTTGTAAAATGTCACTCGTCTGAGTAGTGGGTCTGTGTTGGGTGACCTGTAAACGCTGACATCATATGCTGCTCTGGTGGATTCTATTTTCCTCTAAAATGAGGGATAGTGTTCTTTTATTTCTGTAGTTTTCCCCCTGCACACACTCCTGCCTCTATCACACTCTCTGAGCTTCACAACGTGTGTTTAACCAATCAGCGACGCTCATCCCTGCAGACCCCACCCCTGACAGTTCCTGTACTTTCAGAAAGCACTAACCCCCCGACCAGGACCTTTTTGGGGGGTTGAATATCTCTAGAATTTGATCTAGAAACTGGTCCCTGTGGTGGAAAAACAATGAGTTTATCAACAGACACTATTTCTAGAGAAAGTTCCTTTTTGTTCTGTTTTTCTTTTTAAATATATATTTATTTTAACTGTCTCACTGATAGCATTAATCGGTCAGTATTATTACTGTCGGTTAAGCGGTCAATTATTAACACCCTTGCAGCAAACTTTGGTGTTTATGTCAGGAAATAAACGATGAATGAACGTTAAAATGTCAGCAACAGCATTAAGTTGTCAGGATCATCTGATGAAAGTCATTGTTTATAACGGAATGGTTTTATCTGAACTTATTACTGTATTTATTTATTATCGGGGCATCTCTAGTGTCAGATGCCCAACAGTGAGAGCTTCACAGTGGTCCTGCATGTCACACTGACACTAAAGTAACCGTAGGATAATGAGATCAAAAAGAGTGAGATCTTTGTTTCCAAGGCCGACACAGACCCCCTGATATTAAAATAATGTCCTTTCATTATTTCTTAATCAGGCCAAAGTAATTAGAATTATATCTGACTGTGATTTTAAAGTGGCAAGAAAAAAAGAAAAATAGAAATCACCGTTGGGAATAAATACAGAAAAAGCCACTCTGAGAGTGACACAACCTCACTCACCCCGCTTGATTTTCAGAAACACTGGCTGGTACCACCCTCTGTGAGTAATTGGTGATTAAACTGATGTGCGCACCTAATTAAACTGTTAGAGCACAGCGTCGGAGTCGTTCTCTGATCTTGGTCACCTCATGAAAAAGGAAACACACGTCACCCTTTTCACCCCCGGTCACAGTTCTTTCCTCTCGATGTTGCACTGCTTCAGCCCCGGCCTCTTACCCAAACCAATACAGCCACAATTCTGCAGTCTCTGCTATTGGACGGATTGGAGGCTTCTCTTCTGTTCTTTCTTCTCGCCCAGAGCCGGCACAACTTCTCAGTTTGAGAGGTTCCTATACATTAGGACAGGGGTGCCCAACGTCTTTCCCTTGGAGCACCAAGCCTGAAGCTGAACGGTGGGCCACGCACCAAAAGCAAACACCTGTCGTATTTCAATGTATTGCTAAGATGCTAAATGGTAATAGGATGCCATTTGTTTGTGTGCCACTGTCTCTGTCTCCATTGTTTTTCTTACCTCACTCACAACTAACTGATTTCCTGCACAAAGTGTCAATGTGCCTGCTGTGCTCAGATTATAAAACAAGATTTAAAAATTGAGGGATCCTACATATTAAAACAGCATAAACATCTATTTGAATGATATATATTTTTCATAATTTAATTTTAACATCTGACGGACCAATGGAACCTTATGGCAGGACAACTTTGGCCCGAGGCCCTGCTGCAGGAGCTTTTGCAAGAATGTTGTCACCATCCCCCCTTAAGGGGAGACACTAATATATCACCCTTCCATTACTTACATTAAAACAATTCTTTTTCAAATTACACATTTTCTGAAATCATGTGTTTAAATATTCAAATGAGGCATTATCTCATTAACTATGTGTAACAGTGTGGAATTGCGAACATTGGATGAAGCCAAGTTCAAAATGTTTGTTTCATTTTGTCGACATATAAGAGTGACAGGATTTTACAGAGGGGATGTTTGTTTGTATTGCTCGAAAATCTGAAAATACTGTCAACACCCATAGAAAATTCATTTTTTACCATGGTTTTAGGAATAAAATAAAGACATAATAGAGTATACTGTGGATAGCAATGAAACTGGAAAGTGGAGATTTCTGGCTCAGAGTCTGAGAAATAAATGATTGAGAGAAAACGGCCTTCACAGGATTCGACATTCAGAGTGTTGATATGGCATCAAACAACTGTTTGCTTTTGCAAACTAAAGTGGAGTAATGTCTACCTGAGCAAAGTCACTCTGCGTGTCCCTTTTAGTGCATGTTAGTGCATGTGAGCGTCTACCCTCCTCTCATAGAACAATTGATAACGCCGTCCCGACTCACGGCATCGTGGATGCGTAGCCCCCACCCTCCGGTTCCCCCACAGGCAAACACTGTTGGGGCCTGTGTCCATGTAGTGTTGTTTTCTAAGCGCCCAATGAGGAGAGAGCTCATGCGCTCTGAGTGCTGCTAGTTGGAAATCTGAACTTTTCGAAGAAGCGCAGGTGACATCATTGTAGAAAACGGTTTGTTGGCAAATGTTGAGGATAATTTTCTTTTCATGTATCTATTTGAAATTGTGAAGGCCGTGCTGGTTTTCAGTAGTAGTTTCAGAGTATCACTGTATTTCATAGAAATCATATTTTGCAGTAATGCCTCAGGCCAGCCTTTAAGAGGGTGGTGGTGTTCTGCCCAGCGCATTATTTCCTGTGGTATCTTAAAGATTACCTGGAACACCTCCAGCAGTTAGCAGCTGACGGCTGGCTGCTGACGGAAAGCCTTTTAAAACCCACTCACTCACTCTCTCTCGTTTTGCAGCTGCATGTGTTCTCAACCACCAATCGTGTTTCCTTCATTTCACCATCTATGCATCTGTAATGATACAAATTAGATTTGATTTTGCATCTTGCACATTGTTTGTGACTCCTTTACGCTGTATCCCTTGAAGCCTTTTCTCGCGACGCTTTATTCCACTTCCGCGTCCTCCCATCTCCCCGAGCAAACGTTTTGATGGTGAGCAGATGTTGATACGACAGCTGTTTAAATATAGCGCAGAATTAAAGTTGACACCGTGTGTCTGAAGGCGCTCCGAGCTGCTGTACCTACATCGCTTAGTGTAATCAGGATGACAGTGTGTGTGATGCAATATTGCAAAATGTGTGTAGTGATGGATTTGCTTTACTGTGTCTGATAAGACATCTAGTGAGATGGCTTCTTTCCCTTTTACATTTAAATAGAATAGTGAGCCTGAGAAATACAGCAAACCGATTAAAAAATAGGATTATTGTGGTGCATATTCATAAACTGTCAAAATTGAAAGAAGTTAGTCCCGTGTCACCTCCACAAGACTGAAAATAAAATGCTTATATTTAATCTCCAACACTCTTTTAACACATTTTCTCTCTGATCCCCGTTTCCGAAATGTTAAGGTTAACGAGATGACTGACATGTCAGTAGAGAAAAACATATTTCTGCTACACATTATTATAGATTTTTTTCTCCCTTTACTTCTTTTCTTGTGCAACACTGACAGTTTTACCTCTTCAGGCCTCAAGAAATGAATTAAGAGAAACAATCCAAGAGGGCAAAAAGCTAATTTCCCTCCATCTGTTCTTTGCATATTTTCAATTACTGACTAAAAACACCTAAGAGGTTGTAAATATTGCAAAAACATTCTTACATTTATAGCTTCAAACACACCAATGTAGCTGTGATCTGCTTCTGTTTCCTATTATGCAGGGAATGGAATTTGTGTCAGGGTGCCAGTCACATCACACAGTTTCAAAACAATGGCAGGGGAAGCAGCAATGTAACACCAACGTATACTGTTACAATACAGTTTACAAGGATTCAAAACAGATCGTCAATCTTGAGAAGCTGCACAAGTGGAATTTTCAGCAATTTTGCTTGAAAAAAGAACTTGAACAATTCAAGTATCGACATAGTTGCCTATAGATTTTAAAATGAATACACATCAATAAAGTAATAATATGAGCTCTAAATGATTCATATTTCAGTGTCAAAATGCAAGGAATGTGTCTCTGTGTGTGTCCTTTGCATGTTCACACTTGGCGGGTGTATTGCTGGGGAACCATGGACAACCAGTGACGACGTTGGTGCAATTTGGACACGCGTCACGTTCAATATTGATAAACTTACTTCTCAAGAACAGGTCATGTCGGCATGGTAACCCTAGATAGACCCAAGACAAAAACTTCCCGTGAGACTCACTACCCGACAACTAAGCCCAACCTTAACTATTCAAGGTCAATGCCCAACCTTAACTATTCATGGTCAATGCCCAACCTTAACCATTCAAGGTCAATGTCCAACCTTAACCATTCGAGGTCAATGCCCAACCTTAACTATTCGAGGTCAATGCCCAACCTTAACTATTTGAGGTCAGTGCCCAACCTTAACTATTCGAGGTCAGTGCCCAACCTCATTGAGGTCAGTGTCCAACCTTAACTATTCAAGGTCAATGTCCAACCTTAACTATTCAAGGTCGATGTCCAACCTTAACTATTCAAGGTCAATGTCCAACCTTAACCATTCGAGGTCAATGTCCAACCTTAAACATTCGAGGTCAGTGTCCAACCTTAACTATTCAAGGTCAATGTCCAACCTTAACTATTCAAGGTCGATGCCCAACCTTAACTATTCAAGGTCAATGCCCAACCTTAACTATTCGAGGTCAGTGCCCAACCTTAACTATTCGAGGTCAATGCCCAACCTTAACTACTCGAGGTCAGTGCCCAACCTCATTGAGGTCAGTGTCCAACCTTAGCCATTCGAGGTCAGTGTCCAACCTTAACTATTCAAGGTCAATGTCCAACCTTAACTATTCAAGGTCGATGTCCAACCTTAACCATTCGAGGTCAATGTCCAACCTTAGCCATTCGAGGTCAATGCCCAACCTTAACTATTCAAGGTCGATGTCCAACCTTAACTATTCAAGGTCGATGTCCAACCTTAACCATTCGAGGTCAATGTCCAACCTTAGCCATTCGAGGTCAATGCCCAACCTTAACTATTCAAGGTCAATGTCCAACCTTAACTATTCAAGGTCGATGTCCAACCTTAACCATTCGAGGTCAATGTCCAACCTTAGCCATTCGAGGTCAGTGTCCAACCTTAACTATTCAAGGTCAATGTCCAACCTTAACTATTCAAGGTCGATGTCCAACCTTAACCATTCGAGGTCAATGTCCAACCTTAACCATTCGAGGTCAATGTCCAACCTTAGCCATTCGAGGTCAGTGTCCAACCTTAACTATTCAAGGTCGATGTCCAACCTTAACCATTCGAGGTCAATGTCCAACCTTAACCATTCGAGGTCAATGTCCAACCTTAACTATTCAAGGTCAATGTCCAACCTTAACTATTCAAGGTCGATGTCCAACCTTAACCATTCGAGGTCAATGTCCAACCTTAGCCATTCGAGGTCAGTGCCCAACCTTAACTATTTGAGGTCAGTGCACAACCTTAACTATTTGAGGTCAATGTCTAACCTCAACCAACTTGCCAGAGTTGTATACACAACACAAGTATGCACTTCCAGAGGCCAAGCAATGTCCACTCTGAGCAGGCATGCTTTCCAAACGGGCACGTCCCTGGTAATGCTGCCAGCAGCAACACTGGGAGCACTAGTTTCACAAATTAGCTTAAAACCAGCACATCAATTCCACTGAAACAACTGTAGTCACGTGCAACCTGGGGTTTGAGTAGCTTCAACTCAAAATGTCGTAAGACAATCATGTCCCTGTAGCCCCTATTCTCCAGCCCCATGCCCCTGCTATGTTAGCCATGCCTCCCCCTATCTGACTCTGATGGCCATGTGAGAGAGCATCCCTGTGGCCAGGGAAGTCAGATTGATTAAACAAGCTGCCGGCATAATGTGATCATGTATCAGTCAGCCCCACACGTTTAGCTCCGTAATTCTTTCTCCACGGCAGCCTGTCTCCTCTCCAGCTTTGGCCTTTTGAAGTCGAGATCTCACAAATCCCCCCCCCCCCCCCCCCCATCCTTTCCATCCGTCCACTCCTCCCGCTCCATCATCCTCATCCCATGTGTCCCTCTGTCCATCCCCGGCCTGCAGCGCTCTTTCGCCCTTAATAGCTCCCCTCACCCCATCCGTCCGTCCCTCTCCCGCTGCTTCCTCCCATCATTAGGTGCTTTACCCTGCTCCCTTCCCCTCCTCAATCGGCTGGCTGCGTGGCTGAGTGTTGCTTTGCTAATGGCACTCCGAGGGAGTGCGGAGATAATACTGTTGGCTTTAATTAAAGACATTAAAGGGCTGGAAAGACACAGAGCCCCCCGGGATGATGTGTTCTTCTCTCACACCTCCCGAAATACCGCTCGCTCATCTTTTCTCCCTCCACCACTTTTCCTTCTCTTCTCCTTTTCTGTGGCTCATATGATTCCTTTCTTCTCCTCTTGAATCACCACTTCCCCTTTCCATCCCTACGCCTCCTCTCACTTCCTTCTTCTTTTCTTCTTCATATTTCTGTCTCTTACTTTTGAGTAAGAGAGAGTCTGCATCTCTTTCTCACCCCCCTGTCTACCCAGAGCATGTTCCCCGCCCTGGCCTCCTTCTTGGCACCCAGCGACATGTCAATATCTTCATTAGTTTTCATAGCTGGAACTTTGTTTACCATTAATTAGCGGTTTTTCCCTGAGAGCGTGATTTACATCACAAGGCTGTTGCAGGTTTACAGAAACCTGTGTGGCGGTGTGTTCCTTTTCCGCTGGCAGGAGGCGAGTACTGATGACTTAAATTTAGATACTGGCGGTAGGGATGTGTGCAGACTGTGTGTGTACGTGTTTGTGTGTATTTCCTCTTCCTTCTTATAAACCAGACAACCTCCTTTACTTTTACTTAATGTTGCCCTGTTTTGCCTGCTGGATTCAAATTGGGGACATTGCAGTTTTGCGGAATCCTTCTTAAACCATTAGGCTCTGATTAGACAGAGCATATTTCAGTAGCCTAAGAGGCTTCTTCTCATTGTTAGGCATGCAAACTCATCAGTGAAGAAATGGTGCATTCTGGCAAGGATCTTTATCTTGGCAAAGGCACCAATTTATGCAAGAAAAGTATACAATGAGACACTTTACATTCATAACGTATGGCAATAGTGATGGAGTCATATTTATCTGCTTGCTGAACAAACAACTTAGAAAGAATAGCAAGAGCACAAATATCTGTAAAAGTACTAATATCACAATCAACACTATGTAACAAGTAAAAGTACTGCATTCAAAATCTTACTAAAGAAAAAGTATGTCTGTAAATAAGAAAATGTAGCCTTTTTAAAATAAAAAAAGTAAAAGTATTCATTGTACAGCCAATGGGGCTCTTTATAGTTTATACATATTCATATTATTAATATTAGATTATTATGACTAATGCAGTATCATGTTAGATTTAATGTTGTAAAGGGTTGCATTATAGCTAATTGTATTCATTTTATATAAATATAATATTTTATATTTAAGCAAACGGCAACATTTCAGAAAACCCAAAACACAACCACATTTTAGGAGCCACAACGACAAAAGAGACGACACATCAATATTAAGGTTAAAACTCAAATGATTCCTCGTCCCTGATCGGATGTCGGTCTGCGGATAAGAGAGCTGCTTCTTCTTTTAGATTTCCAACAGACTGCATGTCTTTCTGCACATTGTTGCCTCTCACAGGTCGGGATGATACGATCATTTATCCGGAGTGAAATTACTGTGAAGCAGTAGCAATACAAAGTGGGAAGACTGCAAATACAAACAGTGCAAATGTTGTTCAGAGGCTGGTGGCTGTGTGTGTGTGTGTGTGTGTGTGTGTGTGTGTGTGTGTGTGTGTGTGTGTGTGTGTGTGTGTGTGTGGTGTGTGTGCATGACAGAGTTAGTGAAAGTTTGTGACAGAATGCCCACACCTACTTATTAGCACAGAAAAACTCTTTCTGGTGCACTGCGGACACACAGACAAAAAGACAGACACACACACACACACACTCACACACACACACCCCTTTGCCAGAAGAATTGTGCAATTCAAGGCGTTGATTAGTCTGCCTGGTGGTGCTTCCCTGCATCTCCATTTAGTCATTATTGAAGGCACATCTGCTATCTGTAAGCTGGCTCCTGTTTATAGCCCCATCACCCACAATGCAAGCACACACACACACACACACACACACGCACACACACACACACACACACACACACAACGAACACAAACACCTTGACAGACCAGAGCGCCAGCACGTACGCACGTCCACACACTCGGACATTCTTGTAGTCATGCCGACGGACACACGCGCGTTTGCAAACGCGCACCACCTCAAGGAGAATCGCAATGGGAGCGAGGCGCTTTCCGATCATCTCACATCAGCTCAACACTCCTCCATAAATAGAAACACTGGCTCAGCACCGCGGGGAAGGAAACAACATTTGGCAGAACAGATTAAAGTGTGGGGTTTCTGTGGTGAAGGTGTGTGTGTGTGTGTGTGTGTGTGTGTGTGTGTGTGTGTGTGTGTGTGTGTGTGTGTGTGTGTGTGTGTGTGTGGTATTGTTTCACAGAGCTGTGTATCACGTCGCGTACGTTCATCAAAAGAAAAGGTTCTTGGGTCAAAAAGTGATGAAAGAGTGAGTCCACTTTCATTTCCTAACACACTACATAATGTGTCCAGGTCTGCTGAGGCATGTCTGAACGTGTCAAACGACTTGTATCAGTGTTATCTCCAGTGTCAGTGTGTGTGTGTGTGTGTGTGTGTGTGTGTGTGTGTGTGTGTGTCTGAAGGAATGTGGAAGACTGAGTCACCCTCTGGCTTGCCATCCTTATCCCTGGCACCCCCGTTCCCTGTTCAGCCCCACGGCGGCGGACGATGAGAAGTCCTCTTGATTCAATCAAACAGGCGACGTGAAGGGAAAACAGAAAATTTCCCCTCACAAAAAACGCAGAAAACAATTAACTTTGACAGAGAAAGGAGCGACGGGGGGGAGAGCCACAGAGTTTAGGTGGAATTGAAGAGGGGACTCAGGGAGTAAGTAAGAAAGGAAAGGTAAAAAGAGATAGATTAAAAAGCGAGATGAGACAACATGAGCAGCGGTGATATATCCTGCAATTACACTCACAAATGCTCACGGAATGTATTCTGATATACTTTCATTTGGTCACTTTGCTGTGTTTGAGGGACAAAGCTGCCCATGAAGGAAAAGTGAGAAATGATTTTAATTATTTGCGGGCAAACACACATGTTCCTCGGTGCTACATTTGACAAAGAACACCTGCCACTCCTAAAACAGCCTTCAAAGTAAGAAGTCCTCTCTTACTCTTTTTCATAACTGTCTGATCCAGACATCACTCTGTCATGTGCAGTTTCTCAAATAGTTGCTTTTCTTCAGCATATTTTGCCGTTTGTTCAGTCACGTGAGAAAATCTTTTGGAATTGTGACTAAATATGTTCGTCTACTACCTTTTCTTCCATGACTGAAGCCCAAATTACACTTTCCGCATCCGCGAGCACGCAGGATGGCGTCATCATAATTAGGAATTCTGTCACCAGAGGGTGCACGCAGGCTGGCGGGTGGCGTAGGGTCTGTGCCGATGCTGCATCTCTCCACTTTGTCCGGACTTGTCCACCTGGCCGCTACGCTACAGGTGACAAGTGGTAGCGTAGAAATCTACTGCACATCTGTGGAACCAGGCGGAAACCTCCGGTTCTAAAAAGTAAGGCCGATGCTGAAGTGCCTTAAACCTGCATTCTCTGAGAAAATGACTCTACTTCTCTCTTGATTTATTACCTCAGTAAACATTGTAAACATGAGTTTATGGTCTCAATCTCTAGTTTCAAGTCTTCTTCGATACAGCATGATGTTCATTTAGTAAATGATGGTCCATTTAGAGTCAAACAGACCATAGAGCAGGGGATGCTTTAGATACCAATACATATGGTATCTGTGTGATTGAAGAAGAAACAATGTGTTGTGGTGTCAGTTTCTCAGCATTTGACAACTAAGATGAAACAATGTATAACTAAATATATCGGGTCTTTATTTAGTGCTTCTTTAATACACAAACACACACTGACTGCAACTTGTCCATGTGTGGCATTATTCTAATGTATAACAAACTGGCAAACAGTAATGGATTTAAAATGGCTACTTAGGGCCCTGTTGCAACCTGAGGACACCCAAGAGCGCCTATATGCCACAAAAGAGCTTGACACAGACCGGGCCGCCCTGTACACTCATTGCGCAAGTTGCGTAGACCCCCGCAAATTACGCAAGGGCCCCGACTCCCCCAGGTGTTAAAGCCGGTGTCAGTGTTTTCAACTTGAAACAAGACAGTGATTATCTCGGCTCTCAGTGAAGGTTTAGTTACAACGCTGGACTGATGCAAGATGGAAAGCAATGGATTAACGGTAGAAATGTCAGTGAGCTGGGCGTACTGCAGAGCGATGTGGATGCATGCACATCTTTTAGTTAAACAAAACATCAAGTAGCCTATTCAGCAGAGCCGCAGTATAAATAGTGTAATGTGTAAAGGGAAATCTGGGGGAGCCAGTTTGAATGGGCCTGATGCAGCTGATATCATTAAAAATAGTATTGTCATTTATTATTTACAGGTTTACAGCAGCACAGACAGAGTTGATCCACATCCAGCAGAGCCAAAGCCCAGCAAAGTTATATTCTATAATTTTATACATTTTATATTTTTTCGACAATTACTTATACATTTTGAATGCTAATATTCATCTTATCTTAACACTTTGTAGAAAGTATGAATTAAATACATGTTTATTTAATCCTCATTCTGTTCTGTTCTTAGACCAAAACATCAAACAAGCTGTTTTAAAGGAGGAGGATTGTAATGGAAGCACTGCAAATGGCCCCATGGCTCACGGGCCAGGGAGGGCCCCTTGGTAGGGTTTAGCTTAGGGCCCCATGGAGGTCAGGGCCGGCCCTGGGGACTAACACACTATGCGCGCCGTTGTTGCTCTCAGCCGCATGTTTAACCACAGGTGTGTGGTGCTAATCCATCACTGCGATAGAACAAACGGCCATATTTGTCCAGTTGAAAGCCTCGGGGCCGTCACTGTGAAAAAGCAAACGGTAGTGATGTGTTGTTTATGGGGCTTGGAGTCGACCCCCAAGGTTCTGGGCTCGGAGCAGCCGCTCCACCTCCAAGCTAAGGACGCCAGCGTAGCTAACGAGTTTCTTTTCAGTCTCTACATGTTTGTATTTTCCCATCTGGATACTTTATCCCACCCCATATATACGGTAGACATGATGATGTATAAAACATGTATGTCATCATGGGGTCTAGCACAGGTAAAACCACAGTCACACTCGCCTCAAGCGGCTCCTTGTGTCAAAATGCCAGTTGGGGCTGGTCTTGAGAGGATTTTCAACACAGAAACTGTGCCTAAATCCATGAATCTACTTTTCTTGGTCTTTTGGTGCAACACTACCACAATTTCTGTGCAGGGTTTCATTTCATCTAAAGAGTGGTGCCGGCTGTCCCTGGTACTGGCTAGAAGGCTCTTGTAAGTGAAATGTCAGAGTTTGAGTGAAACCCCAGATGCAGATAGGGCTGGGCCATAGAGAACATTAAATATCACAACATATTAGAGCAAGTAATCAAGATCGATGCTGTAGGGATGACCATATTTACACAATGAGATTTTTGATAAATAAACAGCAATAGAATATCGATATATTGCGCGGCCCCACATGTTGAAGTTTAAGAAAATCCAACAGAGATCACAGGTCCAGGGTCCTGAGATTAAATAAAAGACCAAACCGGCAGACCAGCTCCAGTAATACGAATGTTGTCCTGAGAGGGATTAAGAGAAACAACACGGGGTGTGAGAGACACGCCATGCTGGAGGAGCTTAATGGAACACGAGAGGCAGCATACAACATTCATAAGTGATGTGTTCTTCTGAGTGTAGCTGGTGGTTTGACTGTTTATCTGCACAGAGAAGTGGGTATTCCTTCACAGTCTGTTCAGTCAGTGTATCCAGTCACACCAGGTGATTTACAGCATTTATTTTAATCTTCAGCAAACTACCAGCCAAGTGTGGCCGAGTCAGTTTGAGAGCAGCTATATGTTTTGTGAACTCAACACGTCCGATGGACTGATCAGAAATCACCGCAGCGAGGCAGAGTAATTGTTAACAATCATCAAAACCAGCTGACAGCGGTGTCTGCTCTTGAGAGAAACGTCCAGAATTGCAAGTGCGGTATGTATCGTGACTGTTCGCAGACACCCAGCAGCGTTTCACAGGAGCTCACCAGCAGTGCAAAGAATGGTGAAGGACCCAGGTTCAGTTGAGGGACGGTCTTGGTTTTCCTGTTTGGAAGTTGCAGCCAACTTATAATACAAAGAGGCTCTTTAGGCGGTGCTTCAGCGGCACCTAAGCTCCGACTCTTTCATCTGTGAAAACTAGTGCTGCCTACTGACACAACCAAAGGAGGAATATTCGGTGCAAGAGGTGCCCAGATGGGGTTCAGCTGCTGTTTGTTGTCTCATTAGGCTGCTTCTCGTGTCTCCATCTCCCAACAAGTGCTTTGCTTTGGCACTCTGGCAACAGAAAACATCACAAGATCCAAGAGTCTCTTACTTCTTTTCCCTTTCTTGTCGGAGTTGTTCTGAGGACATTAAGCAACAGATCATAAAAGTCACAGTTCGGATCTAATCATCGATTTGAGTCACGGATCACAGGTCGGATCAGCACAAAAGAAAAAAGGGAGCAAATATAACTTTTAGAGATCCCTGATCACGTTTCTTTTTTGCCGCTAAGGCTAATTTCCGATCACTGATGATCCGTATTGGCAGATTCGGATCACTTTGTTCTTTGGTTATAGCAGCTGGTCTACAAGGATCTGAAACATAATTTCACTCTGAAGTCAGCAAACCATCCAGAGTTGTAAATGTTATCCTTTTACTTTGTTATAGTCATCCATTATTTGCATAAAAACACAATTCAAATGATAAGGAAATAAAAGATTGTATTTTATTGATTTAAAAAAATATGATTATAGTTTTAATGATGTATTATAAGCTGCTTAGAGTTAGTGTTAGGAGGTTACACAGGTCATAGTTTATCTCTTGCTGTGAAAACATCTCCTGAACGCATCATAATGTAACTCAATGGAACTTCCATTCGTTAGCCGTTAGCGGTGCTGCCATCGGTACCAGCTCTCTTCCTGTTGACTTCAACCCGGATTTGTTGTTGCCGCTCGATGCTTAAACTGTGTAATTAATCCACGGTTCACTTCCTTCACATCGTTCGGATCGTTCAGATCACGGTCAACGGTCCTTTTCACCACCAACGTAGCAGTAACGTTTCCAGCACTGGAGCAAAAAGCTAATGTTCGGAGGTTACTTTATGTTACATTATGATGCGTTCAGGCTCTTTTCAGTAAAGATTTGTATTGAGCGAAGGTAAATTATAAGATATAACAATACAATCTTTTATTTCCTAATCATTTGAATTGTGTGTTTTATTTCACAGAACTACTCTTGATGACTATAACAAAGTAAAATGATAACATTTAGAAAAGTAGTCTGGAACCTAAATATCAGCTGCTATGAAAAATAAAACAAAACAACAAACAGATCTGAAGAGGCCGATATGGCTAATCCAGGATCAGACCTAATCCAGGATCAGATCCGTGATCATGGCATCTCTAAAAGTTATATTTGCTCCTTTTTTCCTGCTTATCTGATCCGTCACTCTGAACCGTGATACGATCTGAACCAAGAGTGATCCATAGAGCTGCCCTACAGACCATGATATCACTGCATGGTGCTGATATGATTGTGGATCAGCGATTTACTTCCCTCAGCTGACATTTCTCACTTACTACTCTATTATATCATTTTCTAGAGTTACTGAGACCTTGTTCAGACAGCAGGGTCAGTTTTATGGCGCATCCACATTGTATTCAGACTGCCTTTAGGAGGTCTGGACAGCAAAAAAAAACATTTTTGCAGATCGGATCCAAACGTCATTTGGAGGTGGTTTGAAATTGGATTTGAATAGATGCGTCACGTCTGCTCTGGCCAATCAAATCGGATTTAAAAGTGTCTATTACGGTCACTTGTAAAGTCTCCAGCGCTGGATACTGTTGAATGCTGCTGGATGCTGCGTACTCTAAAGTTACAACCAAACTCTTCTTCACTTTCCTGGAGTCAACGAGTGATGAGCAGTTCTAGAAAGCGCTGTGAGCAGCTCTTCTGAGGGGCCAAGAAGTCAGCCTGCTCCGGAACAGCACTATTCCTTTATGCAATATTATATATTCCATAAAGGATTAGAGCACTGATTCAACATTTTACTTTCTCTCTAGTTACATTATGTTTTGGGCAAAACTTTGAAACGTTGGCAGAGTACAGTAGGTCAGTGATCCATTATACTTCATCTTACGTGAGGTTAAGTGCTAGAGTGCCTTGAAAAGCAATATAGAAGTAGCAAAACCTGTATTAATCTCGTGGTTTTGTCCCTTTATGATGTGATATAGATTCCAGGCTCTACAGAACTAGGATGATGTTGGTCTGAGGCGGTTAGTGCTTCCCTGCTATTAGCACTTTTATGATGAGCATTGATCATGAGGCCTGGTGCTTCCCCTCTGCTTACCGTAACATTTTCAAAAGATGGCTAACGGCTTACAGTATCTGCACTCCACCGATACCGCAGCCACCCATAATTACCAATTTTTAGAGTAAGCAGATCTGCACCGTGCTTCATAATCTCCGTAAAGTCAGCGGACGGCGGTGGGACGGAGAGATTGCTGGGGAGCCGGGGCATTGATTCCACTTATCTCCGCTGGCGCTAGGACTTGTAAAACAGGTGTGTGCTGATTCGCTAGTGCAGTTATTCCACGCTCTGCTGGTAATGCAGAGGAAGAGTAATGCAAGGAGACACATCAAGGTCATCCTCTCCCTCGGCAGCTACCACAGAGGAGCGGCTTATCCGCCTCCCTGTCTTGGCGGCCAGCTGTGCGGGACCGCTGGTACCGGCGAGGTGTGAACCGATGTGAGGTAGCTGCGTGGATGTGAAACAGGCCGGAGATGATAAAGAACATGTGCGCCTTGGAAAACGTCCCCCGGTGAATAAATATGTTAAAGGTGGCAGTTAAACGCAGATACATCATTGTCAAAATAACTATACACACTTGGTGTAATTAGAATAAATTAATGAGACCTGACGGCAACTCACACGAGCAGTGGTGTTACTGCATTGTTTTGTGTTTTGAAGAAGATTCTTTGAGCCAAAGGTTTTATGTTTGCTTTTAAACATGGCTGCAATTAATAACTATTTCTGAATTCATTTTTCAATTATTTCAACAACCGATCTATTCATAGTTCAAAACGAAAGTGGAATATTGCCATCACAATTTCCCAGAGTCTGAGGTGACTAAAGATTACATTTCTTGCTTTGTGTCACAAACAATCAAATTCTTAGACTGAAAATAACAGAAAATCCTCAAAAGTTATTCATGTGTCCATCCTAAATGGTGATTAGTCAGTTATGAAAACTTTGACGATGTACTAATTGTTTCGGCATCAGAGAATAGTGACATTAAAAGTGATTATTTTTTTCTACAGAAAAACTCAAGCAAACAGTCTCAGCTCCAACGAAACACTTCTCACTTTCCAACCCTGTCCCCAAAAAATGACATTCCCATACAACTAAACTGACTCCTCAATTATGCTTTAGAGGGGAACATACCTTCTCCCAGACTACAGTCGCTATTTTAAACACTACTGGGTTACGGTTGGCTTCACACAGGACACAAACAGCTGTCTCCTGGGTGAAAGTCCTGTTTGTTTGTCCCCCATCAACCCCGACCTCCGGCCTACACAGACTTTCATGTATTTGTGATACGTCGACAACAAACGTAATTCACTGGAAAATACGTTCCTTGAAACATAACTGCCAATGCAGCTTCGTTGTATGGGGACTGCTCATACACTCTGCAGAATTCTAGAACAATAGTACACTGCAGGCACAGAGGTACAGTATGTACAGTAGTATATAAAACCAGTAAACATAATTAATACTCCCTAAAGAAAGCAGTGCCGCGGTGCTTCATAATCTGTTCTACATTATTAAGTCGAGAGCTCATAAAGACTAGTGGATGGCGTTGCTGCAGAGAAAACATAAGGTATTGATTGCACTTCAACACCAGCTGCTGTGAGTCACAAACAGGTGTTAGATTTAAAAAAAAGGTTCTTTTTTGTATGTTTTTTGGAGCCTTTTTTCTCTTTAGCACAGGGGGTGATGTGTAGGCCAGGACGCCTCCGCAGCACCACTATATTGCATCTCATTGGACACACACCTCGCCCTTTAACAAATAGTGCTCCTCCTGCGATTTGAAAATTGCGTTACAATAATTTGATTTCGATAAAATTCAGATTAATCGTGCAGCTTTAGTAATGATGATTCACTATAGACTCACTATATCTGTGAGAAAGTGTCCAGACGCTATAAATGCAGAATTTACAGTTAAGCAGATTTGTATTCTTGTGTTCTCCACCATATGTGATAAATAAGATGTATTTGCCAAATGCAGCAACTAACCTGGCCAGCTAATAAAAAAGAGAAACTTTAACACACTGGGTCCAAATAGCATCGATCATGTTTGACACAGAGCCTGTGCTGTAGGTAAAATGAGTTGATTTCATGGTGGGATGCAAATTAAAAACGGCATTTTGAGGAGCAGTCAAAGCACCAATAACATCTACTGAGATGTATCAATCCTGTTTAAGTGCTACAAAGAACAAAGAAACAAACAAAAACTTAAAGTGATACTCTCTTCTCAGTCAAACATTCGCTCCCTGTAGATTTGAAAAGAAAGAATTTAAAACTTAGCTGCAGTTTAAATGTGCAAAGAAACCACTTGTCTCCTGCCCATCAGTGGGTTCAGTATTTTTGGCTGAATAAGACTAAATACATTGCTTCCATTTCAATCCTCATGCAAACATTGCCTGGAAGCAGAGCTCGCTTCAACCTAACTCAGGCTACGTCCACTCCAGGGGTGGAAGGAAATACATTGATACAGCATAGTATCGCAACATTTTTTGTGGCATATCAATACAAGAACGGCAAGTATCAATCTTTTATTCTATCAACAATTAACATCGCAGTTAGGGATGTCGGGATTAACGATCTGGTTTCTTAACCATAAGAACTGAAGAAGCTACGATATCCATGGTGTCCTGATGCCTGCATTGAGACATGTTTGTGTGTGCCGTGAGATCTCCTCTTGCCGGTTTGTTTTCATGTTTGAGAGAGTCTTGTCACTCACCTAAAGCGTTGCTGTAAACAGTTCAGAGGGAACCAACACTCCAGCCTTATACCCACCAAAGAAGAGTCTAAAGTCAGCAGATCTGGAGATCGACATTGATGCTTTCTAGTCGCTGGTCTGATGATGAAAGATGTGAAATTGGCAGGTGGAGAACTAGTCACGAGAGTAACCCTGACATCAAGAAGTAGAGTCATTTTCTCATAGACTTCTATACAATCTATCTTATTTTTGCAACCAGAGGACTCGCCCCCTGCTGGTCAGTAGAGAAAATGCAGGTTTTAAGACACTTCCGCATCGGCTTCACTCAGCAGAAGCGAGGGTTGCCACCTGGTAACAATGTTACATTAGGGTTCATGATCAAAGAAAGTTTTTGTATCGTCCATACATACACTCTCTCACTCTCCAACTCCCTCTGGATGGATGCACTGAGGAAAAGGTCTAAAAGTGCAGTACGGGAGAATTGCACGTAACCAACAACGGGGAAAGCCGTCTGCAGTGCATGCAGATAAGATGTCTGCATGAGAAGAGCAATGACTAGAAACGATGGCTGTGGAGAAAGGGCAATTAAAAGAATAACATCTGTTATTTTAGGACAGTTAAATCTACCGTGCATTTGATGCTAAAATGTTACAAAATGTTTCACTGATTTTTGTAAAGTGATCTTTAATTAGATTATTTCCTTGAGACAGAACATTCAGCTCTTTGTTGTTGGGTGTTTTTCGTTTGTTTTGTTTGTGAGTCCACTTGGAGGACAATGTTGTGCCTCAGCCCACAGACCGTGATGAACAAAAGCAACATGAGTAATGAATGTGATCAGATTTCATTATCGTGTAACGATTTATTGTCAGCCGTGGCACTGATGTGGGAGTAACAGCAAAACATATTTGTCTTGTATTGACAGCGTGCGCGCTCAGACGACACAAAAAGAAAAGAAAAAAAAGAGAGTGGGAGAGGAAGATGAAGGGAAAGTGAGCTGATCGTCAGCACACTTTCATGTATACTTGGGAACACAACCACACTCTCACCCACAGAGTCCCATACAGAACCACTAAGAGAGGTAAAAATAGCCTTCGCAAACAGCATAAGAGCACAAAGCCAATTAACTGGTATTGTGTTTAGAGGCTTCCAGCACTCCAGAGGCTTCACATTCCACCAGCGAGAACGCTAGAGCCGTTAGCTAAAACAGACATCAGCTTTTGTTTTAGATGCAGGAAAGAGATAAAACGGAGAAAATCCCCCCTCGGATACTCTCAACTGTTTTGTGGAGCATAATCAATCTGGAACATTCAGTCCAATCCAGGAGAATTTGAGTGCTTGTTGTCTCCGTCTTGCCATCAACCTCCCTTATCTACTGCTGCTTGTACCTACATTTACCCAAAATGCCACTGGACAACCCCCCCTGAGGACGGACATGATCCTTTCGACCAGCTTTGGGGTTTTCTTGTTTCCGAAAAGAGAGCAATAAAAAAGAGAGGCCCTTTCTCGATACACTTTTGTGTGTTAACGTGCACCACAGAGTACTTATGTTTCTCATGTCTGACAAATGTACATAGGCAACATTTTATCTGGCATCAGTTTACTGCTTTGGCGCAGTGTTCAGAATTACCAGACCAATAAACAGCACTATGTTAGAAGCACAAGGGACTGCGCTATTGTTATTGTAACTGCACACAGCTTGGACTGGTATGAAGAAGGATTTTACAAATCTAGAAAGTTATTGTGGCGACAATCTTTTTTGTCCTTTTGACTACGATCCCAACGCAAACAGTTTTATGTCCCAGTGTGATCTAGGAATTCACGCTCGCACGTAGTTGATTGGCCGGTGCATCGCAGCAAAAGCTTTAAAAAAGGTGCAATGTTAAATACCTGGCCACATACAATCCACCTTTACTGCTGAGTCCAAACAATCTAAATGTACAGTCATCAGGTAAATAACAAGTAGAAATACCAGTCAAGTTGGTACATTTACATCCATTCCATTATCCAAACCGCTTAACCTATTCAGGGTCGCTGGAGCCGATCCCAGCTGACATTGGTCAAAAAAAAAAAAGGACATTCCACAAAACAATGGGTGACGTTCAGGTGACTATGTCCCCTTCGTATTTACAGTCTATGTATCTTACACATTGCCCCTTTAAGTGTATCTCAAAATACATCACATTCAATGTCAAGAAAGGAAGCCTTCAGTCAAACATAGCATGGGAAGAGTCCATCGTGTTCTGTACACGTCCTCCTCCTCAGGTACTGAATCTGGTCCCTCTGTAGTGTGGGCAATACATAAACACATAGAGAGCTATTATTATAATGGCAAGTGAAGCTGTGCACTGCAGCAGAGCTGTTCCCACTGTTAAATGGAGATGACACAAAGCTCCATCCACGTCATTAGGGGGGGGGGGATCTTTCAGTATCTCACAATTGAATTTGATTGTTGGGTTCACCATTCCATTAAAAATCGATTCTCAATTCCAAACGAATTGCTCATCTCAGAATCTCAGAATCTACTGCAGTCTGCAGTGTGGCACATTATGGCAAGAAAGCAGAGTAAAGTGTGTATTAGATTATGGACCTTTTATATTTGAAGTTAAATCAACTGATTGCAACAATGTAGACAGACAAAGGCAAAAGGTAACATTTATTCAAACTTGCAGAAATAAACACTTTACTAACACGTTTTTGTTATTTCTCTATGACTCTCAATGACTTCAAGAATAACAAGTTTAAGTTAAAAAGACAAATAATTATTCTAGTGGTGAGGCTGCAGATTGCAACTAACTAAATGTTTTTATTGTCAATTTACATTTTATTTTGTTCATTTCGTTAAACTTACACTTTTTAATTTCAAAATATTCTTGTTTTTATTTTGGTTGACATTACGTTTTGACATTATTCTCCTTGTTTTTTGTTCTATGGAATAAGTTGTGACGAACACACGACAACCAAAGAATGTGAAAGAGTCAAAAGTAGAAGTAACAATTTAACATGATTTATTTTAAACTCAGGTTCTCAAACAATGTGGAAGAGGGTGGGACAAATCAGGTCAGGTCAAACAAATGCAAATCAATATTACAAAACTAGGATTGGCTAACTCCTCCCTCTGAAAACAAAATGGCTTTACATGCTTCTCTTAACATTTCTTCACCAAAACAAACACAGCGGTGGCAGCGGCCAGTAACCCTAATGAATCTAGAGAAAGTTAAACTACGTGTGTTTACAGATGTAAAGGGTACATGTGACCTCCCACCACAAACCTCAACAATTTAACAATAACCATGTCAGCTTAAACAGGCAGAGAACAAAAACCAAGCGAGTGAACTCCTCAGGCCTCCTCCTTCCATGCTGGGCTACACTCTGCTGATTGGCCAGCTAGAAATGTGTGGGAACCAAGGAGCAGCATGACTGGCCTGCACAGGTGGAAACCAATCACCTCGCTGGCACATGAAGAGAAAACAGGGGAGGCAGAGAGAGAGAGAGAGAGAGAGGGAGAGAGAGAGGGAGAGGCAGGAGGGGAGAAAGCACATACACAGGCGCCTTGCACCGGCCTGGCACGTACCACTCCTAATATTACTACATAATAAAGTCCAGGGGTTTATAAATTAATAAAAAATGAGTTATTCATTGAGCTGAATAGGTGCCACATGAACATTTAAAGAAGTTAAAAACACAAAAGAGGAGGGAAGAGTAAATCATGACTTTGTGTGTTAACTCAGCAAAGATAAAATTAAAAGATAAAAGTTGATTTACAGGAGAATAAATATCAGAAAGCAATACAGAATGCCTAAAAGCCTCTGCATTATATTTGTATTTTCTGAATTGTCACCTGCCGCCTGAATCTTGTGTTTTACTTCACATAAATAAAGACATTTCCACCTACAAGAATAGATAACAAGCCAGGGGACTCACAAAAACAAAAGATTCAAGCAAAGCAATACTGTGACCTCTGCTGCGACATAACGTAGCACATACACCATGTTTTCCTCATCCAAGTGTAGCTAACCTTTCTAGAAAAGACAAATGCAGTTCTATTAGTTTCTCACCTCGAACTGTCCCACAACACACAGTTCAACAGAAACGTCTTCCTTGTCCAAAAAACAATTAGTACAAAATATGCACCTATGACCCATGAGTTATCTGCTGCTGTGTCAAACGTTATAGCTTCAGCTGTAGACGACGTGAAGATTGGCTAGCTAGCAGACTTTTCGGCACGTTTCCATTGCCGCTAACAGGACGGACCGGACAGTTTCCTGCAGGTACAGAAAGTAGTTACCATGTGGGTTAGAGCGCGGGTCATGTTTTTAAGGAAGAAGTACAGTTAACTTTATTAACGTCTTATATGGACAGACAGACAGACCGACAGAACGACAGACAAATTAACAGACAGATAGGTGGACAAATTGACAGACATTATTATTAATTAAGTAATTATTAATTGGAATCAGAAATTAGTGGGAATTGCTGATCACAAGGATCCAGAATGTCCTGTGTTGTCTGACCAATAATTGAAAACACAAAAGTAAAACATTTACAATGATATAAAACAAGCTGCAACCCATCACATTTAAGAAGCACTCGCTTTATCATTGTGTGTCCTAATTTTCTGAGCCATTGGTCAATAGTTTCAGCGCTTCACAGAAGACAGACCCTCTCGCTTTGACCTCATTCAGTGCCGCCGTACTTTGTCATTTTTATTGAGTTTTTCCCCCCAAAAGGAGAGCGAGCACACTGTTTCCCCGAGCTCCGGATGAAACTGACCACTGGTGTTGCCGTCGTTATTATTGAGTTTTCAAGTAGTCACTAAAGCAAGAAAAAAAAAAACTCTACAGGAAAGTCAATTGAGCTGCGTGAGGACAGTTTGCTCTGATATCACGGTGGGAACTGCTGATTGTTTGGTTTACCACCTGTGGTCTGAAGCCTGGAGAAGATTGCCAGCCTCCTGCTGTGGGCACTGCTGAGTGAGTGATGGCTGTGTGTGTGTGTGTGTGTGTGTGTGTGTGTGTGTGTGTGTCAGAAAATGTCTACGTGAGGAAGAGGTATGCGTCAGGAAAGAGGGTTTCTGTATGTATGAAAGGGTGTATGTGCGTGGGAGCTTAACTCTTAAAGTTTAGTGTGTGTCTGTGAATGCAGTGGCGCATGCATTACAGAGAAAGTTTTTAGGTGTCTCATCTGTGCAGATGTCTGTGTGTGTGTGTGTGTCTGTGCATGCTTTTTTTTCAGTGATGTGTGTGTGAGTGCCAGGACTCTTTCATCACAGCGAGGAGTAGATGGAGAGCGACTTCGAATAGGCAACAGAAACAATAACAGCACAATCTCTGTAGTTTATGTGTCTGGGAATTGAATTTGCTCTCCAGACCTCTTTCACCTGCCGTGTCACGGCGGGTCACGTCGTTTCAGCGCCGCCGGTGTTTTTAATCTCCGAAACTCCCGCGAAAAATGGAGCGCATGCGACCCCTCAAAGTAGCTCCAATGTAAGCCATTAAACTGTCTCGTCCAATGACGGAGCCACTTTATCTGACACATGCGGCTTTATTCAGCAGCAGCAGGTCACTACCTGCTCTGTGTGTCTGCTAATACACTGTGATTCTCCCTTATTCACAGCTATTATGAAAGGTAGAATAGATACACACAGGCAGAGGACCAACTAACATTACAATGATGATTACAAAGGAGTAATAAAGTTTGCCTTCTTGGTTCAGACTCTGTTCTGAAAAGTGAAGCCAGTGCTGAAGTGCCTTATAAATATATTTGCATTCTTTCTAATTTCCATCAGGGGGCGACTCCTCTGGTTGCAAAAAGAAGTCTGATTGTAAGTCTGACTTTGTGACGTCGCCCACTGGTTTGTGGACATTTTGAAGCCTCGAGTTTGGCGTTTTTGGGTGTCGCCATCTTGAATTACGGCCATCACATCTTGGGTCTTTGCAACCAGTGAACGTAAGTGAACATATTTGGACTGCGGACGAGTGACGTAGAGACGCCATATATGACTCTGGCAGTGACCTGTCAATCACAAGGTAGCCCCGCCCTAAAGCAATAAAGTAGGGTCATTTTCTCATAGACTTCTATACAATCAAACTTATTTTTGCAACCAGAGGAGTCGCCCCCTGCTGGTCAGTGGAGAGGATGCAAGTTTAAGACACTTCAGAACCAAAGGTTGCCGTCTGGTCTATAAGAAGATTACTCAACTTCCCACTTGATTTATTACCTCAGTAAACATTGTAAACATGAGTTTATGGTCTCAATCTCTAGTTTCAAGTCTTCTTCAATACAGCATGATGTTCATTTAGTAAGTTATGCTCCATTTAGAGTCAAATAGACCATAAAGCAGGGTATGCTTTAGGGCGGGGCTACTCTGTGATTGACAAGTCGCTACAAAATCTGTATACGGCGTCTCTACGTCACTCCTCTGCCGTCCAAATATGGTCACTACTGGTTGAAAAATAATCTAAAATGATCCACTTATTGTAAAATGATATTGTAGTCATAATCTTTACTGACAGCACATTTACAGAGTGGAGTGTGGTGTGTCTGAAAGGGGCATGCCTTTCACTCTTACAGTCTTTATAGCTACACTATTTCTGCGTCTCCGTCTCATTTTTCTCACTTCCATTGTCTCACTTCCTCTCCAGTGGCGAGCTGTGTCCTCCAACCTCCTCGGAGAAAAATGAAAAGTTCAATCCATTCAATTGAACCATCATCTCGCTCTCCCGCTGTGCTTCTTACTTTCTCTCTGCTTGACTTCGTCCACCAGAATAGCCTTTCCCCTATCACCACCATCAAACGGTAGTGCAGCGGTAAAAATATGATCTTAATAGTCGTATCAATCAGGCGCTGCCACTCACCTTGAAATGGTTTTGACAGTAATTGAGGCCTTGCCCAGCTGCACAAAGGCACTCGTGGAACAGCACTGCCAGATGCAATTGAACCATTAGGGAGAACCTCCTCCTTACTGCAACTTCCCTCATGATTTGAACAGACTAAATTTGATGAAAAACAACCGAAGGTCCCTACTTTCCTGATGCCCGTGTGGCCTCCAAGTGCCAGCTCACTTGTTTGTTTGTTGGCATCACGCGGCACCGCCGGTGCCTCTCTCCTCCACATTTCTTCCCTGACTTAATGGGACGCTGGAGGATAAGGGACAGCAGGCTGAGCGTCCACGGACCGGAAAAGGACCCGATCACGCTCCTGTCTGCCTTTGTTTGTTCTCAAATAGCTTCACCTGCCTTTTTCTCCCTGCCTGCTGCTCTGTTCACCTCCATCTGTCATACGTGGATCCCCAGGGAGGCTTCAGGTATGCTGTTCCATAACGCAATAAATAGATTCGAGTGACGTTTATCGTTACATGTCTCTAGAACGGATTTTTATTTTCAACCAATACATCAGCCAGAAGAAAGACGGTCCTCATCAAAGATACCATCACCTGGCTTTTATTTTTGAGAGACTGTGTATCTCTTTGTGAAGTGGTGTCACAGTGAATGACTCACACAGTCCGTATTGTTGCTCAGCTGCTGCATTCTGCACGGCTGTCTCCGGTGTCACAAGTGTCAGCAAAATCTTTAAAATATAAGGATACTCTGCTTCTATCCACCAGACACAGACCGCTTATCTAAAGTGATAATCTTTATCAAGCAAAAAAACTTAAATTTCTGCCTTTTGATGTTGATGTTATTTTTGTAAAAGACAGCTGCCACTCTCTGTCAGCTGAAGTAAATATTAGGACCACACTGCCCGGCTCAGGCGATGGTTGTTAAAGGTGGACAATAGATTTTCAATGGACAAAATAAAAAATATGGCACTTACTACGAGCAATTTTCATTACATGTTGATTTTGGCAGCTCCTGTTTACACAAAAGTGGTAGTGTTCTCAAAGAGCACCACCACTTCTTGTCGTAAAGATCTGCACCTGCCAGACGCCCTTTAGAAAACCTCTCATTCTACTGCAGCATGGGGTCTGACATTATTGCTGTCCTCGCTCAGTCTTGGTTCTGGTTCACCACTGCCTCCCTTTCCTTCCAGCGGGCCCAGCTCTCATTTTGTCTGATGACGCAGGGAACCGTACCTGATGAAAAGCTCTAACAATAACCTATATAGAAAAGGCAGATGTTTTCTCTCTGATGGTCTTGTTTACTTTTGTAGGTCATATAGAGCCATCAGTATTTAATTGAGTCTGTTTCATAACTACTTAAAAGTTCCTCGTGGTAATTTAAAGTTATCTCTAATGTTCAGGTGGTCAAGGCAACAAGGAATGTGAACAATCCAGGCGGACAGGAGCCGTTCAGCGATGTACTGAGGAAGATACACAAGCTTACAGGCAGGTACAGATAAGGGTACAGATCCATTGACAATCTGGTGGGTAATGAGCGTAAATGGGAAAGTAAATATACTGCAGGGCTGATGAGGGAAACCGGTGAGCAGGTGGAAGTGAGAGTCAGGTGACGGGGACAGGTGGGAGAGTCTGAGGGCATCTGGTGGATGGATGAGAATGTAGATGCAGGGGCCTGGGGCAGGCGAGAACTGGCTGGAGAACTGGCACCGAGGGGCAGACCGAGTCAAATAAAAACAACTGAGAAAGACCTAACATTATGCAGATGTACATCCAATTCCAGAACATTAATTTTTTTCAAAGATTCAGCCAGGCTATTTCTGTACAGCGCCGAGGATATGTGCTGTATATTAAAAGGAATAGTTCCACATTTTGGGAAACACGCTGATTTGCTTTTGTGTAAAGAGTTGGTACCACTCTCATGTCTGTACGGTAAACATGGAGCCGGATAGCTTAGCATAGCATAAAGACTGGAAGCAGAGTGAGACAGCTAGCCTAGCTCCGTCCAGAGGTCACAGAATCCTATGACCAGCACCTCTAACACTATATCAGTGTTATATCTCATTTATTTAATCTGTAAAAAGTGTAAAATTGACAGTTTACTGTTTTATGGATGGTTATGTGCGGGACTATTTTTTGGGCAAGAAATAACCAGAACGTTACTGAATGCTGTACATTACAACATACATGTGTTTGAACAGAAATACCACAGATAAGTATGTTAGTATGTCAGCAGCTGATAGAGGAAAAGCAGCAGGCTGAATATTGCACACAAAAAAAGTACAGGACAACAACTTGCAGCAATTGCCTTTGTATGTGTGTGTATGTGTGTAAATGTGTGTGCGTCACATATATATATACTATATATGTATTTGACAAAATATTTATGTTTATGGCAAAAAGAGGCAAAACTAGCAAAACCCAACCAGTTTATTTCCTGTCAAAGCTGTCTTTTTGAGATGCATACTTCCTGTTCCATCGTTATGATCTGTATGCTAATCACTTTTCAAAAATAATGATCTGATGCTGTTGTCCTCCCCCATAGCAGACATTTAATGTGCCGAGCTGCAGGCTGGGTCTGTCAGACGTACATGACCCTCAGCAACCAAACTAGTTCATCTCAATCCTTCTGAAGAAGACATTTCAGAGATTAATCGTTGCCGGCGCTCTGCATACTAAATGCATCTCTTCCCTCCGAGCAGACTGAGCTGAGTAGTTTGCAGCTCCGAGCCGCTTCGCTGTGAAAGTCCCGCAGTAGAGTCCGAGCGCTCATCCTGCAGCAGACTGACGGATAATTGCCACAGAGACTGGCGTGTCCCCGCAGCTATCAGGCTGCACCTCAACAGGCCAGAAACAGACACCGCTAACCAACCAGAGCAGGGCACACTGGACACAGACCCTGATTGTTTCATCATGTTCGCTCACTGCTTTTACTCTCTCATTGTAGCTCATTTCTCCGTCTGCTTGTCTATCTCCAACTCATCCTATCTATCTATCTATCTATCTATCTATCTATCTATCTATCTATCTATCTATCTATCTAGTACGTGAAAAGTGTAAAAGAATTACAAATTTCGAAGTCATGGTTTTTTAACATTTTAGTTTTTGTACAACTTAAATAAACTTAAATAAACATACCTATCATACGACGGCGGTGATGAGGGCCAAAAAAAAAAAAAGCCAGCGGCAGGGGATAATATTACAAAAAAACGGTGACATTCTCTGAGATTTAAGTGTTATTTTGTGTGTAATTTGTTAGAGATTAAAAAAAAGCAGAAATATCTCACTAATTCTCTGACATTAAGTCACAAATTTGGAAGAAAAAAACTTGGAAAACTTACAAGCAAGCTCACAACGCCACAGACACCACCATTAAACATTGCAGTAACGTGAGCGGCCGATATCAAAACAGAATAAATACACATGTAATTATTCATGTTCACAAGAACTGGAAAGAAACAACAAAATATAAACAGGTCTAACATGAACAATGCATACTAATGTCAGCCGGGAGAGGGCGAAAAGAAGTCTAATTGTATGGAGGTTTATGAGACTCCTCACTTCATTTATTATCTCAGTAAACATTGTAAACATGAGTTTATGCTCCCAAGTTTTTGTTTCAAGTCTTCTTCAATACAGCGAGCAGTGAATACACTGCATTGAATACTTATTTTGCAATGTATTTGTCCCTACCAAATAAAAATGAAATGATGCTCATTTAGTAAATCATGGTCCCATTTAGAGTCCCTACCACGGCGTTGTCCGGTCTGGGAGTTGGTTGCAAAAAACCAAGATGGCGACGGCCGAAATACAGATGTCGAGTCTTCAAAATGGCAGTCCACAAACCAATGTGTGATGTCACGGTGACTATGTCTACTTCTTATACAGTGTATGCTAATATCCACGTTTTTTCTTTGAATATTACCCCCACCCCACCCATGTCATTTTTTTAAATAAATGACCCTAATACACGTCATACAATCTAGAATCAAGTTGGTTCAACAATAATTAAAACATTTAATTTGCAAAATTACTTAAGAAATTAACTAAACATCACAGATTGATGATAATAGAGTGTTTTTGCCAAGGGATGCTTTGGCCTTTACATTATTAATTATTTTTACTGTAATATGTTTCTCCTTGGGTTTCTTTGCCTTGCTAATTTCCTGTTGCCACACACACACACACACACACACACACACACACACACACACAGGAAAGCCATGTTTCTGCCTCACAGGGAAGTGGTTTTCTAAATCAGAGCCTGTAGTGAGAGACTCTCGGGATGTGCTGAACAGAGATGCAAACTCTCCTGAGGATCTGCTTTCTGCTGGGCCTTCCTGTTGGATCGACAAACTGCTGCCAATTAAAGTGACTGCTAAATCTGTCTCATTCATATAGATGCACTGTAGTGTTGTCCATTGAGGCAGGAATGCCAGATATTCCCCTTAATTTTTAAGTTTTAAGCTTTAAGGGGCCTTTTTGCATTTATTTGATAGTGACAGTAATAAAATGAGAGGACAAGTAACGAAGGCCACAAGCCGGACTCAAATCAAAGATTCTTCGCTTACCTGTCCAGAATCTTTTTTACCAGTCAGTAAGTCATTACTTGTGATGTCAACTTGTTAGTTCTTCATCTTGTCCACACCCTTGATTTTTAAAAATGATCCAACTGAAAACTGAACAGCCCAGTGTTGACCACTCTTTTCCAATGACAGTAACTAGCAGCACTAGCTCCAAAAGTTGCTCACCCTTGAGAGAAAGTCGCCAAGTCAGCGATTGTGATAGCCCGTCCCTTCAGGCTTCCCTCCAACACATTGCTGTTGGGAGGAAACCTTGGATGTCCAAAACCGGTACTTTTAAGCAAATGACAAAAAAGTGGTTTTAAAAATGATTTAACACTGCGCAGTCAAAGTTGGCATTGTGTTTTTATGTGGTAAATGGTAAATGGACTTGCCTTTCTAGTCTTCTAGTCTGCATGTCAACATTCACACACATTCGAACACTGACGACACAGCTGCTCAGATACTTGCATGTGTCAGTATATTGTCAATTTTACCACAAATGTGTTTTTTGACAAGTGAATGTTGATATACTCATTTTTGTCCCTCATTGATTAGAATGGCAGCATCTGAGGCAGTAAGTGTATCGCTTTACGTTAGCTAGCTAGCTACTAGTCTCCTCAGGAAGCGGTGAGGTCCGGTTGAGGGGTGCTGTAAAGCTCGTGTTACAAGATTTAGCGACGTATCCTCATACAGCGGTCCGTTTGATATCCTACGAAAAGTTACCCTTCATTTGTCTTGCGTTTTCATACGAAAGCCAGCAACACGTGTCAATTTCCGTTCGTTAAATGCATACGGCCTTTTCAAAATAAAGTTCCGTCTTCACAGAAATTTTTATTAGGTTTAGGCAACAAAACTACTTAGTTAAGTTTAGCAAAGATCATCTTTCATGTTAAAACAACCACGGAAGTGCTGTTACTGAAGTACGTAAATGAAGTACTTTGTTGACTTCTTTGTTTCACACGGGGAATGAATGCCTTCTGGCTGAAAGATCGCCGTTTTCTAAACCCATCCACCTCCCCTTCCTTCTGCTCCTGTGTACCGTAGTGGTCTTTATAGGCCCTCGTTCAAGATTACGTGGATAACGTGGAAAAATTTCGTGGGATCTACGAATTACGGCGCATTGTTTTTCGTAGGTACAGCTACGAACGCTGAATTTAGCCTGGATTTAGCCTGGATTTAGTCACAAGCTGATTCAATACTTTTATTGGTTAAATAATTTTAAAAAACCTACAGTCGTTGATGATGTAAAGAATGATCATTGATTTACTAAAAAAGACCAAATATGGAGATGTGAGGTTTCAAGGTTGTGCTCATGGTCAAACGATTTTCTTTTCCAATTTTACAAGTTGATGAGGATCGTGGGATTTATTGAAGGAAACAGAGGACTGGGGAGACACACAAGTTGTGGCTGCATTTCAATGAGCTACTTCGTCGGGACAGTTGTTATTCATTCATGATGCATCAAGTTCATCATGCAAACAACCAGCCCTGCTGTGCTGACTGGAAACCAACTGTGGTGAGTACTGTCGGTAATGTAAGTTGAATGACTTCATGTGTAATGCCGGGTTTTCCCCAGCGTTGCCTCCACCATATGTATCTGGAACAGATTGTGATGCCTCCCACAGGTCTCTGAAGGCACGTTTTGTCATCTTGGTTTGGGCTTTACCTCTGACCACCGTCAGTTGTTTATAGAGTCTGAACATTCTGATTTGAGGAAGGAGTGTGGTTAAAGCTGAAGTAAGATGAGATTGACGACCACCACCGCTCCGGGTTCAAACCTCCCAAACATTTTAGATTCAATTTGAATATCTTCTAAATGGAACTATCATTTTCAGAATCACCGCAAGACACACATTAGAGGAAGCTAAATTATAGCTATTAAAACCGTAAATTCTTAAAGTAAAAAGTAACTTTGTCTTTCAAGACAGCTTGGAACTTCTCTCCTTTTCCTCTGTACAGTTGAGTTACAGCAGCTAGAGTCTGTTGCTTCTGGTTTTTAACTTGAGCAACTCTGTCAACTAGAAATTACATTTATGTACTATTAAATGTTCACATCCTGAGTCCCACATGTAGTTAGGTGTAGGCAACAAAAGCACTTAACGTTGAGGTTAGTGAAAGATTGTGGTGTTGGTTAAACGTTAACAAAGTAAATTGTCATGTCTCATTCTTTGAAGACAGGTAACTTTCAAAGTTCACCCAAGACTATGTTCTTTTTACATTAAACGAGTGCTACGATTCTTTATATTTTTATGTTCATGCAATTAAAGAGAGCATTACGTTTCTCTTCAAATGTATTTGCGGTTGCAAATGTGGAGCATATAAATGTAATTTCTAAGTGACAGACTATGAGGTCCATTTAGAAGCTGTTCTGGAGCTTTCGAACATATCCCATGATCATCAACAGCAGGACTGGAGCACTTTTACAGACTTCTTGTTCATGTCGGCTCTTTAGTTAAGATTCAAAGTTGAATACAAAATGTAAGCCAACACGAACAGCTACTAAACAAACCTTGAGTGGAGGTTATTTTTGTGTACTTGTCTTAACAAACTGTACGAAGTGTTATTGGGTGTCTTGGGGAACTTTGCAAGGAGCATACTGGAAGGTGTCGGTATCGCTACCAGAAGTGATGAAAGTAAAAGGGTTCAACTTCAAAACTGTCTTAAAAGCAACACTTCACCCACAAACTGATACGTTGTTTGTAAATGACTCATTGCTTGTTACCTTGAGATCTTGAAGAGAACTTTGTTTTTCTTGCAAGTATCAAAAAACGTCTTGATGATTTGAAGTAGATGTGGGTCACGTTTAACAGCAGCAAAGGTACATCAAAATCTCACAACTCTTGCAGTGTAGGTCTGCTTTATCCAGTCGTAAGCTGCCTAGTCCCCCAACACATCCATCTTTACTAAAAAACCTCACTATTTAAAACCCTTCCTCACAATCACGCTCACGAAGGCGCCCTACTTGTCCATGCGAGTCCAAAGTGTTTGAAATTGTTTTACGCTGCAGGGAATTCTCAAACAGGGATTTAAGGCACATGCAGAGAGTTGAGGAGGCAGCAGGATTAATTAAGTAAGGGGTCGGCAACTTCTTGGATATGAAGTGCCATTGTTAAAATGTTCTTGTTAATCGCACCGTAAATATCAGGCCACGCAACTGCCAGTGGTTGTAAAAGAGATATTTTTGGCATGCTGATGAGAGGACACTTCAACACTTCCCCATTTCTCTTGCACACTTATTGCTAGTGTGTCATTGGTTAAACTACCAATGGTGGCACTCATACCTAAGGTCGCCTACCCCTGAATTAACTGAGTTATATGTGGATTCAGCTTACAGGTGGCGAGAGTCCAAAATGGCGGAAGGTCCGGCAGAAAGGTTACAGGCAAACAGAACGCCACATAACAACAAACTGACAAAGAATAAAGGAAACTGGGCTGCTGGTGTGTAGTGAATGACTAAGTGGGGACAGGTGAGCAGGAGGTCAGGTGACTGCAGGGCCAACGAGGAACAGGTGAAGCTAATCAGGAAGTGAATGGTTCAAAAGTGCCTCCTTGGATGCCCCTATACGGTAGATAAAACACAAGTGCCACATGACTGCCCTACATGCGCGCTGGTGCCCCGCCTCATGCAACCGGCACCATCTTCATTTTTTTGAGCCCAATCCCAATGTCCCCCGTAAAGCCTTCAACCCTGAACCCTCAGGGGCCTTTCTGACATCACCTGTTAAATGGTTGAGAGTGAGACTGTGAGGGCTTGAAATGGTGTAAATATGAATGGGACAGCACTTTGCTGCAACATATCACGTTACCATGACAACGTCGGAAAATGTGTTCAATTGTAGTTATTTATTTTATATTTTTACACTCCCTGATTTGAATGTCTTCCAGGCTTTTTCCCTCACAAGAGTATAGGGAATTGTCAAATAATCTATTTACTTGTTTTTTGTCAAAACAGCTTCACTAACAAAATGAACAGTTTGATGAATAAATCTGTGTAATATAATCTCTCTTGTATTCCTCCTTCATGTGTTTTTATGTTCCATCTTTCATCCTTAATGTTTCAGTGAAAATTCCACGCTTCCACTGGTAGCCCCATGTTTAACTTCACATTGCTATGAAGTCTGCAGAAATGGTTCATAAAGGGCTCAAAATGTCTGCGAGAGAGCCCTCACACACTCTCCGGTCTGACAGTGGGTCTACACCATTCACTGGAGATGCATGTGTTTGTGAAGTAGTGAGCATCTGACTGGATCAATGAGACGTGGATCGTACCGGATGAGTTGTGTGAGAGTTTGTAGACGGATGTTTTGATATAGTTCTGCTGTGGTTAAACTCTGCCTCCATTTACATCACTTCATCAAATACGTCTTTCGTTTTCCTATACAATTGCCCAAATCTTGTTTTTTTGTACTACTGACTTATTAATAGCACCTTAGCATGACAACAATGTAGGTTTGAGAAAACTTTTCCGAGGAAATAAATACACACACTACTGCCAGAAAAACAGCAGATGTAAAATCTTTCATGAACTTACTGTGGATTAAACCACTGCTGGATTGTATTCATATAGTATAATGTGATATGACCTACTTAAACTTAAAAAGAAACATCATTTGTTTAGTTATTGTCTAGCGTATTAATCATTTTTTGTGAGGCTGCGTGTCAAATGGTGGACATCTTTATTTAATGCTCTCTGTTTATCTTTTCTTCCCTCTCCACACAGGGCTGAACTATACTTTTCATGCCTGTGAAACTCATTTATAACCTCTGGAATAAGTGGAATGAGGAACTCGCTGCTCTCAGAGTCTGTTATAAAACCGTGTAGCACGAGATGAAAGACCGATTAATCCAGAGCTTTTTGGGGGGGGCCCCTGTCATAGCTTGGGGTCCCCTTAAAAATTGTAACCCACTTCCAGGCCACTTATAGAGCCGGCGGTGCCGGCGCCAAGTCAGAGCCGAATGATTAATGACGTTATTAAACAGTTTAGGGAGGTTGTGTGTTCTTCTGGCTGCGGCCAATTTAGAGTGATTTGTGAGGTGAAGCAATGTAGGAATGAAGTGGAGCGTGTTTGACTGTATGTGTGTGTGTGTGGGGGGGTAGCTTTTTGTATATAATGTGTGAGCGTATGTGGGTGGCTAGGTGTGTGTGTGTGGGAGAGACATGCAAAGGTCAAACTGGGGACAGGTGGAAATAAGCCACTAAGCCAGAATCTCATTTCCTGTGAACTGGAGGAGAAAAACAGTGAGAGATGGAGGGAAAAAGAGGAGGAGGGGGGTAAGAGAGAAAGAAGAATGTCATTGATCGAATTTTTGAGCGAGGAAGGTAAAGGAGAATAGAAAAGGTGAATAAAAAAGGCACAGTGTAGGAGAGACAATGTCTAAATTTAATAAAAGGGAGGAGGAGAGGAAGAGGGAAGATGAAAGGAGAGGAGAGGTAGGGGAGAAGAGGTGAGGAGAAAAAAGGAGAGGAAAGAGAGGAAACAAAAGAAGAGGAAACTAGGAGAGGAGACATGAGAAGAAGGGGATAAGGAGGTGAGAAGAAGAGATGAGACAAGGAGATAAGAAAAGGCAAAAGGAGAGGAGGAGAGAGGAAATGAAGATGAGATGAAAAGAGAAGATGGGGAAACAAGAGAGGGGAAGAAGAGAGAAGAAGAGAGGAGACAATGAGATGAGAAGAGACGAGGCAAAAGGAGAGGAGAGGTGAGGAGGAGAGAGGAAACGGAGAGGAGATGACAAGAACGGAGAAAAAATAATGAGATGAAAAGGGAGGAGGGGGAAAACAAGGAGATTTCTTATTGTTATTGTTTTGTTGATTTTATTATTTGTATGTTGAATTGAAGTGAACTGATGAGTGTAGACTGAATGAGACAAAGGGGAGGAGAGGAGAGGGTAAACAAACAAGGAAAGGAGCGGAAAGATTAAGACAAAGAGATTATTTTTACTCCCTCTATTGTCATCTTTTCTCAAAGGTGATCTTTGCGGTGAAGGAAAACGAGGAGCTAGGAGGAGAGGTGACAAGAGGAGGAGAGGAAAGTGGAAGAGAGAAGAGGAGAGGCAAAGAGAGGGGGAGGAGGCAAGGAGAGACGATGAAAGGAGACGGGAAGAGAGCAGAGGAGAGCAAAATGTGAGAGGCTATTGGGGACGGATCGGCAGCTGCTCCTCTGCTAGGGCTCAGCCAGTGGAGAGATAACACACACACACACACACACACACACACACACACGCACACACACACACACACACACACACACACACAAACATCTCCCACAGTCGTGTGAGCACGGTCCAGAAATTCACCCTCAGCGCGCACACACAAACATGCCTCATTGCTCTTGAGCGGTGTGCACACAAACACACACACTCACACACTCATTCAGACGAAGCCGATGCAGAGATATGCATACACACACACACACACACACACACACACAAAGATTCAACTTTGCACGGTCAAAAGGAGACAGCACGTCTTTGTCAAACACAGGAGAGGACGGAGGCGAACAGGGACACACACACACACAAACACACACAGATACACAACTAGATGAAAGCATACAGGTGACAAAGTGAACCTGTCAGTAGGTTGAGCTCTGTGCTCCATTAAAACCCACTCAGATACAACCACCGCCCTTGCTCACAATTCAAAACAACAAACCCTGCGTTAATTGAGGGATAATAATGGGAACGCATGATCTCCGTTCTGGGTGTGATGTGCAGGGAGTGGCTCCCCGTGTTCGTCCTCGGTGCGTCAGGCCGACACTGCCCCCCGCTGGGCCACGAGGAAACAACAACTACAGGCCGACATGGAAAAGAGGCGGATTCTTATCAACACTCATGAGCCAAGAGGATTGTACCCTCTTTGTGACTTTGCTTGGTGCGAACATCTCCTGATTAACACATGCAAACGGGTTTTGATGAAAGATGCAAATGAGTTGCTTTGAAGGATGCAGCATTTTTGGAGCGTGTTAGAGATTCAGTCTGGGTTGCACCAACAAGGATTTGGTTTTAATTGGGTTTAAATCACGGTTTCACTTCCAATAATGTCGCACCAAACTTTAAAACTACTATGAAAGAGAGCGCTGCAGTGATGATGTATTTTAGGCCAACCCCGGAATGTGAGCATCACATTCATCGGGTTTTGAATTATTGCAGAAAATCATCTCTGTGGCCAACAAATACTTACAGGTTTTGTTCAGCAAGATAATCTTCACAAACAAACACCACTTTTATGATTCATATGGCGTGAATGCAATCAGTAGAAGTAAAAAGATAACGTTAGACTATAAAGAAACTACACCACTGCCATGAATATTTATCACAAAGTATTTTACGAGGTTGAAAAATTATCCAAAATGCAACATCTGGATTTTTGGTGTCTTTTCTTATTATTACTAATAGAATATTTTGTAGTTTTGTGTGTGAAATGTTACACACTAAATTACACTTTTATTCACACTTCTATTTAACTTTGATGGATATCTGGAGAAAAGAGCCCCAATTCCCAAACTCTGAGGGAATCATTGCTATCCAGATCACTGATGGAGCTCTCTCCCATCAGATCACCCACATTACATGCAGCCTGGACTCAGGACCGCCGGCTAGCTGCTGCAGAGCACTGATGACAGATAGAGGGAAAATGACCCTGTGTGTGTGTGTGTGTGTGTGTGTGTGTGTGTGTGTGCGTGTGTGTGAGTGTGTGTGTGATGGGCCAGAGAGCTGCTGGATGAGGAGCGTTGGCAGTTACAGTTTTCAGCCCTGTGCTTTCATCTCGATGTGACCTCTCCCTTTTACCAGCATGGAGACGAGATGGAAACGCCCTCACGTGTAACTGGTGTGTGTCCTGTATCTGTAACCCATCTCACACATCTACACACACACACACACACACACACACCTGCAGACACACACTCTACTCTCTCGCCCTCCTTCAGTTTCAAGTGTCAGAACCAGCTTCTCTCCCTCTCTCTCCGTCTCAGTCATGCATCATAGGGGAAAGAAGGTGCCGGCTGTTATTACAGGTTGGAGCTCCAGTCTTGCAGTTGCCCCCCCCCCCCCCCCCCCCCCCCCCAACAACAAAAAATATATAATAAATAAATGTGAGAGGAATGTTGCTATGGAAACAGTTTGGACAAATGTAATTGTCTCCCTCCACCTTCTGCAGGTCAAGGCAGCGGGCATTTCGGCTCCATAATCTCTCCGTCTCCTCCGTACCCACTGGTGAATCACACTGTAATGGGGTTCCTGGAGTCGTAAGCGACAAATGTGCTGCATGATGTATCTGTTGATTTCATAACCTCTGTGTGTGTGTGTGTGTGTGTGTGTGTGTGTGTGTGTGTGTGTGTGTGTGTGTGTGTGTGTGCTCTTATATTGCTCTAAAATGAGACACTGCATCTTTTCCAACTCTGGAGAAGAATAAAAAGGCAGAGACTAAAAATCTCCATCATCCATTCATTCATCCAACACCAGCACAATCCAAAATACACCCAAGAGCCCCTGAACACATTTTAAGACAAACAACAGTTAACTGCATGTTTGTACTTCTGCCATTCAACTGCCTCAGTGTCTCTCATTAGCTTATATATAATTGTCTTGATCTTATTTGAATAGCACTTTTCCAGCTGGGGGCTTCCCAGAGACGATGTCAAAATATCACAAAATTAGAAACAAATAACAAAAAAGGATGAACAAATTCAAGAACAGCTAAATAAACTGTAGAAAAAATGTACAAATAAATCAGTAAAAAATAGAACAAATATGGATGAATTTTAGTTGTTTTTTTAGGGTAACCAGGGATATTTGATGAGATTTGATGTGAATAAGTGCCTTCAAGTTTTATGGTTGATTACATACATAATGGATTTAATCCAAAGCAGCAGAAACAAGAAAACAACTTTATTATTTTGGTTTTATCCTCCTCGCTACCAGGAGACTACTTCGCCAGCAGAACAGCGGTTGGCGACTCCAGGAGACGGACCTTCAGCCGGAGCAAACCTCAGGGAGTCACGGCGGGCTGTGGGGGTCTAACCTGTGGGGATCCAGCTGGGATCGGGGGTGGTCCCCTGTGGATCGGAGCCCTGCTGCTGGGGTTTGCGCTGGCTGAATGAAAGTTGCTTCAGCTAACCGCTAACTTCCCGCCTAACTCCCGGCGAAGTATTCTCCTGGCGTAGGGTGGACGGACGGACTCTGGATTTAATCCAATAAATACACTTTTAAAACGTGCACGAGCCCCGTACCTTCAACGTGATCGGCAAGCAGTGACTCACTATCGCCTCACCAGGCACAAGTGGTATTACAAGACAGGACAGGCCGGGCTAGCTGGTTAGCATCAATTCAGTCACCTCCGCAACACAACACACAGACAATTGATAGCTGATAATGTTAATTCATTTTTTGAATGTTTTAAAGGACAATTCTGGCCAGATCTCACACATTGAACCCTTAAGTCAAACCAAGTCACTAAACTGTCCCATATCTTGGGGGGGGGGGGGGGGGGGGGGGGGGGTCAAGGGTCAACACCCAAAATGTGAATAGTTTACAGAATCAGCATAGCAATAAATAACATATGTAACCACTCAGTAAAATCTTTTCACCGCTCAGGAGAATCTTTTCTTTACATACGATCTGTCTTTGTCACAAAGTCACAACACGCGGTTATAACTGAGCGTCCTGCCCTCACAGTGTGTCGGCTGTCGACAGGTTGTGTGTGTGGAGGCCTCACTGAAAGCAGAAACGTGACTTCACGCATGGAGAGCTCAGATAAGACAAATCCATTCTGAATATGAGATAATGAAGCTTCAATTATGAGGCCGTTCCCTTTGCTTGTAGACTCTCACACTCCTGTGATCACTGCAAAGACAACAATAATATCCAGAGATCCCATCTCTGTCTGGGATCACACAAGGTTTCTCTCTCTCTTAAAGGGCGACACAAAAGGCCAGGGGAAAAACAAAATGTAAATTTCTAATATCAACGTTTCATCAATCACGACTCGAGCTGCATGCGCCAGAAGAATGTGAAATAAATGAAATGTGTTTTAGTCCACAGCCTCTGTGAAGATAAAGCAGACAATATGAAGATCCATTTTTTTTGGAAGATTCTTTATTTCTTCCCCGACAACAACTCTATCTCAGAGAATGACGACAATAGGTTTTAAGTCTGTTCAACCCCACCAAACACACAAAGTGTGGCAGCATCTCAGTGTGATGATTAAAGTGACGGCAGCGTGTGAGAGTTCTGTGGACTCCTCGGAGAGAAACGTGCTCCGATTTACAAAACAACGCTTCTTTGATTAACTCCGTTCCTGAACTCAAAGTCTCCGGTTGCTTCCACCTCAACAGTCCTGTGTTTAGGGATGTGAACGGTAAAGAGTGCTGCACGCTTAGCAGCTGGCACGAGTGAAATACTGAAACAAACAAACGTGATGATCCAAAAGTATCCAGCGGACACTCGATTGAATCCGGCACAAGCCTCGGCAGATGGAACATGAAGGCGGTTCGTCTTTGAGGCGATGGTAAACAGAGCAGCTCTGCAGAAAGATGTTTGTACATCTGAACGGCTTCATCGAATATCAGACAGTATTGTGGCCAAACGATGAAGTCTATTAAGTGTCAGACAGATGTGGGTCATTAAACGTCTCGTTTAAATGACCCACAGACAGATGTGCCATCTTCAAATCACTCCTTTTTGATCGACAAAGATATTAAATCTAAAAAGATATTAAAGAGAAAAAACTGAAAATTCTTCAGTTTGAGAAGCTCTAACCTGCATCTTTGTCTTTAAAAAAAAAAAAAGTTGATAAATGATTATTGATCAATAGTTGGCGATTATGTTTCAGCCGATGGGCTCAGGTTTGTCTTAAAGGGCTTTGCTATCTTCCCACCTGGACCTCATTAGACCGTAGGTTCTGGTCTCTAAGGGACTGATGGGGAAAGCTACTGTTCAAACTGGTCCAGTATTGAGGGAGGAGCTACTGTGCATGTGACTTTATGACGGTGGGAACCAGAGTGGGAGTTGAGTCCAGGGAGCGATCAGAGTTCAAAGATCAGGGTCATGACTACAGCTGCACCCTTAGTACACTCAGGCTTCTTTTGTTTTATGCTGAATGACATATTATATACATTTCTCTGGTAAAAGGAACATTTAAAGTTGTGATTTTGTGACTCTTTGTGAAAACTGAGTTTCTCAGTCAATGAAGAGTTTATTTTGTCGAGGACATGGTCGAACATTTAGCAAGATTTTTCCAAACTTTGTTAGAAAACAATTACAAACCGTTCCATTTCTCCTTGGGGTTCTTTCCATAATGTCGTCAGACAAACAATGTGAGCCGGTCAGTAGCAACAACAAGCTCTGAGTGGACGTAACGTTGAGCAGTTGCCAGAGAGATCAGCGGTGGTCTGCAGTGTTCCCCCTCAAACATTGTGGCCTCCATTAATTAAACATTAAACCGGTTTTTTTCCACTCAACGAGGAGCTCCAACAGCAACATGACGCCACGCTCCTCTGTGTGGACGCTCTGGACACAAACAGCCATTTAAATATCCTCAGAGCTCAAAAACCGGAGACAAAACACAGAATATGCAACACTTTTTATGGTGGATGAAACAAGCAAAACAACTTTTTTTTTTCCTTTTACATTTGAGTAACCGACAGGTCCTTCAAACCTGTGAGATAGCATCATGTTGTTATTGTATTACTGCAGTGAGACCTCAAAGGGTTAACCTGTTTCTGTTGATCGTCAAAACCTCAAGTGAAGCTGGAACCTTTAGACGAGCAACACTACATGTGTTAAGTTCACGGAACACTTTTTTGGGGATTTGATTTTTGGATTTAATAATGAGCCACTGTGTCATCGGGCTGTAACCGATCATTAGTCTGAATTCTGCTACTACAACTTTTTTTAAAATATACGTATTATTAAAGAGGTTTTTAAGACTTTTTTTCTTATTTTATTGCTCGAGAATCAACTTTTCTACATTTTCACCCACTTTGGAAAACAAAACAAAGAAACACACATAGTGGTATGATGGAAGTAAAAATGAGTCAACACGCTTTATACACGACGCCAGCAGAGACAAACTATATATTCAACACGACCATTATCTGGTCAGCTCAGTCAGAACCATCACTCAGGCTATACACGGGGTGAGCTGCTCCCAAATGCTGTTTGAACGGCTTTCGTCCAGGTGAGCAGAGTCAGACATTTTAATAATGGAAAAAAGGTGCTTAAGAGAAGAATCCAGAGTTCCACACTTTGAGCAGCACCTGAGGGAAGACGTGTGTGTGTGTGTGTGGACATCGGTGTCCACTTTGGCCCGAGAGTTCATTAGCATGAAGACAAGTCCTTTGGGACCCCCCCCCCTTGCCGGATGATATTTCATGACGTCTCCCTGGTAACGAGTCCCTCCCAGAGCAGCAGCACCGTCAGCCTGCACTCAGACGACTCACAGCCACCACTGCACACACAGAGAATCCAGCAGCTGCTTCTGCACAAGTGCCTTGAAACATTTGATTATCCCCTCTCACCAGCAGCTACAGTGAGAGTCCGCCGACACATTTTACTCAACTGTCTCCAAAACATCCGCTGCTGCTCCGAAACGTTTCACGGAGGTTTCATCAGCGGCGAGGCGGGAAAGCACAAGCGTCACTTTCCTTTAGGCCACGTAAAAGGTCAGCGAAGGAGGCCGCACTAGAGAACGTCTAGGAAAGTTGAATGCATGTGTATATATACACATATGATATACATATTATATATATATATGTATGACTACGTTAAAGCTGCTGAGGCAGCCTGATGAGACACTTCATTAGTGGTGCTGAATGCTGGTCAACGACCAGCTCGGTGCTCACAAACATTTCCCCGCGTGTTTTAGTCATGGAACTGAGCGGCACTGCTCGGTCACGAATCCTCAAACTTGGAAAGATCAGGATGGAGAAAAACAAAAAAAATGTAAATTTGAATGAAACTCCTTTTCTTTCTTCGGTGAAAGGTCTGGTGAGTGCGGCTGAAGGAAATAAACATTTAAGGGGGAAATGTGGTAAGCGTCTCATTTCATCGTCATATCAGTGACATCCGCAGTGGAAGTCTGCGTTGGGGTCCCTCAGGAGCTTCTTGCGGTCCACGTGCAGACAGTCTATGTGGAACCAGGCGTCGCACACGTCGCACTGGATCCACTGCACCGTGTCCTGCTGGGGCAGCCGGCACCGCGGCGCCGCGCACGGCTCCACCGCCCCGCCCGTCGCAGCCTCTTCCTCCTCCTCGTCCTCTGAGGAGGAAGAAGAGGAGGAGGACGAGGAGGAGGAGGCGGAGGAGGTGGAGGAAGAGGACGAGGAGGACGGGGAGGGCAGGGAGGGCCGGGGGGGGGGCAGGTGTTTTCTGGGGCGGCCTCGACGCTTACTGCGAGGAGAAGAAGAAGAGAGGAAGATTGATGAAGGTGTTTTAACATTTCATGACATTCATCACATGTTCCACACATCAAACACTGACCCTTTGTGTTCCTTTGTATTTAGTTGGATTATAGTAAACACTGCCGTCATCAGCTGTTAGTTAACCTGATTAGTGACAGAGATTAAGGACAGACACCAGAGAGTTCAGCTCATATCACCATGAAGCTTCCCCAGTGGATGACTATCTTTTATAGATCGATTTAACATGAAAACTTCCTTAAAAGCTCCTTTGGCATAAGATTTGAAAATGACTTTGGTGACTCCTAGTGGAAAAGAACACATTCTACAGATGAATACTGGAGCTGTGTTGGTGTCAGAGGGACAGACCTCCTCCATCAGCGTCTTACCTGGTAGGATGGTGAAACCTGCTGAACTGCACCCGGCCCCTCTCCTCCGTGCGGATCCTCACCGAAGGCGAGGCCAGGCTGTAGTTCTCCCCTCCAACCACCAGAGGGGAGAACACCGGGGAGCTGTGAGCCCTCCTCCGGCCCCTCTGCGCCACCGGGGAGCAGTGCGTCGCTTTCTGCTGGCGGAAAGCCGCGATGTTGCTGTGCACCACCGTCTGGACCCGGCGCAGCGCCTGCACCTCCTGCTTGTGGACCGCGGCGCTGGCGAGCGACGCCTGGAGGTGGTGGTTGAGTCTGCTGTTGGTCATGGCGCCGTGGAAGCTGCCGATGGTCCTGATGCCGACGGGGAAGGGCTTGGCCTCCAGCGGCCGCCGGACGTCCTCGCGGCTCTTGGGCTGCAGCGGCAGAGGAGGCGGAGAGCTGAAAGTCTCCGACTCAGACTTGTAGAGCCGCCGCCTCTTCTTCCCCCTGGACCGCTGGCCGTCCTCCAGGACTCCTGCTGGAGCTGAACACCACAATGACAACCTATGCTCAGCTAGTGATTCACGTTTTTACCCATTTGCTCTTTTCCTGCTGTTAAGATTTTTGCTTCAGTGAAAACTGTAATTAAAAATATGTTTTTGCATGAATTTCCTGTGTGTGAGTGAGTGAGAGAGTGAGATATATAGATATATATATATAGATATATATATATATATATATCTATATATATAGAATGCTGTTCATCCAATCTAGTCTGAATAAAAGCTAATATCCAATATGCGCCTTCATTAACTGTTAAAAAAGACGTTTCCACATGCGCTCGGTACACCTGAGTAGAGTGGAGCCTCACCTCCTCGGCTCCTGGGCTCGTCTGAGCTGTCGTCCTCGAGCAGCACCGTGTGGGCCGACTTCCTCCTGCTCTTGGAGGTCGGCTGGAGGGACTTGGCAGAGGGCGCCAAAGCCGCGGAGGAGAACGGCGGAGGCGTGGAGGGCGGCAGCAGGGAGGACAAGCCCGCGGCCAGAGGAGGCGAGGAGGAGGAGCCGGGGTCCGAGGTGGCCCCCCCGAGGCTGAGGCTCCTCTTGAAGGTCCAGGCGCTGCCCTTCATCTTGCTCAGGCTGCCGATGGAGTTGAGGATGACGGTGGCCCGGTTGATGGACATCTTGGACAGGTCCAGCTTGGCGGCCATCTTGCGGTCCAGGTTGGTTCTGATGCGGTTCTGTAGGTCGGAGGAGAAGGTGCCCGCCTAGGAGACATGGTACAAGTATATAAATTACAACTTTATGCAGTAGAGACCTTTATAGAGTGAGGTGAACCCTCATTTAGTGCTCCAGTGGCAGAGCAGCTGGGGTTGACTCAGAACTAGAGTCAGGGCGTCCCAGCTAGTATGTGAGGGCGGGACTAAATACTAAGTACTTTTAGCTTTTTCATCTCTTCAAATATGTGATTCAGGGCCAACCACTTGGTCTGGATGGAATTACATTATAGCTGATAAACCACCTGTTAAGGCACCAGAAAACAGGAATGACATCGACCCTGTTCTAAATGTTCCGGGTGTTTAACCCAAAACTGAAGTTCTCACTGCAGGCAGAAGTGTTGTTTTCATAACCGTGTGAACACCTCCGTACAAGAGGGGCAGCAGTTGCTCCACAAGAAGCCAGAACTATCCTCCTCATTATGTGTTGCGGACGAGTTCGCTGGCTTCCAGTGCACATCGCCTAATAAATGAAAGCGTTAACGCCGACTTCAGCGGTCTCCATCTTTACTTCGGGTCAGTTCAGGACTGAGACTAGTTGAACGATCAAACAAAAGAATATATAATTGAATCTGAGCAATAAATCCCCGAGTGAAAAACACAGGCCTCTGGTATCTTTGTGAAAATGTGCTTCAGTCTATGAAGCGTCATTATAAAAGTGAAGTGAAGCTGCACAGGATCGGGCAGCACAGAGACGACTATCTCTCCTTGTGGGTCCTCACAAAGAACAAAGTTTACCTTCGGAATTGTGATGGCGTCGAAGTCCAGCGGGCGAACTTTGACCTTCTGGAAGAGGAAGTAGAACTCGGGGCTCCTGGGAGCCGACTGGCCCCCGAAGGTCAGCGTGTCGCCGTCTGAGAGCTCCCACTGGACGCCGGGCTGGAGGCGGACCTCGTTGACCCAGGTGCCTAGCAACACAAGAGCAGGTGAAGACTTCTTCATTTCTATTTAAATCTTCTGCTGGCACTGAACTCTCCAGTCCTTCAGTGTCACACTGACATGTAAGAGGTGAGAGGTCACATGATCAGCCCAAACAAACCCAAACTGCTTTTTCAGTTAATATCAGCCAGATCACACAATTATTAATACATGAACAATACGTAATAAATCAGGCGAGCAGAGCCCATCAACGTGTGTACAGCTGTGTGTGTGTGTGTGTGTGTGTGTGTGTGGGGGGGGGGGGGGGGGGGATGGGGATGTAAGTCTGAGGAAACGGACCTAGAATGGAGAAGCTGGACGGCTACGAGGCAATCAGACGGCCCGACGGCACAAAATGAGAAACGCACGGCCAATACTGAGACCTCATTTTAACAGCAGGAATTAAAACGCGTGTGCAACAGACTGTGAAATGACTGGAAAAAGAGCTGTTTGGATCCAGTCAGACAGTCAGTCGGCGTTCGCTCCCAAGTCTCCTCCCTCCCTCCCTCTCTCCCTCCCTCCTCGCCAGTTCAAAATCCAGAGACTTGCTTTACCATCACACAGAACAAAGAGAAGCAGCAATGTAAGGAGCAATAGAGGACACTCAGAGCATCAATGTGGCATCAAACGACGGCGTCGTGGTGGAAGCTTAGCACCCGCCCTCCTTGAGGCTTGAGGAATTCCACTTGACCCGGCAAGTGTTCATGTTGAGCTCTGGACTGATACTCTTCTTTTTTTTTTTTTTTTTCGGAGAGTAAAACACATTTGTTGCTGCCCCCCCGGTCTACAGCAGTACATCGCTTTGCTTCTGTGCTGGTACTCATGTCTGTTTCTCCAAACTCCATCTACTGGATCTAACAGAACTGCTGTAAAGCCTGTAAACTGGTCCCTGAAAGGTTCTACTTCTCAGTGTCTCACTCCGAGGACACCACTTGTTGTCATCCTATAGTCAGATAACATTGAAGGAGACTGCAGAGACTGATGTTCATTCTTTGTGACATTTTAATAGCAAATGTGATAATTTTGATCACAGACATCCTGGTTATAAAGTTAAATAGGTATGAAAATGTTGAAATCATATCCTGTCTTCTTAGTCACCTGACTTCAACCAGACTGAGCACCTATGGGAGACTTTGTCATCAGAACCCCTAATGAGGGAATATGTTTGGGCAGAATTCTGTTCATCCAGTCTATAACGAGTGCTGAAGCTGCTCGGGAGCCACCTCTCTAATTACACTAATACAAACATGTGGGTCAAAGATTAGACACTTTAATCACTTCATCACTATCAAACTACAATGTAGGAGATTATTCTGCAACAAATCAAACAGGAAGGATGAAAAGCTTCTTAATAGGCTGCAGCTCTAAAGCATGTCTAGGCTTTCCACACTGCACACTGTAGCCCAGAGCCATCCTTAACCCTGGGCTAAGGGTTGACGCTGGGCTAACTTATTCAATCCAGGGCTCCACAATTCACACTGCACCTCATAGTCCTGGGTTAAATGTCCGTTGGATCGTGTGACTAATGTTTACACTTGCACGACTACTCTTTAACAGATCGGACAACAACGGGACACAATCTCAGTTTACTTTAGCCCCGTAAACACCGGCAACTTTCAGCCCCTGGTTTAATCCACTTTCGATTACCCCGCAACCTCAACGCTAACTGTCGCCTGACTCCACCCAAAAGCACAAACTTATTTGATTGGATTCCTATCAGCCAATCACAGTGTTCCACGTCATCTAAAGTGGGCTGCTGAAGAACGGTTCGCATGCTCAGATATCTTGACCTCTTCAACCTCAATAGAAGTCAGATCACGTGACCTTGAATTGACCTTTATGGAGCCGCTTTAGCCCCGCCTCATTTGTCAGGTTCATTCAAGTCAGGTTTAGGACTCTAAGACTCACTTTTCTTAGCTCGCTTTCTGGTCTGTACGTCTACAGATGGCTTTTGGGCAGTTAAGGTGCCGTCAGGCTGCAGGCGCTAGTAATTCAGCAGAAGACAGTAGTTGTGTTTCCCTGTAGAAGTATTGGTATTTCTTGTAAGAGGGTGTGTAACGTCTTTCTCTCTTCCACAATGACTGTAGAGGTGTGTGTGTGTGTGTGTGTGTTAAAGAGCCCCATCTCTCACCATGACTGCTCCTGTCCTTGACGTGGACCCTCCAGCCCTCCTCCTGCGGCGCTGCGGCGCCCTCGCCCGCTTCCCTCTCGGCGTGCAGCTCGGCATGGATCCGCGACACCGACGTGGAGTCCAGCGTGACGTCGCACAGCTCCGCCGCGTGGCCCAGCCGGAACACAGAGTGGCTCAGCGCCGGCCTGAACGTGTACAGGTCCCGCACCGAGTCCCCGGCTGACGAGCCGATCCGGAGCAACTGGAAGCATGGCTGCACCCCCGACGGCATGACCGGAGGGTTCGAGTGTCTGCCGCCGCAGAGCCCCCGCCTGCCCCCGCCCTGAGGCCACAACCTCTCTGTGCCAGGCCCTGACTTACAGGAGGCTGCCATCCATTCTGGGTCACGAGTCTTTGCTAGGGGACGGGAGTTAAGCTGAAGACATTCGACCAAAGAGTGCGAACACAAAGCTACGCTGCGAGGTCCAATATTCAGAGAGTGAAGGTTACAGGCAGGTGGAGCAGCTCTGACGAACAGGTGTTTGCATTATTATGGAGAGCCGGTGACTGGCTGTGCCCCGTTGCGAATACATGAATAAATAAGGAGGGGATAATAAGCACTGTATAAGCTGGTGAAGGGTGGAAACGAGCATCTGCACTCTGTTATGAGCTCAAACACACTACCCCCCCCCCCCCTCCCCCCCTGTGGAGTGGAGGCTGTTAGAAGGTGGATTTGGAGAATAAAAGAGCTTCAGTGACTTCGACGGCACGCTGCTAAATCGAAAGGTGCAGGGAACATTAGACCCCCCCTACCCCGAAAAAACCTCCCAAAAAACTCAACAGCCTTGAGTTCTGGCGTTTAATATTTCCAGTTTAAACAGCTGTCATCTGAGCCTCTGTGTGTGTGTGTGTGTGTGTGTGTGTGTGTGTGTGCGCGAGAGAGATTAAAATCCCAGGCTCCTGACATCAGTTGACCTCAGCCGTCTCACAGGTGGGAACCCTGACAGGGTGGAACAGCCGAGGTGAGTCTGATCTGAAAGAAAAACAAAAAAGACAAATCCTTGAAATCCTTGAAATCAATAAATTAAAAAAGTCAACTGTCAACGTCGCTGCAGGAGCTTCAGCGAGCTGCTGTGCGCGCCGCATGCCGTGCGTCAGCTGCACGCAGCACAACCCATGGGCTCACCGCACAAAGCGAGACACAATAACCAGCAAGAAAAACCTCGTTTTAGCGTCAATAACTGCACACATCCACACGGTATCTACACATTAACTTACACGCGCACAGACTCACGTTGTTTTTAATTAAGTATCGTAGTCCTGGGTGTCCGCTTGTCAAGTCAGGAGCAGGATTAAGCTAGCTGACGTGAGTTCCTTGTGGGACAGAATGAAAGTCAAAGCTGCCACTTACAACAACGACATATCCCTCAGTGGTGTTCCTCCTCCACGCGCCCGCCGATCAAACACCGTCGACTGCTCCGCCAGCGGATTCAACTCCCGAACTTCGAAATCAAATCAAATGTATTCTTTCTGCAGGCTTTTCTTTTATTGTTTTGTTCGTCCGGGCGTCGGTTGCGGCTTATTCGCCTTCTTTTCCTCCCAGGAGGAAGTCCTTTGAAATTTGGCGCGCCAGTCTCGGGGCTTCCTTGCGCTACAACGCACGTCACGTCCTGCTCCGCCCCGATTGGCTGACGGCCAGGGCGCCTTCAGCGGGAGCAGGACGTGCCCGCGAGAGGAGGAAGTGGGGCACAAGTGTCACAGAGAGGCGGAGCAGAGCTCAGTGGTGGAGTAACCATACAGACTATGGGAATAACTGAGTACAATTTTGAAGTACTTGTACTTTACTTGAGTATTTTATGCAATTTATACTACTCCACTTCACAGTGGTGGAAGTACTCCGATATTTTACTTAACTAAAAGTAGTAATACCACAATTTAAAAATATTCTGTTCCAAGTAAAAATCCTGCATTCAAAATCTTACTTAAAGTTACTGTGAGGGACTTAACTGGTTGTGAAACAGTCTCAGTTTAATCCTGATCTTCTACCTTCATAAGTAAACGACACCATCAGAAAGAATATTGTCTATTTCTATATCGTTATTCTTGATGTTTGTCATCAGTGCCTGGTGAAATCAGATCAAGCAGGTTCACCAGAAACTCCTTCAGCTCAGACTCAGACTTGATTCCAGGGACTTAAACATGAATGTAGTTTCATTTTAGGACCTCAAACTGTATAAAACATACTGATACTGACCTAAAATAATATTGATAATAATAATAATCGCTTCACTGCAGCCTTCGACCTGCAGTCGGGAGCTCATGTGGGAGGAGGAGAGCTCAGCTCCCGGCAGCACCAGCGTCTCCTCCAGGAGCAGAGCTTCTCCTCTCTGCTCCTCCGGGACCTCCGCTCCCTGCTGGGATCCAACACCGACACCACGCTGCTGGAGGGAATGGAGGTACGGGAGAACCAGAACCAGAACTGAGCGGAGCAGACTGTAGGACCCTGCTGCAGTAAAACAAGAGGTTTTGTAAAGGGAGTCTTGTGCTCTGAAACACTACGCCTTTTGTCCACAGGGACCGCCAAAATCAACACAAAATGAAAGTTCCTTGTAGTAGCTTTAAGTAAAATTACAAAAGCATTTGCATCAAAATCTACATATACCAAAAGTAAAAGTAGTTATTATGCAGAATGGCACAATTCAGGATAACATTGGCTAATTATCCATTGATGTAATAGAGCCTATTAGAGATGCATTCAATGTGTATGCATCACCAATGCTGCAGCTGGTAAAGGTGGAGCGAATTCTACTTTATATACTGCTGGGTAGTTTAATCCATAATCACACATCATACTTTATTAGTTGATTTATGGTTTGTATTGATAATCTGAATCTGCAAAGTAACCAGCAGATATTGCTGTCAGATAAATGTAGTGGAGTAAAAAGACCAAATAATATTCTTTTATATAATATTACAAGTATTTCCCTCTGACATATAGTGGAGTAGAAGTATAAAGTTTCAATAAATATAAATAATCAAGTTAACTACAAGTACCTCAAAATTGTACTTAAGTACAGTACTTGAGTAAATGTACTTGGTTACATTCCACCATTACAACGAGGCTACATCTCAGAGGTAAATATTGTACTTTTTACTAATTTGTCTGTCCAATGAAAATGACATGTCTCTCAATGTGTTCATGTTTTGGGATGTTTGTGATAAACTTAAGGATGAAGTGTTCCTTTATAAACTACATTTGATCAGTCCTCATAAGGTAATTTACTTAATTGTACTTAAAATTTCCTCTGCACCAATAAGAAAAACAATACTTATAACTTGCCGTTAGTGTATTTGAGGATCGAGTCAGAAGGGGCATTTATTATCATATTATTGTGTATTATTACCAGCCGTGACAGCGACGCTGGTATTGTTTTCACAGAGTGAGTTGCCAGATGTTTATATTTCTGTGTCTGTGGTCAGATTTTGTCTCTGTGATAGCGCCACAACCGTGTAACATGCAGTCATGGAACTTTACCGTTGTGTAGTTGAGATCAACATGAAGGCCGAATTCGAAGGTGCGGTCCGAGCAAGGCCAAGTATAGGGGGGAATGGCCCCTTCCCCGTAATTATGAAACCCACTGCTCTTCTTGGCAAGACCAGCTCTGCGCGGCTAGTAGAGGCAGAGACTATTGGTTAAGGTTATAGGCATTGACCTCGAGTAGTACAAATCAGTTGACCAGTACCGTGGCGAGCATGGAAGCCTGTCCAATCCTAACGCTTGAATGCTGCACAGGGCGGGTCTTGCCAAGAAGAGCAGTGGGATCCATAATAACGCTGCCCCTTCTCCACTTCACGCCCCTGGCCTGACTTGGCGTCGCGGCTGGTGCGATCCAATCGCAAGGCGGTCTCCAGTTTCTGTTATTTTGAGAGAGTACACGGTTCATCTTAAAACACACTGTTTGGTTGTTATTGTCTGTTTGCCTTCTGTTGAGCATCAGCTGGCAGGGCTTCACCTCTCTGTAAACCCCCTCTGCACCACCACCAGCTGTCTTATACACTGGAGTACAAGCACTAAGAAAATGTTACGTAACTCAGCTGCAGCCCGCTCTGCCCACGTCTATTCTATCACTACTTCTGTTCAGCTGGGTACATTTACAGTTGAAGAGCTCAAAGCGTGGACCACAATATAACCTGGTTTGTCTGGAAAATGGTTGGAGACTCTGAGATCTTCGCTACTATTTATTTAAACAAGGCTTTTCTGTCATGGCTGCTAATCTATGACCCAAATTCAAATGTAGAATACTGGAGTTTGTGTGACTGTAATGGAAAGTGCACGAAAAGCAGAGACACACAAACAAATAAAACGTTTAAGTCACTCTCTGTTGAAAATTCATTTTAATTGGAGTTATTCATTCATTACAGAAAAAAGAGAAGCTTTATAAAAGTCTTTGCAGGATGCCAAAAGGTCTTCTATAGTAGCGGTATATAAATAATCATTGATTTATTCTTCAAGCAAACAAGGGGGTGTGGCCCCTTGTCCATGGCAGTAAAGTGAAGTATCGTTACAGTCAATGATTACCCAACTTAAATGGCATGTCAACTCTTAGATATGAAGCATTCACGTGATTTCTTTCAAAATGAAAGCAACATGCAGGCAAACCAGTGATTTCTAGTATCAAAAACATACGGCTATGACATACTGTAACAACAACTGTCCTGAGGAATACACACCTAAATGTTAAATCAATCAAACACAACGTAGAAGACCCAAACATACAGAATACTAGCAAAATATAGAGTTTTGTTGTCACATGACCAATCTACACCTACACATGCATGAAAGCCAAAACCAGAGAATCCTACATGAAGTGTTGGTCTGTTTTAAAGGCTTCAAACTTCAGAATTCATACAGATTTAACAAACTTTCTTGATATTATCCCACATCCTACATTTTTTGTTTCATTGTTGTTTTTGCATAAGTAACAGCAGTAATATTGACAGTGACAATACTTCTCCTGCCTGAGTCATGTGCTAAAACAACTAATTGGATCTAATTTTGCCTCTAGAGCCATCCTGACTCTGGGGTTTCCCAAAACCATTATTAGGAGTGTGTGTTCTGTGTAGAGAATGCAAACTTTTAATGCCCCTTAGAATGATGGAAGAGACTTATAATAATATAACATAAATTATAAATAAGTCTTTGCATATTCTATGAGAAGTGATGTTATAGGAGAATACCAGTGTCATTTGAAAAAAACTAAACAAAGTCCATTGGTTGCTACTGAAGACGTAAATGTTTGAAAACAGCTCGAAGATATAAAGTTTAATGTTTCAAAAGGGCTCAGTCATTTCCTAAAATAGCTGGTCACTGTCGTTTTTAACAAATGTTACTCAAACAGGAAGAATTACTGCATGTGTTTGGGACTATTTTCAGCAGCGGATTAATACACATTTGGTCTCTGGTGAGCATTTCTGGTAGTTCCAATTATGCATTTTTCTATTCAACAAAGCATTAATGTTTAAGTTTAGTGTGTCAAAATGTAAACAATTTATTTTGGTGTAAACTTTTATTTCCTTCTGTGATTGAACGAAATGAGTGCGTAACATAAAACAAATATTTCATATTTGCTTTAATTGCAAAATAACGAATGGCAGCAAATAGCTTGTACAAGCTTTCTTATTTTGCGCTGACACCAACAAGACATAGAGACGCCCTCCATGATTGGCAGCAACCTTTAAAGGTATTCTCCTCTTACCATCACTCCCAGCTGAATGCCAGCAGTGAGAGGTGATATTAAGAGTCAGGAGAGGATCATGGGAAACCAGGACCAGACGTCAGCAACAAGGTCAGGATGGACTCAAGAAGCCAGCTGTACAAAAAAAAAAGTACCATTCATATTATTACTATCAGTATTTACTATCAGCATCGAGGCTGCTGTCCCGCAAGCAATCTACAGGCATGCGGCAGTTACACTAACTCTTAGGTATATACTGGGACAGCAGATAAAGGCTATAATATCAGAGTATGGAGAAATAGTTAGCACATTAGTAGCGAGAGTAGACTTTTTGGTGCTAAATGTGATGCTACAAAACGTTCTGGCAATGACGTGTATTCATTCAAAAGAGATGTGATTTTTTCCCAGTAAATGCACTGGTTTGGGATGAGGTACGTTAGTCCCAAAGTAAACACACTGATTATATGAGTTGTTATTAGGAATATATATATTTTGTAATAAAAAAAACATTCTCAGGTGCTGAGAGTTTGACGGTGGGGACAGACGTGAGTGAAATATAAAATAGTTCTCCATCAAACCCCCTGGGTGGGTCCTTGTTAGTACCCTTAGAAGGGGGAAAGGTTCTGGACAGAACCTCCAGAGAGGGTTCTAGGTGTAGCCATTACACCATAGAACCCTCTAAGAACCAAAGTTTCTCTGTAGAACCTCTCATAAGGGGTTCTCATAGGCGGTGGAAATTTTCACAGATGGTTCTGGGTATAACCCCTTATGTTGGGTTCTAGGTAGAACCCTGTGAAAGGGTTCCAGTTGAAGCCTTTATAAAATGTTTAACCAGAAACCCAACAGGGTTCTCTTGTGAGAACAAGCCAAAGAACCCAATGTGGTTCTAGTTGGCACCTTTATTTCTAAGAGTGTACTATAGAGAGAACTTAGAGCGACAGACCAGTGGTTTTCAGTTATTTTCTAATGAATCAAAGATAAAACTAAATCCAATCACAGTAGGCCAGTGAGCTGCACTGGAGTGAATTCAAATGAACTGATCTCAGTGTGAAACTGCAGTTCTTCTGATACTTTGAACAAAAGCAAATTTGTAATATGATCAGAGGGAACCAGCAAACTGCGACACTGATTTTTCAGTGCATTCTTTAGAATTACAGAGAATAGCAGATTAACAGAAGATTAAATCTCGCCCTACCCACGCATGGATCAGCACTTCTGCTCTGACAGGCTTTGTGAATGGCGGGTGGCTCTGACGTGCAATGAAACAGAAAACATCAGACAAGGTTGAAAGAGGGAAAGTGAAATCCTTTCATAAAAACTTTGTCAGCTGCGATTGCCTGAACTTTTGTATCATTGTTCTGTCAGAGCACATGCTGAAATCCAAAGGAGGCTCGTGGCCCTTCACCCTGCAAAGCACTTGAGTGCCCTCCAACAGAGGCTGTCTTTGTCCTTTTACTTGTAGCGCTGTTTATCAATCTAGATTGTTCTGGTGTAAGTTGTAGAGTGTTGGAGATATCGGCTGTTGAGACGAAGACATTCTGCCTGTGGTGCTCAAAGCCAAATAAAAGACATTAGCATACATTAGCTAGCTCAGAGGTGCTAGGTGAGCTAGCAGTATCGAGAATAGATCTTCCTGCTGCGCGGGGATACGGTTAGCGGGTGTAGTTCGGTACATGAAACCGCTCACAACAAGGTCTGTGGATTATCTTCAGTAACCGTGTCATGATTTCTGGAAAGAGACATTGCTGTTGAGTTTTTCCAAATGCATTGTTTTGGCACTTTGAGCACCACAAGCCGAGTGCCATCTACTTCCATTATATTGGAGAAAAAGAGACATATCTACAGCAGATATCCCCAAAACCTGGCAGCAATACTATCTTGAGTGATAAATATTTCTACAGGTGAGAGGACACATTTGTGTTTTTAATTTTGGGGAAAAATGTCCCTTTTAAGAATGAAACATTTCATCTTCACTCAAAAAAGCGAAATATATTCACAAGAGATATCTTATCTAAATTGTTTTGTTGCTGTATTTTCTAAGCAGGTTAAATCCAACATAGCATACATGTCCAGGTTGCTCCATGTATCCTAATGGATTTAACTGAAGGGAAATGGGTCTAAATCATTTTTAAAGGAATATTCAGGCATTCTGCTTTCAAGCGATGTTGGCAGAATAGAAAAACCTCACGTTATTCCAACTTGAAAGTGCATTTTCCCAAGGTGTTGGAGTATTTCTTTACTTTCAGTTGTTTTTGACATCACTGTACAACATGTTGGTTTTCTGCACTTCTGTCTGTCTCGTTCCTGCTCTGAGTGTAAATAAGACAACCACAACGACACTGTTACTGTGTCAAACGGTGCTCTCCTGAGGCGACAGACACAGAGGCAAATGTCGATGAGAGGATTTCACCCGGCGTCACTGTGAGCCCAACATGTGAACACGACATGAGTTAAGACTGAGAGCTGAAGGCGTCTCCAGCGCTGTACGCGGTTTGTTTTCTACCTGCTGTGGACGTGTGGTTAAAAGATCGATGCAGCGCTTTGATGAGTATAAAATCTTGCATAAGCCTTGCAGTAAGAAACATATTAGCATTTTCACACTACACACATGCAGAACACATCTTTATATTTACAACAGTCGGGGGAAAAAAGGATGATTAAGAGTGACTGATGTCGAGATGTGCCGTGTGTCAGATTCCTGTCGGATGGTAGTGATGTAATGAATATTGCTTTAGACTTATTTGAGAATCAGTTGATCATTTGACATCGATTTGTCATTAGTCCACCTAACCTTCTTATCATAGCTTATTAGAATGAACCTGATATTTACATCAAAACAAAATCAGTTTTGAAGCCTTACGCTTGATTTATGTTTGTGTACATTCGACATTTTCCAACTACGCGGATTGGCGGAAAAGATGGAGAACTTTGAGAGTGTCGGTTTGCCGCAATGAGAAACCTGCACAGACGATTCCACGTCTGCTCACGTCAGTGCGACCATCCGAAAGTATAACCGAGTCTTAACGGTTTCCTCTTTGCGTTAACGATCTGGTGAAGTCCCTACAAAACAGCCATACAAAGTCAATAATTGTAGGGTATGCAAGTCACACTCGTGATTCATTTACTAACAATTTACCTCTGCAGTGAATAAAGACTCCAAACTACATTTTCCTGAATAAGAAGTGAACTAGTCATTTTTCCAATAGCTGCGTCTTATTTGAACCCTTTGTAATTACAATGTGAACCTTTTTTTCTTGTTTCAAAAGGATCACATTCAATTTTGTGCTTTTCTTGTCCAGACACAAAACATCTGTGTGAGACGGTTTTTAGTAAACCTTAGAGGTGAAAGTTCATAAATCTAGGTTGACATCAATTCCGTTGCTGCGAGAGGAAGCCACACTGTGACCAGCTGTGTGGGATGGGATCCGTGGCACCGTAGAGCCCCGTTACCATGAAGATCAATGTCTTTCGGCGTGTTTCTATCGGTTTTCTGTCGATGTTGCCATAGATACTGCTGTGATTCCCTAAATGTGTGAAAGTGCTGCACTCTTTAAGTATGACAGAGTGTTTGACCCTGTGGAGGGGAGGACATGTTTGGACAGAGTCTCCTCAGCAGTGCGGGGTGTCTCGCTCTCATTCTGTGTCTTTGGTGTGAATCAGTTTCCTGTGACCCGAATTAGCCCACAGGCTTCCTGCACTGCATGGAACGGGAACTAATTAGTCAAAAGGAGTTGTTACGGCTGCCAGAGCTTGAGCTAATTGACTCTATTCATGCTTCTCCTAGTTTGAACTTTTGCCACTGTTTTTTTTTCTGGGGTCCATCATGTGTGTCTTTAAGGTGTAATTAAGGTGTAATTTAGAAGCTACCTGTGGTACAGCTCTACCACCACCATCTGTTCTTTTTCAAACTCACACATGCTTTGGAGCTCTTTACAGTAAACACATCCACACTATGAACATCAGTTATTAGGATTAGAATATCCTCGTTGAATACATCGAGTGGTTGTAAACATTTGACCTTCCTATACTATACAATCGCTCTATTACTGTTGCATTCAATAGTAGCGTCACTGACTTGACCGCTCGCTAAGCAGTGGAGCCCACACTGTCACTAACCGCACTCCCTGAAGAAGTATATCCGTTTTGGAAAAACGAAAAACCGGTTCTAGAGAAAAGCAGACAGAAAGGTCGACAATATGTGTTTTAAGGAAATAACCAGGATGTCGAACTGTTTCAGCAGAGAGAACAGGTTAAAAAGATAAAGATAAAAGCCTACAGATCAGTGTCACATCACCTGGCATCGAGACAGAAGACAATGAAATTAACGCTGTTTCTGTAAAGCCGGGTATGCTAACGCTAGTTAATGCCGTGCTAAGGTACTCTGCTAATCTTAGCGCCACAGGTTTTTACATAGAAACGCAACATTTTGGAAACGTATATCTCCTTCCAACCTTCCTGTGCAATGCGTGATTTTTGTTTTCCACGTCCGCAAAGTGACATCACACAATGAAACCGTGCGGCAGGTTTCTGCCCTTCCGTACACATCCGACAATTTCTAAGGACACGAATGGGCAGAGAAGATGGAGAACTTTGAGAATGTCGGTTCGCTGTGAGGAGGAATGTACGAGATTCAAACGTTTTCTTGTCCCGATTCCACCTCAGCTCGTGTCCGTGTGACCGTCCTTGCAGAAACTATAACAGAGGCTTAACGACTATTACTTTCAACAAACGTTTAACAATGACCAATTCAGAATACAAAAAAAATGCCTGAAAATGAGGAAAATCTGAAACGACTTCCTCTATGGAGCAGAGCAGAATAGGTGTTGGCCGATGCTACGGTGTGATTGGCCAGTTTGCATTCAAGGGGCGGGACCTAGCGAAGGGTCAACTGTATGTTGCACAGTCGTTGGGTTTGGATTCATAGAGCAGAGCAGCAAATGGAAGGAATCATAATTTTTGACTCATTGATATTAACCATTAATTCAGGATTGTGATTCTCTGAGAATGCCTTCCTCTTTTCATTTCCCTTCTTTCATGATCTGAAAGGAATCATGTCTCTCTCCCCACACACACACACACACACACACACACACACACACACACACACACACACACACACACACACACACACACACACACACACACACACACACACACACACACACACACACACACACACACACACACACACACACACACACACACACACACACACACACACACACACACACACACACACACACACACACACACACACACACACACACACACACACACACACTCGGGGCTGTAGGCTGCATCGTTATCTCAGATTGATTCGACTGCTTTCCAGTCACTTCATTTTGGCAAACAACCGGGCTGCAATAATCAGAGCTCCGTCCGATAGATGGGAGCTAAGATGAAAGGAGCGTGCTTTAAATCATGCAAGTCCTTTATCTGTTCCCCCGAATAGCACTCTGTTCCATCTATGTCGTCTCTTTTTTATCGCCTCTCCTCACTCCATGGCGTCTGTGAATCGGTCCTTCCCAAAAGAGACCAAAAAAATCCAATTATGTTCACGGGAGCTGTTCCAGAAGTGTTGCGCAGTCCTCTCCCAATTTCATTTTTTGTTCTGACAGGGCTAGTGACAACTCCACTGGGGGATAAAACAAACAAAAAACAGATGAGGATAGTTTCTACAGTTGGCTGCTCTTGTATTCTCTTGTATTCATCATTAGCGCGAGTGAGATGAGGGGCCACGTTCCCACAGGTTTCTCCAGACGACGCCTTCAAATGTGGCAGATTTGAAACCCAAAAGATTTGAGAGAGAGAGTAAAAGCAACCACCGGCACTGGAACGGAGCGGAGCGGTATTCAATATTCAATCTTCAGAGCTTGTTTCAGTTTGCAGGGTTTTCCAGAAAGAACATGTCGAGGAGGTGTTTTTTTTCCCCTCGTGCATATCGGTGAATGATTGCTGAGGCAAGCACTTCTGTCCGAGAGGCGGAGACGCCTTTTGACATGCTTGTATTGTTGATAATAGAGTCTGTGTACGGGCAGGATGAAATGCAATCACGGCGGTGTTTGTCTGATGTCGTGAGAGCAGAGAAAAGTACTGTCAGAGGCGACACACTGAGATCCGCATCGATACCGGGGAAGCTCTTTGCCGTTTGTTGTTAGTAGCCGTGGGGTCTTTGAATATAATGTGTGATTCTGACTGCAAAAATGTGTCAAACTCCTGTCTTTTTTTCTTTTCTTGCTTTTTTGAAAACCTTTTGACAGGAGGTGAAATCCTTTGATCCCATGTCGGTGCTGAGAGTGTTTTTTCTCCCTTTCGCATCGTCAGAACTTCTCTTTTTGAGCCTGTGCGTCTTCGGCCCAGTTGAAGCTCACATGCATTGAGTCTAATCTAACGTCAGCATTTTCCTGCAGACCTGAACTATGATACCTACTTTAACGTTTCATTTAAATGCATGCATTCTCCATATATGCAGGGAATTGTTTTGTTCTTCCAATACAGCTTGGTGTTGTTCTTTTACACCTAATGTGTCAGTGCGCAGTGCTTTTGATTTTGTATTGTGCATTTTGTGCGACTAACTTTCTTTTGTTTTCTTATAGGCTAAAGTGAGGTCTGAATCCAAGCATGACTATAAGGTCTATGGTGTTGTTCTAAATGCAGTGATGAAGGACTCGGTGGTGTTTGGGATATGATAGACAGAGCCAGGTTGTTGTGGGTGTCGTTGCTGTATGAACTAAAAAAAACATTCCCTGCTGGATCCTCTCAGGTGCTCTGAGCTGATTCCTCTTTCTGGCCGGCATCTTCGCTCTCAGCCCCTCCCTCTGTCTTGGCTAATTCCGACCCAGCGGTGCCCCTGGAGGCCGTTCCCGGCGACGAGTCGCCGGGCAGGCTGCCGTCCGGGGTGGCAGCAGAAAGCGAGCGCAGATTGGAGGCGGGGCTGCCACCCGCAGCGGAGTCGGGGCTTCGGCTGGCGCTGAGGTAGTCGGGGGGAGCTTCTTCGGTCATGGCTGTAGGGGAGACGGCGTTCAGGAGGGGCTTGTGGGAGGCGTAAGTCATCCCTCCGTCAGTGTCACTATCCAGTGGGAGGCCGGAGGTGGTGAACTCCACCCCAGAGTCGCTCATCTCCAGAAAATTGTCCGAGGAAAGAGTGTGGTAGCGGCCACCTTTGGACACCTCGAGGCCCTACGGAGAAAGAAGGAGGAGAGAAGGGGTGAGTCAAAGGAGATGAAAGCCACAGGGAATATGAGATTACCAAAGGCAAGGACAAGAGGAAGTAAGAGGAGCCAGGAAAAACACAAAAAGGAGGTATTAGCAGGTGGAAAGTGAGGGGAGGCACAAGAAAAGAGAGGGATGGGACGTGACCCCAACAGAGCGGAAGAGATGGAGGAGGTAAAAATTGAGGTCAGGGGAAAAGCAATGTGAATAATTCATGCACATGTTTCTCCAACCATATTTATAGATACCTTCCTCTCCCGTGTAAAAGCAACACTGCTTACTTTCCATGTTACATGGAGACAAGATGCACTGCCTCTGTGAATTTTTCATGGAACTATTCTGCTGAGCTGGTCTTCTTTTGCACATTACCATACCATTAGTGCTCTACCCCCACTCCCACTGAAGTCTTTGTACTTTAACTTGGATAGTACATTGATATTTCACATATTTTACTTTCTGTGTTTGTATATTGATAAGTGTATATCTTCTTAAAAACATAATTTTAGTTTTATTTCTTACTTTAGTCCTAATTTTATATACGCTCTATTTTATTGCTTATCTTATTGTTCTATTCTATTTTTTTTTTTATATTTGAATATCTGTCAATACATTGTATTTGTGTGTAGCGTGGAGGGGCTACAATGGCATTTGATTGTGCTGTCCTGTATTGTAAAATGACAATAAAGCTGAACCTTGAACCTTGACAACAAAACTGTACAGTACTGATCTGCAGGAACCAACTTAAAGCTGCTACGAGGAGCTTTCATTGTGTTTGACGTTGGTGGTCCCTGTGGTCAAAAACGTTTCCGATCACCAGACTCCCTTTAGAAAACCTCTCATTTTAATGCAGCAGGGTCTGACTGTCTGCCCCTCTCAGTGCCGGTTCTGGTTCTCTCGTGCCTCCATTCCCACCAGCGGGCCCAGCAACACGGTCTGGGTCTCCAGCAGCGTGCTGTCTGTGTTGGCTCCCAGCGGGGCCCGAGAAGCCCTAGAGAGAAGGAGGAGACGCTGGGTCTGTCCACGGTGGACCGGTCTCTGCTGGAGGATCTGGGTCTGTCCACGGTGGACCGGTCTCTGCTGGAGGCCCCGCTGGAGTCTGAGCTGAAAGAGTTTCTGGTGAACCTGCATGATTTCATCCGATTTTGTCCCAATCCGACCTGGTGGCACCGATTAAGAATAACTGTATAGAAATATTTTCTTGTTTACTTATATTGTTCATTCAGAGGCATCAGTATTAAATGAAGACTGTTTTATAACCAGTTAGAGGTTCCTCACAGTAACTTTAAATATGCAAACAATTCTGAGTTGTACTAAAGAAACAGGCAGTAAAATGTATGGCTGAGATACACCTGACTTCTCCATTAAATATGAAGACCACATTTCATCATTGTCATTTGAAACCTGCTGAGACATGAAAAACATTGAGTCCAATTATAACCTAGCTGCCAAGATATAGTTTGATGTTTAAATCAACAAATCTGGGCGAGCTACTGTAGTTTCCTTCTGATCTTCCACGTCTGAGTGCACATGATGCCTGAAGAAACTCTAATCAAACAGCTCCAACAGCTCCCTGAACCTCGACCTCTTTACTTGCCTTACTCCTGTTTATTTCACTTTCATAAAAGCTCATTAAACATTAATCTCATCTGTTCCACCGCTGAGTGTAGAGTCTAAGGTTGATTGCCTTTTAATTACACTTGGCATTGATGTGACTTCATAAGCAGCTGGTTTCTGCCAAGCAATCTAAAGCACAAGGATGGTTAATGAAGATGGTTGATTTATTTTTCTCTTATGAGGGAAACTTCCCTGATAGTATAAAGGTGTTTTGTAATCAGGTTTTAGATATTACACCATATTTGTATTATTACTGGAAGGTTTCATGAATCGTGTGTGTTGTCAAAATAGTAATGCAACCTAAAAACCCTGCTTGTCTTCTTGACCTTTAAGCCCGATTTCCGACCAAACAATTTCATAAGCTCCTTTCACACTGGACAAAAAACCCACTAATGTTAATTTTCGCCTCTTTTCCAGCGCTTTCTTTGTGATCTCATCCACAAGTTTTGCCCGTCTCCGTCCAAGCACCGAGTTTGAAAGAGAAACAGAATTAACAGACTAATGCGGGACTAATAAAGGATTCTCTTATAAAAAAAGAAGTACCCAGCGTTACAGTTCTACTCTTTACTAACCCTTTTCTCCAGCGTGTTTGTGACGTTTAAAGGGACACACTAGAGAAAAACAGAAAGGCAATGGGAGAAGAGTTCATCTTCTTCTTTGGCATGTATGTTAATTTTGGTGGTAAAGGATAGTACAGTGATGAGTCGTTTTCATCAGAGCTTGGCTTGTTGACTGTGTCAAAGTAAAACAAAAACATTTTTAAAAACACATGTAGGTTTGGCTTCTTTTTTAAAAATAATCTGTAAAACCAGGTGTGGCCTTTTGATAATTAGTTCTATTGTTAATCAATACTTGTTGCGGTATGTCGATAGTTTATTTGAATGAGAGTTGATCTGTGTGTCAACATCTTCACCCCTCTTGGTTCCACCACTGACCTTGATTGTGACCTCTGTGCTCTCGGTGGGCTGCTCACACACAGACTGCATCAGAGACTCCTCAGTGAACCTGCTGTAGGCATCCTGGACCACCTGCAGACCCGCACACAGACAGGAGACAGGCTTCAAACTGTGGCCACAACAATGTAATGCCCTGGCAGCTGAGCAACTAGTCATCAAATATACAGAGACACTGCTAGAGAGCACACACACACACACACACACACACACACACACACACACACGTGTAACTACACAGAATACTAAATGCACATATAAGATACTGAAGCTTGTGTGACATGGACGAGAGACAAGCTGATTTATTTGTCTTCGTGGTCGGGCTGGAGGTTGAGAGGAAGCCGAGCCAAAAGAGGATGTAATCTTTCAAAAATGTCCGTTCCATTGAACTGCAAGAAAGACGGCATGAGGGGAGGGCAAGGATCGGTGGAGGGAAGAGAGACAGGCTGAAGAGAATAAGGGTCAGAGATAAAGTGAGGTCGCAGGCATTTAAAGGGCCAGTGTGCGTGAGTGAGTGAGAGTGATTAGAGTTCTGTGTCGGTTATTTGGGTTCGGTCCCTGAAAGGTCGGAGACATCCTCTCACTCATGTCCCCCGTGTTCTCAGATCTATGAGGCAATCCACAACGTGTCAGTGACGTCAGGGGCAACTGCTGTCATCTCAACCTCCGCTGTCGATACACAAGCTCGCGTTAGAAGTGTCCATACGCACATGAAAATTAAAAAAGAATGCACATTATAAGCATTTGCACACGCAGATATTGATATGTCAGTATATACAGGAACACCCAAACAATAAGTGTACACATACGGTGAGTGAGAGATACACGGGGAGTATGACCTGATGCTTTTACATTTACTGTACTCTGTTCACTAGTACGTAGTTATAGTGACTGTTTCTCCAGTACTTTTGACTAGTTATGACATCAAACCTTTTACAAATAGTAATGCGATGTAATCTTGTTTTAATGTAATTTTCATTTCTATTAAGTGATCACAATCCGGCAGACGGACAACACCTTCTGGACGGCACGGCGGAAACAAACAGAAAGGAAACACGCGCGGTGCTCTTCAGCATGATCTCACGAATGTAAAATAAGCAACTCATAACGGTGGTTAGTGATGTTGTCTTTGTAACTAGTGACAGTTGGGGATAAATGTAAAAACAGCACGCCACAGGGGAGACGTCTCAATGTCATGTCACATGTTGATCTATTGCTATGAAGACGTGAATATGAACACATAACATCGTATCCACAGTAACTAGACAAACATGGAAAAAAAACACTGAGGGCACACCAACACGGGCCAGTCGTTGATTAGACAGAAGAACGAATCTACTGCACATCATGGAAGCTTTCATAAAGTTAATCACTACTGCCCTTAACACATACACCACACACACACACACACACACACACACACACAGATACTAACCTTGTAATACACACCACACAGTAAAACAACACTGAAGTAGGTAATATGTGCATGTGTGTAAATCCCCACACACTGTTTGTTAAAGATAGCAGTGAAGCTGCAGGTCAGATTGTTGATGAGTGACTGCAGGTCTGCGTCTGAGCCGCTTATGAGCCGAGAGAAGAAGAGAGACAGAAGGAAGGAGAAGGGAGGAAAGCCAGAGCGGCAAAGCAGACGCGTGTGTGGCACACGGGACGTAAGTGTGACTTCCTCTAACATCGGTGCTCAGCTGCAGTTACACACGTCAATATAGAGGAGGTGTAAACCATCTAAACAGGTCATTTAGACTCTATTCTTAAGTTTCAAATCTTATTTTCTCAAAGCAAGGGAACAGCTCAGGTCTCCTTTCTGTTGTTTCACAACCTGCCGTGGAGCTAAGCAGGAACAGCTCTCCGACTTGCTTTAAGAAACGGAAGATTTTAAGATTAAATACTGGATTGAATTACTGAACTAAAATGCATGTGTGCACCCCGACCTGGTTCAAAACCGTTTCTAAAATCCTGGGAGACGGACCGACACCGTTAGCATTAAGCACTACCGTATATTTAGCCTCCAATGCTCTTTACCACTGATATTGATCTTTACATCTAGCCCTCATTAAGGAAGCACATAAGTAAGAGCATTTCCTGAGATGCTGAATTTGTCTTTTATTTCTTGAGACTATTCTGGTGTTCTTGCATCAACTACAAAACACGTTCACGGCTGCCAATCATTTTCAAAGTATATATTTTTAGATTGATTTCATAACTTCCTGGCCGCTGCTGGTTACGAGTCCTACGCTGTTACCTATGGAGGACGGAAGCTGCCACAATCAGAAATAAATATGTAAATGAAATGTATGAAGAAAAGAATACCGAAAGAAATAAGTTTTGGGAAATAAAAAAGGGAAAATAATACAGAAACTAACGAAAACATAAATAAATAAATAATTGTAAAATGAATGAATGCGTTTACAATATTTTTTAAATAGATGCAAAAATAAATAAAAACATTTAAAAATGAATGAATACATTTTTTTTTATACATTTAATGACATATTAGTGTATTCGAGTCATTTATTTAGTTTTTGTCAGCTTCTGTCCTCCATAGTAACCTGGTATCTACTTCATGAAAGAATTTGGAGCTAGCTGACCCTCTGCTACATGCACAAAAATATGCTAACACATACTTATAGTCTACATACAGCTCAGTCATTTTAATAGTCTGTAAGAATCACAGAGACAGCTTGTCCCAAGTGGTGGTGCCAGATCCACTTAAGGTAATTCATTGACTTTTTGTCAAATTAGGTCTTCAATCAACTTCTGCCTGTCCATTAGGATTGATCGCAGTTTCTCCTCAGTCTGCAGGATTCTTTTAGTGTGCTGGTATTTCTTTAATGGATTGGTATCATCTCTAAAAGCACAACAATTTACGAAATACTGAACACGCATTTCTGAAACTGCCACCAATGATCCTGTCACACAGCAGCAATTTGATCAAGGAACTTGTTTGCAAAAGAAAAGCACATTTCTCGAGACACCAAAGGAGGAGCAGAAAAGAAAGAGGCCAGAACACAATTCTCTCACCAAGAAGAGGCTCCGTTTGAGGCTGAGAGGGAGAAACGCAACGCACAGGCAGCAGCGTTAGCTGGGCCGCCAATCAGAGACATGGTGAGCATTGAGGCCTCGACTTTCAATCCTCTCCAACAGAACCAAGATCATTAACACATCAGAAACTTAGCAGATATAATATTAAGAACAAATACAAAAAGGTATTCCCATACAACCCTGGATAAGCTATATAGTTAGATGGAATTGTAATGTTTTTAAAAAATGTAATCCTACAAATTCACAGAGTTGCTGTCTTTTTGTTGCAAACCTAAAATGTGAAGCAAACTCAAAGCAGCAACTCTGACAATAAGGAGTATTGTCCAACAGGAAATCTGAACCTACAGATACACTGTGACACAGATAGAGGGCCAGGGAGAAAGAGAGAGCAGAGGCAGACAGAGGTAACATTAATGTGACATCACACACACAAAACCTCTAAATAAATGATCATATTGACCTGATGCTCTTTTATTTCTTTTTATATGGAGACCTAGATGGCGCCCCGGTGTGTTGGTGGGCATTGTTTTGTGTTGTTCAGTTTCGGATGTTGGTTGTCTCAACTTCTGGCTGCTGTTATTTAACTCAAATCAAAAGTCTCCGTCCTGATTGGTTCTAGCAGACTACTTTACATTTGTCAAAGCTATGAGGAGGTCATGTGACCCGAGGACACATCGACTGTAACTGACCAAATGAGTCTCTACTGACACTTTGTTTTTGGATGAATTATTATTGTATTAACACAGGTTTCAACGGCCACACTCTTTTGTTATGACATCATATTGTTATGAACACGTATTAAAACACGAATACCAGCACATTCTGACCCGTTGCCATGATTTATATCACAGAAACTGAATCCAACTTCCAGTGTAAACAGGAAGTAAAAAACTAATTTGGTCAATAGAAGTGATATACTGTAGAATTATAATGTAAATGAGTGCTATAAATGTTCTATACAGGTTTTCCAAGAAAGTTGGATTTGGGTATATGCAGAGTTTGATTTTAGAGACATTTATAATTCTCTTTCTCAAAACAACTCTGAACTCAAATGGAGCTTTGCAATATGACATATTGTCAAAAAGCCCTTCAGTCTCTGGGCTGTTTACAATGAGTCATCTGCCTGTGTTGGGTTATTGATTGAACCACGAGTTTAATCTGTTTTATAGATGATGTACTGCGGATGCTGGCGAGAGAGGGCTCATCTGTCTATCTTAGCTATTTCAAAAGAGTCCAATCAATAAGTCCATCATTCATTTGGGAAACCAACGCTGTGATTATTAGTTCTGCAAAGACAATATAAAGATAATTCAGTTTGAGAATAGATTTAAAAAATAAATGAGTCCCATTTTTTATTAATTTGGCAGATTTATTTCTAAATCCAGTTACTCAGTGATCTAATTAAACCATCATGCGATTGATCTGGACATATTTCTTATCATTTGGTTGCTTGTATTGAGAGACTATCCCTGAAGCCCGATGTTTAGGTGTTTCCTATAGTCTTCTGTTTGTAATGGGTTTTTAATTTGGTCCATAAATTCATTTGGTTAACAAATCACCAACTGGGAACGCAGAGTGGATCGTTGTGTTGACAGAAGGCTTCATCGACAACTCCTCTAAATCATCCAATCGGTCAGTTAATCTGCCAGTAATGAGCAGGTCAACAGGAGAGAGCAAAGACTTTTAATCTCAAATTGGAAAACAATCAGCGGCTTTTAGTCTTTGTCTTATTTTTGTTCTTAGGCTTAGCACAATCTTTGAGGTCAGGGCCCTCACAATTAAGTCTTAATTGTAGAGTGTTATTAAAAATTGACATTTTAAGGAAAATAAAAATGGTAATGACGGCAACTCACAAGACATTTTGCAGTAAATCTACCATTCAGAAAACGAAATGAAATACTTGAAAAACGGATTAATGGTTCAACATTACAATAAATCATGAACAATGATAAACTGAGTATTTGTGTAACAAAGCTCTATATTCTGGAAGCATTCAGTGATTTGTATTATTAAAATAGCTGCAATTAGAAGCCTTTTCATTTGTCAACTAGGCCTTACCAATCACGTTGAAGGTACAGGTCTGTGTACATTCAAAACCTCTGATGGAGCGCTGGGAGTTTCAGCGGGACGGTGGAGCGCTGGGTCTAACATGTGTAACGACAGCAACAGAAAGTTTGCTGATAACGGCAGGGAGTCCGGGCAGTACCCCGGGATCAGACCCCAGTTTTACGCTCACTAAAGGTTTCTGCCACTTTGGATTTAATCCAATAAACAAAGTATCAAAATGTAACGTTTTACAGCACATACAGCTCCCGGTCAGTGTCACAGTAAACACAAATGGCTAACGTAAACTAAAGGTTTTTTTTTGCCTTTTAAATACACAGCTGACTCTGACACACCACATGATAACTACTGATGTTGCCTACGGGCCAAACACAGCTCCACCAGAATATTCCTCCATCACAGAGACATGAGGAGCTATGATAATGCACGAGGTGGACGTTACCTGTCTGAAAGCCTCGCCGTCTCCCTTGCCGGCATGCTGAGCGAGCAGCGTCAGCTTCTTGTTCTTCTCGTTCCTCTTGTGCATCCTGTAGATGCAGGACAGCAGGCACATCAGCAGCATGAAGGCGACCACGCTCAGCAGGGAGAGGATGGCGACAGTCAGCGGAGGCAGCTTGTGGGCTGAGGGAGAGACAAACGCAAAGACTTCTGCGACTGCAGAAAAGTTGCTTCAAACGGACTTCGCTGTGTTGCTACTCATCTTTCATCAATGTTTCTTTTTAAGACTGAATCTGTTTTTAATCAGCAAGCTGACCTGCATTAAAATGCCCCCTGCCCACCTTCGGTATAGTTCAGAATATTTTACGCCTGGCAATCTCATATTTGGAGGTTTCTATTGTGTGTATGGACAGGTCTTTTGCCAATCTTTTTTACACGGCACAGGTCAAAGTAGAAACCGATCTATTACACACGTCACATAATAAATCTCAACATCTCCTCATTATCTCCGCCAGAAGAAAGCCTGTGGCGAGATAATGCGTTCGGTCGTGTGTGTGTAACTGTCTGTCTGTCTGTCTGTCCACGGATAATCTCACATACTACTGGACCCATCAGCCTTAAATCTGTTTGTGCTCATTCATGACTGTGCGGTCAAGGACCTCTCACAGTTGCAGTGTTTCACAATTTAACTTGTTTTATTGACTGTTTTATACCAACTTTGTCTGCCGACTCCTCACAACAACTGCTTTAGCAGCAAAATGGCATTTCAATCAGCTAGGCTAAAAACAAGTCATACCAATTCATTACACGTGTCGAATGTAGCTTGGTCAATGGCAGCTTCAAACACTTGTGGTGACGCTCGGTGACGGCAGGTCAATATATGCACGTAGCGTAAAAAGATTCGTTGGGAGTGAGGGTTAGCCTCACAGAGTCTGTGGCGTGAATGACGCAAATGACACGACGTAAAATTTGCCTCATTCGCGTATTCAGGTGAAATTCGCGTTGCGCTGTGTCGCGAATCAGAAACTATGGAATAAAAATAAAATATTGTAGCCATAGGTGTTCACCCAGAGCTCTACGATACCTCATATTAGTAGAGACCCGGACGAAACTATGTGTATAAATGTGTGAGTATAAAACATATGGTACAAACAATGAAAACAACGCTGCCGTATTTACGCCTAGATGATGTTATTTTGAGTGTTGAGCTGCTACAATGTTAGCATAGCCTAACATCGATCGACCCGAGTTCCATTGAGAAAACAAGTATTTGAAAATGTTATTAGCTTGTCGACAACAAAACATGAATTTAGACTTTTTACAAATCAGCATCATTATGTAGTTATTTCGGCATTCCTTTTATCCGTTTATTGCCGTTAAATCACAGCAAAATGATTTATTTTGTGTTCATACAGCTGTAGTAAACAGCCGACGTGTGGCTTGCTTGACACAGTGAATACAGCTCGATAAAATCCACGGAGCTCCTCCAGATGATGTTATAAACCCAGACAAGACGGTGTTTAGTTTCCCGGGATATCTGGGACTTCCACAACAAGTACTAAGCAGAAATAGTAGTTATTTCTTCCATGGTTGATGGCGGGAATAAATGGCTTAGTTGATAACGGCTTCTATGGAGATAAGCCACTCCTCCTCTCCGACGCGTCTAGCGCGAGTAAAGTCACGCGGTGCACCTTTCTAGTTCAGTGCCATTATTTACATTTATGACTGACCTAGGACCAAGTTGAACTGCAAAGTTCAAATAAATGGCTCTATAAAATAAGCAATAGCGTAAGCAATAAACTCCATCCTGTCCTACATATCATATAAAGTAATTGACACCAAGTTGTATAAAGCCTTTGGGGGGGGACACACACAATATCTCTGGTTCTGCTGCATTGATTTTAATACTGTCTATCGTCGATGTTATACGAGTGAAAAGCTAAATCAGTGGAGTTCTATTTTAAGAGATGTTTCTGATCTTTGCTCACTGACGCTCATGATCTCATTTGCTTCACAAAGGCTCTGAATGTACATTAGCTTTAGTTGACACACACACACACACACACAGAGGATGTGCCAGCCTTCATATATTTTATCACATGTATTATTACAGCATTACTCTGACTGACTCTGCCTATGATGTAAACTCTTTCAATAAACACAATCTATAGCTGATAAAAGACTTATTTCTGTTCTGTAGGAAACTGATGCAGATTAGATTTTGTAGAGCGTAGAATGCATGCTAGCTCACAGCAAAGCAAGATGGGAACTAAATACAGTATGTTGATCATTTAAATGCGTCTTCTTCTCTTACCTTCCACCTCAATGTAGACATGAGCCACAGGAAACCCATCCAGGTCTGTCACTTTGAAGATCCCCGAGTCGGCCTCGTGGACCTTCTTAATAGTGAGCTGTGATCCCTCCACGGTCAGCCTGCCCTCCAGCAGAGGGTCCAGCGGTGTCACCAGAACCCCCTGGTCCAGGATGACCCGGTCCCGATTGTTCGACTTGGGCCTGTAGACAATGTTAACATTGGAATGGTGCAGGTAGAGTTTTATCTTCAGGTTTTCTCCATGGGATTGGTGGATGACGTCTTGGTGCTCTGCGGAGAGAAATATGAACGTGTATCATAATAGCTAGCCTGGTGTGACGCTGGTTACTCTTTGAATTAACGATGAACCTGTTGTTACTGAATTAGAAGCACTTTCAGAAAGCAAGAACATGGGGATAACGTCTTCAGGTCTGCTTCAATGTCACACATCATCATCTAACGCTCCACCACCCTTAACCATTACTAAAATGACAGGCAAGGTGCAACATATCATGTAGATCATTATCTACCTTCAGTAGCACAATACTATTTATACATATATGTGTAAATGTAGTTACCGTTGATTTAATTATGTAAATTATTTAAATAAGCCCGAGAAAGTAATCTACAAAATAAATCAAATCAAATTTTACATGTTTATGCTAATGTTGACACGTTTCCAGGGTTTCCTTCGCCCTTTTGAACCCTGAGTGTGGCACATTTTATGTTACAGTGGACAGCTAATAGCTATATGCTAGCTATTCACTGTTAGCAGTGATAGCACGAACAACTAAACAAACAATTGCATCACAGTCCTGCTCATCCAATGCACAGGCCACCATGCACATTTTACACCCATTTGATACATTATTAATTTGTTCAATCTGTACTATTTTTAGCCATGTTGGTTATACTGAACTTAGCATTTAGCTGAAACCACCACTGTACCACAGAACAGCCTCAAAGAGCCTCTGGCATGGCCACACACAGTCTTGTTTAAAGCATTCTTTATTAGTTTACAGAGGCAGGGGCAATTCCAGGATTTTTGATATGAGCGGACCTCGGCACATAAACCATTATATCTCAGTTGTCATTTCGAATTAATATTTTGTTCCCTAACCTTCATTACAGTAAATGCGTTCTTGATGTATCGTTTTATCTACATCCTATTCTTTATCACTGCAGTGGTCAAGTATCCCTGCAAGCAAGTTTAACCTCATTTAAAATACATTCATAAAACACTTATGACCTTCTCAGGTTCAGGCATCTGGAGTTCTTATAGGTAATACACTTGTGAATTAAATAATGCAGATAGTTCTTCAAGGCCAAGATGAAAATTTGCAATGTGAGAAACACAAAAAGCCCTGCCCGCATTTTGATGACAAAGGTATAAGCAACTAGCACTGATTGGCATTAACTATATCTTCACCTGGCATGTCCCATTTCTCATCAAGTTAAGTACTTTGCAGACATCGACAGTGCACGTCACACTCGCAACACCAGGATGTACAGAATAACGACACCTGCACACGAGATTGATGGATTAATTCATGCTGAGAAGATGCAGCAAAGCACAGCTCTCTCCTCACCTCTGACATTCAGACAGCTCCTCCTCCGGATTTTGCCCTCGCGGTCCAGCACCGTGTAGCTGCCCTCGTCCGCCATTCTGACCACGTGCAGCATCACCCGTTTCTCCGACACGCTGAGACGCCCTGCGTATTCCTCTGCCGGCCCTGCCGTCTGGTTGTACAGCACCACTGGTGGAGGCTCTGTTGCGTGACGTATCTCAGTCTGGTTGGCATGAACCAGACTGGGCCTTATAGGAGAAGAGAAGAAAGTAAACGTTACCTCAACTAGCACACAAGCAATCAGTGTGCATCCTGTTCAACCCAATCAGCGACGTCTCAGCAGGTGTTTTACCTCTAATTGCTCATTAAAAACACCTGCCGTGACATCACTGATTGGGGGGGTGTGGTCAACATTTTTACCTTACAATGCAACAGATGCAAAGTATAAAAACAATCTCCATGCTGAATACAGATTACTGAATCGTGTTCCTGTCCATCTCTCACCGACCGTACCTGAACTCCAGGGTGATGGGGCCCTCCACGCGGTTCAGATGGATGTAGTAAGTTTCTCCGTACTTCACTATCTGCTCCGCAGTGCAGTCTGATCAACAAGACCAGAGGAAATAAAGGTCAAAGCAGGGTATTTGTGAAAGAGCCTGCAACTATGTCACGATGTGGTCAAAGTCAGTGCGTAGAAATCGACTCTGTTGTTGAGCAGAGAAACAAATAGGGAAATGGTTTTATGGTCGGTTGGATGATTCTTTAAAGGTTCTACATACGGGATTCAGATTTATAGGACGACCCTGCTCTACCACTGAGCCACAGTATTTTCATAGCTTAGGGCCACTCTTCTTTTAGTACATCAGAAAAAAATGAAGTTGATGATAAAGTAGGTTTGTAATTCCTTCCACGGCTCTGTATTTGTTTATTTCCTGTATTTCTCTAGAAAAGACACCGAAGTCTTGTCTACAAGATGTTTCTCTCCCACCGAACCAAACTGTCTTTGGACAGACAACCTCCAGCTGTCTGACGCCGTCCACACCTCTGGATAAGACCACAGCGGACCGCTTACCCTTGACAATGAGGATGAGGTGCTTGGCTGTGTTGGGGTTGTTGGTGTTCTTGATGTTCTTGATGACGTACACCCCCTCATCCTCCTCCTGCACGTCCTCCAGCACCAGGTGGCCCAGAGAGTTGATGCTGCCCCGTGGATTCACCACCTGGCCTGCTCGCAGCAGGACCACCTCAGACAGGTGATTGGTCCTGGATTTGAACACGACCTCACTGAGGTTCCCAGGCGGGACATCGATGTGAATGTCCTCCCCAAAGAAGGCTGTCCTTTGCTCCTCTTTGACTGGAAGAGACAATCAAGATTCTTTGTTAGATATACGTATCTTTTCTCCTCGTGTAGATATTTGGGTCATTCTTCTCAACAAGCATTTCTCGTTATTCATCGCAGTCCAAACAAACATACCGTTCAAAGATGCTGACACAACTGTGAAGGAAAAGATAGAGAAAAGTTTAAATACATCTTTTTCATGTGGTCTGCTGATTTGTACAAAGATATCTAAACAAGTCAGAGTTCCTTTGTTCTTATTGGGGGGAAAAAAACACTTCCACATAAAGCTCGACAGTGTTTGAAATGTAAATGCCTCGCTTAATGACAGCTAAAAATAGAAGACGAAACAAAGGGAAAGCAAATAAATGTAAATGAAATAGCTCACAAAGTAACTTCAACAGCTTCCTTTGGTGTTGTTTTTCACAGAATCTACGCTAATCATTCCGTTGAAACAGATTCTGCTTTGCAGGAAGTCTGTTTCAGCCGCTCCTTTATCCCAACCTGCTCCCAAGTGACTGATTATGTTTGTGCTTACCGGTGCAGAACAGGGCGCTAAGCACTGCAGCGCTGATTACCTTCATCTTGAATGGTCGGTCTCTGGGAAAAAAGAAAACTCACACATAATACACAAACAATTTAAAAATAAGCCCTTTGGAGCATGATTACGTCTCCAAAGATTCAAATCACGACTTTCTAAAAAGAGACATCTGCCGTAATCATTTGACTTACTTAGGGTAAAGTTGTGCTGCTAATTTGGGTGATTTAAATTGAGAAAAAAAAAACCACCTCTGCAAAGTACCAAGCATGCCAATTTCAATCTGTGTTCTCAAGTTGAAGAGAAGATCCCTCCCCCTCCCACTCTGCACCACCCCGCCCCACTAAACAGCATTTCACAAATTAGCTCTTCAGATACCTAAGGGGCAGCACTGCCAGCACTCTAGAGTGGTGCCGTAATGTAAAATTACTATTGAGCCAAGTTTAAGCGTAGAGAGCCAAAGACAAGGCGCTGTGTGGCGAGCTCAAGAGTAGCTCTCCACGTCTCCTGCGGTGCAACGAGTCAATCAGCTCTCCACTCACGACACACAACCACAATCCAGAGAGGGACTTCAAGCAGGAAGAAAAGAATCAAAGAGAGGGAGGAAGGAAAGAGAAACGGTGAAGTAAGGGAGGGTATACTAGAGAGAGTAGGAGACATAAATGCATACTACGAGTAGGTGAACAATGAGCTGGACAGCAGCCAGCTGGCATGAGGCGACTCTGACCATTCACGACTGAGCAGTGGTAGCATGGAGTTCTATAGGTGGGATAATTAAATGGAGAGTAAGTGGGAAAGACAGAAAGTGACAGCTGGAAGGAGAAGATTTGAATGGTCTCTTCTTTAAAGGTTATCGATACAACATTCAGAGCATTAATATAGCAGCAAACAACTCGCTATGTAAAGATATAGTGGAGTGATGTCTACCTGAGCAGAGAATAAAAACACAGGTAAATGCTGTTAGCGCTGTCGGCACCGTTAGCTGCTAGACGCCGGCTCAATCGTTGCCGTGTTGTCAGCCGCGTGGAAACAATAGATATTAGCACCTTTAAGTACTCTTCTCCTTGCCGAGCCTGCTTAACTAGTTTTGAAAGAGTGTAAAATTACAAGTACAAACTATGAATTTTGGACGATGAATAGATTTCCCAAAACAACAACAAGACCACAAGAAAATGTCTATTTGCCATTGAAGAATGTATTTTCTCAATTGTCTCTTTTCTAAGTAGATACTATTTGCTTTTCTCTGCCACAAAACTATTATTTAGGTACATAGTAGTATAAAACTCACATGTACTCTATCTTCCAACGTTACAATCTTTTTAGTATGAATTTTGCTCTTTGTGTTTCTGCCGACACTTTTCCCTCACTAAGCCCGCATCTTGGAAGTCACATGTTTGTTGCCAAGAAAACATGTTTAACAAACCTACAGGCGACTGCCAGGACAAAGACGTCTACTGGATTTAGGTGACCAAAAGAGTAACAATTAATGAATACATGAAGTGGAAACACACTGTGAAAAGGTTAAAGTTCTTAGACGAAAACACCAAGGTAACAACCTGTCAATCACAAGGTAGCCCCGCCCTAAAGCATGCTTTATGGTCTATTTGACTCTAAATGGACCATAATTTACTAAATGAACATCATGCTGTATTGAAGAAGACTTAAAACTAGAGATTGAGACCATGAACTCATGTTTACAACGTTTACTGAGGTAATAAATCAAGAGAGAGGTACCCTGTCATGTGTTAAAGGAGCGACTGAGCATTATACTCTTTCACTTTTCTGACTTTCTGAACCTTCTATATGTATACAAAAGGGGCTGGAAAGTTACTACAGTAAGTACATTTACTCAAGGACTGCAACTCTGAGGGACTTCACTTGGAGTATTTCAATGTTTCTGATAATTCTACTCCACTACATCTCAAAGGTAAATTATGTACTTTTTATTCCTAAAACTTATTTGGTAACTTTAGTTATTTTGCAGCTCCAGATTACGAAGACAAAATATTATCAGCTAATATGATATATCATTACAGGTTAAGATAAACCTTTAATTGGTCCCCATCAGTATGTAAAGTCATTCAAATGAGGTCAGCAGTTTACCAGCTGCAACATGGTGCGCTGAACACATTAACAAACCTAACACCATTTCTAGAGAGAGACATTCGTATTTTTGCCTCGGCCTCCGTACTTCAGCTAGATGCCACCAAAGACACTAAGTAGGATTTTGAATGCAAGACTTTTACTAAGTATTTCTGCACTACTGCTTTAAGTAAACGATCTGAGTACTGCTTCCACCACTGCAAAGGCCCGTTGATGATATCTTTTGACTAAAATGAGATCACCTCCAGCTTAACATATACTGTATTACAGACTCCACCCCCTAAAAAGGTTATCAAATGTAAAGCAGGTTTCAGTTTTACTGCAAATTGTGAAGTATGCTATATTTTCCTGTTTGTGTTCACTGCAGCATTATGGAACAGAGTGAATCACTACATCTTTAGACTCTGAAAGAGGGGACAATTAAAAAGCCATTGCATTTAAGCCATCTTCTTCCGATGAGAGATTAGAGTGCAAACAGGGAGAAAGCCCATCTCCTCTCACTGTGCACATCAACAGACACAAAGTCACTCCCGAATGAAGCCCAAGCATTAAAGTGGGCAGGAGAACTGCTCAAGAGGCTTTCAGTCCCTGAGCAGAACACAGTAATCAAGGCATCTTTTCTAATCAGTGCCTTGTCTTCTACACAGCCATTAGCTTTTTGCATGTGTGAGCGCTGATACTAAGGACCGGTTTGATTCTTTGATGGGGAGAACTGTATTCATCGGATGAGAAAATTTGAGGTTGCTGCTGGTTATATAAAGGTCATAGTGCATATTATTGAGCAGACGCACACAGGCACATACATTTCAAAACTGGCACAAGAAAAATGTATTCAGTGAAGTGCAGTCATGGATTACTGACAGGGTACAGACGCCCAAAGCGTCAGGGGCTCCCTGGCCTTTACCTACAAACTGTCAATGGGACGCGAACCAACCAGGAAGTTACTCAAATAAACATAGAACCACAACAGATACAAAAAGACTAAAGAGTCCAAAACAACTGCAAAGAGATGCAAAACAGCTTCAAGGAGACATAATGAGACCATAAAGAGATTCACAACCACTTTGAAAAGGGCCAAAACAATCACAGAGAGACACAAAGCTCCGACAAAAAGACACAAGGATGCTACAAACAGACACAAATTAACTTCAAAAAGACACAAATTAGCTGCAAAGAGACACAAAATGACCACAAAGAGATCCTAAACCACAGAGAGATGCGCACTACAGGGACACACAAGACACGACAAAAAGAAGCTAAACTATTATAAAGTCCGTCAGCCTTGTTCAGATGCAGGAGAGGTAGTGATGGGGCCTTTTGCATGTCTGTACCCAGGGGCCAATACAACTGAAAGCCAAATAGAGGCCTTTCTTTGACACATTTCCCCCCCTTACAACCCACTAAGAAAGGTTCTGCTGTCCTAATGGGGGTTACCATGAACACAACACGAATTAAGACATGACCCCTCTGGTTTGAATTTGATCAAAACTTAAGGGATGATGATGCATTTGCCAGAGTTTTAATACATTTAGAAACATTGCACAGGCGAGAGGAGTTGTGATTAAAGGTAACCATTCTGAATTGGTACTGTTCCACCACTGGGTGTCCTGGATAAAAGCATCAGCTAAGAAGCCCGAGATGTTGATGTAACCTTTGGCCATTTGTAAAGGTCTGACGGGGTCACTGCTGGTCTCCTGTTATGACCACTTAGATAAACCGAACCGTAGGCGGCGCAGCGCTCACTAAACGGCGTGTGACACATCGAGCAGTGGTGAGAGGTGCGGAGGTTACATCTTTCCGGCTGATCTCATCAGCCCGACATCCATCCAGACTGATGGACTTAAGAGCCTTTTCCCCCCTTCATCTCTCCTCTCCCACACAAAGCAGGAGGGCGGTAGCATCATGCCTCCATCCTTCTCTTGTTACAGTATTGTCTCTCTCATCTTCCTGCTTCTCTCTGTCTCTGCTCCCCTGTCTCTTCTTTTCTTAACGTCCTCTGAAACACTGCTCCCTTCTGCTGCCTTATCTTCCCTTTGTTGTCTCCTTTTTTTCCTCTCCATAATTATCCTTCAAACGGATTCCTATTAGGGTCAGTGTGATTGATGGGCTGGTTTACTTGTATACTGGGCTGTTTGTGCCCTAATATTAAAAACCCACAGCTGATGGTCTCTTCATTGGGCTCTCTCTACCATCGCTGCTAACTGCTAATCCCATTAGCCTTGTTGTTCCTTACAGTTTCAGGTCCTTAGACTCCAAGTTCAAAATGTATCATATTTCTAATTATATCAATTTTTTAAGATGAACATAGTCCCATTAAGTTAATTCAACACTAATACCTTTAATCTGAATATACTGAGATCAATGCCGCCTTAAAAGTACCCCCCCCCCCCCCCCCCCCCCCCCCCCTTCTCTGCATGAAGTCCATAAAGCCAGGAGCAGCATGCTGGTGCAGCCAAGGGTGTGTCACGACCGGCATGAAGCCAGGCTGTCCCGTTACAGGGGTGCCCAGGATGGAAGATGGTGGAGGAGATGAGATGGGGGGGATGCAGAAATGAGAGAGAGAGATATTGAGGGGGTTGGATTTATCACCACAGTCAGACGCTCCAATGCGAGAGCCTGAGAAATAATAATATTAGTTTTTATCTAAATAGAGGATGCATTCTCCCTCTGTCTCTGCTGTTCCCCCCCTGCAGACATCAGATGGGGGACGGTTTGGGCGCGTGCCGTGCCATGCCATCCATCAGTGAGCCTACATCATGCACTTAAAGATTAAGCAAAAAAAAGTCTGCAGATATCAGGAGCTGCCATCGTTGCTCGTTTGAGCTCATTTCGAAACGTGCTTCTCTTCTACGTGACAAACACTTCAGTCAGCGGCTCTAATGTGTGCCGTATAGCGTAGTGCATTGCGTAATCCTTTCCAACGGGATGGACCAGAAGATACCCCTCAATTCAGACGGGTTCACCCCGCACACAGGACAGGAAAACCCCTTGGTGACACCGATTATTACCGGTATCAGATGTGTAAATCTAGAGTATGTAAAAATATACGGTGTTGCATTAATAGAGAGACAGTGTGCATTTACAGAATGAACACAGACAGAGAAGGAAGGAGGCCATTAGGTGCACAAACAGCGTGTGTAATGTCTCGGAGCAATGCTGGGATTCCTGCCTGAATACTGTGGATTTTGCCGGGTAATAAAAAAATAAAAGTTCATCCCTTATCTTTCTCCGTTAACTGTGTTATTCTGGCGTTGCTGTTGGTTACACGCCCAAAATCAACCGTATCGTAGCGCGAGCAAATTGTCAAAACAGCAAAGGGAAAACTGCAGAATTTAACCCACTATCGCCCCGTTTGGACGAAATATTTCGGGGGGAAACACAAGACCAATTGCTGTAATATATAAGTATAATTGGATGATGATAATTACCTTTGTCAAGCCTCTAATCCAAAAAAAATCCCCCGGACTGGGAGGGGCTCAGGAGTGGTGGTTCCTGGAGATCGCCTCTCGTTTTTTCCTCTTTATGTCGTAAGTCTCATCCACCCCATCACCCCCAGCCCGACAACACACTTCAATGGGGCCGGATCGGGAGCAGCTGAAGACTTTCGGTTAATGTCGGGTTTTGTGGATCGGCGGCGCTCGGGAACCTCCGGTAAGAGTCGTTCAACTCTGGCTCGGAGCCACAAGCAGCCGCTCTGCAGTTTTAATGTCAGGCGACCATTAGACGCGCACGACTTCTCCGAGCATCACGTTCACGTCTCTGGTGAAGCAGACCGTAGTTTGAAGGGGGGGGGGGGGGGGGGGGGGATCCTCTGTGACTTGTAGCATACTGTTTTTTATCATTACACAGCATTACATTCGCGAGCATGTCAGCAATATCAGCAGCAGTAAACTAATTACCTCGTTCCAAATTAGTCTCACCCACTCAATTCAATTTAATTTATTTTATAGCCTAAAATCACAAATCACAAATTCGCCTCAGAGGGCTTTACAATCTGTACACATACAACATGCTCTGTCCCAGGACCCTCACAGAACATGAAAAACTCCCCAAAATTACATCAGGGAGAAAAACAGGAAGAGACCTTAGAGAGCAACAGAGGAGGATCCTCTATCAGGACAGAAGTGTGATAGATGTCATGTGTACAGAATGAACAACATAACAGAGTTACAACACATTCAATGCATATGACATACATGATTCATGTAATGAGAGTAGTAAGCAGAATAATGATGGAAAATTTTTGACTACTAATAATAATGACAGTAGCAGTGGGTGTCGGGCCGGACCACGGCAGGAGGAAGGACCAGGGACCAGGATCCATGGAAACCTGTGAGGAGAGAAAGCACAAAGACTCCAAAGTCCACTGCCGTCAAATTTGTTGGAATGGAAAAATACTTTGTATGGCCTTTGTGAAGCATTGGTGATGCAACAGTGCAGACAGCTAGCAGCTAGCGACCTGAGACAGCACCCAACTGTCACTCAAAGTGGCCGCGCCCACAATTAAGCCTAACTTTAAGACTTAATATAATTTCAACTGGTGTGCTATATCAAAAATTCTTCCCCCAAACAGGGGTTAATCTACCCCTGTTTGGGGGAAGAATTTTTGAATGAATTGCAATACAATAAACGTTTTTGGTAATGTTATGGAAACGTCAGAATTCGATAAAACCTCCTCAATTACCAGGAACATGTTTATGCCAGTTTGAGGTGGTTTTTGCCTTTATCGAAAAGGAGTTGAAGCTAAATGAATTATGGAAACGTCTCTGCCGAATAAATTCTCACGTAGTAAACCTTTACCTCACATGACTGATAAGCTGTTTCAGCTGTCGGCGTTGTTGACATATATGGAAAATTTGCTCTCAATCATAGAAATGAATCTTTTGTTTTTGTGTACTGCATGACAGAGAAATGACAACAGCCAATGAGAAGAGTGTGTATGTCAAATGGGCATGTGTCAATAAAGTCCTTTCACTTTCGAGTGAGTTCCAGTCTGAGCAGAATTAGATTCATTATTATTTCCGGTCTAGTACTGGGCATGCACGTTAGAATCACTGAACCATTCACCTCTGCTAACAGGCGTCTTCTCCAGTATTTCCATAACGTTCAAATGCTTGTCTTCATCTTTGGACAGCATGAAACATGGCCGATACATAGCACCTCCTATCGTCATCAGATAGAACTGTGCCTACACCAAAGAACAATTCAAACGTACTCAATTGCAACAAATTCCTGAACACGTCTCTCCATTTTTCTCTCGTGGATGGGTTAGAATGTTAGATAGTCAAGCCGACTTGTAATGTTTCCGGTTTGCAACCTACTTCTTCTTCTCCTCTGTTTTACGGCGATGTTTACCCTACAGCACCAACTTCTGATCAAACTATACGCTGTAGCCAGGTTCATTCATGCCTAATTTGCAAATTTTTTTGCGACATTTCAAAAGTTTGCTCAACATTTGCTTGACAGTTGAATGGAAACAAGGCTTATGATTGAAGTATAGCCTCCACACGGCTCTCAACATGGCGGCGGCTGAGCTGGTGGCTAGAAGCTATCGGTGCTAACAGCGCTAACAGTGAAAAGAACAGTGCTGACAGAGCTAACAGTGTTTACCAGCGGGTGTACCGGAAGGCGTGCTCTACTTTGCCGCAACAAAGCAGTGGTGGCGACGGCTTTATCAGCTGTAACCGCCGTATGACATCAGTGCAGAGTGGGAGCGATTGGCTAGCCCGTGGGACACGCTCACATGCACTAACATGCACTAAAAGGCACGCACAGTCAGCCCGGCTATGTAAATAAAGCACAGAGAAGCTCAGATTACAACACACTCAGAGGGAGACTACATTCTCATGTAGACAATGTCACTTTATCGAATCAAAAAGTTGTTTGCTGCTTGTTCAGATTTTTAGTGGTCCTGTTTTTGGGTTGTAATAACAGAAACTCTTTTCCATCAAACGTCTCTGCCTCCTTAGAAAGTTCCACATTGGTGAATAATTAACTCTAAACTCAGTTTTTGGTTCACGGTAAAATATTTTAAAACTCCTTTAATTAAGAGTATGTAGTGGTCAAAAGCATTCAAAACATCCCTTATTTTGAAAAAAAATATTTGAAATGATGTTTCCTTATTTTCAAAACTTATTATTTTCTATATTTATTCTTTATTTACTATTTTCCTATTCAGTTGTTGTTTAGAGTGTATTGTATCGTTAAAAAAAAGAAGAAAAAGAGAAGAAGAAAAAACACGGTTGCTAGAAATTTTAAATTCAAATGTTTGACGAGGTTTTGACGCAATGTTCCCCCTGGTCGTCAGCTCTTCTGGATCTAATGGATCATTTCGCTGCAGGAGCACAAAGGAGGTGTCAGAGCTCGAGGCTAAAGAGACAAAGTGTCCTCTGGAGGAAGCTTCGTCACTGAAACCACCACAGCTGTCAAGATGATCCTGGAGAAAGAGGTTGCGTGTTATCAGTGTCATTTAAACATAGTGATGACATTTCAGTGCTCCCTGGTTCTGCCCAGGATACACACAATGCAGCATCTGAGATTGTGAGGCTGGTTAAGGAGGAACCCAAGAAGAAGACAGATGGCTTAGAATGAGTCTGAAGGAGAGGCCAAGGAGCAGGCCGAGAGAGCATCTCGCTGGAAAATGGTGCGAGTAAGGTTAAGGCCTTCATCGTCCACAGATGGAAAAACTGTGATGCACACTTAACTGCTTCCCTGCACTCGAAGACAAACTTCATTGAAGCTGCTAATCGAGGACGCCGATTGCCCGTTGGAGGACATGGTCCTACCAGAGGAAGATGAGGAGAACAGAGAGGGCACAGATGAGGATTGACCTGGTGTGTGGTGCCCTGAGGCAGACTGCGGTGGCAGTAAGTCAAATTGTTCCACAGGATTTCAAAAAGGTATCAACCCACAATGAAGCACAAACACACATAAGGACAACACATGCTGAATGCATACTGGCTCAGTGTAAACATGTATCAGAATGGTAAATCGTGTACTTCTTCACAGGACTTCATAGGATCGAACATAAAAGTGCAAATTAGTTTTATATTTTTGTGTCAAAATGACTCGGTGTGATGTCAAGTAGATATAGAGAGGTGAAACGTAGATGTACTGTGAAGAGATGTATAATAATACCTTCGACTTTTACTAAATAGAATACACTAAAATATCACCTGGGAGTCGGGTTATCCTTTTTAAAGCCGAGGTTTTACATTTTACATCTTTTTCTTTTACTCAGAATACTTGGCTGATTCATGGTTCCCATCCAGCAGCAGCAAAGCTCAGCCCTTTTTGAGTCCAACATATCAGGAAATAGAAAACAGATCAGTGAAAGTGAAATAAGCTTTCCATGAGCTGGCAGAACATGTGCAGAGTGTGATCCTCCTCATGACGTTGGCTGGCGTCTGAGAATAATCCTGCTGCTGCTGCATTAAAACTGTCAACATGTATCTCAGTGAAGTCAATTTGTTCGTCGGGAGTTCAACAAAACCGACCTTTGTTCTGTTTGGCAGAAGTTGAAATTACCGTTATGTTATATGTTGAATTGGCTGCAGGCAACAACAACAACATATTAAAACATTTGTCTTTCTTATGACACTTATTTTTGTGCTTTCTGAATAAAATGAAAAAAATTTATTATGTGAATTTATAACATGAAGTTCTCCATAAAAGGTAATGTTACTACATTGAGAGAGAAAGAGCTCTCTGTTTAACAGGAATGGAGAGAGGTCTTTAACTTAGATGAGGATATAGAAACACTGATCTCTGGAATGAAATGACTCTATTAGCCATTTCTGATCAACGTGAGAGTCCTTTTCGTATCTACTACCAACACTCACGATGATCTCAGAGTGGATCTTCAAAGCTCATGAGTCATGACAAAAGTAACGAACACTCATAGAAGCAATAAACACTGATAATGGCGTGATTTCACATTGCTGAAGCTCACTTTCAGGGTTACAGGCCTGGTTTAACCCACAGTTACAGGGATTCTAACACTTGACATTCTTTTACTTCACGCGTGACTAAATGCTTTCACACTGGAATAAGAACTGCTGACACTGCACTGCAAATCAGTGAAGTAGCACACAGATTTAATTTTCTTCCAATGACTGCAGAATGCTGCAAGAGGTAATGTCACGTCAATTATATTTGGCAAAATGTGTGAATGAATTTAAGTGTAATATTGCATTTTAAATCAGTAATATTACACATTTGTTCAAGGTGGAATTAACTTCACTTTATAAAGCCGCTTTGTTGAATGTTTCCTTGTAGTAGTTTTAGTTTCCGTCTTCCAGAAAACAGTAAAAATGGTCCTACATGATGGAAGTGTCAGCAGTGCTTCTGGGCTGTTTATTTGCTGCAGAACAAGATCTTGGTGTAAAAAATGTTTTTTGGGAGGCTAGTGTTGGTAAAACTGCCCAACATGGCGTCACAATAAACGTCACACTGTGGCACATTCATTTTTTTAACCTCTTTCTCATCCTGCTTCTCTTTCACTTCTCTGCCTACATTCATCTTTCATTTCTGCTAAATTTCTTCATTTCCTATCGCAATATTTTGTTCTTTTTTTCTGGATTTTTCGGGTCATTAGCTTCATCTCTTTCTTTAGCTCGTGTGACATCGTTTTTGTTTTGTTTTGTTGCCATTCTATGCATCCTCTTCTAGGTCCTCCTCGAACTCTCCCTCCTCCTCGGCCGTGGCGTCCTGGTACTGCTGGTACTCGGAGACCAGGTCGTTCATGTTGCTCTCTGCCTCGGGGAACTCCATCTCGTCCATGCCCTCGCCGGTGTACCAGTGGAGGAAGGCCTTGCGGCGGAACATGGCGGTGAACTGCTCGGACATGCGCTTGAACAGCTCCTGGATGGCCGTGCTGTTGCCGATGAAGGTGACGGCCATCTTGAGGCCCCGCGGCGGGATGTCGCAGACGGCCGTCTTCACGTTGTTGGGGATCCACTCCACGAAGTAGCTGCTGTTCTTGTTCTGCACGTTCAGCATCTGCTCGTCCACCTCCTTCATGGACATGCGGCCGCGGAACACGGCGGCCACCGTCAGGTAGCGTCCGTGGCGAGGGTCGCAGGCGGCCATCATGTTTTTGGCGTCGAACACCTGCTGGGTGAGCTCGGGCACCGTCAGGGCGCGGTACTGCTGGCTCCCTCTGCTGGTCAGAGGGGCGAAGCCCGGCATGAAGAAGTGGAGGCGGGGGAAGGGCACCATGCTGACAGCCAGCTTTCTCAGGTCGGCATTGAGTTGGCCAGGGAAACGCAGGCAGGTGGTCACGCCGCTCATGGTGGTTGAGGTCGCCGTAGGTGGGCGTGGTGAGTTTGAGCGTGCGGAAGCAGATGTCATAGAGGGCCTCGTTGTCAATGCAGTAGGTCTCGTCTGTGTTTTCTACCAGCTGGTGGACTGACAGCGTGGCGTTGTACGGCTCCACCACTGTGTCCGATACCTGAGGACAAAGACACGAGGAGCATCAACAGTCATGGCGGGTACAGACACATGTAGGACACCATACTGCCATTCACCGTTCAATAGATCAGCTCACTGATGGAGGACAGTGATGCAATCTCATTCTTTCAGACTAGTGGAATGCCTCATTTGCATATTTTATTCAGTATTTCCTGATTTATAGCATGATACGCAAACATTTTCTCAGTAAAACTTTGACTCTAATATGTAAAAAAATGAAACAATTTTGAACCTGGCTGTACCCAATGTTTCGGAAATGTGTGCAAATTAGCACATATTTGAAAAGAGAATGCATAATTTGCATATTTAAACATAACATTTCAGAAAACTTGTAATACATAAAATAATTTTCTTATTATAAGTAATCAACTGAGGAAGTTTCATGGTGGTATCTATTTGTTAAAATGTGTCACCCTATTCACTTGGAGTGTCTTAATATTAAGAGCAGTATAGATGGCACTCACAGGATAAATCATCAATCATATTCCACTGCATTCAACTATTGACTCTTTATTCAGAAAACACAAAAACGGCACAGAAAACTACTACTACATATTATGTCACCATCAGAGTAGCAATAAAGGATGGTATTAATATTTCATTTGAACGACAAATTACCTAAAAAAGTAAGCAATGAGATCTAGTTCTTGCTGTATACGATGGTAAAATATTACGTGTGTTACCTTAGGGGAGGGCACCACACTGAAGGTATTCATGATGCGGTCTGGGTACTCCTCCCTGATCTTGCTGATGAGCAGGGTGCCCATGCCGGAGCCGGTTCCCCCTCCCAGAGAGTGCGTGAGCTGGAATCCCTGCAGACACTCACAGCTCTCTGCCTCTTTTCTCACCACATCCAGGACCGAGTCCACCAGCTCTGCCCCCTCCGTGTAGTGACCTTTGGCCCAGTTGTTTCCTGCTCCACTTTGACCTGAGGAACAAAAAACAACAACCAAACGAAACCCAAACCCCCTTGTGGCTGCAAGCTTCCAAGTGTCCTTCAGCGAGATGTTAAACTTCACAAGCTTCACGTCTGCTGTTTTGTATCCCACCCTGACCCCTGACCTCCAGTGGAAAAGAGGGCCGCATGAAAGACTCCAACTCCGTGTGGTCTTACCAAAGACAAAGTTGTCAGGTCTGAAGATCTGTCCGAAAGGTCCGGAGCGGACTGAGTCCATGGTGCCTGGTTCCAGGTCAACTAGGATGGCCCTGGGCACATACTTCCGACCTGAACACACACACACACACACACACACACACACACACACACACACACACACACACACACACAGAAACAAAGTGTCAGCTCAATGCAGCATGTATTCGTAAAGCTTTAAGAAGGTTTCACAACTGCAAAATCAAACTTGAAAAAAGTTGAAGGGTCCAGACCGACTTAAGAAAGGCTGGTATTGTGCATACAGGATCGGGTCGACTCCAGTCACTGTTTTGACTTGAGTCACATGTCCATGTCACGTCCATCAAATATTTTGAGTTTATGTTGTAAGTCATGACAGTGTATTCAAAAAATGAACCTCGTGGGCTTTGAATTAGCAGAATTAAAAACTTCACTGTGCAGTCTAACAGCAGGTGTGTGGATGTAGTACCTCATGTGGCCACTAAGTGGAGTTTAAACACTCCACACACTAGTTTGTAATGGTAAAAATAACCTTAATTAGGACAAATGAGCGACAATATTGCATGTTCTCCGATCATTTACTACAGCAGCTACTTCTATGAACTTTTCTTGATGCTCATTTAACTCATTTTCATTGGTTTAGCTGCTGAGTAAATCTGTGGGGTTTGGTCTTGTTATATACAAACATTGAGGGCATTTGGCACATGTATAATGTTCCACTGTTTTATTAATAGCAAAATGCATTCTACTATATGTACAGCAGTACATTTAAGCATCAAATGTAGTTTTTCCAGGAGTAGTTAGTGTGAGTGACTCTTTAAAGGCCGTATGGCCCTCGTAATGAATCTCATCTGTTCACATCATGAATGTCTTTTTCTTTTCTTCTTCCAATTAGCATAACATCAGTGCGTTGTATTCTTCTCCCCTCATGTGATCAAACAGACCTGTGTGTGTCACCTACCAGTGGCCTCGGTGTAATACACCCTGATCCTGTCCAGCTGCAAGTCGCTGTCTCCGTGGTAGGTTCCCGTTGGGTCGATGCCGTGCTCATCGCTGATCACCTCCCAGAACTGAACACACAAACACACGGCCAACGCAGCATCAGCAAAGACGCACAGTACTGTGATGAAGTGCTGCTATTGACAGACGTGTGTAACTGTGTGTTAAAGTCCATTTGTAAGAGTTCATCTTTGCATAACCTACATCTGATCTTTTAGCAGCCACCTTCAACAATCAATATGTCATTTGGCTTGAAACCTGCAGCGTCCATGTGCAGCTTTAATTATGATGAAATGCTGTGTACTCACTGGAGTTATTCAGTCACAGTTCTGGAAACATGTCTTAGAAAAGAGGTGTCTTTGTGTACTGATTAAGGCCATGACTGTAAGTCAATTTACTAAAGGGAAAGAAGAGAGTGGTTTACAACTACTCCTCCTGTCATCTGATCAGCAACATGTTCTTTAAAAACGGTTTCTTTCTTTGAATCTGGTTAAAGAAGGTGTCTTTGTTGCTGCCTGTCAGTATATAACCGTCAGTATTCTCCAATCGTCATGCGGATTAAAAGCTGCATTTCATGGAATCACACTCATTGTATCGAGCTGCACGCGTGTTCAAATGCACAAGCATGCAGCGACCTGTCGCAAATCCAGTTGGTTCTCTCTGACCCAAAGCCTGTTTGAAATGAGAAGGGACTGTAGCTTTGATCCAGATCACAAAGCAGCCGAAAACTGCTCAGGAAGAACTCTCTGTGTTCGATGTCAGTCGTCCGCTAGATTTACAAATGAACCAGAGATGTGTAATATCTGGAGAATAGAGAAACGGCACAGCCCTGATTATAATGGAGAATAACAACGAGAATTTCAAAGGTTTGAGACCAGAACAAGAGAACCAAAGGAACAACGAACAACATATATATAGTATATATACTCAAATTCCTTGTTCCACTCGCAGTCTGAGGGTCAGTGAGCAGAGCTTTCTCAGAGGATCCTGTCGGCCTCGTTTCTACATGCTGAGGCATTAACGCCAAACTCAATTAAGATTCACACACAGACTGTCTGTCACACCAGCTGACCCTAATCTGTGCAGGACTGTGTGTGTGTGTGTGTGAGCTAAAGCATTTTATTGGGGCTAAAAGCAATAAGAAGACTGAACAATAATATCATTTAGTTTCCTAATCATTTACATTTACACAATCTGTCTTAAATACATTACATTAAATACAAACTTGGAACAATTAAAGTGTATTGCAGACTTTACAATGAACGGGAAAAGGAGGAGAGTCAACACACCCAACGAGTGGTGAATCTGAACTGTTCGTGGTATCTAGTTATCCAGCAGATTTCTGTTGGAACTCCATCGGGTCAGTGAGTGAATTCAGAGTTAATCCGTTGGGAAATGAGGATGACCTCAGCTTCACTAAATCCTCTGTAAATGCACTCGTCTTCACTGGTTTTGAGCCAACCCGTGTGTTGCTGCCACGCCTCTCGTTGCCCCGCCAACAACCCCCACGGGGCAAATCTGATGGACGGGCCACATAAAGACGCTATAAATCATTGAAATGACCAGACTTACAGATTGTTTTATGTTGCAAAAGCAATCGACGCTAAAGGCTCTCAGGTGTTTTCAGCTTATCAGGCGTATTGAAACCTCTTCTCAGGACTGTGTGGGTCTGTGTAGACTATGAGTGACATCTTTCTGTTAGCTTCAACCTGAGCAGAGGCGTCACCAGTGAGGAAACACCTGTGTGTCAGTTCAGAGGCTTTAAAGGCCTGTTTGTGATGTTTGAATAGTGGACATCTTGATAGACAGCAAATGGCTCTTTTGGTACTTGATTACTGACTGGTTTCACACAACAGGTCTACTGTACATCCAGCCAACACTCTGTCTGATTGTAACATCATTTACATAAACGATCAAGGATTAATATCTTGATTAATCCATCAAATATCAAAAATGTGCTTGTTTTTGCCCAACCAGCAGTCCAAAACATACATTTCAAAGACATTTAATTGATCACCATAAGACAAAAAAATAAGATTAAGCTGAAACAAGCAAAACAAATTAAATATTTGATATATAATTTTGATTGACTGGTTGCTCTATTTGGCGGGCAGTGGATCTCTGGGAAGTGTAGGAACAACCACAGGACATTTAATTAGAGCGCAGCAGCAAAATCACTGATAACATAGAACTTATATTCCAGATAATCATTCTATGTGTAAATATAGTTCTCAGGCTGTCTGGTGTTGCATACATGTGATACACTCACTGACTGGAGAAGCAGCTATTTAAATGACCTCATCTGTGCCTTTAGAGAAGACACTTTTTATCTCATCCCGGCGCTGATTGGATGAAGGGGCAGATCTTTCTTTCTGAAGGGGTTTCCTTGTCTTAATGGCAAGGACGGAAAAGAAGAAAGAGTTACTTCATGGATCAAAGTATTTTACAAGTCCATTTGCCAGTGTTGGAAAGTAACTTAGTACTTTTACATTAATGTGATGCTCACATTAATATACTAATGATTATAATCCAATAATATAATATACATTCGTAGGAAATGTGTACTTTTACTTTTTGTACTTAAAGTAAAATTGCATGGTGTATAGTTTATAATAATTTGTATAATAATGTGAATATAATTTTCAAAATACATGCCTACTTTGCTACTTTTACTTCAGTAGAATTTTGAATGCATTACTTTTACTTTTACTATTACTACACTGAGATATTGCTACTTCTCCTGAGGTCAAAGATCAGAGTACACCACTGCCGTACAGAGGCAGTTCGCCACCACGCCACTAGATGGCGGACGCACACAGTTTGAATGATGTGCGTGCTGCGTAAAGGCCGCGGAGCTGCAGTCAGTCTGTGACGTACTGTGTTGGCCCCATCAGCCAATAGTACCTGGCATCAGCGTTTAACGGGAATAAACGCAACCTGGTCACCAAAAATTACATTAAATTGAACCAATACAGACAGACCGCTACTTATTCCGCCATTTTCACCCTACTACCTAACCCACACCGTGTATAGGCTAACCGGTAAGTGTGTCGCTGCACTGCGCCTCCAACCACATGCATTCTCGATTGTAAACACAGCTGTGGTTAACAATGTGATTGAGGTAATGGACAGACAGCTAGCCGCTAGCTGTGTGCACAGAGTGTTTTCTTCAGCGTCATTCTTTCGTCATAAGCGGCTGTAGTGTGTAGGTGTTTGTGTTACTCTTGTGGCTCTTCTTGCACATTTTTACTGCGCAACATGAGCGTGAATTAGATTTGAGCTGGTCAGGTCTGCTGTCTGGTACCCATCACAACCCCCCCCCCCCCTCCTCCTCTTTCATCACAACAGACACTGCTACTCATTTTTGGAGGCATTATTATTTATAAAATAAGAATATAAAATAAACGTGTGTGTGTGTGCGTGTGTGTGTGTGTGTGTAGTAGAAGTCCAAACAATTCCTTTACAGTGTTCACAGTGTGACTGGTTTCATGTTTTATTCTGAAGGAGGATCAGCAAACATGTTCTACACCTGCGGTCCCAACGAGGCTATGGTGGTGTCAGGTAAATGATGGCAGCTTACAGTGACACCATAATCAAGAGGATGCCATTCTTGTTTTTAATTATTATGATTATTAATTTCCATCCATTTGAAGGGTGTCATTCCAAAGTGGACAAAATATCCCTAATATCCAAATATTTTTAAAAAACATCTGTGATAACATTTTCTAAAAAGTTTGAAAGCAAAGTTATGAAATAGGAATTGCTCAATGCTATTTAATGGGTTTATGGTTGAATGTCTGATTGTGAAGTGAAACATGCAGAAACAAAGCTAAAGCTAGAAGCACCGTGTGTGACTGGAGGCTCTGCTCCGTCTCGTCTCTCAGGGTTTTGTCGTTCCCCTCCTCTGATGATACCTGGAGGCCGAGTGTTCGTCATCCCGTGCATCCAGCAGATACAGAGGTTTGCAAACGTCACCGCCCGCTGTTGTCTGCCCGTCTCTAACGCCTGACGTTGCTGCTTTTTAAATGACTATATTATTACCAGATTGGCAAACTTGATAAGATGGCAAAAGGCACTGCGGCGACATAAAATACAAATCCCAATTGTAAATTAAAAAGTAGCTTTACACTACAGGACATTTTGATAAAATTATAATAAATCATATAAATATGCAATTATAGTGAATGACTGATGGACACATATTAAAAACGGTGGCCATCTCCCTCTTCTTTATGAAATGAAAAGGATTAGTGATATCTATATTTTGTCTAATAATATAATTTGTGCTCTAACAAACGGATTGCAGGACACGTTAGGATCACATGCTGCTCCTCTCACATCCATCTCAGTTCATCATCTGGCACCAGACTTAATGTTTTGTTTGTCTGAATGCTGCAGAAATATATATGAGTCCGAGCGCACGGCTGAAATTATTCCACTTTAATGTATACCATTATAATAATCGATCAATCATCCTCTTCTCCCGTATGTGCCTCGCCATGCCTCCCTCCAGGATTTCCCTGAACACTCTGACTCTGAATGTGAAGAGCGACAAAGTCTACACCCGCCACGGTGTGCCCATCTCCGTCACCGGCATAGCCCAGGTCAGTGCTCTCTGGGTCGTCAGTTACCGTCTGAACGCGGCTAAACTGTGTAATAACGCTGTAGCTGGAAGGTTTGTATGGCTCCTCCACATCTGTTAGTGTCACTTTACCAAACAAGACATATCAACACTTGTTTTTGCTCCTGTTTTTCATGAGTTGAAAATAACATATCCAAGACTTTTTCTAAGTACACAAAAGGCTTATTTCTCTCGAATTCTGTTCACAAATTAGTTTGAATCCGTGTTAGTGAGCACTGACTGGTGTGGCGTATCAACAGGCTGATCAACCAGCATGATTGTTACACAGGCAGGGCTTGGTCTGGTCACGATAAGGTCACTCCAAAAAAGCATTTCTTCAGATTTCACATGACTCAGGCTACAGAAATGCGTTTTGGGGTCAGGAATCAGTCAGTACACACATCATCACACATCTCCTTTGCATAGACATAGAGTTGGTGAGGTTGTGGCACAGTTTTTAGAGTGACCTTTTATTGTGACCACAGCTGTGAAACAATCATCAGCCTCTTGATACGCCACACCTGTCAGCTGGACCGAACATCGCGTTCAAGCGCTCACTAACACGGATTCAAACTAATTTGTGAACAGAATTCAAGAGAAGTAAAACTTTGTGTGCAAAGAAAAAGCATTTTTTATTTTATTATTTGAACTCGTGAAAAATGTGAGCAGAAACAAAAGCGTTGATATTTTTGTTCAGATACATGAAGCAGTATTTGCTCGTATTTGCTGTAGTGAATGAAGCCGCTTGCTGTAGAATATTACAATCTCAGCGTCATTGATCAGTATTCCTATTCAAAAGTAGTTGCAGCCACAGATTTCTCATCTTGTGATGATTCAGTGTTGTGATTTTAAAAATATCAGAGTGTCATTTATTGGTTTGCATTAAAAAAAGCTGCTGTCCTGCTGGACTGATTAGATTAGATCTATTTATTTTGAACGTGTAACATATAATGAGAATACAGAACACGATTAACCAATAACATGAAGAGTAACCATATACATCAAATTCTAAATAAAATAAAAAGGTTATATGTTTAGAATGTCCTATGCCTTTTATGATTTAAATAATGAACTTAATGTTTATCACATATACACATAAATAATCATCTTGATATATATATATATATATAAAATCATTAACAACAATGAGCGTCACAGTCCAGAGAGAGACCCGGCCCCTTCCTCATCCCTGTTCCTCTCAAAAACAGTGTATTGTATTCGTACTTTAATCATTCCATTAGTTCACCTCACAGGTTGAAATACACCTGCTCTTCCTGGTGGTACGAGCACAATGTTTCATCTCCTTGTGGACATGGTGAATGAGCCTCTTAACGATAAACGGGCTGCTTGTTTTCCTGCAGATGAAGATCCAGGGCCAGAACAAACAGATGCTGGCTGCCGCCTGCCAAATGTTCATGGGGAAGTCCGAGCCCGAGATCGCCCATATCGCCTTGGAGACGCTGGAGGGACACCAGCGGGCCATCATCGCCCACCTGACCGTTGAGGTAAGGGTCCGATGGTTGTTGGTATAAGAGAGTTTAAAAGTCCTCGTCAGGAATTAAACCACGTTGCCATTACAAATATTAATCCAGTGAGCATTTCACAACAAGAGTAAAAAAAAGGTTCATGTTTGTTGACATTACGTCGCTTCCCGACTGTCAAGGCACACAGAGAAGCTGGCAAAGAAGCACAGGTGCTGCTAACGGGGCTGAACACGTCTCACTTGTATTGTTCTACCATTAACCTTGAGACTTCCTCCCACAGGAGATCTACAAGGACCGAAAGAAGTTCTCCGAACAGGTTTTTACGGTGGCTTCCTCGGACCTGGTCAACATGGGCATCAGCGTGGTCAGCTACACGCTCAAAGATGTTCACGACGACCAGGTAAACTGCACACCTTGCAATCAGTCATTTTCAGAAGTGGGACATTTTATAACTACTTTTTATTTAGTCCCTGAATTATTTTTGAACAAATTGATGATTGATCACAGGCCGTCATGTTAACACACGTATAAGGAGTTTTTCCGTATGTTATTTAACACACCTAACTGTGACATCTCTTTGTGGTACGCAGGATTATCTGCATTCGCTGGGGAAGGCTCGGACAGCCCAGGTTCAGAAAGACGCTCGCATCGGAGAGGCCAAGAACAAGAGAGATGCTGTGATCAGGGTGAGACATCATACCACGCTGTCTCCATCCTCCAGGATATTGATATGCCTGTGAACACGTCTCATTTCCTCACAAACATCAGGCTATAAACAAGGTTTTTATTTGGAATGCGTTCCAACAGAAGTCCATCTTGGTTTTTTTGAGGTCTGTCTTTAAAGGAGTCGGTTCTTGTCCTTAGTCCATTTTGCTCAGTCTCCGATGATATTCGTCTCAACTCTTGTCTGTATTTTTAGCATCTTGTTTATCCTATTTTCAAGAGTTATGGAGTGCTGCAGGAACGAGTCCTAAAACCCAGAAATGAGTCAGCATGTTTGCACTTGAGTTATCTGAATGGGTTTTTGGTTAGATGCCTGAAATAAGGTGTGTGGTTAACACAAGCTGAAGAGATTTTATCATTTTGTTCAACAAAATAAAATGTATGTATCTTTAAAAAGTTGGTTGCTAACAAGAGGCTAAATGAGACGACTAAACGTCATGATAAGAACACTAGTTCTTCTTTAGCTTAGTGGTGGTGACATGAAGTCATGTGACCATGGTGTACATTGTTTATGGCCTAAAATGTTGATATCATTATTAGTAAAGTATCATAAAAAAGTGTTTGCCACAGAGTTTATTTTCTGCAATAATCCAAAATCCAATGAAAAAATCCCCTTGGCTTTTTGTCAGGGGAACCAGTGGGATGCTAACTTTCCTCCATGCTAGCCTACAAAAATACATCGTCCCTACAGAGCACATTTAAGTCCCGCTCACGCCGGAGGGGAAACCAATGACTTTGTGTGGTGCAAAGGGGCCTCATGGTCACTTTCGACTGCCAGCAAACATCAGAAAAATGCCTACAAGCTGTGGGACGCACTACCAACAGGTTAAAGAACCCAGAACCTAGTTTTTATACTACATATGCAGCAAGCATTTTGTCGAAATGTCAGTTTTAGGCTAACTGTATTTCTGTAAGTTAAACTAAAGCATTTTGACAGCAGAAAGCTATGCAGCATTATGTTAGCAAGTGGCTAAGCTAACTACAGTAGCTTGCTGTAACACATAGCTAATGGCCAACTTCATCATTTTAGATATCAACTGTACCTCTGGGAGACATAAGTTGCTACAATAATCCTCAGACATGCTGAGATGTAATGTTTTTTAAGCAAGCTGCAGCCACCTGTTAGCCTTTCAGCCCCTGGTTGCATATTGTGGCGCCGATCTTGTTTATAGAAATCTGTTTTTAGAGTTGTCAGTTATTTTCCTTGGTCTGGTTTACTCAGTCTCCAGTGATGTTTGTCTAAACTCTTGTCCATATTTTTAGCATCTTCAGCCTGTTTATCCTATTTTCAAGATAGGATAAACATCTTCCCCTTCCCCCTCTCTCTCTTTCTCTCTCTCTCTCGCTCTCTCTCTCTCTCTCTCTCTGCAGGAGGCCCATGCGATGCAGGAGAAAGTTTCAGCTCAGTACAAGAATGAGATCGACATGGCGAAGGCCCAGAGGGACTATGAGCTGAAGAAGGCCACCTATGACATCGAGGTCAACACTAAGAAGGCGGAGTCAGAGATGGCCTACCAGCTGCAGGTACACAAGAGCGAATAAGAACTGGGTGATGTGTGATTGCAGTGCGTAACGCATTTACTGACTGGATCGAACACTTTCTGATGCTGAACGACGGGATGTTCCCCCTTGCATTCTCTCAGGTGGCGAAGACGAAGCAACGCATCGAGGAGGAGAGGATGCAGGTCCAGGTGGTGGAGCGGACGCAGCAGACCATGCTGCAGGAGCAGGAGATCACCCGCAAGGAGAAGGAGCTGGAGGCCAAGGTGAAGAAACCGGCGGAGGCTGAGAGGTACCGCCTGGAGAAACTGGCCGAGGCTCAGCGGTGAGTTGTCACCTCACGGGTGCTCTTCCAACACGACAGGGTGGTGTGGTGAGTCAGCAATTTGGTCATTTTCCATCCAGCTCAAAGATGCCCGGATACTTCTCCTCTCAAGACCTCCAGGTTCATCTGGTTCTTGGTCACTTGAGTCAATTTGCACATTCCTTTGTGATGTTGTCTTTTTTCTAACTGTTTTCATCCTCAGTATAGCAATTTTGTTTTTGCTTTATATATATACCAATACACACAGACAATTAAAATAAATAAAATATATTTTAAGTTGTTTTTTAATATATGTTGTATTATTATCGGAATCTGCAACCTAACTGGTTATGAAATAAATGCAGAGGAGTAAAACAATATTTGCCTTTAAAGTGTAGTGGAGTAGAAGAAAACAGTAGCAGAAAATGGAAATACTAAAGTAAATTACAAGTACCTTCAAATTGTACTTAAGTACAGAACTTAAGTAAATGTACTTGGTAACTTTCCAACACTGATTAAAAGGTGGAACTTTTTTACAGCCAATGAGAGTTTGTTTTTAAGAAAACAAAGTGAATGTATCATAGTGACAGAGTGAAGTCATTATCATACCGTACTTCTTTTGATGATTGAGTGAAAATAAAGATGGACCATAAGCCCCGTCTCATGCTGTATATTGTTCATGATATCTGCTGAATCATCTGTTTCCTTCTCTCTCTGTCCAGTCTTAAGTTGATCATGGAGGCGGAGGCCGATGCCGAGTCCATCAGGGTGAGTCACAGCTGATCCCCAACTCGGCTGTTTTCTAAATACTTTAAACTGGAAGTCATGTTGAGAATGTTGTGAAATATTGGTCCTCTTGTCTCCGTCAGATTAAAGGTGAGGCCGAGGCGTTCGCAGTGGAGGCCAAGGGTCGCGCCGAGGCGGAGCAGATGGCGAAGAAGGCAGAGGCCTTCCAGCAGTACAAGGATGGAGCCATGGTGGACATGCTGCTGGAGAAACTGCCTCTGGTGAGAGACAACATGTTATACAGTCCATTCATACAACACTGCTGTTTGTCCATCTCTGGGTTACTTATTGTCCTAATTAAAGCTAATAATTTGCCCTCGTCAGTGCACCTTTAAGACTGTTAACATTAACACAAATATATTAAGGAGATGCGTTGTTAAGAAAACAAAAATAAAAGTATCAGTGTTCCTTGTAGACATGCTATTGTTTGCTATATTTATTTCACATTTCAGAAAATATCATTAAAATAAGATAAAAAAAATAACATTAACATTTATTAAAAATCATGTATGGCATAAAAAAACTCATGGTTAATTAAATGAATTTTGGTTAATTTAATTAGTTTAGTTTCACTGCTTAGTTGCACACTGTCATTTCTCACAGTCACTTCGTTGCTTCATGTCCTTCGTGTTTCATCTGCCTATGAGGAGTTTGTGAAGGTTCTAACATTTGGTAATATCTCTCTTCCACCAGATGGCGGAGGAGATCAGCAAGCCTCTGTGTGAAGCCAACAAGGTTACCATGGTGTCCAGCGGAGGCGGGGAGGTGGGCGCCGCCAAACTGACAGGAGAGGTGCTGGACATCATGGTCCGCCTCCCCGCGGCTGTGGAGAAGCTGACCGGAGTCAACATCTCCCAGGTAACACATCCACACACAGCACTGTTAACTCTCTGGACTCGCTGACCCTGGTCTGCTGATGCGTGTCCCGTCATATGCATCGTGGAGGATGCAAGAATGGATCCTCCATGAGCTGCAGTCTTTGGTTTTATTTTGTTGCCAATGTGGAGGCAGAAGAAGTCACAAAAACACTGACACGCAAACAGTCCTGGGGCCGTGCTCACAAACATTCTGAGAATAATCTGAGAGCTCCTAACTCCGCCTGAGCATTACTAGCAATGAGTGATTTAGGAAGCAACTCTGAGCAAGGAAGGGACCTTAGTGAGGAGGTGTGGTTGACTCTGTTGATAGGTATGATTAAGTGTGATTGGTTGAGTCAAGTGTATTGAGTTGAGTGTATTTATGAAAACTATTCATGTGATGAACATAACATAGCACTAGTTGTAAGCCATAGGCCTACTTTAAATGTAGCCGACAACAAAATCCCAAGCAGGCTTACCTGCGCAGTGACCTATTCACACGCTGATAGTTGTTATATTTATTTACCATGCTGGTAATATATATTTGATATTAACGGCGAAACTTTGCCGCATGTCGTCTTCTCTCTCTCTCTCCTTTCCTGTCGGTCCTGTCTATCTAATAAAGGGAGAAAATGCCCAAACAATGTTTATAAGAAAAAAAGCTAGTGAGCCCGAGCCGCTCCGTAAATAGGCTTAAAAACTCATTAGAGCTGCAGAGGTAAGTTCAAATGAGAGTTATCTGCATTTATTGATGTAAAAATGTAAAAATAAATTGAACTTGAAAGACGGACCTCTCTCTCTCTTTCCCTCCATTCTGCAGGTGACCTCTCGTACAGGCTGAAGAGAATCAACCCCCCCCCCCTCTGTCTTATCAGCTGGACTCTGCATGAGTCTGCGAACACTTACACAGTAACACAGCCCGACCCCTCTACTCACATGTCTGTCTTACATCATCTGGTCAGCTGTTTCCCCCACGTAGCTGTGGACATGTTCACTGATACCCATCTGGGTTTAAGTATTGTGCTCCACTGGCTACTGTTACGGTTGTTGTTTCACTTGTTTTTTAGTCCGCTGGTACTGACATTCAGCATAAACACAAAGCATTCAAACTACAATACTTCCAGCATATTTTCTCTTCATATTTCGGGCCTGTGACTTTGACATTGGCATCGAAAGATGGCAACAGATGTGACAGTAGCCTCTGTGTATCCCGTACTTTTTAAACCTTCGCTTTAGACTTGGTCTGAACAGTCTCATGTCCTTTCCTACCTTCTTGTCCCTGCGGTGGGTCACATGTTGTGTGTCTGTGCTCAACTTTAATGTCTCCTTCATAACTGCCTGTCCACTGCCTTGCTGCCGAACCTTAAGTGCATCTTAACACGAACACGCGTTGGAAACCTTCATCTCCTGCTAACATTGCGTCGTTTAATACAGGACCAAAACCACAGCCTTTGGTTTGAGCCATCACTCATTTCTCCCCATGGGATTCATAATTCATATCTAATGTATCAAGGGGGATTAGTTTCGTCATCAGACCTTAACTTACAGGTCAGCAAAATTGTGGTGCCATCTGTATACCATTACTATGTATTGTACATCTATTTTTTATCATTGTTTTCTATTTAATATGTGTGTTTTCCATCCACACTGGTGTGTTCTAGTCTTGTCCTGCTGAATCAGTGTGATAGGAAGAGCCTTTGCTGAAGGCATACCAGCATAATATAGTATTAACCATTACACCCTGTGCAGCAGCCCCATACCACCTTTCCCTGTGACCTTAGACAGAAATATTAGCAAACGTTGTGCATGTTCACTAACCCTCACCCACAGGTGTTCCCTGACTTCAGGTTCTACACTACGCACTTAAACATGTCTCTTATCGACTTGATATTTTTATATCTATCATCAGAGCACTGCAGTGGTCACTTTAAGTCTTTCTACTGGATGCCAACAAAGTCGGCAATTCAGAGAAACTCGGCTCACTTTACTGTTAACCTCACTGTACGTCAATCTAGTCAACGGCATACAACGTCAGTATAGAATCGTTTTCTGGATAATCCGATGCTGTGATGGCCGTCATAGGTAAAGTCCTCTCTCTCTCGGTCCCTCCCAAGCAGTGGGGTCACAGGTCAAGGGTCCTGTCTTCTCCCAAGGACACTTAAACAGATTCAGGCCAAAACAGGAGCTTGAACCTGGATCTTGTGGTTCAGGTTCCCTTGAGTCTTTGCAGCCCTGCAGCCCAGTCATACATACACTGTACTTAAGTAAAGTGGCACCCTCTGTGTTGTTTTGGCACAGTTATGTAGCAGCTGTCATAAAGGTGTAGCGTGTGGAACTGAAGGTAAACGTGGTGTAGAGTATAGCTTTAGCCTTCTATTGTAGCAGTGGGAATACCACAGTGTCATTATGAGTGGATTGAAATGCTGAACTATAAATCTTTTATTTTTTAAATGAATAATGTGAAGAGATGCTAAACGGACCGTTAGACAGCTGATCGTCAAACGACGGCCGCTTGTACTTCAGGGAAAAGGATGTTGATGAAGATGAAGAGATGAAGGTTCGATAGCATTCATCAGGAGTGATAGATTGCTCGTCAATCTTGCTGTATTGTGCACTCTTCTTATTTGTTAACTTATTTATTTATGATACAAAGTTATTACCAAACAATCCATTGTAAGGAAGTGAACATATATTATATTTTGCATGAGTAAGTTCTCATGTTAGAGTCGATGCATCTGTCCCCCAGAATGATGTGCTAGTGAAGGTCTCCAGAAGCCCTGAGAGGCAAAAATCAGAAAAAATCATTCTGGTGAATCCTTTTGTGAGTCTAATGTAAACATGGGGCAGTGGTACTCCTCAGCTCCTTGTGGCCAAAATAAGTATTACAACAACAACAACAACAACAAAATGCACCTGACACAAACCTTTGTTCTTCAGCTGTTTTCACAGATGAAAAAAAGGACCTTAAAAAAAATGAATAAACAATTTCCCCACAAAAAATGTAAGGACACAGAGCGATGAACCTGACAAAACCTCTCAAGTCCTAAACACAGGAGAGAAAACAAGTTAGGTCAGACTTAGGAAATGGTTCACCAGGATTGCTGTTTTCTCACTTGCGTCTCTGTGCTTCTGTATAGCTCCGAAGTGATAGTTCCTAAAAAGTGATGCAACTTGCCTTATACCCTCTCACACCGTCACCCTCCACCCATAAGCTCCGAGGGCTGGGTGGGTATCAAAGAATCTTACAATGAAAACACGTTTGCTTTTCTTTCGATTTAGAAAATGATTTGCATGTGTGATTTTCTTTGACTGAGCTGTCTGACAGCGGTGACTTGAACCAGTGGTCCTTTCTGTTTCCTCCATGGTACCCAGCCTTGACAGCTCACTATTTATCTTTCTGTGACTGCTGATTACAGCACAGCCAAATGTATTAAAATGGATTACTGAAGGTCCATTTCATTTGTTTGAAGGTGAATTCTACTGTTATTGTGCATGCATCCATACCCCCAACACTTTAACTGTAATTGAATCTGTTTTTAGTCAGGACTCTGTGTGCTGAGATTCATTGGTGAGCTATTGAAAAGGAAACGTGACCGTTGTTCCTCTGTAATGGGATGTTAAGCACAATGATGTGCACTACATATAGATGTGTTTATACAGTATATATTTGATATTTAATACAGTTGCACTGTTTGCTTCACAAGTCACCATTAACCACTACTAACTCTTACTAACAGCAGTGCTTCAGTATACATGTATTTAAGCTATAATCGGTTTCAGTGTTTTTTCACCTTACTGGTAAAGTTCAGGAAGATGCCACTTTGTAGCTTTTTATTTACTGTCTGTGCACTTCAGGAAACGTGTGTTTCTAGGAAGATACTATTCAAACCTGTACCCAGTAAAGTTGTCATTAAATTGCAAAAGGGAAACCACTTATGCCCTCTACTATTTCTGAAAACAATAATTACATTATATAATCAACTGCTGTGTTTGTTATTAGTCTTTACGCTTGTGTTATTTCTGATTACACATGTGATGTGTGCATGGTTTTAGCTTTGCATATTTGTTCCAGTTTTTATCAATGTGTTGGTTTTGCATTGTATTGCATAATGTTTTTTATGGGGAGCCCATGAAGAAGCTCTCACGTGCTTGGTGTAGTCCGAATAAACTGAATATTTTCTTTCTTTCCTTTCTTTCATTGATCTGTCACAGAACGTTGATTTTAGTCTGGTTCACACTTAAACTGACGTTCTCTACTGTTTGCACTGAGCAGCCCCGTTGGAGCTACAGTGCCTTGCCCAAGGGTAACTATCTGGTGTAGTTGTACCTGTTGTTGCATCTCAATTTATTTAATTTTTTCCAGGGATTCCAAACCAGCAACCACGTAGACACAGCCCTGGTTCTCACCCTAATGCTAACGCCATGATACCTGATGAAGAAAGAAGTAGGTCTATTTCTCTGGCAGAAACTACTTCATCTGATGTGGACGTAAAGTACAAATTGAAAATAATAACAGTGATTGGATTTTAAAGATACAAGAACCTGCAGCAATGCGGACGTTTTAAAAGGGATGAGTGGCTTTTAAAAAATAAATTGAGGATTGTTTTGTAGGAATATAGCCGAGCAAAATGTACATAGAAATTGATCATCTTATTAATGTTCTCAATCCCACACACTGACGGGATAAATAACAGGCTTTACCGGAAGACACTCTGTTGGACTATTGGCAGATGTGTCAAGTTAGCTAGAGATAGCCGATCTACTGCAGGAAGTAAGACAAAGACATTTATGCATTTGTTCTTATTAATCTAATTTGAATTCTGGTCAAACTCACATTCACAAACGCAGACGAAACAATGAATGTGTGCAATACCTTCAGTTCATTAATTTTCAAACACTCGCGTGTTTATTTTACGTTGATTGGATTTGTCTCATTTCCGGTATCTTTTTTTTTGTCTGGCACTCGTTTTCCTTTATTTTCGCAACACTTCATCTACATGATTCTGATGTTTACGTTTGATACTATGTATGCTGACAATTTTAAATAAAGATTAATAAAAAAATTAATAAAAGATGAGGAAATAAGAGGATTTCGTCTTCAAAATTCATAATTCAGACATAAACCGTCTGAGAACACCAGGTATTAATATGTGTATAACACACAATTCAAAAACACTCAGTGGTAAATACACCAATACATTATGGAGGGCAGCATCCACCTGCCAAGTCAATATATTATTTAAATAAATGTTATCAGGCAAAAGAGATCTGACAGTTGTTATAGTTTATTACAACTTCCACTTGTGCCGTGAGTACTTTTAAAAATTTGACAGCGGTACTTTTTCATTGAAACGCAATGGAAAAATCAATATGGCTTTTATTTTTTAAAGACGTGACCGGAAACGCAACTGTTCACCTCCGACTTGACTCTTCTGAGGAGAGCTGGAGGGAAAAAAAGGAAAAAAAACCGAACGAAAAAAAGGCATATCTGAGGGGTTTGAGGGGCGGATTTGGACAAAGTTTCCCAACTGTCCCGACCCGAAGAGGCTCCGGGGGGGTTGACGGGGAGTCGATTTCACCGGTAATTAACACAGGAGTTATCAGTCCGTTGTTAATTAACTGTTATTTTCAGTGTGTCTGAGAGCACCGTCGTCCCGACCGCCGGAAGTCTGCATGAAGCTGCGTCTCCTACAGAGGCGACGGCGTCGACGTTTTTTTCCCCAGTCTTCGTTTTTTTTTTTTTTATTCGAGACTTTTTTTTTCTCTTTTTTTATTTTCTCTCAGCGAGATGAGCAGGGAGTGAGGAATGGAGGCGTAGGGAGCAACGGTGTTTGTGTTGACAAAGTGGCAACCAGGTTAAGCATGTGAACAGACAGGCCTCCTTGTAGCTAGAGCGAGCCAGCGAACAAAAGGAGAAAATTAATGGAGGCAAGTTAGCTAGCTCCCCTCGTCTTGTTGCGTTAACCAGCTAGCGCTAGCCATGTTTTTTTTTTTTTTTTACCCAGATACCCCGCGGCAGCTGGCTAGGTGCAGTGTAACGTTAACACATACATGCTGAGTGCTTTGCAAGTGGTTTTCTCATTTAAACCATTTATGACAAATTCGAATTGACAATAATGTATTTATCACGGCTAACGTCAGCTAGCGGTGCCACAGTTTTTGGGGGCCAGCTAGTGCCAATCGTCAAACCCGGCTCCATGAGCACTGAGCCATTGACCAGTAACTACAGAGTCAGAAAGCTGCAGCCTGTTGGACGTGTACTAGCTTGCCCCATCACTTATGCATCGTTTGTGCAACTGTGGAGGCGAGAGGATGCTCTTCAACAAAACAAAACGTCAAACATGCCTTGAGTTATGCGCTGCAGTTCTTTTGCATGCAATATTTCCCTACCTTAGTTATGTCAGAGTTTGTTTTATTAGTGTGTTATGTTGAAGTTATTTTTACATGGGCCGACATTCAGCTAAAGGGCTTAGCTCTATTTCTGTTAAATGTCATGCCGGCTTTACTAACATGCAATTACACGCTTGCTTTTCTTGGTATGTGGGAATATGGCTATGCATGGCATTCACAATCTCCACATGCATACAGAAAACCAAAACCTCAAGAGTTCTCTCGCCTTCGGTCTGTAACAGTAGCAAAGTGTGTGGAAATAAAGTGCAAATGCATGGCAAAAACAAATAGATCAATGAAACTATGAAACTTCCTTCTTTGTGCTACAGAAAACATGTTGCCTATGTGTCAGTGGGAGATGATCGGGAAACAGAAGATTGGAGGTTAGATGATGAAAAGATAGACAGTAGTCTTTTTAAAGTCAGTGAGTGTTGTCTTCAACAAACCATGTCATGCACTCTTAGAAAGGATGTTCTTTCTTCAACACATACTGTACTAGTCTGGACGCCTCTGTGTTACTCCTCCAGGCAATAAATGGTCCGAACATTGTGACAGCATTGGGTTGCACTCCAGAACTAGACTCATTAACACTGATGAAGCCACCGCTGTAAGATTGTGTCATCTGTTAATAGCAATGCAAACTGTTGTAAGAGACTAGTGAGGCTGTGTTACAAAACTTTATCAAAAGCCTCCAAGACTGATTATCATGTGTGTTTTCTCAACTCTTACGTCTTCTGTCCTCCTGTAGATATATTTATTTATTTATTTACCTCCATCCCCCGGGATTGAACATCTTTGCCTGATTCCTTTCACATCCTCTTCTCTGTAAATCTGAAATATATTAACTAAAATAAAATAAGAAACAGAATAAAACTTGAAGCATTTCCCTTCAACCAGGCAGTTGTGTAACAGCTATCTTACACATCTTACTGGACTGGGATCCTTCAAAAAGCTTTCCTGATTTATTGCACATGACAACGAGCCACAGCTAGAACACAGCAGCTCTGCTGGCTGATGCTAGTACTCCACGCTGACCCTGAAACCTGTGCAGTGTGTCGTCCCATGGAGGAGAGGAAACATGGAAAGGAAACAAACTAAGATGATTGAAATGCAGCCACGCATGGTGTCGTTTCACATGAAAGTAAAAAAACAACAGAAACATAGTAAGGAGGAGGAAGAGGAGGAGGGCAGGTGTTTTCTAAGTGTGTTGCTTTTTAATTCCAGAAATAATGGACGATTCCCATTTCAACTCCTCATACTTTTGGTCTCCCGTCTCCACTGTACAAGGACAGGTAGAGACACCCTTATTGTTGGAATTGTCTTGAAATACACATGGTGTAGTGGTATGTGCTGTCAGAAGCAGTGTGGGAGTCCTTTGACCCGTGACACAACACCAGACTATGATTTGAACAGTGCTCGCTAAATCGGTGAAGCTGACTTAATCTCACATGAAAGTTATTTGGATGTGAGTTGTTGACATGGGGAGGGTTCACTCGATCATGTGATGACTCTCCTCTCTCATCTCTTCAACCCCCCTTTGCTCCTTTTTTCATTGTCTTTCTGCATCTCACTTCGTTCTCTCTTCTCTCCCATGGCCGTCGTCTCCTCCGCTGTCTTCTAACTCGTTATCGTCTCCCGCCCTTCACGCTCCCATCCCGCTGCTCACTTCTTTTACTACCGACCTCCATAATTACTCCCCTCCCTTTCTCTTCTTTCATTCTTCGTCCCGTCATCACATCCACTTTTATTGCCTCGCCTATCTTCCTCACATTCTGCTCCTGTGTTAAACCCATCCTTGACTCCTCTTCTCCCCCTCCAACCTCGTGTCTCCCTCTCCTTTACTCTCTTTCCTCCTCCTCCTTTCCCCATGTCCCTTTCATCTCCCTAAATCTTCCCGGCCTTCTGTCTTCATCACACACTTGCATATCACCAAACCACTCCCCCTTTTCTCACCTCTCCTCACCTGTCTCCCTAATCTCTCATGGCCTCCTTCCTGGTGCTTTTCATCCTTCATCTTCCTTCCCTGTTCGCACTTCCTCTGCTCCTGCTCCTCCCAATGTTTTATCCTGCACTCCTTTCCTCTTTATTACTTCGCCCCTTCCTCCTTCCCCCCCCCCCCCCCACCTCTAGATCGAGAACGCCATGTTCCTGAACAAGGCAAAGGAGCAGCTGGGTCAGGAGAAGGCCAACGCGTCCTCCTTCCCTCACGCCTCCGCGTCTTCCACCTCCTCCCCCCACTACCCCACGGCTGTGCTCGCCATCCCCGGCTCGATGGACGCAGGTCCCGGGGTGCGGCTGGTCCCCAAACAGGAAGGAGGTGGGGGTACCGCAGTGGGAGGAGGAGGCATGAGTGCGCTCGGGGGACACCTGCACCAGGTGCACACCACCCAGAACATCACCGTAGTGCCTGTTCCCTCTACAGGTATCATGACCGCAGGTGAGTGAGCGGCTGCGTCTTCTTCCCTTCCCTGTCATGGCTCGCCATCCTCACATGTATCATCGTATTATATCTGTTCCCTGGTATCACTTTAAGACCAATGCACGCGAGTAAGGAACACTATAAATATTCAACTGCAGCTGCTTCAAGTCTCGATCCGAACAGTTTTCTTTGCCGTCATAAACGTCTCTTTGTATTCCATGTCAGTATTAGCAGTTTTAAGGTAGAGGTTGTAGGAATATTGACCCTTATACAAAGTGTTTCTTGTGGCTTTAAACATTGCCAGTGTCTAATGGAGGACAGTGCACCTCCTGTTAGTTACCCTTAGTAGCAGCGGTAGCCTAATGTCAAATGTTTGTTTCGACCAACAGCCAGATCACAGTTTCTCTCTCCCTCTTAGCGGGGTTAGTGATCACCCCTCAAGGCACACTGGTCCCCACCGCCTCCACGCAGTCATTTGTAGCTGGACACCCCACCACCACCACCATGATATTATCTGCAGTGCACCCCTCAAATACAGGTAACACGGGGCCCCAGCTCACCGTCACTTAAGGCATTTCAACAAACGTATAAAGGTTCAAGTATTGTCAAAGTTTATGCTCATAATTTCTTTCAAAATGTATTTGTCTGAGGAGTATCTTTTGGCCGGTGGGCGGGGCTTCGTTGTGGCTTTGATACATTTACACGTTGCACCGAAATATGTTTGTGAAAACATTCGAGGAGAGAAATAGGCAATGCATTAACATAATGTTGATTCATATTTGATCAGCGCTGCCTGGCTCAAGAGCTTCAGCAGCAGTGATTGACAGCTGCGTTAGAGGCTCCTCGGCTCTGATTGGTGGTTTTCCGTCGGGCGAGGTGAAATATTGCAAAACTAGGAGCACTTAAATAAGGCCCAGGAACCTGATTATTTTACAGATCATCCGTGTCATGTGCTGCTGTCAGGATATAGTAACAGTTTGAGCAAATATGACGAATAGTTACTTTTATTAAAGTTACCAAATGCAGCTTTAAGGACAGACACACAAATCATTTCATTGGAATAGTTATTTTTGTTTTGGACCCACCATTTATTTGTGTATTCCTGTCTTTTTTGCTTTGTGACATCCATACACATGCATACACGCACACACACACACACACACGTGTGTACGTCCATACTTGTTTTGTAACTCTTGTATGTGATGTGTCGGTCCGATTCGTTCATGTAAGAGAAGTTGTCTTCACACAACTCTCACCAACTCTCCCTTCCTTTCCTTTTCCTTCCCTTGCTGTCTTTTTTTAAACTTTTCTCTTGTTTCCAGACAAGAAGCAGAACATTCCTGCGGTTGTCATGCCGACGTCATCAAAGCGGGGCAGGAAGAGCAAACAGATGTTGGCCAGAGTGGCCGGAATGGGGGGGGTCCTTCCTCCAGGAAGTGATGCGTTAATATTGGCCCACCTGGCCGCTGGTGGACAGGTGAGGGTCTCTTGTGTTCTCTGCTCACGGTCTCGTGTTACTGGTGTTCTACACAGCATGGATTGTCAGTGTTCCTGCCTGTCATCATAACGTATATGTTGTTGTTGTGTCAGCACCACACTGCTGACCCATACGACCTGTCAAACGATGAGGATGACCATACCAACAAAGACGGTCCCAAATCCTACAGGTAGTGGAAACTCATCTGCCCAAACAGGCACTACAGACTCTACGCGTAAGCCTACGTTAAAACCCCGTAATGGTTTCCTTCTCTCTCTCTTGCCAAGGTGCCGGATGTGTGCGGTGACCTTCTTCAGCAAGTCGGACATGCAGATCCACGCCAAGTCCCACACGGAGGCCAAGCCCCACAAGTGTCCCCACTGCTCCAAGTCGTTTGCCAACTCCAGCTACCTGTCCCAGCACATCCGCATCCACAGCGGGGCCAAGCCCTACACCTGCACCTACTGCCAGAAAACATTCAGGCAGCTCAGTCACCTACAGCAGCACACACGGTACTGCACCGGTCTGTGTGTGTGTGTGGTTTCTGCTGTTAAAGCGTGTGTGTGCCTGTGTGTGTGACTGATGAAGGGAGGAGGGGGATGGTGAGTTGGGGTTACATTTTTTAGCACAAGCTCTTCTTGCAGTCTCAGCACCTTTTAAAGGTGCAGCACTTGTACCACACTTAAATTAAATCAAAGCTCTAAGCTTGTTATTTTAATGTATTTATCAATGAAGATTGGTTCCTTTCTGGACGCCTGCTTCATCATTACAGTTATTAGTTGCTTTGATCACTTACAAGCTAAGATTGTTGGGTGGATGCATGCTCCAGTGTTGGTAGAGGAGGTCAACTTAGAGTAACAGTTGCCCCCAAAATATACCTTCATTTAGCAGGTGGTGGGTGTTAACTTCCTCATCCTGTCACAAGCTTGGCCTGGTACTGTAGCATGCATGTTATTATGTTATTATATTATATTTCTCTCTGGATCTGCCTCTGCTTTCACACGACTACTTCAGGCATCCCCTCCTTCCCTTTGTTGTTAGGCACCATGTGGAGACCTTTCACTGTCTTTGGAGCCACCTGTAATGTTAAAAGATCCCCATTGAAAAAAAATAACTGTGAAAATAGAATTTTGACTAAAATAACATTGAGGAGATAATAGCACTGATTACGTCCTCAAACGACCGTTGATCGTCGGTGTTTGTGCACTTTGTATACGAACCTCAGAACGATGCACGCTCCTGATTGTGTTTGCCATTGTTTTACGGAGCCTACATGTTCAACGCAGATAAAGCCGCTAATCCGACATATAGAATGGTGTATTTCCTGTAACTGTGTGACGATGTAAGTGATGAAAGCACCCATTCATGCCCTCATGATACATGTTTTAATTTGACGTTTGACCTTGTCCTTCACCGTCTCCACGTCTTACGTTCCCTCGTTGCCACGCACCGGGTTTCAGCCATTACTTTTAGGCAGGACGATGCGCTCCACTGGCCTGCCACTCGTCCTGAATTTACATTTCAATTTGGCTGCAGCAGTGCCAGACATTCATAGACACACTCCACTCAAAGCAGGACACACCGATGGGGAGAGGGAGGGAGGGAGGGAGGGAGGGAGAGAGAGAGAGAGAGACTGTGCTTGCTGTATGTTTTTGTTCTGTGTTGTCACAACTCAGACACAGCACAAAGAGCACACCTTCAAACCTAATGATCTATGATCAACGCTATTGATCGCCGATCCTGTTAACTTTAACGCATGATTTGGTCCTCAGCTCATGGTGAAGTTTGGTCATGCTGTAGCTTAAAAATCTCTCGCTGTTTCTCTCTCTCTCTCTCTCTCTTTCTCTCTCTCCCTCCCTCCACCTCCTCACCCCTCCAATCCCGGTTTCCCCGTGTTAGAAACCACACGGAGGCCAAGCCCCACAAGTGTCCCCACTGCTCCAAGTCGTTTGCCAACTCCAGCTACCTGTCCCAGCACATCCGCATCCACACCGGGGCCAAGCCCTACGCCTGCTCCTACTGCCAGAAAACATTCAGGCAGCTCAGTCACCTACAGCAGCACACACGGTACTGGGCCGGGCCGGGCTGGGTGGGTTCGAATGGCCGGTTGTGTTTTTATGTGTGCATGTACCGTACGGGAGCAGGTGTGTAGAGAGTTGCGGCATTGTGGTCGTTTGCATCTTTTTGCTCTTTAGTTTTTGTAACATGCTGTGTTGTCAGCTTTCTTTGATAAATCATATCAGAGTTGCCAAATAAAAGACATTATCAGTAGCCCTGACAATTGATTGGGCTTGAAATTGAAAATAGGTTACCTATCAGCCACAGCCAGGCTTATGGCGATCTCCTGCCTCCGGTGGGAGAGTAGTACCTACAGTAGATGGCGGTCCAGCACCAGAACAGGAGCAAAGCAACGTACTGCTGTAGACGGGGCAGCAGCAAATGTTTTTTAGACACCTAAAAAGAATCAGTCAGTTCAAGTGTACGCTGTATTTAGACTGTTTTTGTCTGTTTACCTTGCTGTCAGACAGCTCTTTCTGACGGGGAACTGAAGCCGTTATCTCTGCTCTCTTCACAGCCACCAGACTCCTTTGACAAAAACACATTTTTCCTAGAAGAACAGGGGTGTTACTGGTCTACCCCGGCCTCCATTGGTTAGTTAGTTAGTGTTATTGTGTGACTTTGGTTAGTTCAGATTCACCAGAGTCAAACAATGACACAAACAAACTAACTGACCGAGGCAGCAGTAGACCAACAACCCCTGTGTGTTCTGCAACGTAAATGACTGTTTGTCAATGGAGTCTGGTGGCTTTAAAGAGAGAGTCTAGATAGCTGATTCAGTTATCTGTCAGAAAGGGCAACGGATGGCAACGTAAAGCGGAGAAAGCATTCTAAATATAGCGTACACTTCAACGTAATGATAAAATAGATTTTATCATTACGTTGAAGTGTACGCCTACAGCAGTACGTTGCTTTGCTCCCCTGCTGGTGCTCCTGTCTGTTTCTCCAAACTGGGGGTGTGCTGCTGCTACTGTTACTGTAGCTAGCTAATACACAGACTGTGGATAAGTACTTCAGTCTAAAGCCTTCGATGGGGTGCAAATAACCACAGAAGTTTTCCCGACTCAGCATAATATTTAATAACACCACGCAGCAAAAGGCATTGCCTTTTGAGGAAGTTAAAGAAGGGAAAAACAAGGGCTTGAGCCACTAAGCTGTGATCTTGACGTCATTAAAAGCACCTTAATATGTTTACTTTTATTTGTGAATGACGGTAAGTGATAGATGGCTAAATAGGACTGAGTACACTGCATCTGAAAAGGCATAACGCTGTTGTGTACAAGGTGTTGCCTTGAAGAAGAGAAAACACTAAATACCTGCGCTTTACTCCCTTTTTCGCTGATGGAGTGCCTTACTGTGCTGTTTCAGGATTCACACCGGTGACCGGCCGTACAAGTGTAACCATCCTGGCTGTGAAAAAGCTTTCACTCAGTTGTCCAACCTCCAGGTAAATGAATTCACAGGTTCTGACCTGATGACATTTTCCAGAATAAGACTTTGATTTGCTGACCTGTTCTTTCTCTGTGTTGGTGGAGACGAGAATGTAAACTTTATATGTAGATCCCATGTGTAGTCAAGATCAAGTTAAATGTTCTTGTTGGTCCATCAATTGATTGTATTATTCACTGTTTGAGGAATAAACGACAGTGGCCCTTTAAGACATATTCGTGGTACTCTCAACATGCGGAAAACGTCCCCTGTTGGTTGTGCTGACGTCTGTTCATTCCGCTCCCCACAGTCTCACCGTCGGCAGCACAACAAAGACAAGCCGTTCAAGTGCCACAACTGCAACCGTGGTTACACGGATGCTGCCAGCCTGGAGGTGCACCTGTCCACGCACACCGTCAAACACGCCAAGCTGTTCTCCTGTGGCCTCTGTAACCGATCCTACACCTCGGTAAGCACTCAGCAGACGTACGGATGACAGAAGCAGCCTTTCCAAAGGAGGTCCTGGTCATTTTAGTCCCGGGACTACTTTGAAAGGAACTTGGTTCCTTCAGCCCATTGTTGCCTGAGTTTCCATAGCGGTCTCAAGACCTGGAGACTGACCAGGGCTTTTGGTGTTCGCAGGGTAAACACACTCTGCAGCCTGAGGTTCAGTGTGCCCGTTGTTTTATCTTAAAAAAACACCTTGGAAAAAAACAACAACCCTTGTTTTATTCTGTCTCTCTCTCCTCTCTCTCTCTGTCTTTTTCTTTCTTTTTTTAAATGAGTCAGGAAGCCAACAACCAAGCCTAACTTTACTTTTACTGCTATCAAACGAAAAGAAACGTTCTCCCCTCATCCTAAAATGGTCCTAAATCCATACTGGAGCACTTCTTTGTTTTATGAATGGAGCGGCACACTAGTTCAACCAATCAGCGACGATCATCCCTGCGAACCCTACCCCAAAGGTTCCTGTCATTTCAGAAAGTACTACCCTCCAACCGGGGCCTTTTTGATGGGCAAAATGTCCCTGAACGGAATCTAGACCCTGGTCCCTGAGGTCGAAACGCTGTAAGTTCCTCTAAAGGTTCCTGGGGAAAGTTCCTGCGCTCCAAAAGAGGCTATAAAAGATACAAAAGGAGGAATTTGACAGGAGAATGTTTGTAGTTCTGTTTGTAGTTCTGCCATCATGTTTTCTCTCTCTCTCACCCTAGGAGACGTATCTAATGAAACACATGAGGAAGCACAACCCCGACCCGCTAACAGTGGCAGCAACAGTAGCTGCTCAGCAGGCCCAGGGCCTCACGCCGGGCAGGGGCCGAGGCCGTGGCCGAGGGAGAGGCAGGGCGGGCCAGCTCCAGAACCAGACCAACCCTAACAACACCCAGAACCCTGGACCGCCAGGCGGCTACCAGCCAACCCAGCAAGCTGTGGTCCAGTGCCCGTTCGACCTGCACCAGTACAAGACAGTGTCAGCCAGCGAGATCCAGTACAAACCAGTGTCTGTGGCGGACCTGCCAGTGGTCCACAAAGACCTCTGCCTCACCGTCTCCACCTCAGCCATACAGGTGGAGCACATGAACTCGTAGGCTGCGAGTTTGAGACATTTCTTATTGTATCTGCAGTGTAAAATGGTCCATATAAACAAGTCGGTTAACTGTATTCACTATTATAGTCTTCTTAAGAAAGGAAAAATGGCTCATAGGGTGGAACATTTTACCAATGTAACGTTTGGAGATACAAGTAAATTGAACTCACCCAGCGCCATTTTTTCCCTTCATTTTAAGAAGCTCTAATGTGAAGTGCAGCATTGAGTTCCTGGTCACAACACAGATATTTTACAATGTGCTTCTCGATTCCTGAGCCCACTTGTGCCAAGTACCTCTCAGTAGAGATGCTGGTCTAGGACACTGATACAAGTCTGGAGCCACATTCCTCCAGTTTTAGACTCAACCAGAACCCTGATCTGAGATCCCTTTTGGCTTTTATAACATTGGGAATGAGATGCTGATTAAATTCAGACCTGAATTTCTCAAAAGCATGTCTAGTCTAATTCGCCTTTTTTCAACTACGAGTCAATGAGCCAATAATCAGCTTTGTAAAACACACTTAATACCTTGATCCAAAACCAGCAGTCCTCGTCTGAGTATCTTGATAAAAGAGGCTCACTGGTGTCCCGGCTCTTTTTTTATTGCATGGCTTGCAATAGGCACCATCGGAGGATGAAGATGTAAAATATCTGTAAAACACAAAAGAAATCACACTACTCTCTGCACATTTATAGTCCAGAGAATGGTGTTATCTTTCAACTCATTCAGATCACATTCATCTGAACATTCTCCATTATTTAGTTCAAGCCAAAACAAAGGGAGAGAAAGAAGACAAGGAATCAAAGATGGACGCCGTAGGGACGGACTAAGTAAATCCGTTTAGAATATTGATTGACGCCTCCGACAACAGAGGTTGCATCTGAAAGGCTGAATTGGAGCCTGAGAAAAGAACGCAAAAGAAGAGGCCCAGGAGAAGGAACATGGTGAGGTGTTTTACTGGATGGGGCTAGAACCTGGGGCTGAGTCTCAAAAGGGTTCATGGTGTCCTTATTTACGTCCTCCTCCCCTCTGACAGCGAGGAGTTGAGGAACCACTTCTGTGTTGGAGCCCAGAGTCTTGATCAAAAGAGACGGACCGGTTGGAGAATGCACAAAACAGGAGGACTCTGCAGCAGAGCGAGATGGAACCATGAGGAGAGAAAGGGGGGGTCGGTGGGGTGGGAGGGGTCATAAAGAAAGCACTTGATGAAGCTTGTACTTCATGTCTATGTTTGCCATTATTGTACTTTTTTTTTTTTTTTTTTTTTTATATCATATGTATGTATTTTTCTACCAACAGAGGAACGTGTGAACACACTCGGAGAGAAAGCAAAGTGATGCATGAATGTGAAGGGAACGGAGAGAAGCGTTTTTTGTGTTACTATTCCAAGAATGAACTATTCTCCAATAGTAGTGAAGACAGCCCGACTCATCATAGTCCGTTGTTGGGGAAGTAATGATTGTGAGATAAAAAATGGCTGACAGGTACTGTTATCAATCTTTTTTTTTTTTTTTAAGAACTTTTCATACATATTACTACTTTCAATATAACCATTGCAAATGTTATCCACATTATTATCGATCTGAGGCATTATTGTATTGCAGTATGCTGTACATAAATAGATAGAAAAGACTTTTTCATCTGTGAAAGGGAAGTATGTTCTGTGTAAAGCATATATGGAAACTAAAGGAACTCAAATTAACAAGTGGCACATCAATGGCTGCGTCCCAGGTCACCTTTAGTGCTGGTGGAGCACATCCTCCAAAGTGCAAAAGAATGACACATTTAAACTACGGGAAAGTATTTCTTCTCTCTCTGTAATGAATGACTGTGCAACGTTTTCCTGCAGTTTGAACCGTGCTCGCCCATTGCACATGGTGATATTCATTCTGATTATGATGTAACCAGAGAAGGATTTCACCAAGTTCACTGTGTGTTTCATTTGTACGAATCATTAGCTTTGATCAGGCCTGTGTGACAAGATTGTTGTGTCGTTGTAACCTGAAAACCCCCATCAGCATTCCTCTATTAACACAAATGATATATATTAGTATATCTTCATGATCACACAACATAAAGTCCCGGTGACCTGGGACACTGCTGCCATGTTTGGTGCACAAGCTGTCTCCACCCAATCAGAATGTTCAAGCAGCCTGTAACAGCCGGCTGCTTGTCCTCATGTATGCTGCTCCTTGTGTTTTAATGTGTCTTTTTTTATGAAAAATAACAAGATTCTCACTATTCCTATTAATGTTATTTCTGATGCTCCTGATAATAGTACAGTTATTAACGGCCCTCTTATATGCCACACTCTTGCATACTGTATGCACAGTTTCACCTCTTGCTCATCTGAACAGACTGTTTCTTCCCATAAGGAGAATAAAGTTCGAAAAACGTTTATGATGAAAAAAAAAAGAACCTTATTTGTCTGATTTATTTGATTACAATCCAGACTGTGTGGAACTGGTGAGAATGTACGATTGTGTAATGTTCCGTTGTTTGAATGTGTAAAAGGGATCCATGTGCTCCAAAATAATAGCTCCCACAATTACAGTTGGTGTTTGGAAAAGTGAAATTGTGCTGTAAAAGAGAAAGAAATATATTGTTGATCGCCTACCAAACATAGTGAGCACATAGTGGTTTGTCAGGGAAGAAGTGGTGCAAGAAGTGTGTCTCAGTTTTATGGAAAACATTGTTTTGTGGTGAGAAACATTTTAGCAGGTTTGTGAGATTGCTAATCATCAATACTGTACTCTAAATCATCATCATCATCATAAAAATATTATTCAATAGTAAATCAACTACATTGTAGTATAAAATGTGATCCGTTAGATAAATTAGACTAGTCTGCAGTAGGTTTTACTGTGCGAACAGTGTATATCCCGCCCAAGCGGGACACTCCTTGCGTCCTACCGAGCATACATAAAAACAGAGGCGGGGTTTACGCTGGCTCCACCAATCACGGCAGGTTTTCCGAAGCACCCACCAAAACAGTTACATTTGAAATTCAAACGACCGGAAACAGCGGATTGGAGACAGCCTTTTGTGAAAACAGCGTTAATTCAGGTAAATGCTTTAATAACTCAAAGTTTATTGTTTCTTTCGTTTCATTTTTAAGTCTGCCCGGTGACGATAGTTCCAGTGGTGTAACGTAGCTATTTACCTTTTATGCTCAAGGTAACTGGTAGCAGCTAACGTTTAGTCAAATTAGCAAATTTAGCTACTTGAGTGTAAACATGAAGGTCGGTTTTTCATGGCTAATGGCAATCTGTCGAAGCTAATATAATCCTCTTGATGTTTTAGTTTAATTTTAAATACTTTTGTGTTCCGGGTCCAAAATGACTGCCCCATTATAGATGATTAAAAATAATACATATACCATCATATGTTGTAACAGATATTTTTTATCAACTTCTTGGGAACATTATAACGTTACGTTTTTAACTTGTGTTTGCTATGTATGGCCTGTAACGTTCGGCCTCGTTGACCTGAGCTCAAACAACTAGTTAGTTAGGCTAGCTAGTTTTTGAGTAAATTAAAAAGCATAAAGTTAATGTTTGGATTATTTTGTCTATAACGTTAACGCATACTAAGAGGAAACTATTATTTTGTTTCTCTCACAAAAGCTTTATAGAGCTAGAGCTGCGAGAAAAGTTCTAACTAGCTAATGCTATATATTATTAAAACTATGTGTGTGTGTGTGTGTGTGTGTGTGTGTGTGTGTGTGTGTGTGTGTGTGTGTGTGTGTGTGTGTGTGTGAGTGAGAGTGAGTGTGAGAGAATGTGAGAGAATTCACCCCTCAAACAGGCTCTTTTCACTGCAGCCATTTTGACATGTCAGCAGGGTAAACACAGATGTGTAATTGATGAATGAATCATGGTCCCATTCTCTTTAGTGTGTCACAGACATTACAGTGAGCCATGCACGTCAACTTAGAGTCGAGTTAGAACAGCTTTTTGTTCATTGGTGAATCGTGTAAATCCTCAGCTTACCCACTGCAGCACTGCTCTGTGAAAGTTCAAAAGCTTTGTGGTTTAGCATCATGACGTTCAGATAAGATATCGCCAATCTAATTTGAGACTTGTAGATGTGGTTAATCTGCTTGGAGGAGTTTGTGACGGTAGCATACAGCGCCTGTAAATTAAGTCTAGAGGTGATACCTCTGCCGAGTACCCACTTTTCTTTATATCTAGCAGAAACATACCTCTATCTTTTCCTGTGATGGTCTGTTTGGATCATAATTGACCTCTTCACCCTCAACAGAACATGTCCCGCTTGCCAGTCAGTTCAAACAAGAGGGTCCTTCTGGCGAGCAGCAGCAGCTCAGAGAATGGACAAGACCTTGCGCCTGCTCAGGTTTGTAAATGTACTAAAACCGTCTACATCTTTTGTGTCTGTCAGTTTTATTCTGCTGCTGCACCTCAAGCTGCTCTGCATGTAAAGTAACCTGTTATCCAGCTCATAGGTTCAAGCATCCACATGTTGGCCTCTCACAAGATCTTAACATTAAATGGAGTTACTCTCTCTGCCATGAAGCTGATTATGATGTCGTACAATGTTATGTGATGTGGAACTTCTTGTTTGTGGTGGTGCCGCCAATTAAAACTCCACAGTACTCCACACTGCCTCCAGATAATGATCATGCATGATAGGTGTGCTAGAATAATTTGATTATTGTTATTTATAGCCCAAGAGGTTGAATCCCTGCTGTTGCCTGATGCCGGTGGTGCTTTTTGTGTTTGCAGAAGAGGATTCGTAAGGACCCAGAGCCCATCGTACCACATGCAGCAGCAACCATCATCGGTGGCAGACGGCCTCCCGTTGCAGCAACCAGGGCACCGATTTGTAAGTTAGCTGACTTTTAGAGTCTTTGTTTTTCACCAAGGTCAGAATGCACCAAGAGTGTATGAGATCATTTGAGGTTATTATCCTGTTTTTATTATTTTGACAAAACATAAACCTGTCTGTCCCACTTTGTCCCCCACACAGCGAGGCCAGTCAGAGGTGTGGGCGCTGCCACCGTGGCTGTTGGTCCTTCCAGAGGTAAGATGAGCGGTCTGCTTGGTGATGGAGCAAAGTGAATAAGCTGGGCTGGGTACTGTTTATGTTCACATATCCTCACTGGAGCAAAGACAGTTTTAGTTTAACCTGGGTGTAATGTATTTATATAGAAAGTATTTCATGAGTAAAGTTTACAAACTGGTAGCAAGAACATGTAGAAGGGCTTTGGATCCATCATAATTACAGGGTGTTCTTATCAAGGTAACGGGTGAATGATTTTGACATTGTTCTTTTGTGTTTTTGTTCCGTCAGGTGTCCTGAAACGATCTATAGCTTCAACTGCAGCAAAGGGAGGCAACGTAAAACAAACTGTTGCACCCACAGGTGCAAAACCTGGTGAATAAATCCTTTCCACTTGTTCCTGAGTGAATGTTGTCAAATCAAGTGAATCAGTTAATGAGCTACGAGCCTTCCTGGCAAATGAAAACAATGGTTTGGAGTTTAAGGCTGGGATTAGTTCTGATGCAATTTAGCAGATTTGCATTAAGCAGAGCTCTGTTGCACATTTAAAATCTAATCACTGTTTAGTAACTCCAAGTTTAAACCAAATTTAAATAGTTGCATCAATAGAATACTTGTCTACCCAAATTAGAATAAATAAATAAATAAGTTTGCGTGCTGTCGGGACCTAGTGAGTAGATCAACAAAAGTTATTAACATGCCATAAAACATTACATTGTTTGCCAGCTGGTTAATAAAAAGTCAGTTAGCATTAATGTTACTCATGATGATCCCCACAGAAGCTTTGAGAAAAACCTGTTGGCTGAATTATTGAAGCAATTAACAGTCTGTGAAATGTTAGAAGCTGCAGATGAGGGATTACATTTTGTTACTAACCTGCTTATGGTGAAAGAGGATCAAGTTGAATAGTTTTTTGCAGAATCTCTTGAATGACATGTTCTCTAAGTACACGATCATATTTAGAATATGCCTTTTTCACAGCAGACATTTTGACTCGTCGTAGAAGGAAAAGCAGATGTGTGACTTCTAACAGTGGCTCTGCTCTCTTCATGTGTCCCAGTAAGCTTTCACAATGAGCAGAACACCAGGACAGCAGCAATGGATTTCAGCCACCATTCATTTCATAATTTACTGTGACATGTGAAGATGTGTGATGTGAAAGAGACTCTGAGGTCTGAATGGAACCGTCACACCTGTTGCTTATGCCTGTTGTGCACAGGTGTGGTCGGGGGCACCAAGCGTCAAGCATGGGACTTGAGGGGCAAGGTCAGCGACATGGAGGGTAAGATCCAAAACTACCAGACCAAGGTCAAAGCTACCAACCAGGAGAATGAGGCGCTGAGAGGCACGATGGTCCAGAGCCAGTCAAGAGTGGCTGAAATGGAGACAAATATTGCCAAGCAGAGGAGCCAGATCAGGTACTGAGAAACATTCCATTTGTTAAAAAAAAAAAAAAAGAAGAAAGAATGACTCATCATAATGTGGTTCGTCTGATGCCATTAAATGTCTCCTCTGGTTTCAGTGAGTATGAGGCGGAGCTGCAGGCATTGGCAGGAGTGCGGGACGAGTTGGAGATGGTGTCTAGTGATAAGAGCACTCTTGAAAAGGAGCTCTCCAACTTAGAGAGCAAATACAGGGTCATGGAGACTCTGCGGGACAGCCAGGAGATGGAGCTGCAAACGCTCAAGGTATAAAGTCTGCTGCTGGAACAACTGCCAATACTGGCTGTGTGGTATCAATACGTAAATATGCCACATTGTGTGCTACCACAGGACTATTATTATCATTTAACAAACCGTAACGGAGCCGTTACGTTCCAGAAATCCAGTCAAGAAGTTTGAATATTATTTTAACATATTATCTTTCCTCTCCAGATGAAGCTGTCGGTGCAGGAGTCGACTCTGGCCCGTCTGCAGGTGACCCTCAGAGACACGGAGGAAGAGGCCCGCTCTCTCAAGGACACTGTGGTCCAGCAGAAGGACGAGCTTCATGCCGGGGAGATGGAGCGCAGGGGGCTCCATAATACCATCCAGGAGCTCAAGGCAAGTTAGAACATAGAGTAACGGCTCAACACCGTCCAGTGACACTGTACTTCTTACTCTACAGAGGAGAACGCTGGTGGTTTCCATTTCTTCATCATTATTTTTGTTGTGTTGTTGGCAGTTGTTAATCTTCTCTCTGACTAACGAGACTAATTCAGCAAGGCCGAGATCCTCCTTGTGGCACTGGCACCGCAGTGGCAAGCGAGCCACTGGGGGAGTGCCACCAGTAGTCGGGGGAGTGTGCCCCCCTGGTCTGTGTACGTTTTGATAGTTTGTTTTATGGTTTATTTGTTTTTTCTTTTGAAGAGCGACGCAAAGCAAGACAGGTAGTCCGGAAGTAAAAAATTGCCAAAATAAAAGTCAAGGCAATAGAATGACCGTATACAAGAAAACTGTTAGTCTATGATGCAAGCACATACCAGGGTAACATTAGAAGAAAAATAAATAAATAAACGTGGGCCGATGGGAGTATGTTAGCAACAATATTTGACTACATGCGATTTAATATTCATGTAGCCATGTACACAGCAAGAATCAAGTTTTCGATTAATCTGTGGATTGTTTGATGCAATACAGTTCGTAATATAGTTTCATCAAAATCCTATCGTAACAACAATGGTTGTTCTCAGGAAATGTGGCTCCGCCCGCTCAGCTTCTTGACGGGTGCCGAACGAGTGCAGCTCGCTTGCTGCTGTTGTGACACCTGACTGACGCTTGCCACTGAGCTGCCAGTGCCACAAGGAGGATCTCGCTGTCTCTCGACTAATTTGTCCATCACCCTTTTCTTGCAGGGCAACATCAGGGTCTTTTGCAGGGTGCGCCCTCTGGTGGAGGGAGGCCTCAGCGAGCACATTCAGTTGGCGGCCAGCGACAACAAGACGATAACGCTGGCCAAAACAGAGGAGGTGAGAATCCTGTCAGCATACCACAGCAGATGTATGAATAAATAGATCAATCAAGGCATGTTTGTGCTCTGTAGCCACAGTAGCAGGTAGCATCCAGAGTTTCTGTGATGTATTTCCTGTCTAACCAGCCAGTTACATTGTAGATGAGAAATAATTGTAATGAATTGGATGTCACAGTTAACATAACAAACATGTTCTCAGTGCTCCATCAGACTCTCCTTAAAGAAGAAGAGGCAGAAATGTTGACATATTGCTTTGAGTACAAAACTTAATTCTGCTTTTCAGTCTCACACAGGAAAAACTGCTGACACTCACAAGAATTACAACTTCAGTTTTGACCGAGTGTTTGGCCCTCAGTCTTCACAACAGGAGGTAAACAACATGCATCAAAATGTACAATAAAAGAGTCTTTAAGTTGTCAAAGTATAAAACGCGTGAATATTTTGTGTCTGTTTCCCACCGGAGCAGGAAATTCATGGTGATTTTGTCAATTTGTTTCCAGGTCTTCGATGAGATCTCGCTGCTGGTGCAGTCCGCTTTGGACGGCTACAACGTCTGCTGCTTTGCCTACGGCCAGACGGGGAGCGGAAAGACGTACACCATGGAGGGAGACGAGTGTGACGTGTCCAGAGGTGTCATTCCCAGAGCCGTGAAGCAAATCTTCAGAGCAGCAGAGAAGCTGGAGGCACAGGGCTGGGAGGTCAGTGTGTAATGTCACGCATGAGAACGCATACAGGGAAGGAGGTCGTAGTATTCAGAATGAACTCTTTGTCTATTTCATCCCATTATAGAAAGTATTTTTACTCATTTAAATCTGCCATAACTTATTGTTTCTGGCCACTTTAGGAGAAACATGTGAACACACTTGGACGTTTCATCACCTTTGTAGTTGATACGGCAAACCTGTCGGTTCATTTGCTGATCGACACATCCAGCTGTTACAGAGCAGAGCAGCAGTCATGTTTTTGGTCTCATCCAACTCCTGAGGGAATCTGTTGTAGTATCGTCGCTGTAGAGGATGTCAGCAATAGTGTCAAATACTAACAAACACCTCCTTATTGATGTGTTGACCAACACAAAGTATTAAATTAAAGGCGCGAAATAGAAAAATACAAAATTGTTCATTATACTAATTTTTGAATTAAGTTTTTTTAAGTTTTTAGCACTACTGCAGACACCAGCACTCTGAATACTTATTCAGCAAAACTAAAACTCAACCAACGCAAGAAAACGTCTCTTTCCCAGAGTCTCACATCGGTGTAGATTCATACTGTTGATACCAAAACAAACCAGGGACAGTCTCTCCATCTCATACCACCAATGTCTGTCTGCTATTGGCTCTCAGCGTGTTAGTGTCTGGAGGAGATGCAGTGCGATGAGGGGAGGGGAACATTATCATCAAATGTGTGAATCATTTCTGTTTTTATCTCAGTTCACCTTCACGGCGAGCTTTGTGGAAATATACAACGAGAGCCTGCGAGACCTCCTTTACTCTGGCAAGGCCAGCAAGAGGCCCGAGCACGAGATCCGGAAGTCCCCCAACAACGAGGTGACGATCACCAACCTCGCATACGAAAGGGTCTGCAACGAGGATCAGGTACGCTGGACACGTGTATCTCAGACGATTTAAGTAATTTAACCGTCCAGCAACATAATTGGCACGTTACAAAAAATATGAAAGATTGCAGTCATGCACAGCAGAGTTAAATGAATAAACAAGTATGATTGACATATCAGTTAACTATGTATCCATGTTATTTCTACATGTGTTGCTTTACAGTAAATACTCTGTTTGATCACCTCCACCTGCCAGGTTCTCGGCCTGATCATGCTGGCCAATCAGAATCGTTCCACGGCCCAGACAGCCCAGAACGACCGCTCCTCTCGCTCCCATTCAGTGTTCCAGCTGGATATCGAGGGAGTGAACGTTGGCAGGGATGTCAAATGCAAGTGTGAGTATAATCCCGCGGATTCCACCAGTATCCGAAATGTGCTTTCACTTGTGTGTTTAGAGCAGAACTCTGTGGTTGGGGTAGATATCTTGCTCGACTGTCTTTTTGCAAACGTGACATATGTGCTCATTTTATAATCTGAGTTCTACGTTTATATTACCTTTAAACCTGCTTGTGTATTTTTGTGTGTGTTTAGCCACTCTGTGCCTGGTGGACTTGGCCGGCAGTGAGCGAATGCTGAAGAGTCAGTCTCAGGGAGAGCGCTTTAAGGAGATGACCGCCATCAACGGCTCCCTGTCCAACCTCGGCATAGTCATCACCGCGCTGGCCAACAAGGTCAGTAAGCAGAGTGCACACACTTCTGGTTTACTTCCACCCTACAAAACAACACCTCTGAATGATGTTCATTTTTCCTTCTTCATTTGGTTTGTGGCATGAATTGATTTGTGTTTGTGTTCCAGGAGAGCTTCGTGCCTTACAGGAACTCCAAGCTGACGTACCTGCTGCAGGGGTGCTTGGGAGGGAACAGCAAAACGTGAGTTCAGATATCGGTGGTCTCGGCCAACAGATGCCGTGTCAATCATTTGTCAACAGTAATGGGTTTCATCAGGGTGGGAAAGAATGCGTTCTGAGTTATTTTATTCTAATGACTTTATTTCTGTTGTCATCCCAGCCTGATGTTTGTGAACATCGCCCCTGAGTCAGACAGCTTCGGAGAAACCCTGAACTCCCTGAGGTTTGCCAGCAAGGTGAGCTGCATCTCTGGTTGTTTAAAGTCCTGTCTTGATGACACGGCTGGTAAAATGTGACATGAGTACATTAATCACATGATGTGAAACTGTAGACTAAAGTGAACTTTAGTGTAAAGTTACATTTACTAGCTGAGAGTACAGGAGTAAAGTAGTTCCTGGTTTAAAAATGCACCATCTAGCTTATGTTAAACATGTTTTATTCTTCATCAACAAATAATCTGTTTCCTTGACCCACAGCTTAATTTTCCACCATTTTTTAACATTATAATTAGTTGACTAGTTATAACAAAATGACTCCTGGAATGCTTTTAACACTCACTTACTGTAACAGTTGTATCATTTTCTCATAATTGACAGGAGATGTTGTTTCCTCTCTTTACAGGTGAATGACTGTGTGATTGGGACCGCGAGTGCCAACAAGAAGTAGAGCGAATCAGTGAGACGGCGCTCGAGGGTTGCCTGTGTATTCTCAGGACTTTCATTAGTGATCACTAATACTGTCTTTTAAACATTTAATCGACTATGTGTACATATGCATGTTTCTAGTTAGGTTTTAAATACATATATATACATGGGTTCTTGATTTATGAGGAAATTCTCGAGTTGAGACATTCAATCTCCATTGAACATGTCCTGTATCAATAAGAGGAACCATATCCTGGTTTTTATCCAATTTAAATGTGTTTTTTTTCTTGCACAAAAGTTGCAAATAAATTGTGTGGATATCGAATACTGTCACTTTAGCTTTTCTTGACTTTTGCTGATAAACAGTCATTGTTTGTTTTCTATCTACTTTCTGGCCCATCATGATGTAATAATAAAGACATTAGATGGGCTATTTATATTCTGTGCTGCTTTATGTTTATTTCATGTGAGTTTTTCCAATGTTTTCATAAACATAAAGCATGTTTTATAGCTAATGCATTGGAATTCTCTTGTTCTACTTTCCAGGCAAATGACTTCAGTGTCATTCTACTACGGTATGATAGTTATGAGTTATGTTTCAACATCAACCCTGGAGGACAAACGAGACTAAGGTGTTTGGTCGTATACAGTACATTTATCAGGCTTTACGGTGGCAAAGGATTGGTGTTCATTGCTTAATAACCAGCATCTTTTTAAAAAATGAATGTTGACATGTTCTATATGTCAGGTAATGAGTTGGAATAAAGTTGACTAAAAGGAGAAACACAGAGGTGGGTGATAATTTCTGCTTTATAAATAGTCAAACCAGACGGGGTCATTTCTGATCCCAGAGGACAACAGGTGTGATATTTGCTGCCATTGGAAAAAATTGAAGTGGTTTAAGAACATCATCCTCACTGAACTTTGACATATACCAGTGATGATCTATCAACACGTGACTCTGATCGTTAACTAAAGTCAGAATAATTGATTTTATTTTGACTAAAAAAAACAATTAAAAGTTCATATAAATGAGGTCTTATTGGCCTTAAATTTCAAATGGAATGAATAAATTGTGTTAATGTGTTTGAGTGAAGGTGTTATTAAAGGTGTAACAGAATTGGGTGAAGTATCCACTTTATATTCTTTAAATAATGTGACTTGCCAAAATGCATATTGACAAGCCACAACGCTTCTGGGAGAATGTCCTTCGGACAGATGAGACATCTGTCAAAAAATCAGCTCTATGTTCACAGACACAAAAATGAAGCATTCAAAGAAAAGAACACTACTGTGAAACATGGAGGAGGCTCAGTTATGTTCTGGGGCTGCTTTGCTGCATCTGTCACAGGGTGTCTTGAATCTGTGCAGGGTACAATGAAATCTCAAGACAATCGAGGCATTCTGGAGCAAAATGTGCTGCCTAGTGTCAGAAAGCTTGGTCTCAGTCGCAGGTCATGGGTCCTCCAACAGGAGAATGACCCAAAACATCGTTAAAAACACCCACGAATGGCTAAGACCAAAACACTGGACTACTCTGAAGTGGCCTTCTATGAGCCCTGATGTAAATCCTATCGAACATCTGTGCAAGGAGCTGAAACATGCAGTCTGGAGGAGGCACCCTTCAAACCTGAGACAGGAGTGGGCCAAAATACCTGTTGACAGGTGCAGAAGTCTCATTGAGAGTTACAGAAATCACTTGATTGCAGTGATTGCCTCAAAAGGTTGTGCAACAAAATATTAAGTTACGGGTACCGTCATTTTTGTCCAGGCCATTTTCATTAGTTTGTTTTTTTAATGATTCTGTTGAACCACAATTCAAAAGCAATGTCTGATTTTCATTAGTTCATTTTCAGTACATTTTTATTTATTATTACTTTTGTCAGTTTCAAGTCATTTCAGTGACCATTGTGGGTTTTTCTTTCTTTAACGGAAGGGTACCAACTATTCTGTCCATGTATGTATGTGTATATATGTATGCATGTATGTATGTGTATATATAATCATTCTTTATTGTTCTAGTTACATTTTTCTTGACAGTATTTCATGTATTTAAATATCCCATAAAAGATAAAATAATTTCATGTTGCTTATTATCCAACATAATGCAGCCTATACATAGAGCATATGTGTCAATGCTCTTCAGAGAGCTAATATGGGATAAAGATAATAGAATAAGACAAATGAATGTCTACTATTTTAAATCAAACATCACTTTTCATCTATGACTGTTATTTCGTATATTAACGCTGTATTTGCGGTGTTTCTTCCATTGTTTACTTTGCGTGTTTTTTGTCGGCCAAAGTCTGGCTCGTCTGTCTGGAATCCTTTTAAAGGCGACGCGTCGCTGTCTGCCGCTGCAGGAGATCAGATGGGAAGAATATTTTCCAAAAATGGTCCCCAAACTTCAGGGCCTGGATAAGCTGGCAGCACACACCGCCGTCAGCTCGGACAGAGACGCTACTTCAGCCGGCTGCCGTGTCGACTAAAACGGTGAGTTTAATGCCCGCAGCGCGTCATGGCTATTTTCTTTTCTTCTTCTCGTAGCCAGCCGTCTGAGCTAGCTAGCAGGCTAACGTCACATCTGTAAAGGTGTGATTAGAGTCCGAACCTCCGACGGTCTGCCGCCGTTTCTGTGTCTGCTGTCTGAGAGCTGAAGACGAACACCAGCGGAACATTTTAACAACCACGCCAGCGTGAATCCTCAATCCACGGCTTCGCTTTTGTAGCTTGTCAACTAAAAGTCTGCTTTTACTCCAGCTGTTGATCCCCCCCCCCCCAAGCGCTAATAACACAGCAACAAAGTGTCATGGATGTCATGTTGTAGGCTGTTCCTCCTCATAACTAATGACGTGATGCGTGTGTGGTCTATGTGAAGCCCGACATGAGCTCTTCATCACTATCAGGCTGTCAAAGTGCAATCAGTTCACAGGAGTGCAGGGACAGCCTGACATAACACGCACGGTGCTCGACACACAACACGCGCTCCGTGCACGAAGCTGAGCTCGTCTGTGACGAGCAGCGGGTACCGGCTGCACGAACACACCAGCGTGTATATATATCAGTATATATATATATATATATATATATATATATATATATAGAGTGTATGTATGTGGCGGAGAGCTAACAAAGACACTTCAAAAAAAGACACGTGAGGCTTTCGGTTGCACGGGGGGGGGGTTCCACTTCTACACTGTCTCGAGTGGGACTAATTTGCAGTGCATTCTGGGTAAATTAGTCGTGTTTCTCAAGTGACAACATGGCCAATCAAGTCAACATGCTTCATTGATTGGCTGCACAATATTAATCAGTGAGTCCTTTAACTGCTTGAGGGTGAGTCAGGTTGAGATGAGTTATAGCTAGTTAAGCCATTTGAATGTTATTAGTTGGGTTCTTTAGGTTTGCTCAGAAGGGCAGCCTGTCTCACCTGAAACACTTTAGAACTCGACATATGTGGACTTCCATGTGTCGCTGATCCACCACCCGCCAGCTAAAAGCCACACACTGTAATTCAGCAGCCCTGCCTGATGACTCAGTTATGTGGAGCTGTTGAATTGTTTTGCATTACTGAGAGGTGTTTCTACTATTTTGTCCACCCCGTTTCTATTAGAGGGTGGAATGTTAGAAGCAGCTCTCAGTGTGGACTCAGCAGCAGCAGGCCTCCATCAAATCATTAAGTTAAGAATCAGCAATTAGTTGATCAATCGATCGGTGGATTGACAGGAAATGAATCGACAGTTATTTTGATAATTTGATAAATGATTATTATTATTGAATCATTTTCTAAGACAAAACAAAAGACAAAAATGTGGTCTGATGTGAGGATTTGCTGCTTTTCATTGAAATCTAAATGTCTTTGTTGGTTTAATGAAACAAGACATTTGAAGATGTTGCCTTCGTTTCTCTCTGTTTTCTGATATTTTATTGAATAAACGATTATAGAACAAGATGATAATTGACAGTAATCGTAATAAAAATAATAATTTGTTGCTACAGTAATCATCACCTCTCTAAAACATTTGATAACAAAATCGTTAAAGAACGTAGAATTTATTGCGGGACTGTTACTTAATAAACTGAGTATCTAGATTTCTGTATTTTTGGATTTTTAAAATATCTCAAATTCATAATATTGCATATATTACCACTACAAAGCACTTACTACGTAAAAAAAAGGAGTTGAGAATGACAGTCATGTGACATTTACACAAGTGATTTTTCCATACCTAAACAGATGTGGTGATGTACCTCATCTGGATATCAGAACAAGGCCCTCTGCTTGTTGTGGTACTTCTACTACATCCCTACATCAAACCTCACTGTGGCCTGGACAGATGCAGCAGTAACAAGCCATAATGGAAGCAGTCGGACTTAATCTGAAAACATTAGTGAATTGCCAGTCATGAAATCTTTCTCCTCCTAGATGCAGTCCCTGTCCATGGAAGTGGGCAGCAGCAGCAGCAGCAGCAGCAGCTCAGCTCCCAGCGACACATCTGGCCCGGTGGTGCAGGTGTGCTTCCCCGGCGCTCAGGCCTCGGTGCTGGACAGCCTGAACCGGCAGAGAGAAGACGGCAGGCTGTGTGACCTCTCCATCCACGTCCAGGGACAAGTGTTCAAAGCCCACCGCTGCGTCCTGGCCGCCTCCTCGCCCTACTTCCACGACCAGGTGGGAGCGTTTAGCTGCTGACGTTTTCCATTCAGTACGAACACATAAAACATGGAGTCCTGTTTATCCATCTCTGATCTGGACCATGTCAAAAACGTGCCTTGAAAATCAGATTCAGAGGCATGCAACTTGTATTTGAGCACTTGTATGAGATTCCATAGCAGCTGTCTCAAACTTTATGACCTATGACAGTTTGGTTTAGCCAGACTCAGCGTAAAAGATATGGAGACACAATAATGGATATGGATTCAAAGGGAGATAGTTGACTTTATACGTCTTTGTGGATACGACACACTTCAGTCAACACTCTGTGTATAATATAAGCAACATGTGTCGTAAACAACAGGGAGAGTGAAAGAGAGTAGCTAAACCTCTAAACCAGTGTGTGTGTGTGTGTATTTAGGGTGGTTGTTGATGGATTCAGGTCCTAATCTTGACACTTCAGTGAAAAGCGTTTGAATTCTTCGTTATAAGTATGCATAGCGACTGCCCTCCACTGTCTGAATCCCAGCTATTGCAGACTGGTGAGAGAGAAGTATTAGAGTATTAGTACTGAGTATTAGTACCATGACAAGTGTCTTAACAAATAAGAGAAAGGCGGCATTGAAGGGAGTGGGGAGGAGAGGAGGACCAATTATTCATAAATTGCTAAACGTATTATTGTGATCTACCCCCCCCCCCCCCACCACCAGGTGCTACTGAAGAACATGTCGACCGTCTCCATCCCGGCAGTGATGGACCCGCTGGCGTTTGAGAGCGTGCTGAGCTGCGCCTACACCGGTCAGCTCCGGATGCTGCGCGAGGACATCGTCAACTACCTCACGGTGGGCAGCGTCCTGCAGATGTGGCACATCGTGGACAAGTGCACCGAGCTGCTGAAGGAGGGCCGGGCTGCAGCGGGAGGGGGGAGTGGCGGAGGAGGAGGCGGCATGCAGGACGGAGCAACTGTCAGAGGAGGAGGAGGAGGAGGCGGAGGCTCGGCCAACCTCGGATGCAGCAGCAGCAATGGTGACGGTGTTGCAGGCGGAGGTAATGGGGCTGGCAGGGATGGCGGTGGCGGTCAAGCCCAGGTCGAAGGGTCCAACGAGCCCCAGCGCGCCTCCCAACCTCCCAGCCGCCCGTCAGTGAGTGAGAGCCAGTCTCCCAGCAGCACCAACTACTTCAGCCCCAGAGATGGGAGCAGCTTCGGAGGAAGCGGTGCAGCCGCAGCCGGGGCGTCAACGGACGGAGGCAGGGCCAGCAACACCCCCAGCTACTGCACGCCGTCGGGAAGAGAGGAAGCCTTCCTCATTGAGGAGGAGGAGGAGGAGGAAGAAGTGGAGGAGGAAGAGGAAGAGGTGTTGTACCACCAAAGGAAGAGAGGAGGAGGAGGAGGCAGCGGAAGGAGGAAGAAGATGAGCTCAGCGTCAGAGCAGGAGGTCGGGGTCAGCGACAGCTTTGGCGTGTCCTCTTATCAGGTGAGCCGTGCACCTTTAGACTGATCTGAAGACATTTTATTTTCAATCAAGAGGGAGCTCTGTTTAAACAGGAGGAATATTCTGTATCCTGAGTGTTTTTATATCTATTTCCTCATCATTTCATTTGGTTTAAACTTGGCGTTGGTCCTTTTCAGGTTTTCCTTCCCTTTTAAAAAGAACAAAAACCTGTAGGGTTTATGAAACACTAAAATATATAAAGTAGTAGTCAAGCTGCTTTTTCTAGACTAGAAACCCTTAATTAACTATCTCAATTGAAAGGACGGGGAGGACTCGGCGATGCCGCTGCAGAAGCGTCCCACCTACAGCCAGCCCAGCATCATGCCCCGTAAACAGTGGGTGGTGGTGAAAAGCGAACGCATGGAGGACGACGACCTCATCGTAGTGTCCGGGGAGGAGGGAGGAGAGGACGAGGAGGACGAGGACGAGAGGGAGATGGAGCTGGCCAGAGAGAGGGAGAGAAGCAACTTCAACATCTCCAACGTTCGGAGCCTCTCGGCCGATCTGGGAGGCAGAGCAGAGAGCGACATGGACTCACAGGTGAGCTGAGGCCGGTTCTAAAGACGCGAGGTGTCGAGTTTTCATGTAGCATCTTTCAAAATATTGTGATAGCAGAAGTTTGTGTTCGTGGAAAGGTGGGACAGACCGGGTGCAAGCTGGTGCTGTGTGTGTGTTTTAATACCACCAGCAGGGGGCACCAACGGTTCAACAATTCAAACTGTACACAAACCAATAGGTGACGTCACGATGACTACGTCCACTTCTTATATCCAGTCTATGGGTGAAACAGAAATACAGCCATCTGAACCTGTGTGATAGAAAATAAATATATGTTTTTAAACTTCGAGACTTTTCTAGATTCATGCAGCACATGAGACTTGCGTCGACTGTCCAACATGCAGGTGCAGAGCGCTCTGCGGAGAAGTCTGTAAAATCACTGAAAAGTTTGAAATTCTGCAAATGGTCCTGATGCAGCACAGTCCCTGCATTTTGCACTCATCACATATCTCTGTGTGTCTCCAGGTGGACTACTGCCAGTCGTCAGAAGACTACCTCAAGTTTGAAGGCAGTCTAATGGACCAGACTTTAGCTCACCTTCATGACAGTGCAGCGGGTCAGAGCCAGAGCGCTAACCGCGCCGTGTCAGCGCTGCTGGGCCAGGTTCAGTCTGCCGCCTCGGCCCGGGCCCAGCTCTTCCCCCTGGACATGCAGGGGAACCAGATCCTCCTCTACAGCCAGGCCTCCGGACTCTCCCTGGACGCCACCGCGCCTCCCCTGGGGATGGCCGGTGGTATGATGGGAGGAGCCTCTTTCAAAGGTCCCGGTCTGGAGCACGGCGCGGTCCACCTGTCGGCGCAGGGCGGTCTGGGAGTCGATGGCATGGACGGTGGGGGGATTGGAGGCGGGGGCGGCATCGGCGCCGGGGGTTCAGGGAAAGTGTTCATGTGCCACTGTGGTAAGACCTTCACGCACAAGAGCATGAGGGACCGCCACATAAACATGCACCTGGACCTGAGGCCCTTCCACTGCCCCGTCTGTGCCAAGAAGTTCAAGATGAAGCATCACCTCACGGAGCACATGAAGACGCACACGGGCCTCAAGCCGTACGACTGCCTCGGCTGCGGCAAGAAGTTCATGTGGCGCGACAGCTTCATGCGGCACCGCTCGCACTGCGAGAGGCGCAGCGGGCTGGGGGAGGGAGGCGAAGGAGGCGAGGGAGGGAGAAGAGGAGGAGGAGGTGAGGATGGGATAGATTTGATTGCCTCCCCTCACCTCCTCCTGTCTGGAGGCGAGGGAGGACAGGGCGGTATTCTGGGAGGAGGAGGGAGAGGAGGAGGAATGATTGCTGCTCCTCCACATCTTTCCGGCATCTCAGCCACAGGAAGTAGCAACAACAATATGGCCGCCGCAGGGGCGCTGCTAGGGGTGGTCTCCCAGAGTCCCGGTCAGGGACCGGGGATGTTCGCCGGTCTGGGGTTGGGTCGAAGCGTGTGCGATGAAGACGTGTGTGAAGTCAGTGCCGATGACGGTAGCGTGACTTAAAGCCGTGTGAGCTCTGTCCAACGGGCGCTCTGTCTGAGCAAACTGTCCCGCCTCTCGTTCCTGCTGCTGTTTTTACAACATGGTGAACGTTTACCTCTGAATCACTTTGAACTGCCAGGAAGTGCGTCCCTTGTCTGTTAAGTTATCCGCAATTCTTTTGGAAACTTACCTCCAAAAAGTGGCCTCATTAAAAAAAAAGGACCTTTCGTCTCAGTGAGTAAGCTATCGTTTCAAATATCCCAGATGTTAGTAAAGTATATTTTTTGGGGGGGTGTTTGTGGAAGAATGCTCTGCGTGTCGAGAGGAAGCCAGAAATGAAGACGCAGTGCTTCACTAACTGTTACTAACAAAGTTCCACAGAGAGTAGAGATCAGTAGAGGAAAAGAAAGTCTGTTCTAATTTGCTGTGATTCTGCAGTATTGTATTGTAATGTGTCATATGATGAGAAAAAACACAAATCTGCAAGAGAAAAACTTTATATTCAGAACTCAACTGAGAAAAGAGGAAGTTAAAGTTGCAGGTTTGTGTTTTTTTGGTCTTTTCCTCAGCATCCCATGTGACACACTGACTGTCAGCATCATCACAGTGAGATGATGCTGCTTTGCTGGAAGCCCAGACTGGACCACAGTGAAGGCACAATCATCTTTTAGCTGCTTATTTACCAACCTGTACAGCCGGTGCGCTCATTCAGAACACTTCTTCAGAACTCACAGAGGTACTGCACACCTAAACGTGTTTTTTTTTTTTTAGCTGTAAACTAACCAATATGACTGTACTGTGATGAAATCATCGACCTCATGTCCAGTGTGCTCCACCCCCACACAAACACAAACACTACCTGTCATGATGAGCTCAGCGCCGCTCATCTTCTCTGCCGTAGAGAAGCCTCCCGGTGCTTTTCCAGTTCTGCTGCTGTTACCTGCTTTCACTTTTTCTTGTTGTTCACAGAGTTCTCATGCTTTGAGAAGTATATTATCACTGTAAATGTATAGAAATATATGTCGTTTTCACTCATCACAACCTGGAACAAACACTGACTTTGTGACACGGATGCGTTCGCTGCCGTCCGGTCTGCTTTAATCAGATGTGGAGGCGTTAAGTGTTCTACACCGAGCTCCTCATGAATCATCTGAACCTCCAGTCAGTGCATTTCAATGAGGAGCATTAGAAGCTAGTAATGGTAGACGCTGGTCTCCTCTGAGCTCTACAGTGTATAGAGTGTTTACGAGCGTCCAATGTTTGTCTCTATTCTTTCTACACGAGAGCAACTCTGACTTGTCAAATGTCCTGGATATTGTAAAACTACTAATTGATTAGTTGATAGACAAAAAATGAATCCATGACAATTTTGACAATGAAGCCGCCTGAATGAAACACCGTTCTGTTTACTCTGAAGCTCACCGAGTTTCTCCTTCACAGTTCTCCACAGTGCACGATGTTCTCCTCTGGGCCCTGCTGTGGTTACAATACTCCAGTAATACACCAGTAAATACAGTTAATACACCAGTAAATACAGTAAATACACCAGTAATACACCAGTTAATACACCAGTAATACACCAGTAAATACACCAGTATCATGTACCGGACAGGTATCTCTACAGAATTACTTCCTTTGTTTCTTTATTAAAACACAGAGTAGGTGATGTTTGTAGAGGAGGTAGTTTTTGTCTCCATGCCAACGTATTTTTAATAATGTAATCATCTTATTTTCTTTGTTTTGGTTAAGAGGCCAAAATACATAATTCATTCCTCCTCATGGAGCTGCTCCTAACTCACGTTCACATTTAGCCCCACAAGGGGGAGCTGTTCATGCATTGGCATAAATGAATAGTATTTTATATATACATATGTGTATATATATACGTGTGTACATATATTTATATATTTTTTTTTCTTTTGCATCACAACACTGCTTACTTAAATACTCTTTAAATAGTATTTAGTACTCTGTGTGCTCTGCTTCTCATTTAGATTTAACTTAAATGTGAAAATTTGGCCCATGAAAAAAAAAAAAATTAACTAAATATTTAAGTCAAAAGTATGGAGGAAAATGTCGTTATGAGAGAAAAGTGCATCATTATTTGATTTATAAAATCGTATTGACTTTCACAAAGGTGTGTCCTCTTGGTGCTGTGATTTAAGAGATTATGATCATAGAAACCTGCAGCAATGTGATAACTGAGTGTTTATGAAGCTGTATTATTGTTTCACTCCTACATACTTTAACCAAATCATACTTCAGCGTGTTGCTGCGGCACAGGACAGTAAGGACAGAAATATAACACATGACCTCTTCAACGTTTCACAGTGTTTTACACTAACGTAGAGCTGGAGAGATAAAGGATCGGAACGTTTGACCTTCTGTGAAGGCTCTGGATATTTTTATATGCAGGTTTGGAGCGCTTTTTGTACGTGACCTCTGACCTCCAGTGTTTCCTCCGTGCCGGCTTCAGTTGTGTCTGTGGCTGACTTAGGTTTGTCCCCGTTCGTCTGCTCCTCTGCTGACCAGCCACAGAGAAAACACTGCACGGCTGTGAGAGCAGAATGTGTGAGAGACAAATGTGACGTTAAACACTGGAAAGCGTTTAAGCGTGCATGTGGGGACCTTCCACTGAGTGAGGTGTAGGTGGACGTTTACTATTCCTCTGCAAACACAACGCGTGAAGAGACAGAGGAGGCTCAGTCAGAAACATGTGAACAGAGGAAGACAGAATGATCTCTACTTTCTACATCCCATAATTTAAGAAGTTTCTGCTCGCGTCAGCACCCAAATAATCAATACAACCTCAACATGTGGTCGGTACAGTGTCGATCTCAAACACAAAAACTACTTCTTAGATAATGTGCCAAATCGGGAGTTGTATCTTAAAATGAGAGAAAAAAACATCTACAAAATAGACCCCGAACCAAAGAGAGGACGTTTCAGGGTCCCTGTATGACGGGTGTGTAGTTTGTTGTGTCTCTTAAACTCCAGCCACATGGTTTCTCTAACACCCCGTCTGGTGTGAACGAGTCGTAGCAGAGCTTCACATTCCATTTTTTTCCAAGACCGAGTAAAGACGGAAGGTTGCGGACAGAGCGCTCAGAGCTGCTGACTGAGCCGTTTGAGTTATTTTTGTACATTCCACGAACTGTTACACGACTTCTCACATGTGTTCTGGTTGACCAGTCGATTGTTGAACAGAAAACGACAATAGACATTGTGATGTAAATCCTGAGTGGTACTAATAACGTCATGAACTACAGTACATCAATATTCACCTCTGCCCTGTATCAAAGTAATGGATTAATAAATTATTTGGTGCGAATTATGGCTTTTGTCTTTAATCTCTGTTCAAGCCTCGAACAAATATAAATAAATTATGGGCTGTATTTTTTGCAATTGTTAACCAACATCTGTAGTTTTTTTTTGTTTTTTTATTTCAAAGGTGTGTGTGTGTGTGTGTGTGTGTGTGTGTGTGTGTGTGTGTGTGTGGGGGGGGGGGGGGGGTACAAGCACTTATCCTGGACAGAGGAAGAACAAAAACCATGTTTTTTCATACCTTTGATGATGGACCTAACAAAAATACTTTATACAGCCAAAAGTGATGAAATTGATCAATATACTGATTCCACCCAAAGGCAAACAATGTGCTGAATAAAACCACTGATGGTTTTGGGGGTTACATATTGAATCTCTTGTAATGTATGAATATCAGATACATAATTATTATGAAACTACTAGAGGTTTTACAAAATTGTTGTAAATACAAAGTTGTCATATACAGATTGTGGGATTGAAATGTGATTTGTCAGCACAGTAAGAACGTTCAGCAGTCTGTGTGAAGACACATTTGTTAAACTCTTTGCACTTCTAAGCCAACAAGGCTCGTCACACATGACACCAAGCAGGTGAGCTCAATAGATCAGTTCAGCTCCTGAAAGGAGGAGAGCGTCTCCTCTGCTCCTCCTCCAGGAGCAGAGCTTCTCCTCGCTGCTCCTCCTCGCTGCTCCTCCTCGCTGCTCATCCGCTCCCCGCTGGGAGCCAACACCGACATGGAGACCCAGGACATATTGCTGGACCCGCTGGAGGGAAGGGGGGCACGGGAGAACCAGAACCAGGACTGATCGGGGTCGACTGTCAGACCCTGCTGCAGTAAAATGAGAGGTTTTCTAAATGGACTCTGGTGCGATTAAACACTACCACTTTTTGTCCACAGGGACCGCCAAAATCAACAAAATAAAAAGTTCCTTGAAGTAGCTTTAACATTGAAATGTATTCAAAAAGCCAACTTCTAAAGGAAATCCATGAAAGGCTCTCAGACAACACAGGTGATGTGTGGAGGCTGTGGTGGTGTGACAGAGCTGTTGAACCTGTAAAAGACATGTTTGTAGATCTGAAGGGCCAGGTGCAAAGCCCATCCGGCCCTTTAATAAGGTCAGGATGGGTCAGGAGAGGAATGAAGAGCTTTACAGACACCAGAAGGCTGACGGAAAATACTTTTAATTCTGAGCTTACAAGTTAAAATATTCCATTCTGTACAGAAATATTACAAACAATTGGCACAAAGGTGGCTTTACACTGTGTAGTACATGTTAGCAACCACATGTATGAAACAATCAACAGTAATCACAAAGAGCAAATCAAGTTCAATCATTTCAACAATTAAATGAACTCCAAAGGAAAAGGCCTCCCACTGGTCTTCCTCCGTGTGACGGACGGTTCAGCCCATGAAGAGTCCACCTGACAGAGAAGACACTAACGTTGAGCATGCTGAACATCAAAGTGTTTATACAGAAGCAGCTGTCACACTGTACCTGTCACTTCCACGCTGGCTCCTGTGATGTATCGAGAGTCATCTGAGACCAGAAAGGCACACACATCAGCCACCTCTGGAGGACAAAAAGAGTCAACAGCGTGAGGAGGACCTGGGGACTGAGCATGGCAGACCTGCTCCTGTAGACCAGGACCGGGTGTGGGAAAGTAAAGTGTGTTTTATAACTTTTAAATAACATTTTAAAATGCTTTGTGTCCAACGGTAAAATCAGATTTAACCGTAACGGCCTGCGACACATGCAAAATGTTTAGATTCTAGTGTTTGGAGCTTAGAAAACTTCACATAATTTCCATTATGAAAATCTATCAGATGAGAATAAAGGTCTGCAGTGAAAACAAACCAAAGTGATGCGTTCACTGACCTGCAGGCTCACCCATTCTCCCCAGAGGCACCAAGGACTTCATCTGATAAACACACAAACATGACGCAGTGCAGATTTAAGGAGGACGGCTCTGTTTGATGACCACAGCAGAGTCAGGATGGTCGGTCCACGGTTTCCTTTGGTTGCAGTTTGTATTAAACGGCCGGTTGAACCACTGACACCTGGTGATATTTAGTTCTGCAGAAGGTTCTAGTTTGGTTTGCTGTGGTTTAAAGATCACTGCCAAGACTCTGCAGCCAGAACCACAAAGGTTCATTTGTGCTGCTCAAAGATTCATTAAAGATAATCACATAACAACTTGTCTTTACAGAAACGTCGACATGAAGATGACTCAGGAGAGTCCACTGAACGCACTGTCAGCAGTTTGGGAGCTATTTTATACCGAAGAGAAAACTCAGTTTCACCATGTTCTGAACCGTGCTACATAAATAAAGCTGATATAAAGTCTATCATAGTGTTTGTAGGAGGTGAAACTAACTGCATTTAACCTAAAACACAAGCAAACATTGTTTGTAAAAGGGTTTTATTTATTATAACTCGTAATATTTAAAAGTTTACATTTTATTCACGCAGTAATTTACATATTGCCTTTCTGGCTTAAATAATACATTTGTTGATTCCCTCCTGATAAATGAAGTGTTACTAAATGTGTGTGTCTGCTGTACCTTGCCAATAACCTTCTCTGGAACTTTATCCGTCATGGGAGTCGATATGAAACCGGGCAGCACACAATTACACCGAATCCCAAACCTGCAGGACAAGAGAAGCAGAACCCAGTGAGTGGTGATTCTTCTTTTTCTTAACACTTTGACTGTTACCAGCTGTCTGTCTGTGTCTGTGTGTGTGTGTGTGTGTGTGTGTGTGTGTGTGTGTGTGTGTGTGTGTGTGTGTTGCATCACTCTTCTCACCTGCTGAGCTCTTTGGCAGCCGTCCTGGTTAAACCCTCCACTCCTGCTTTAGAGGCGGTGTAGTTTGCCTGTCCGATGTTTCCCACCTACCAACGTTAACCACACACACACACCAGGAAACACAATCAGTCGTGTTCCACTGGAGATCTTCATGAAGCAGTCAAAGTTCAAATCACACAGCAGATACTCTCACAGAGGACTGAACAACTCATGTGTGTCTTTGGCTTCATATTGTTTTTTTAGAATAAAGCTCTAGATGGATTTCTGTGTGTATTCGTGGATCTTGTGCTTTTGGAAACGTTGATTAGAAAGCTAAAGGAAACATTCCTGTTAAACACGTTTTAAATGACGAACTATTCACTGTATTTCCATCTGTTTTGGGGTTTGACTGCTTCTATTTGGTCCCTTTGGACTCCACTGAAGAGAAGCTCTTAGTGAACTAAAGACAGGTCCAGGATGAAAATACTGCTGACTTCATCCTTTAACAGTTGTGGACAATCCCACCATCACACCTATAGACGTGCCTTTCTGGATACGAACTTTAGCTTCAGCTAAATATGTAAAGTGTAACGCAGAGACCTTTCCCACGATGCTGCCCACGGTAACGATGGATCCCTTGGGTGCTCCACAGGCCACCAGAGCCTGAGCCACAGCCTGAAGGACCAGGAAGGAACCCTGGGAGACGCAGGAGGAGAGAGGACTGAATAAATCTCTTCACTGTGTTGTTCTCTGCTCTTCATCTCAAACACAGAAAGACGGAGACGCAGGGCCGTCTGATGATGAACAGACTTCATGAATATGTTAAAATAATATAAGACGAAGCAGAGAGGATCATGAAGAGGTCTGTCTGATCCAGATGTTGCATTAATATGAATTATGGGAGCTAGTTAACACTGTGTGGATCGGTTTCCAATGAAAGACAACAGAGTATACGAGTTACTTCCAGTTGTTATCACAAAGCTGCCTCGTGTTGTTCTGAGCTGCAGTGATGGAATAAGAGAGTAAAAGCATCAAGACTGACGGGAGGAAACGTAGAAACATTCAAATGCAGCTTTCGTTCTTATATTTCATCTTTAAAACTGTGGCTGCGTTCATAAAGATTCGACTGACAGATACTAATATCTGTTGCTCTTTACTACTTGTCACTTTATTTTGAAGTCACTGCTTTAGTTCCTGTCAGGATCCTGAAGGAAGGAGGACTGCATGTCCCAGTGAGCTGATTGGTCAGTGGTTAACCTGCAGCGTAGGTTACCATGGTGATCCATCCCAGCTTAAAAGCCAGAGTTGAGCTGAAAGACAGCCGGGTAACTCCCTCAGCTCCTCACTAAGCGTGGCGGTTCAGGCCCCAGGTGTCATGGCCGCCTACCTTCAGGTTGACCTGGACGACTTTGTCAAACTGATCCTCCTCCATGTTGAGCAGGAAGTCGTCCTGGGTGATGCCTGCTGCGTTCACACACACCGAGGGAGGCTGGAAGTACCGAGTCTGCAGAGGGAGAGGAGGACATTCACTGTCAGAGGAAAGAAAGCAGCAACAGTCCCTGCAGCCTTCTACCACAAAGAGATGAGCGCTTGTTTCTCAGGACATTAATGCTCCGTCTGCACCACGCGCCTGTATACTCCTGACCAGCTTCTTCACGCTCTCTTTTGACGACACATCCACCACCGCCGCCATGTGACCCTGTCCTCTGAGCTCACTCGGCAGCCTCCCGAGGGTCTCGTTGGCCGACTCCAGGCTGATGTCGGCGACCACCACGGAGGCGCCCTCAGAGGCGAGGCGGCAACACACCGCCCGTCCGATCCCACTGCCTCCTCCTGGGAGGGAACATACAAGTGTCATCTCTTTGTTCTGCATTTGTTTTTTGTATTCTACAGATATATGTTGTGTCTCTGCATTGTTATTCTGCCTCTCTGTTGTGAGTGAATGGACCTTTATCCATCCTAAAGAGCCTTAGCTCCCACTGTGTGATGTTGTGAGTTTACAAGAACAAAATGATGTTTCATTATTTATATTACAACTAAAATGATTTCAGTCAATGAATCAATTACAAAATGAATCTATTCATCTAAGTATTTAGTCATGTTTTAAGCAGAGGTGCGTAACAGTCTGGTTGCTGCTTCACTGAATTATAGAGTGAATGTCTTTGGTCTTTGTTAAACAAGACGATGGAAGATTTGGATTCGGGGACACATTCTACACTATTTTCAGCCATTTCATTGACAAAATCCAGATTAATCCAGAAAAACGATAATTCCTGTAAATTGCAGCTCCAATTAATAACATTCATATGTCTCAGAGACAGACAATGCAGTCAGTGGTTTTATTTTCACTCTACGTTCAAGTTACTAAACTTAATCGGCCCTGATCCTGGTGGAACTACTTCTTTGAACGTCGTGGATCAGAGTTTATACTTCACTTGCTAAAGCTGAACCCTAAAGCTGCCTAACTGGTGGTGAGTCAGTAGGTAAACAGTACTTTAACACACTTCTACAAGAATACTCATGAGTCTACATTGACAAACCAGTAGCACTCAGCTAGCATCAGTTAAAACGGACTGAAGTGAGACTGACGACCAAACGTTACAGACAACGTCCTGCTTTTCCCTGTTCACGTATCACACTGACAGACAGACGCGTGGTCAAATATAAACGTACCAGTGACCAGCGCCAACCTTGACACGAGCCTTGTGGCGGCCGCCATGACGGGTTTGTAGTTTGTAGTTTGTAGCGCGAGTGGTTACTGAGAGTGGCACCACAGCGGCAAGCTGCAGGCGGGAGACAGCACAGTGACAGGCGAGCCTGTGTGGCTGCAGGCAGGAGACAGGACAGTGACAGGTGAGCCGGAAGCTGCCGAGCTGAGCGGCCCGGACGGCCCGTCTGCAGCCGAGAGGCGCCTCTGTCAGGCCCGGTGATGTACGAAGACAACTGGATACAGCTTAGGAGAAGCGCTCCATTCATTCCGAAGAAAGTTGCTCAGTAGCGTGTGAAGCAAAACAAGTTTGACTTCAGAGTATAACCCGGATGTTCCGGCGATCATCCGCATCCACGGGCCCATAGAGCATGCGCACTACCGTTTTACGTAAATCCGCCTCCCAGTTTTTCAGCCTCGTTCTCGGGTTCATTCACATGAAGGAAGGAAAATAACTCCGAGTTCGGCTATTAGTGCACTTTACTTTTACCTAATGATTTGAATAAGGGCTATTCTTGTGTTCATGCTGGGAAGTTGAATTAACAACAATGTAAGTCTATGGGGGAAAAGGGTATCAATGGGTCAGATCAGTCTCAGTATGAATGCATGCTCACAGAGGGATTCCCAAATGTATTTTCTGATATGTATATATACATATCTATATATACACACATGACTCTCCAGAAAAATATTTTTCAATGCACACAAAAATATAGTTATTATATAAATGTAAACAAAATCCACAAGAAAAAAAAGAAGAAATGTAATCTAAATCCACAAATATGTATATATGTATACATACATTGAAAACAATGTGTGACTCAAGCGATGTCAAACACACAAATGCAGTGAAGTTCAAACATGACAAGGAGTTTGTAAATGCAGGTTCAACAGTTTGTATATAAATGTAACATCCAAATATGTTTTTGATGACATTTTAAAATTCTTTTAAATACATTTATTCATCAATTTCTTTTACATTTATTTTAAAGCATTTATGTGTGCATCAGAAATATCAACCAGCTGAGACAAATTGTTTTTAAATCAAATGAGCTAAATAAATAAATACTCATCTGCAGCTTTCTTAGAATACCAAGTTTTTATAATGTAAAAATGTATTCTATATATTTATATTCAAGAACTTCAAATCCAAACAGAAAAGAAAAGCCACACAGAGGCTGTGTATATATATTTATAAAAAGTATCATTTATTTATTTATCAAAAATGAAAAAAAAAAGAAGAAAAAGAAAATAAATCACAGTTTGTCATGGATCACTCCACTGCATAAATGAGGCCTGATAGATAGTAGCTATGACAACTACATTCCAGGTCTACATTCTATTAAGTCTGAAAAGACCATTTACCCGAAATATTATTTCACCTGTGTGGGAAAGAGAACAAAACTGGGATTCAGGAGGAAAAGAGAAAAACAGGATTGTTATCGGGATAAAAAAAATATCCCCTCACCAAAAAACCCAGAGTTGTATTCCATGAGTTGTATTCCACGAGGACCAGCCAGCCAACACGTTCTAATGAAAGGATGCAAAACATACCTGCCACAAAAGAATCTCTTTCAAACATGAGACATCTTAAGAGCAACACTGTGTTTGATCAACTCAAAGATTTTCATGAAAACAAACTTGATGTTAAATAAGTTAGGGATGCAGAAATGTAAAGTGTAATGCTAAATGTATCAGAGTATCCAGTGTGTGGTCAGGAGGGAACCACATGTAAAAGCTGTGCCAACAGATGATTATCTGTTTGAAAGTGAACCATTGTGTGTCAGAATAAAATGCTAGCATGGTAAGCTGTGGTTTGGGCTTAAACTGTGGACCGGGTGAATAGATGTAGTTATCGGGGCCGGGCAGAGGTACAGGTTGAATTTAGCAGTGTCATGGTGAAACTCAACTCTGATGGAGGTGCATTAAAGAATTTCTTCAATCTAAACTTCCCCTTTTGCTTTAGAACGTGTCAGAATCACAAGGAAACATTTTTGTGCTATAGCTACTTAAAGGATAAGGCTCAATGTCAACAGATCCCATGTGAAGACCAGGACCATCAATGTGTTCGTCTACCTTTGACTGACTACTGCTCTCAGCTCAAAGACCATTGGTTCCTCAGCTATTTTGTTTTTTTGATAGTTTGTGGACAACAATGGAGCTCTGTGGCCCAGAGGAAGAAGACATATCAGGTTTGGGATACAGAGTTTAGTAACAATTAACTGTTCTGGTCTTTGCACGGGATTTGTTGACGATAACAAACATATAGAATATTGCTTAAGCTCATCCTTCAAACATTTGTGTATGAGACTCGTCAACGTTGGCCATTTAAACCAACAACTATCTGGAAACTATTCAGCTATCCTGCAGCAGACACGGGTCTGAATAAAACTTACTTCATTACAAACCTAAAAAATAGAAACATGTTTGGAGGGAACATAAAAAACAAAGTGTTTAAAATGTTCTCTATTATCAAACAGCTCACTGACTCAATGCACATCATAAATAGCAAGTAAAACAACGGCATCTCACACTTCCGTTTATACAGCCCACTACCTCCCTGCTCCTCTTTATGGAAAACATACTATTGAAATATAAAAATGTAAACAAACTGGCAGTGAGCTACCGAAGCCTTCGCCAGTTGAGTGTCAGTCTGGGCCATGCGTCCGGCTGCACAGGTCATGTTTTCAGGCACTGGTTTCTTACCTCAACCCCTCAAACAAAAGTTCTCCTCATTTCAATGCTACTGCCAGCTGACGCATTGTTGGTGCTGCACCGAATGGCAGGAAACACGGCGACAGACGTTTGGTTGCTTGGATCACCCAATAGATTCTGACGAGGTCATCTTTACTGCACCCGAAAAGGGAGAGAAGACAGGCGAGGTAAACACCAGCCGATGGCTCTCTGCTTTGAGACAGCGACAGCTGTATTCTCTGGTGTTCACTGCTGAACACGAGGACTCCTTGATTTTACAAAAACAAAATCAAGTCCTGTTGAAACGGCTTTCTTTCAAAATTTAGGTTACAATTATTTTTATTTAAGTCTTTTACAAAAACACTTGTCTTGGCTTTTGTTTGGTTGTATGTAATCAAGTGACATGAGGTACTAAATTCATAGTTTTCTCCGTCTTCCACAGTTACCAACGGCTGTTGTGCATTTAGTAAAAACTTGATATTGTCGGTTTGGATCACACTTATGGCAGAAGTTTCACAATTTTTGGGGAAAAAATTGAGCTTCTTCCTCTTCTGACAAGCCAGCGGACAAGGACGGTCCTTAAAAATCCGTTGAGGAAATGTGATCCAGAATACAGGTGAGATGTGGACCAATCACTCAGAGTCTGACAGGACGATGACCTCGTCTGGGTCACACTGTGTGGCCACGTTGACCTGGAAACAAACACACTCAGTGAGTACAGTGTGATCACGGCTCAATGTTTTCTTGTATTTATCACTGTATAATTTAACTATTAAACAGGTGAAAATCAGACACAGATTACCGGTATTTCATTTCATTCTTAATTTGAGAGTCATTGTCTGGAGCCCTTTTTCTCTCACATTCTCTTGTTTTGAACTTTTGATTTTAGAAGCATCTCCTGAGCTACTTCACGCCGTAACACTGTGGAGGACAACGACTACTTGTAGGAGGAAACACATCACAATATATACACATGTATAAACTATACCTGGAAATTGTCCTCTTTCTATGAGCACCCACCTTGTTTTTCTTGGGGGGCGGAGTCGACTGAGAGCTGCTGACCATTTCATTGGTTGGAGTGTCTGCTCGGGTTGACTCTGCCTGCTGTGGAGAGTTGCAGCTGAAAACGCCCATATCCAGAGGGATGTCTGCCTCACTGGGGAGGGAACAGGGTGGAGAGGGAGGGGGGGACGACGACGACAAAGAGTTTTAGAGGGAATTACAGAGGTAAAAGAAAATCAACAAGAGAAAAAATAAAAAGGTTAAAATACTTGCGATTACATTAATCCAGAGCAATAATAATATATTATTATTAATTGAAGAGCACTAGGGCTACAACTATAGTGGCATTTTAAATGCATTACTGTTTTCTTGACTGTGGAGTCCCAGACTAAGTGAACTTTATCTCAACCTTCTCCTCTGTTCCTCTACATCAGTGAGAGTATGTGTTGAGCACACAGCACAGCTTAAAAAGGTGCTGATGCAAACTAGAACTGAACAAAAAGTCCATCATTGAAAATCGAGAAATACAGATGTGTTTCGTTAAATTGTTGACTGATTTGCTCTTGAATAAGTAGTGGTCTGACTCGTCGACGTTCATCGAGAGATCACACAGGTGCTGTTGTTTAACACAAGACCAGGTTGAGTCCAGGACCAGACTGCTTTGACAAAATCAGTAATTTCACCTTGAAAACACAGGAGTAGCTGGTCTACCGCTGCACTGATCGTTAGATAGTTTGTGTTATGACTGTTTGTCAGAAGAGTCTGGTGGCTTTGAAGAGAGCAGAAATAACGGCCTCAGCTCCTGTTGAGAAAGGGCTGTCTGGCAGCAAAGTAAAGCTGTGGAAATATTCTAAATATAGCGTACACATGAACTGATATTGACTTGTTTAGGTGTCTAAACTAAGTTTTGCTGCTGCCCCGCCCACAGCAGTGCATTGCTTTGCATCTGTGCTGGTCGTCCTCCAAACAGGGGGCATACCGACCGCCCTCTACTGTAGGTAATACTGTCTGAATAAGAAGCTCATACAACCACACTAAAAAAAAAAACAGTTCATCTGAGCTCCTCGTTCCTGTTTTTCATTTGGTCTAAGTTAAGTTCATATTTATTGACACTGCAAATATGATTTGCAGTGTCAATATACTTTTTTTAATAACAATATCTAATACATTCATGTCACATATTTCTCCATGTCATGCAGTCCTAATCTATCAGTAACAAACCCTTCATTCAGTACCTGTCGTGGATGAGTATGTGCTTATTATTTCGGGAGTTCCCCGACGTCGCTTCCTCCCTCTTCCTCTTCTGGCTCCTCGTGGCTCTGAGGCTTGGCGGCGGCGACGTGCCGTTGGTCGTCTGTGTGACACAACTTTCTACGATGACCGCTGGCGACAGCGGCAAAGACACCCCGTTAGCTGTTGCCGGAGAAACGTCTGCAGGGTCCTGAGTGACTTTGCTGGTGCTTATCAGCACGACTGAAACATGATTGGATGAATCCACGGGCTCCTCCAAGCCTGCATGGTTACCATTAGACAGCGGCGTCTGGTCGTCAGTCTGCATTGGCTCTGATTGGCTGGGGCTCTGTCTGGGGGAGGGGAGGTCGGACAGCGGAGAGATCTGGGGCTTGCTCTCATCAGAAAGAGGACTGAGTCCACTTGCTGGCTCCTCGTCCTCATCTTTCACGCTTTCTTCTTCCCCTGCAGAAACACTTCCTGCCAACCGATCCGTCTGATCCTCGTTGTTGGTGCCTTCACACGCTGGTTCCGCCTCGTTACCGACGTCCTCGTCATCGTCTACAGAAAGAGGGAAATGAATGCAATGAAATCTTTTCTCTCCGTCGCTCCCACTAATACAATCAGAGAGAGACTTAGTCTAAAAACTGAAGCAAAATATGTCTTAGAAATATGTTAACATCATTTAAAAGTGGCAGGAAACTGGATTTACTGTTGAAACTTCAGAATAAAAAAAAGAAACATTTCAGTGAACATCTCTGCTCTTACCTGGTCCGTTCTGCTGGGTGCTGGCCTGGATCTCTTCCTCAATGTCTGGGTCTGATGATTCATCTTCTTCATCGTCATCCTCCTCCACCTCCTCTTCTTCCTCCACCTCTGCCACTCCGTTCACCTCTTTAGTTCCTTCTCCGTTTTCTGATTTGTGGGTCTGAAAATAAGAAAATAAGACGTGAGGGTCAAACAAGGAAAAACAGAATTTTAAAAAGAAACAGAGCTGTCAGAAGCTGGATATACGTATCATAATATATTTCTCTAATGTTGAGTTTTATTTCTATATAATTGAATGCATTACTGTGGAGAATGCAACGATCATAGGGATAAAACAATTCCAGGAACACATTTTCATACATAAAAATGAAACCAAAAGCATGTGAAACACTGAAAGCAGAAGACTTTGATGATTTTCCTCCTTCCAGACGCTCTCTTACCTCTTTCTCCTTGCTGTCTTTCTCCAGCCGTTTGGCCCTGTCCTGCTCCTCCGCGTCCTCTTGTTTGATGGCGTAGTTGGTGATGACATCCTCGAGACGGGACAGAGCCACTTCTCTGTTCGACCGAAGCTTCCGCAGCAGTGAGGGGTCCTCCAGAGCCGGGTCAGTGGCTTTAGAGGGGGGGTGGGGGGGTGGGGGGTGGAGAGAAGGGATAGATGAGGCGAGGACAATTAATTAAGAGTCAGATAAGAGATGGGCAAAGAGAGATAGAACTTTGTCTTTGCACCAGTGTGGTCCCATCAACCAAGTCAAATGTAAAGACACGGCACTTCTTAAAGAGACAGTGTGAAGGATGTGGTGGCATCTAGAGGTGTGGTTGCAGACTCCAACCCCTCCACTGACTCCTCCCTTTCCAAGACTGCGGTCACGTGAGCCGTCGAATGCAAAACCAGGGTAACACCATTTGCCTACATACCATAGCAACACTCCTTTAGGAGCAACGGAGGTCACGGTACACCATGCACTCTGCGGCTCACGTTACCACAGTTTCACAAGCGTGTCGGAGAACTACGGTGGCCTCCGGGTAACTTAGGAAAATGAAAGGCTCTCTATAGAGCCAGTGTTTGGTTTGCCCTTTGTGGGCTTCTGTAGAGACATGACAGTGCAACACGGTGGACTCCGTGAAGACGACCAGCTCTCTGTGTAGATATGAAGGACTCATTCTCAGCTAACAAAAACAAGATTCTTAAGTGATTACAAACTCAAGAACAACATTATTATGAATATTGAATTCCATTTTTGCTAAAAAGATCCCCTGAAATGCTACATCCTGGCCCTTTAAAGCTGTGGATCATGTTTTATACACTCAACACAAAGTGTCCAAAAGTTGTTCAAGCCTTGAGAGGAAAGTAGGTGTTTTAAAAACAAGGGTGGAAAGAATTGCACTTCATATAAGACTAATGTATGGAATAGCTGTAGCACGGAGCTGTACATGAGTAGCTGGAACGTTTATTGTACTTTATTAATCTTTTTGTGTTTACCAACAGACCAAAGAAAGTGTCAACTATTACTTGACACTATTACTTCCAAACCCTTGAAGACCTTGACATTAACATTTCTATCCGTACTCATGTGCTGTACGAGACACTGGGTGATTGTTGAAGTGGGATCGCCCTTAAAGGTTTGTTCAAACCAGAAAATAAAGGTTTCTTGTGGTGCATTTGTGTTGATAACCTGCGTAACGTCAGAACAATGCATTCTAAGAGTCAAGTCTGCCACAGCAACCGGCAGACAGCCTCACCAGGCTTGTAGGCGTCAGTGAGGCGCGAGCCGAAGTTGTACACCAGGTCCAGGTGGCGTCTCTCCTGCATGCAGCGCCAGGTCTCTCTGAAAGCCTCCTGGGCGATCTGGTCCAGCTGTTTTCGGCTCAGGCACAGGTTGTGGCGCTCATTAGCGCGCAGCACCTGCTGGAAGATGTCTTGGAAATCCGGAGGGTTCCGCTGCGCCTCGGGACTGTTGATGAAACGCTCGATCTGACGGGAGGAAGGAACGTAGGGCAAGGGATCAGGAGCCGATCACATTCACCCACGTAAAAATACAGCAACAGCTTCTCCAACATCACCAGTTCATGCATGGCACATAGTTATGTCTTTGTTTTCTCATGTCACTTTGCTTCTATAGGAGGTTCTGACTGATCCCGCTCAGACTCCCTTAACGTAGTCCCTTAAAGCTTATGTGATATTTATATTCCCCCAAAAGTTGATTAAATATGTATCTTGACACATTGAAATAACAGCTGTTGATTCTTGTTACTAAATTTGCCACACCTTTTTTTTTTTTTTGAGCTACTTTATCCAAATACTGAAGGTCCTGCTTCAAAAGCATAAAGATATAACTATTGATACGATAGAAATAAAAGTTAAACTCTCGATAGTTCCAATTTACATCAACTCATTTTGAGGTTCCGCAATTTTCTGTTTTGTATCGTGCTCTGGATGTTTTTGAAAACCTAAATAAAAAGAGTAATAATGATCAAATCTAGCTGTGAGAAATAATAATCCTGTTCATGCAAATAAGAGTTCAGCTGTGAGACATTTAACATGGTAGATGCACAACCTGGTGTCAGCTTATACAAAATGAATACTGCTGAACTTAAGATATACCTAAGCGGGTCAGAGGTCACTACTAACATCTACTATGGGAGCCAGGATCAAGATAAAACAACCCAATCACACAAGTGAACACCAAGTTTCACCCAGCGTGTTACTGTCCAGGACATTTAAACGGACTAAAGCAACCACCAGCTCACCTTCCTGTTGATCTCAGGATAACGAGTGCTTTTGTAGGGGATCCTCTGCTCAATGACTCGGCCCGTTAGTGTGCTGCACTCCTTCAGTTCACACAGCTTTTCATAAATCTTTATCATCTGGAAGAGAAGAAGTAGAGGACAGAAGAAGAGGTGTGACTAGCGGTCACACAACCTGGCATTTGACAGCTTTCAGCCGTGTTTATCAGCAGTGGAGCCCCGAGCCTAATCAACCTGCAGGCTCACCTTGCGTTTGAGCTTGTGTTCCTGGATGTATAAAGAGTCCTCAGTTCCCAGGTCATCTAAATTCAGCTCGGCCTGCTGCAGGCGGCAGATCTCGTCGTTGTACACCTTCAGCAGGTTCTCCAGGTACGCTATCTGAGAGAAATTGAGAAAGGACGTGAAGGGTCAGTGTTGATTCATCCTGGTTGCTTGTGTTTCCCGTATCAAGTTGTATGTCGGGGATGAAAGGAAAAAGAAGAATTAGGTGCGATTGGTTAATGGTTTCTAGGCTACCAAGTAAAAACAGGTGACAACTACACCTTAGTGAGGTACTAATTGCATTAAAGGCATTGTATAAGCTGATCAAAATCTGAAAAGAAATACCTTTATGTGTCCATTAAAAACCAATATACATTAAAAAGTCCATCACAAACCCATCACATTCATCATTCATACTTTTATGCTCTCTAATGTGATCTTTATCTGTTCTACTTTTATGAATAGTACTTCATAAACACTGAAGAAACTTGAAAAGTGCCATAAAAATCCTATTTCTAATTATTCATCACATGTCTAGTGTTCAACACTAACCTGTTTCCTGGATGCCCTCTTTGCCTTTTTCTCTGCTTCCGGTCCCTCCTTGTTGTTGCCCTCCTGCAGCCCTGAGGTGGAAGGTTGCTTATCCCCCGCTGCCGGTTTCACCCCTTCCTCTTCCTCATTCATCTCATCTTTACTCTCGTCTTTCCTTTTGGGCAAATCAGAGGTAAACTGGACAGAACTTGATGAGGTAGAAAGCCCGGGTTCAACCTTGGTGAGGGCCTGCCTCCTCTTCGCTGCATGCTTCCTGAGTGCAGTGCAGAGTTCATTGATGTAGACAAAGGTTTTGGACCGGTTGGCCTGAGTGTGAGTCAGACATCGTCCCAAGGTGTTCCTGAACTCCACGGAGAACAGATACTCTGGGGAGGCCTTGGCATGCTTGGTTTGGAGGAAGGTCAAGACCTCGGGGCAGTCCTGGGTGTGAGTTGAGCAGTGCTCCACGAACTAGGAGGAAGGAGTAGAGAAAACACCCATGATGACAAGGCAAGGTGACAGAGGAGGGAGAGAGAGGAAAAATGATAAACGCCCTTACAGCAAACATCATCAAAACTATACATGCGTGTGCATGTTGGCCGTCCAGACCGGTTAGCAAGCTTGACACTTTTTAAAATTAAAACTGTTAACAGCATCAAAATGTCTGCTTGTTGCATTGTCAGAATATATGTTCAAACAGTGGACTCAAGTTCTGGGGAATTCCGACAGGATCGCGCCCGTTTCAGAGCAACAGGTGTTTCAGTCTAACGAGTGACTGAGTTAACCGGTGACTTTCAGTCGAATGCGTCCGTGGTTGCTCATAGTAACTTATGGTTGGCATAGATAATAAACACACGAGTATGTATTTAAAATATATCTAGCCACTAAATATTGGGCCACTTGCTAATGTAATCTACACACATCACTACAAGCACACAGATCTAGAAAGTCAATTTGTTTAGGTTGCATTTGCAACCTTTGGTGGCTGATGAGCTTTCATATCTTGACAAGCAATTGCAATCCGCCATAATTCTGTTGCATATCTGCGTGCGCACACTAGCGCATGTCTTCATTTTCACAAACTGTAAAAGGTCGTTAAGAACACGTACAACAGCACTTTGTGATTCAGGTTTGTTCCAGTTTCAATGTAATGTGTCATAATTACAACTATCTGGTATTTATAAGTATCGTCATTAGTTACAATGGACGTTTGTGTATCTACATTATCATGGGGTACAGAGATCAATGCAATGAAAAGTGAAAAGTATGAGCACACTGGTATAGGCTTCATGACTTCTTCAAAAGGGAGCTTTTCATTCCAGCGTGTATATTAGTTGCCATTTCATACAATACCCCCAATTCCATCAAGGAGAGAAATAAACACAGCTACCAGCCAAAGGCTAATATATTTTGGACTGGACATTTACCACTGTTATTCTAGCAGAAAGCCAACAATTATATTGTCACATTTCTAAATAATCTACAAGGTTTGAGTAAACACACTCAGTTGTGCCCCTTAACCGTCTAAGCTCACCTCAGTGAACAACTTCTGATTCTCAGCCTGCAGAACATGCGTGTCCTTCTTCACTGAGGCGAAAGGCGACTGGGTAATGTGGGTAGGGGGGGCAGGCTGCTGAGCTCTGCGTGGCAAGACTTTTTTGGCTTGTTGATGAGAGGACGAGGCTGAGGCTGAGCAAGAGGGTTGAGGCCTCTCCTCTTCATCATCATCAAGGACGATGATCTTATCCGCCATCGAAGCGGGAGCCACCGCCATCCAAAACGCTGGTGATTTCTGCTTTCAGAAAATAAAAACAGGGAGAATGTTGATCAGGACAACTGAAAGTACAAGATGTCAAACAAGCAGAAGGATGTTGAAGATCAAACAATATGAAAGTTGCAGTGTTCTGGTCAAACATGAGGGAATTGGTGGGTTTAATAACAATATTGGTGACAAATAACTGATGTATATTTTGTATTAATAATCGAAATAAGCTCATAACTAAAGCTGTCCAATAAATGCAGTGGAGTAATAAACACAATATTGGCTTCCCAAATGTAGTGGCGTAGAAGTATAAAGTAGCATTAAATGGAAACACTCAATACAAGTACCTCAATATTTTACTAAAGTACAGTACTTTTAGACGTTCTTGTTAGACTGCAAGTAGCATTCATGAATTCAGACTGTCAGGGGTAAAAGTGAGAAATATTTTCAAATGTACTATATTGTAATTCATTCCCATAAGCATACTGCGCAGAGTAATCTCAGTGACGGCTCTTCTGCCAACAGTGCGGGTTCTCTTCATCTACTCATGGGTCTGGCTCATACACTGTATACATATCTGTAGATAAAGAGGGTCTGGCTGTGCGAGACTACTTTAGTCGTAGGTGTGGGGCATGTACGGAGCCCCTAAAGGGACATGGTAGATTGTTAATAGGGGGGGGGGAACTTTGGCGTTTGTGAGGTGAAACAAAAGAAATAAAACTCGCGTTGTTTTTCGTGGCTCGCCTCACAAACGTCAAAGTATTTTCTCTAACTATATAATGACCCTTCAGCGGCTCTGTACCTCTGATACGTGTAATAGTTTGATATTCTCCCTCCCTTTGTAGATAGTTTTACTTCATATAGACAGTAAAATACACTGAAAGAAGGCCATATGTTTGTGAATTTAGCTATGACTCTCTAATACTACCCCTTACTTCATGGGCAAGCAACGACGCCATTTAACATGAGCATTACGTTATCCGTGGTTTAAGAAACGAAACTAACAGTCAGACAATAGTAAGTGAAGGTAAACAGCGACGTGATCGAAGCTTGATGACATATTGAGGTTAGCTTTATGACAGACAAAAAGCTATCAAATAGAAATAAAGGTTAGCACTATAACACATTACGACACACTCACAAGTGCCTTACCTCTTGTTTATGAGCCGTTCGACGTGAAGACAAAAAAAGATAATGTTTCACCACAATGCACCATTAAATTCTGTGTTCAGTTATGCTAACGCTCGTTAGCATTAGCTAGCTAGTTAGCATTGTGACAAGTAGCATTAAGTGCGCGAAGTAAGAAAATAACGAGCTGGAAGAAAAGCCAGTGTTTTGTTTTTAAGACATAACCCAACGTTACTATACAAACAAATCCACGATACTATTTAAAACCATATTTTAATCCCACATACTTTCTGTCTTTCTACCAAAACAATGCTCATCAACTTCGCTATGCTGTCGACTCAGAATCGCTAGACTTGTCGAAAGTGTACCCGCTAAAGTCCTACCAGCACCAACGCCTCTGATTGGTTCATAGATGGTTTACGGCCAGTAATGTCGTTACCCATTGGGTGATTTGCTCCCCTTGAGTACCATTGCTATATTTTGATAATTTTTTTAAACAAACGTCAAAATCCAGGAAGTGCATTAAAACCTATATACAGATGATTAAAACCTAAACGTAATGTTATATAATAATTAACATTGTATCAAACACCAATTCTAACTTGAATGCGCTCACTTAAATCGAATAACACAAACAACAAACATAGTGAACACAAAGAGACGCAGGAAGAGCTATTTCACGTTTGCGTTAATCTCATAGATGTCAAATTAAAGACATTTGTTTCTCCCAACCTTGACATATTTTCATACTTTAAATGTATTTAATAATTATTTCAAAATGATTAATAATAAATCATGAATGTATGGTGAGTTGCTGGTATGAAACAGTTCTGTTTTATGTATTATTTCATTTCTTAGTATTATGTCTCTCTATTCTGTCCAAGATTCTAACATGTTTTAGTTAAAAACACAACTCCAAAACAATTTAGTTTTATTCTGAAAAGGACAACGGAAGTTACACTTTCTCATTAATGCTAGCTTGAATTCACTTTGTTGGATCAGTCAACTTTTACACTTTGTATTTTACTACTCTCAAACTTTGAGAGAAGTTCATCACAAGGTTTTTTTATTTAGAAATATTTCTCATCCCTGCGGAATTAACAGCAAGAAAATAAAAACAGCCCAGCCATTACAGTCTGTTAAAATACTGCCCTATGAATTCATTTAAGAAGACACATTTTCACTATTATACTATCATAAATGAACACGTGACCATTTTCAGTTTGTTTTCCAACAATGTGGCACTTTAATTCTAATCTTTGAATTCTAACACAAATTTAGATTTTCCGTGGGGTAGAACTATGTGCTCTGTTTGTACCATTTCCTTCACACGTCTATATAAGTTTAATAGTGCAGTAGCCCAGGCTGTTGGAGCATCATTCCTACCGACACAAAATGAAAGCAATACCACTCTAACACACAAGTAACAAAAATGTCAGAATATACATACATTATTTTTTCTATATTTACAAAAACAAGATTCTGATTGTGGGTTTGAACAGTTTAGTCCAATAGTAATTTTACTGCCCTGGATCATTTATAAACAATGTTAATTTAGTTCTTTCTGTTTCTTAAACATAGCGGAAAATCATATGGAAGCATTAACATCTTCAAATTGAAGCTGATATTTCAACACTATTTCAAAATTCCTCTAACTTTCTGGCACCCTTCCAGTGTCCGTGACAAAATATAGTATTCAAACAGTGGGAGGACAATATGATATAACAGCTATATCGCTTTAAAGTGACAGAAATATCACAAAAAACATGTTTAGACTGAGCAGAAGCCCTTTGCCACTGATACCCTAGCAGAACTGGACCTGTGAAAAAAAAGGTAAAATTGAGAGACACAATAGCCTTAAACTAAAAGACATAACTGTCTGGAGGATAGTCACTTCTGAAACCCCATCCTAGATATCAAAACAGACAGGCTTGTTGGTTCAGTATCACACTTCCACAGCAGTTGACTTCGTTCTTCTTTACTTGTCTTTCTGTAAGTAGAAGTGGAAAGTTATTATTGAAATGAGACATGCAAAACACCCGGGAGCAGCACCAGGGTTATAATAAAGAACAAGTGGACGAGTGGTCTATGTGAAAACATTCAGAATTATACATTTTGTGAATAAATATTTGAAAAGCTAACATTACCTTGTCTTGTTGACCAGCCTCATCTGAGCCTGTGTGCAGTGAAAAGATAACAAAGTCACATATAGAAATGGAATTGAAATATATTAATGTATCTTATTAAATATCAATCTGTCTTGCAGTTTAAAATAATGAAATGGGTGCAGACAATCAATTATTACTGTTAGTATACACGGCATTCTTTCTGGATTATTTGTTACCTGAGCTGGTGAAGGTCCAAGAGACGAACTTGATAAGACCGTAGAGCACCAGCGCTACACCGACCATTGCCATCGAGTCCTCAATGGAGGGGGTGCTGAGCCCTGAAAAGACAAAAGAGGAGTTTAAACATAATTGATTCCTATACATTTGACTTGCATCTTAGTCGTCAAGCTTGATGAAAGTAATTTATTTTAAGAGTTACATATTCCACCAGAGCCATTACACAGAGTAGATGTGTTAAAATAATCGTATCTCCGTTGAAAATATGTTAAAGAGGATGAGCTTTGCCATTCATGAGTATGTTTTACTGGCCAAACAGCATACAATGACCATAATCCAGCTCAATGAGTAGCAGTCTCTCTACGACATATGTCAGATTGATAATGTCTTTAAATGATGATATTCAAGGTGTGACTGCTGGTGCATTAACACACATCTATTGTATGTATAGATGTAACTAAATGCAGGGGTGGATATCCAAGCAGGTAGACATTCACTGTTCATTGAACTAAAGGCGCAATGTGTAATACCTGTCCACCCGCTCCAAAAGCATAGGGGGCAGCATTTCACCTCTACACCTGAGTCCACACAATCACAATTTACAGTTGTTTTAAAAAAAAGACAACTACTAACTAACAGCAGGGCAAGAATACGTAAATTCGGAGTCCAAATAACACTTATTTTATAATCTTCACGTGTGCCACAGGCCCATAGTTAGCCATCTGTGTGTTTACTGTGCCACTAACTGTGCTATGGTCTGTGTAACGTCTTTGTGCTTTCTCTCCCCTCAGGTTTCCATGGATCGTGGTTATATCTGGACCCTGGTCCTTCCTCCTGCCGTGGTCCTGCTGACACCCACTGCTACTATCGTTATTATTAGTAGTCACATTGCTATTACTATTGCCGATACCATGACTGCTTTTGTTATCATTGTCATTCTACTATATCCACTTCTGATGTTATTATTAGTAGTCATCATTTTTCCATCATTATTCTGCTTACTACTCTCATTACATGAATCATTTATGTCATATGCATTGAATGTGTTGTAACTCTGTTATGTTGTTCATTCTGTACACATGACATCTATCACACTTCTGTCCTGATAGAGGATCCTCCTCTGTTGCTCTCTCTAAGGTTTCTTCCTGTTTGATCGTTTGTCTGGTGGCGGGGGCCCGGGGGTGGCAGAGACAAGAGAACGACTCTACTTCTTCGTCCTCTGGACTGAGGGCAGACTGGACGCTACAGTGACTCACTCTCGCCTCTCCACGTCTTTAACGTAACGTCAGCAATGTAAGCTCTTCACACTCTGTTGATAATGTTAGCTCGTTTTTTTTCAATGTTTTAAACTAAAATGGTCAGATCTTACACATTGCACCTTGTAAATAGAAAATGGCATCACATAATTGTAACGCTTCCTTTAAAACCAGGAAAATGTAACATGTAGGCCAGAGTATATTATAATAACCAAAATTTCAAATAACATCGGGTTTTACATTGATATACCTGCCTTTTCTAATTCAAACATTCCTGGCAACGTGCAGAAAAATCACCACCTGGCCTCTACTTATTGAACAAAAACGTTCAAACCCACTGTCGCCGAAAGAGCTTCATAAATGTCTTAGACAATAAATCATTCAGCCTTACCAACGACATTGAGGGTCACGCTGGCCCGTCGTGTGCCTCCAAGATGGACAGCCACACAGGTGACCTCCCCTCCTGGGCCCAGGTCCAGCTTGGTTGTGTCCAGCTCCAGCCGGGTGCTCTGGCTATAGGTTCCATCCCAGGCCTGCCTGTGGCCCGTTACGCTGCCTGATCCCAGAGGCCTGGACTTCCCATCGGTGCCTTTGAACTCCCAGCTCAGTTCCAGGGAGAGGGGGGCAAAGCCGGACGCCTCACACTGGACGGTCAAATTCCGGCCGGGAACAGCGAGGGGCAGAGGGGACGGGTGGATGGAGAGGGATGGAGGTTCTGGGTAGAAGGGGAAAAGAGCGGAGGAGCAAAGAAAAAAGGAAAGACTGTAAGAGAACGTTAATAACAATCTGGTTCAATGAAATCTAGGCTCTTCTGGAGCTTATGAGCTCCTAATTTCCAAACGGAATAATTAGTTTATTTCAGCGTTGTATGACAGCAGATACTAAACAACAACAGTTTCCCTTTCCCTCACCTACAATCTCAAGCTCCAATGCCACCTGAGCCACAAGGTACGGCAGATACACCGTACAAATATACATCCCGGAGTGACGCACTTTAGCCTCCAGCAGGATCAGGGACGCATTCCCTTTCTGGCGCAAACCCTCAAAGTCCAGCGTGGCCCCTTCCTCTTGGACATCAGCCAAGCGGTCCGTTTTGCCGTCGTAGGCCAGAACCAAGCGTCCGTCGCCTCGGAACTGGTAGCGCCACTCTACGGCAAAACCCGACCCGGACAGAGGCGAGGAGGGGTCGACCCAGAAGCCGCAGTCCAGCAACACTGGTTCACCGAGTCTGGACTGCACCGAGATGGTTTTAGTGGTCACACTCAGGATCACTGAGGAGACAGAGAGTCAAGTCAATTACATTTTTGTGTACGCATCTCAACCATGTTGTGGGTGGCCCTTGGTAACAATCATCATTTTTCGGACTGGTCTTCTGTGTCATAAATCATTACCATCGTGCTCTTTGGTTGCTGTGGGAGCACGCGTGATAGTGGAAATGGCCAGCTGTCCGTTGAGGCCCTGAAGGGCGGTGGAAAACCAGTCAGCCTGCAGGTAAATGGGGCTGGAGGCGGAGTCTGTGAGTGGAGCGACCCATTTGAGGGTGGAGGGCTGCGGCAGGAAGGGGTTGATCTCACACTGGGGCTTCTCGACTGAGCCTCTGGGAGGATTGAGAGAGCGGTGGCAGAGAGTGGCAGCTGGGTCTGAGGAAACAGGAGTCAGACGGGTCACATGTTTCCGTCGCTATGGTTAAAAGCAGGCCACAGATGCTCACTCTGCTTCTACGTAAAAGAAATCAGAAAATCTAAAGAGGGAGATGGCAGAGAGATAAATACTAGGAAAATCACAATACTTTTTTGTTTCCTTTTCTGATAACTTTCTAGTTAATTATGGAATACTTGGCTGAGAAATTCAAGTTTAGAAAGCCTGGGAAAAAATAAATGATGAAATTAAGCCACACTGAAAACATATATCTATATTATTGATGTAATATTAAACACGAAAGGTTTGTTTTATATGTAAAAAGAAAAAAAAGTGTAGAGGACACAGAGAATACGTAGCTAAAACATGATTGCTGCATTTGTGTAGCGCATCTATTTAATGCTCTCCATTTACTTGGAAGGTATACAGAAGAGTACACACACACACACACACACACACACACACACACACACTGAATTACACCCAGTGCATACAGAATTCTCTCTCATACGTCTACATACATGTGCCGTCACACATCCTGTTCCGCGTGTCATTTTGAACTGACCGCTGATAAAGTAGACTCTGTCGGGGTCGATGTTGGACGGAGCCTGTTGGGTCTCTGCGGTGTGGCGGTCTGTTCGGATGTGAAGCAGGGATTTCTCCTGGCTTGTAGCTGCAGCTAAACCTCCTCCTCGACCCGTCTTCTCCTGCACCAACCAGCACTCCAACACTGGACAGCTGCTGCTGCAGGCTTCAGACAATAGATCCAACAAGAAAGGAACAATATAAAACAAACCCACAGTGGAACAGGAATATAATACTCAGATTACACTATATTCTGATATTAAAGTCCATAGCATTTTGTATTATTCAGTGGCAACACTCCAACAATCCCCTAATATTTACCAATAAACCGTTGTGTCTCTAGTATCCTTCCATAACCTTTTATGGAATCGATCTACTATAAAATAAGTTAATGTCATTGGAAATACAAAAACGCATCAGGACATTGCAGGAATCAAACCCTAAACCCTATGACTTTCCCTCTAGGGAGCTAAATATGCTGTGGCTGACTGAAGTGGTTCAGAGTCTTGCTTTCACTTTTATTCTCTTTGCTCTTTTATGTCAATGTTTAGACATTAAACAAAACTTCTGACAGAGTGGGCAGTGTTCTGTAGAAAGTCCAACACAGTTCAGCCTATGTGCTGTATCATCATGTCTATGGAGGCTATGTTTTTCAGCTGTCTCGTGTATTCATTCAGTGAGACCTCGAGCTGTTGTTTCCGGGAACACTTTCGGCCACGAGAGCGCGCTGCTGCACTGACCGCTTCACACCAACGTCTCTTTGGAAATATCTTCATTTAAAGTAATCCATGTTAAAGTTAACAGTGTGTGATGAACAGGACATTGTTTCACACGTTATATTACGTGAATGCATTCCATGCTTGATTCGGCGTATGAAGAATCTGACGGAGAATCACATATAACTACATTTAAATAGTTTGAGTTTTAAAGTTAAAGTTATGCACACGCCTCCATTGTCAACTTATACTTATAGACAGCTGTTTTGCTATAGGTATTGACTTTTCTATAATATGATTAAGTATATAAGCAACAGAATATCTTAATACATATTTCCCAAATTTGCTGCAATTGAAGATATGCACATTAATATGAATTAGCCTGGCTGTATGTTCATGTGGTCCACGGAGCTCGTGTCATTACAAGAGAAAACACGCATCCGGGCTGCAGTAGGTTATATTGCTGGTCTATGGTAGGCTGTGTGGCAGCAGCAGAATATCGACGACGGATTCAATTATTCGACTGTTAGCGCAACCTCACCTTTAATGAAGCAGACCACTGCAACCAGCGACAGTTTGTAGATCGTAGAGAAGTTAGTCATGATTGTGTCTTCTTCTTGCTGTCTGACACTCAAACAAAGTAGACTTTATCGCGCTGGTTTTCCCCTTCAACTACAGGTTCATTTTAGTTTCACTTTCACGTACAAGCTAGAAAAAACAAAACAAATTCCGGTCATCATTTCAAAATAAAGCCGCCATAATCAACACTTAGCGACAGCAAATGTTTAGTTATAACTGGAAATTAAATCGACTGGAAACTTGAAGTAAAACCATTTATAAGAACTCGTTATAAAATAATGAAATCGTTTTAACTGCACAATAAGACTATCTTCAGCTCTGCCGCTAGATGGCGCCCTTTGCCGCACAATAATGCGTCAGGCTTTGACTACCATCATGTGTCCCTATGTGACCTTATTTCTTCTCAAAACATTGTTACATGTGATTAATATCATCTGAAGAAAAGAAAACAGATTATTATTATTGTTATTAGTGTAGGAAAGTTGCAGTTCATTTGCATATTGCGTAAAAAGCAAACCGACAGACACAGGAGGAAATGTGTGTCTGCAGCCTGACAGCAGTAGAGTCCCCTCTGTGAGATCAGAGGTCAGAGGAGGACAAGAGAAACAATCAACAGTCTTAAACGGACCAGCATTCATAGCGTCACCGTACACATATAATCTTTGTTCAACACATCAAGGTCATGCCCCTCGCATACAGAGATAAGACTAGAGTGTTGTGTTCTGTTTTCATGCAACTTGTCTGTTTAAGTCAGTGTAACTAATTCCCATTCACTATATTCAACATGTAGGTTATTTTCCTTTAAATGGTGAATGTATTGTAGATTTAAAACCAGCAGGACACTCTTTATTTATGGATTTTCAGTCTAACATCATTCAAGTTTAACTGATGCTCATTTTTTATTATATTTCCGCAGAAAGTATCTTCTTCGACTCCAGAGGAATGCAGCAAGACGAGGAGGACGAGAAGCTTCGACGGCCTGTCAGGGACCACAGTGAGATAACGATCATGTATGCAAAAATATGCAAATCATGGCAGAACGCGGTGTCACACACCAAACACAGAAACGAAACCTAACGGCCTCATCACGTGATTTACCAGAAATGGTACAGAGTGATGTGCTGTTTCTGCCCAGCAGAGGCGCTCTGACTCTGTTACTGAGTCCTGAAAAACACAACGACCATGAAGGCCTCATAAACTGCCAGAAATAGAACCAGGGGGGTTTGACAGAGGGACATTAAACAGAGGTAATCAAGTTGCATTCTGGGTGTTCATTGTGACTCACTGCTTCTGTCTGTTCCAGAGAACAAGTGTTATCTGAAGAGTTTCATTTCTGGGTTTATAAAACAATTAATAACCACAAACCTCAGTATATATATCTTCTTATTAATAAGCTGTGTGTGTGTGTTAGGAATCAAATAGGCCGACTGACTGACTGTCAGGTCACAGCGAGAGAATGTTTGTGTGTCTGCCACGTCCAAACAACAAAGGAGGACACAGTATATGTTTGTAATTACACAATCAGAGTTTGTGCCTTAGTGTCCCCTTTTTTCTCTTTATATTATTTATTTACGTTTTCTTTTCTATTTTTCTGCTTTTATTTCTGTCTATATCTTTTATTCTCTGTAGTTGCCCCCCTGGCATGTTAGTTTACATGTTTGTAATTTGCTGTTTCTTACTGACAATTTGTGAAATTGTACATGTGCAATTGTTGAATAAATAAAACAACAACAAAGGAGGACACAAAATGGCAGCAGGCAGGTGTTGTCAGAGTGAGAGGTGTGGCACAGGGACGACTTGCACAAGTATCTGATGTCATACCGTGTGCTTCTTAGTTCAGGAGCAAAAGCTCACAGCGCTGTGTGTTGCAGAGCTCTGCTGTGTATTTTTTCATTGCAAAAAAGATATCATCTCTTATTACATAATGATAACTTTGAAGACAATGCAGTCAAGCCTCTGCTCAGTTAAGTTTAGGTTTGTTATTCTGCTGTGAGCAACATTGGATTAGCAGACAAAGCTAAACAACACACAGTGATTCACTACACTACACAACATGGAGAAAATGGCATAATTCAGGCGTGAGAAGCTTCACTGACAAATGAACAGATTAAATAACCATAATCCCTTCCTGCTACTTTTTTAATGGGCGTAGTCACTTCTCTTTCCTGTATTACAGGAAGCACGTCTAATTAAACAGCCCGTATTCTGACTGTGGTTTTTAGTTTCACTCAGAAGCTAAGAACTGATAATGTTCTCAATCAAACAGAGATCATACTCTACTCTTTCTTTGTAAATCATTGTAATATTATACAGTGCACATGCTCTGAGTTGTCTTATAGCACCAATAATAGTCTCAAGTGTAGATTTTGCACTCGAATGCTGTTTTGTATTTTTATGCCACAGTCCAGTGATGTTTTGTGGAAATGAAAAACAACAAAAAACTTCTTCAGTCAAGTTTTAAACTAAGAACTTGGAGGTCAATGGTCTAAATGGTGTTTCAGGAGCTTTAAAGAGAATCTCTGAATATGTGGAAAGTAAAAATAATAAATACCTACACAAGATAATTGCCACAGGTGACCTTTAACCTTCCTATAGCACTGTGGTACTGCAAGTATAATTATGAGGCTCTAGTACTTTACTTGAGTATTTCCTTTTTATGGTATATTTATACTTCTACTCCACTACTTTTCAGATGGAAATGTTGGAAATGTATTTCTGTCTCTTGTGTTTTTGTAGACAGTGAACAGTGATGTATAATATCACTTTTATTCTTGTTTTCTGTTCAATAAGACTTAAATGTAGCAGAAGTCTGTCTCTTTTTAAGATCCACACATATAATAACTGTTCTTATGTACCAGCCCTATGAATATTATATTCACTGTTCTCACAGAGCTCTAATGAACGTGACCCCACCTGTAGATGTTAGACCTAGATCAGCAGAGATAAACTCAGTTATTGATCATCAGAGATAAACTCAGTTATTGATCAGCAGTGAGCAGGAAGAGTTTTTGTCAACCAGCATTGAAGCCTCACAAACAATATAAATTCTACATCGTCTGGATAAAATATGACACATATCTCTTAGTTTGTGCAATAATCATGCATGATGATGTCATAATCATAAATAATACTATAATAAGTAACAGTAATACTGCAATACATATAAATAATACTGTCTCAGTAAAGCAGTGGGAACAAAGTGTTAGGTTTTTTAAGAACAAAGGATGAAGGAGCCTGCAGGCCGCAGGTACTCTTCTGCTGTGAGCTTCTTACTGCGCACGCGCATCAGAAGAATGAGCTGGACCCGGTTCAAAATTAAAACAATATTTAATGTACTACACAAAGTTCACTTACAAACTGAATTAACTATCAATAGTAATGTTCTCGAGAGCAGAGACCACTGTAGGAAATTTGGGTTTAGAACTGTGCTTTAAGAAATTATAATAGTGTTTAATAATTCATAATTAAGAAATCATAATTAGAAGTGTCTTGGAATACATAATTAGAAGATTCATAATTGTAGAAGTGTTTTAGAATTTGTAGTTAGAAGTGTATCTTAGTAGCACCTTTATATTTGCTTGTGAAACTTGTGAAGGTTTTTGCCAAAAGTTGCAAATCCTTATCTTTATATAGAATGTTTACCATAGAAGTGTTAAGCCATAAAATACAGTCATTGAATGTTTTAAACTGTAAAGAATAGTATGTTGGGAGTAAGGGACAGATAGATTTCTAGATAGGCAATTACAGGTCATACCCGTGCGAGGGTCCTGCGAGGAGGAGGAGCCAGCTGGATTTAGCCAATAGGAACTACGGACACGAGGGGATGTTTTTTGAACTATGTAAGGCGGGGAAGAAAGAAAGTCCGGCTCTTGCTCCTGTACCACTGGGTGGGTGGTAACGCTTTTTGGGGTGAGCAGGTCATATTCGGTGTAACTGTAAATGATGTACTCCACTATGCAATTGTTTTAGCATGAGAGGTTTTAAATGCTTTGTTTATAATTGAAACCGGTTCTCTTTGTGTAAGAGGCTGGATTACATGCGGTTTCAACACAGTCTAGAGGTTCCATGAACCTAACACCACATACACGCATCTCCTCACAGTCAGGCGCGGCCAGTTAGCTGAAAATGAGAGCTGCAGTGATCTAAACTCCCTAAAACTCCCTAAAGCATTGTCTTTTGTATCCCCTGAGAGTCGGAAAGTGTCCGATACTGTCATAAAACGTGTGAATGACCCTCCGTGGCGATTAGTGATTGGCTTCATTTGAATCCTGTCCCCTCCCATTATCGATCCCTTAGCAAAACATCTTGGCTCCTCGCAAAACATCTTGAACTCCTCCTCTCTGTCCTGCTGGTCAGCTTGGCATTTGACCGTCCCACTGGCCCCATCCTCCATCGATGAGGTCGCCTCCATTTGCTGCTGCATGTCTGACACCTCACTCAGAATCCCTATCTGACCCTCAAAACTATTCTTAGTGTTTTAATACCTACAGTGACTATACTTCTATGATTTAATACATGCAATGAGTTAATATACTGTAACATATAATATCCTCTATAAGTAAGAATATTGTAAACCTATAATACATTCTATATGGAAACATATTGTGACTAACATATTTATTATTGTAACACTTCTACTCACCACTAGGGGTGTTATTAAATCCTACTAATAATGCATTTAATACTGAAATTCTCCACAAAAGCATGAGTTTATTTTAATCAAATTGAATTTCTTAACCTTTTATAAAGTGCTTGAACAACAATAAGTGATGAGGGGTGAAACAGAGAATCAACGTTTCCAAAATGAAAAACAGCATCAGGTGTTCAAACATCAACAGAGGTGTTACATTTCTCTTCTTCAAGCAGTTTCCAGCGTCCACAGCTCTGATCACTTCAGGAGCACGTGGGCTGTCGGACAGAGATGACCTCATCTGATGCTTGTGTGTGAGAAGCTCTCTTGACTCTCTTCCTGCTTTGCTTCTCGTTTCTCTGCCTCTTGTTTTCCTCTCAAAGCCAAACTGTGAGGTGAAATGCTGTTTGATGGAAACTATCTCGTGTTGTGTCGTATTGTCTGTGCTGATGCTTCAGGCCTCATGTGGGCCAAGACCAGCGTGCAGGCCTGTACTGAACACCTTAACGTGCTCACACATCAATAAAACCCCTTGTTGGATATGGAGCTCCCCTCCATCTCAGTTCATCAGCAGACGCTCTGATCGCACACAGACCTGTTTAACACAACAGATAATAAGAGTCTGAGAAACTGTCCTGCTGCTCATCAAGTGCAGGTGTGAACCACTGTAGTCTGACGTCATGTAACGTCTGTGCACGTGACGTGACATCAGAGTACAAATCATGAGAGAAGACCCGAGCAGCAGGAGGTCAAACACTCCTTTCATATGAGAACAGCAGAATAAAGCCCCGCGTGTCCGTGTCTCCTTCATCCTCTCACACGCGCTCAAACAACATCACACTACTTTCACTTTCGTTCACTAACCTCAGTGGCTCACTTCTACCTAGTTATACGTGACGTAATGCTCAGCTTAAATTCCCATTGGCTCAGATGGAGGCTGAAGGCAGCGCTCCTCCTCCTCTCTCCCTCAGTTCAGTGCTGATCCTGGAGCTGAACGGACCGTATGACTTTCTCTCTTCAAGATAAAAAGTACCAAAAGTTAAGATGCGACATTTCACTATGGAGGCGTTGATTCTGTCTCTCCTGATGATAAACCTTCATGGCGCAGCAGCAGGTGAGTTAACTCTTTGTTATTCATCAGTTTAAGGTTCTTTTGATAGTCTTTGATGTTTAGCTCCAGGACTTCCTCGTTGATAACAGAACATTAAGAGCGAAACGGTGTGAACGCGCTTAAAGCTAAAATGGCAGCATGACGCAGCGCAACAACAGTCCAACAAGACAAGAAGACAAACTACTTCCTGTTTTGTTGGTGTAATATTTCATATCGTTCACTAATAAACTCAATTACTGACACTTAATACATTACTCATGAATTATCTTGTTTTTCAATCTCTTCAGTGTACACTCCTTAAACAAGATATAAAGTGTCATCTGTTACTAAATAATACATATTTCATTATTAAACAGGAACAAGAGGAAAATAATATTATATATCAGCCTCTCATAGTGAATAAATAACAAAGTTTTAGAGAATAACATGCACTCATAAAAACACACATAATGAATGACAACCTCCTGAACATGAATATTAAGTTTATATGGTGGTATTGTTTGACCTCTACATATTGTCTAAATATTGAAGCCGTTCCTCAGATAATGATGACATTTGACTCCACACACTGAAACACACATCAGCGTTAACACTGACTTTAGTTGGTTGGGTCAGATTACATCACACTGAGGCCGTTTAGTGGAGCTGGACTGATAAATCAGACGTCGATATTATTTGTGGATATGAGCTTATTGCAGATATTTGGGTAAATACATATTGGCTGATGAGTAAGAAGAAATAGAAATGAAGAAATGTCAAACTAAGTTTGAGCTCATTCATAAACATGTCTTCATGACAGAGTCTGTCCTCCAGAGAGCACAAGTTCATTTTTAAACTGTGAAATGTTCCACTTAGTTTGTATCTTAGTCACAAAAAACAACAACTAATGAATCTGAATCAAGTCTGTTTATGATCTGTGTTCATATTACAAATACTATCAGCTGATGTATTTAATATTTAAACTATATTGATGTCAGTATCAGCCTCAGAAGTCCAGCATCCGTCTGGCAGTACTGTTGAAGTATTTGATGTATTAACAGGAAATAGATTTATTCTTGGACAGATTTGCAAAATATTTTTGTGACCAGTGCAGAATTTATGAACAGAAATATGACGTACATGCATTCAGACACAGAGGACAGCGGAGGATTCTGAAACAGACCATAATGTGATCAGCAACACTCACAGACACCTGCAGGAAGTTTACTCTGCTGATGCTTTAAAAATGTATTTAGATTAATATTTTAGTGTCAGGACTGAGTGAATAAACATCAGTTCATGGTGGAGGGGATGTTGGAATTTAACAAAAGATATTAAAGTTCATAATTAATCAGTTTTTAATCCAACTGATACAAATTTAAACAAGATCAAATATTACAGAGAAGTTTCTTGAATATTAAGTTGTGTCCATCCGGTAACATTTTACTGAGAGCATCATAAAATTCATCAGATTCAATTTTCCACAAAGATATTTGGAGTTAAACTTAAACATAATTCTTCAGTTTACATAAATCGAGATACATGAAAGTGAGGGACTGGGTCAGTTTTGTTTGTTTTTTCTTTTTGTTTGTATTTTAAAAAATAACCTTTATACTTAAACATCTGAAATCCACAAACCCTCTGACAACAAAATCAAACAATAAAATGAATTATTACTTGAATATGAAAAATGACAACAGGAATAAAAAGAGCATAATAACCCACTTTGAAACCGTATGAGGAGAAGTGCTGCTAGTTTAACTTCAAGAAACTCACAGAGTTCAAAGTTATTAATTAAAACCTCAGAAGAAGAAATGTGAGATGTCAGTGGTCACAATTTATGACATTAAATAGAGATCATAAAATACTTAATATGAAATAGAAGATGTTTTAATCTGCTGGATATATGAAATATAATATTAAACACATGCAGCATCAGGTCTTTTACTGGGATGTGGTTCTTGTATTTCTGCTAAGCCCAACATTGTCAGCAGAGGGCGCTCTAAGCATTACACTGAGCATCAGCAGCTCACGTCAGTAGAGCAGAAGAAAGCGTCAGTAGTGATGAGCCAAGTGTCATCAGAACAGAGCGCTTCTCACGTGACTTGTATTTTCATATATTTACAGGTAAACTGACTTTAAACAGAAACCTGTTGATATAAAATCTGTATTCACTTGAGAAGCTTTAGTTACTGTAAAATGCAGACTTTTGATTGTCGTCGGTAATGAGTATTTTTCTCGCTTCTATTGTTAAAATGGCGGAGCTCATTGAAATAATTCTGCTGACTAAGGATAAACTAAAAGACAGTCCGGGTCGATGAGAGCTGAAGTTAGTTTTATATATGTATTATAAATACATTGAGGGAATGTTTATAGCAACGTAGTTAAGGAATGATCAGTGTCAGGCTGGAGAGCTAATTAAGCGATGTGTCATCAGAACAGAGAGCTTCTGACCGGACCAAATGTATTTTCATATATTTACAGGAAATGAAATATGTAACATCTGCATGATCTAAATATGTGACTTGTTTCATATTTCATTTCAGAATAGATAGTTTTTAAAACAGAATCATCAGAAATATTAACTTCAAGAAACTCACAGAGTTCAAAGTTATTAATTGAAACCTCAGAAGAAGAAATGTGAGATGTCAGTGGTCACAATTTATTATATAAAATAGAGACCATAAAGGACTTTATATGAAATAGAAGATGTTTTAATCTGCTGGATATATGAAATATAATATTCATCACATGCAGCGTTCATGTTTTGGTCAGAGGTTTGTGATTTCACACTTAAACTAATCTGATGATGACGAGTGTAAACTACTAATGATGCGTCCTGAAGAAGATGACACTAAACTAGATGAAAACATCTTTCTGTCAATCAAAGTCAGCGACACATCTGCATGATCTAAATATGTGACTTGTTTCATATTTCATTTCAGAATAAATAGTTTTTAAAACAGAATCATCAGAAATATTAAAGTAAACATTTATTTCTGTATTTATTGAGCGCTCAGCAGATATTATTAGCATGTATTTATTGTACTGTAGTTCTTTCTGATTCTGTGTGCAGCAGAACAACATTGTTCAGTGATTTATTAAAGTGTGATATCAAAACTGTAAATGATGACTTTATCTTTCTGTTCCAGTGACTCACTCTCTGAGGTATTTCTACACTGGGTCCTCTGGAGTCCCAAACTTCCCAGAGTTTGTGACTGTTGGGTTGGTTGATGACGTTGAGATGGTTCACTATGACAGCAACACCAGGAGAGCAGAACCCAAACAGGACTGGATGAGCAGAGTCACAGAAGATGATCCTCAGTACTGGGAGAGGAGCACTGAGATCTCTATGGGCACCCAGCAGGTCTACAAAGACAACATTGAAATATTAAAGCAGCGCTTCAACCAAACTGGAGGTTTGTTTATGTTTCACACATTTTGTTTATATTGTCATCCTGTACTTTAGTAAACAGATGTCTCACACACACACACACACACACACACACACACACACACACAGATTAAACAGTCTGACAGCGTCTCTTGGCTGAAACACAGTGTGACTCAGCAGAAACATGACTGACACTGAGTCGACTGGATGCTGCTGTGCTCCACTGATACAGTGTTTGTGTCCATCCCATAATAAGCAGCAGAGATCATGAACACCTTCTCTCCACTGGGTTAGATCAGAAGAGCTCTACTGAAGTGCCCACAGTGAGTTGGTCCATGAGAAGTGTGCTGCAGGAAGCTGTTGATCACAGAGCGTTGGCAGCACACAGCTGGTAGAGGAACATGACGGCTGCTTCCTCAAAGTAGGGAGCAGGACTGTGAACGGGACGCAGCTGCTCCTGCTGGGTCCTCTCCTGAGAGGAGGAGCAGCATGTTTTAATAGAGCTGGCTGACAGGACCACATGGTGCATGTCTCATTCAGACCACAGGGTTCACTGTGCTGATCCACAGTGTGTCCATCCCATAATATTATATACATGTGGAGACACAACTACAGACGAGTGAACTTCACCTGACCACAGTGTTTGTGTCATAATAAACATATTCAGTGCTGAAACTAGTTATGAATTTGTTTAGATAGTTAAACTAACTAATTGGCAACATTTGTGATAATCAGATAATTATTGAAGTCTTTAATTAAAGAAATAAGTCAAACATGTTATAGTTCCAGTTTCTCAAATATAAGAGTTTTCTGCTTTTCTCTGATTAATATCATTTCATATTAAATATTGTTCAGTGTTGTTCAGACTAAAGAAGCAATCTGAAGATTTCACCTCATCCTCTCACAACTTGACGGACATTTTCACGAGTTTCTGAGAGGACATGGACAGAGTCGGGATGTCGGGACGTCCCTCTGTTTCCCAGCAGTCTCTGCCTCCCTGTCTCTCTCTGAGACGTCCACACTGTCCAGCTGATGATTGGCTGTAAGTGGCTTCATCCAGCCAATGACAGCAGGAGGTGTAGACCCTCTGCTGTGTGTCTGTGGATCAGTGTGTCTCTGTGGTGAAGATGTGACATCAACTGATGAGAGACGACTGTGATCTCACTCTGGTTTAATTCAGTCTCTCTCTCTCTCTCTCTCTCGCTCTCTCTCAGGTGTCCACATTGTCCAGGAGATGGTCGCCTGTGAATGGAATGATGAGACCAATGAGGTCAAAGGTTATGATCAGCGTGGTTATGATGGAGAAGACTTCATATCATTTGACCTGGAGACAGGGACATACATCGCTCCAAAACAACAGGCTGTCATCACCAAACACAAGTGGGATAATGACAAAGAGACGATAAAACAGAGTAAAAACTACTACACTCACATTTGTCCTGAGTGGCTGAAGAAGTATGTGAACTACGGGAGGAGCTCTCTGATGAGAACAGGTAGAATCACATGACCTGATGTAGTTTCATGAAGCTTCTGTTGTTTCTGACCAACAGTCACATTACAACACATGTCAGCAACATACAGAGAGCTGCTGTGTCTCACACCTTTCTCCTCCCTCACCTCTCTTCCTCTCTCTGCCTCCTTCTCTCCTTCACCACATTTCCTCCCTCACACTCATCACCCCTCTGTCCCTCCATTCTCTCTCTCTCTCTCTCTCTCTCTCTCTTTGTCTCTGAACTGTTTCTGTCTGTCTCAGTTTCTCTCTCTGTCTCTTTGCTCTGTCTTTCTCACACTCACTGTCCTCTCTTTCTGATCATCTCACCTCTTCATCTGTTTGTCTCTCCCTTCTTTCATCAATTCAACATCAATGACATTCATTTGCATTGCATACATAAATATATATATATATATATATATATATATATATGTGTTACCAAGGCATTTAAAATACATTCCATCAAACATGAATGATGATATGAATACACAGTAAATGATAATACTAAAGAACCTATAACCTGTCTCTCTCTTCCCTCTCCAGAGCGTCCCTCAGTGTCTCTCCTCCAGAAGACGTCCTCCTCTCCAGTCAGCTGCCACGCTACAGGTTTCTACCCTGACAGAGCCTCACTGTTCTGGAGGAAAGATGGAGAGGAGCTCCGTGAGGACGTGGACCTCGGAGAGATCCTCCCCAACCACGATGGATCCTTCCAGATGAGCGCTGACCTGAAACTGTCATCAGTCCCAGCTGAAGACTGGAGGAGGTACGACTGTGTGTTCCAGCTGTCTGGTGTGAAGGACGACATCTACACCAGACTGGACAAAGCTGTGATCAGGACCAACGAAGGTGAGACTGAGATCAGCTGTGATGAAGGTGGGAAGCACACCTTTAGTTTACTGGAACAGTTTGTGTGTTTTTATGAGGACGGGAAGTTTAGTTTCCTTCAATTCTTTAGTTGTCAGTTTCTTTCTTCTAGTTTTTATTTGTATTCTATAATTTTAAAGCTTAGATCAGAATTAAACCAACGCAAGAGCCTCTAGACCAGAATTATGAACACTGTTTACTGAGCTGTGATTATATAGAAACGTATCAATCTTTGGTTTCTTTCTATGTTTTTTAAATAAGTAAAATATTCACAAAGAGTTTTCTTCAGACCGTGTGTAACTCTTTCATGTGTAACCACAGGTCAGAGATTGTAGAAGCTGTAGTGACTGAACTACTGCTCACTGTTAGAAGATGAACAGACAGAATTATGAAACACCTGGAGGAATGTATGTATCTATCAGTACATCAGTCACAATAAAGTTTATTCAAAGTGTGCTGACAGTCAGAGAGGAGTTTGAATATGTTTGTCAGAAGTTGTCGTTGTGTCACAAACCAACATATGAGACAGAAAGCAACACAAACACACAGCTGAACAGAGAGAACACAGCTGGACGAGATCAAGAAGCAGAGATACAGTCATCATGTACAGACCAGATGAAGAAAGGACAGACAGATGGTGTGTGTGTTCAGGACTGTGGTCTGCTTGATGAATGGATGTTCTCCTCTTCTAACCTGCTTCATCTCTTCAGCTTGTGACTATTTTATTCTTGTTTTCTGCTCAACAGAGAAGCCCGCTGACATGACCTTCATCATCATCACTGCAGTGACTCTTCTTGCTCTCGTCATCATCGCTGTGGGTGGAGTCATGGTTTACAGGAACAGGAAAGATGAGAGACCCGAACAGAGACGTTAGTACTTCATTAGTACTTCAGTAGTACTTCATTAGTATTTCATTAGTACTTCATTAGTATTTGATTGGTATTTGGATTTTAGGCATTTTATTCAGAATGTGACAGTGAAGCAGATTTCAACAGTCAGCAGTAATGTCATGATGACATGACTAGAAGAGACAAATTCATATTTTATATTTAACATGAATTTGTATTTATGTTATTTCATCATATTTGCTTTTATTCTTAATAATATATTATATCTGCAATTTTATAGCAATCGACGAACACTTTAAAGTAGCTAGTTGTTTTCTACACATTCTTTTAGACTGTTGATAAAAGTATTTTTGACTTTTGGGGGAAAAGATAAATAATAAACAGTATTTTCATAACTGTAATAATAATTACAAGGGACAGATGATTAATAAACCCTTTTTCATCTCCTAGAGGAGTCAGAGTGAGCGGTGTGCTTAGGATCACTAAGTTACAGGTTTACTCTGTGGAGCTGCTTTTGCTCCTCCAGTGATGACAGCGTGATGATGTCAGAGAGAAGTGAATAAAGAGAAGAGATGTATTCATCACATTCTGACATTTTGGCTCTCGAGAACTAAAATGTTGTCTTTGCTTTTTATTTCAGGGAAATACTCTGAGATCTCTGAGAAGCTGAACCCTGCTCCTAAATGCTGAAGTCAGCGCCCTGCACACAGTGAGTTGCTTCATACGGGACATGAACTATTCACAGCTGCTGTTAAACAAAGCTGCCCTAAACTATGAGCAGAAGAAGCTCCTGTGATTGGTTCTTTATCCGCTGTAGAAGCTCTGGGACACGTTGTCGCTGTAAAGTACATATCACTGCCTCCAGGAAATACACAACACCTTTAGTTCTTTTCTACTGATGGATTTATTCCTCCTTTTACACCACCGTCTTCAATCCACCGTCGAACTGTATAAATTACATTTAGACATACAAACAATCCGACATTAACATTACATAAACACAGTTTAAACGCAAATATGCACAATGACAGATTTCACATGCGTAATGTACCTCACTGGCTGCACACAACGAGAGGGAATGAGTCCACTTGAAACACGATCAAAGATGATCACTTTAACTTTTAGTTTACTTTACCACTTTGAGTGACTTATGTGGCTTCACGTGTCATCCTGCTGTCACTGTGCCACGGTCAAACACATCCCAGTACAACACAGCACGCAACAATAGTTCCCCCCTTTTATACAAAAACAAAACAAAAACCCATACTGACATAAACAAACCGTACAGAACAACAACATATAAACAAGCATACTAAACAGTGACATGAATAACCTTTATGGCAGTTGAAGAACGTCTTTGACTTCTTCCACAACGAAGGTGAAGCTGCTTCATTTGATGTGAAGTGAGATTATGAAGAGAAAGACACAGATGAGTTCAGAAAGCTTCACATCAGCAGCTCAGATAACGTCTCAAACATGAACCTTTACAAACACAGTGACACCAATTTATCAGATGAAAATAAGCAGTTATGACTTCATAAGCATGATGGTTAAATATTACAAAAGGTAATACTTATATGAGTGAGTCATGAATATTTGATGTCTCAATGATTCTGTAAATATGAGGCTTTGTTTTAAACATTTGTGGTAAATGATTTAGTTTTCTCTTTGATGTGTTTGTTTTCTTTTTGTCTCTTCAGGTTTATGGATAAATATTTCACTGGATCAAGAAGTGGTGCCTCCACACTCTCCTCCATGAACTGTGAACTCATCACTTATTCATCATTCATATCATAAAGTCATTGAATCTAGTTGTAGATGCTCATCGATTGGAACACAAAGAAAACACAAAGAAAACTAGGAGCAAACATCAGTGGTCACGTTAAATGATTTGGATCGTTTAGTTTCAACTTAACAAAATGTAATTTCCTCTGATGAGATGTTCTTAAATCAGATGAGGAAGATTATTGTTGGAGATCTTAGAACAATGAAAGCATCACAGCACTCTGCACACAAAGATTTGTGTTCATCTCAAACAAATCCTCCATATTTACACTTTAATGCTTCTGCTGTTGGGTTTCTGGTTAAATCAATATTGGTAACACAAATGTAAATTCACACACACACACACACGTGTGCGTTCCCATTGCCACACACACACTGGTAGGGTCTGGTGATATGAAGACATAAACCTTGAGATCAGAGATCTTTGAACCAGTAGAGTTTCTTCTCTTTTTATCCTGAGGAAGTCATTCTCTGGTTCTCTGCTTGGGTTCCATCACTGGAGGAAACGCTGCAAATCAATCAGCAGCATCCAGAAACACGCTGCGGGAACTGGACGCCCGGAGTCTCCCGTAGGTGTCGGTGTAATGGTTTCCTATCTGTGTCTCTGCTGCTGGTAAACTGGACTCCAGCTCTCTCCCAGTGTGGACTGGGATTGACTCCAGTCCCCCCCCCCCCACACTCTCAGCAGGATGAATCATGTAGCCCGCCCCGATACACACACACACACACACACACATGTAGACATCAGTACATTTATTTTCCAGTTGTGTAAATAGTTTGTTTGTATATTTCCTTTTTCTTTTAGCAGCAGGTCAAAGTTAAAACCTTTTAAGCCCGAGGGGAGACCATTTGGGCTTCTCGGGCTCAGAACCCCTCAAACTCAAATGCGGAAAATAGCATGATTATTAGCCAGTAGCATGTATGTGGCTAATTTTTTTTTTGATGAAAGAGCAACGTATGGGCAACAACATCATATAAGTCACTTCTGACACACTCCCAACACAGGTATAGGGTACTCACATAAGCAGAAAAATATCGTGGCATAAACGCACCAAATCCGGGCCAGAAATCGGCGTTATGAGTACCTCAAATCAATGTTTGAACCCTCATGCTAACGGCTACCCAGTCATACAAAGCATGTAATAGCATTAGCACACGTGGCGGAACACGTAACTAACTTCTGTTTTACGATCCGTAAAAGCACTAAACTGTTGTGAGTGATCAAACGTACCTTCATGCTGAACTCCGCCGAAAAAAATCGTAGGTATGCGCCCAAGTTTTATGAAAAATATGGATAATAACGCCGCAGAATTTCCGTTCCAAAGCTGTAGTCATTGCTGCCAACTGCATACTGTTGACTTCCGACTTGTTTCCAGAATAAGAGCGGTCAAGCAGGCTTGGGCGAGTGGTCAGACTGCCTGCGACCGGAAATTTCCGCCGGGGTACACGCGTCACTTCTGGCAACTTTATTGTATGAAAACTTTTGCCGATCGCCACCAAACTCGACACAGGTCTTCCTAAAACTGTGACGCGTCTAAGGAGGGGTTGTTTTTGGAAATCGACCGAGGATAGGCTGACATGCAGCCACATACACACACATGAAATGAGAAAATCCTACAGATGACAGCCAAAACTGGCTCTGATGATGTTATGAATATGAATATGATTCCTATTATCTGTATTTGGATGTATTGAATCATATGAGTGATAAAGAAAGTGAAATATATAGTTATATAGTGTATAAAAGTACAATGTAAGAGCTGCAACAGCTGGTTCGAAAATGATGACCTCGCCTGACTAAAACCTCTTATTCTTAACTTTATTCCACTTTAACCTTTTTTTAATAACTACTGATCAGTTATGCTATGACTTGGGAAAGTTTTAGGGAGATAGCTGCATTATTTCAATAACCTTTTATCAATGAAAGTGCATTTTTCCAGGCGAAGCTGAATATTTTCAATTTCAGCTGTGTAATGTCTTATTTTCCTATATTAACCAGCAACATATACACAATATTACCTGTCTAAACTATCTCACAGGTGTTGTGATCTGATTATATCAACAAAAATTATTAAAATCGACCTTGTAGTTACAGAACTATGGTCAGTTTTGTAGGGCTATGCATTTTCGCTCAGAGACCTCAAAAACGGCTCAGGGCTTAAAAGAATGATTTATGTGTCTGTGTTTTATCTTAAATAATCAAGAGGATGTTTATTGTTTCACAACATGTTTTGATCTGATTTGAAACATTATTTATTGAAATGAAGGCTTCTAGTTTCTAAAAGCTGTGAGATGTTTGAAGCTTCTCAGCTGATAGAAATCTTCTTCAATATATTTCCTGATAGTATTTTGGGACGAGGAAGGGTGTTGGCTTTAGAATGGATGTTAATGAAGTGGCTCTATTTCATTCCTTTTCTACTTTGGTTTTGCTTTTCAATAAAGTGCCCAAAACTCCAAATGTCTGTGTCTTTCTGTGATTCAGTAGATATGCTTATGCTTATTGGCACGACATGTTTTTTGTGACTAAACCTTTTATAACCAGCACAGCACACAGGTATGATACTAATAATTAAGTTTATCATCCAGCATGCATATAACCTGATTTATGATGCTGAGATAACGACATGAACTCAGGGACAATGTCTGTCTGTTGTGTTTTAGTAGACATTGAACAGTGATGTATAATATCACTTTTATTCTTGTTTTCTGTTCAATAAGACTTAAATGCAGCAGAAGTCTGTCTCTTTTTAAGATCCACACATATAATAACTGTTCTTATGTTCCAGCCCTATGAATATTATATTCACTGTTCTCATAGAGCTCTAATGAACGTGACCCCGCAGAAAGTATCTTCTTCGACTCCAGAGGAATGCAGCAAAACGAGGAGGACGAGAAGCTTCGACGGCCTGTCAGGGACCACAGTGAGATAACGATCATGTATGCCACAATATGCAAATCATGGCAGAACTCGGCGTCACACACCAAACACAGAAACGAAACCTAACGGCCTCATCACGTGATTTACCAGAAATGGTACAGAGTGATGTGCTGTTTCTGCCCAGCAGAGGCGCTCTGACTCTGTTACTGAGTCCTGAAAAACACAACGACCATGAAGGCCTCATAAACTGCCAGAAATAGAACCAGGGGGGTTTGACAGAGGGACATTAAACAGAGGTAATCAAGTTGCATTCTGGGTGTTCATTGTGACTCACTGCTTCTGCCTGTTCCAGAGAACAAATGTTATCTGAAGAGTTTCATTTCTGGGTTTATAAAACAATTAATAACCCCAAACCCCAAAATATATATCTTCTTATTTTAGATTTCCATTGGGTAAAATAATAAGCTGTGTGAGTGCGTGCGTGTGTGTGTGTGTGTGTGTGTGTGTTAGTGTTAGGAATCAAATAGGCCGACTGACTGTCAGGTCACAGCGAGAGAATGTTTGTGTGTCTGCCACGTCCAAACAACAAAGAGGGACACAATATATGTTTGTAATTACACAATCAGAGTTTGTGCCTCAGTGTCCTCTTTTTCTTTTTATATTATTTATTTACATTTTTTTCTATTTTTATGCTTTTATTTCTGTCTATATCTTTTATTCTCTGTGGTTGCCCCCCTGGCATGTTAGTTTAAATGTCTGTATTTTGTCGTTTCTTACTGACATTGTGAAATTGTACATTGTGCAATTGTTGAATAAAAACAACAAAGGAGGACACAAAATGTCAGCAGGCAGGTGTTGTCAGAGTGAGAGGTGTGGCACAGGGACGACTTGCACAAGTATCTGATGTCATACCGTGTGCTTCTTAGTTCAGGAGGAAAAGCTCACAGCGCTGTGTGTTGCAGAGCTCTGCTATGTATTCTTTCATTGCAAAAAAGATATAATCTCTTATTAAATAATGATAACTTTGAAGACAATGCAGTCAAGCCTCTGCTCAGTTAAGTTCAGGTTATTGTACTTTACTTGAGTATTTCCTTTTCATGGTATATTTATACTTCTACTCCACTACATTTCAGAGGGAAATGTTGGAAATGAATTCAGGGACATGGGACAATGTCTGTCTCTTGTGTTTTTGTAGACAGTGAACAGTGATGTATAATATCACTTTTATTCTTGTTTTCTGTTCAATAAGACTTAAATGTAGCAGAAGTCTGTCTCTTTTTAAGATCCACACATATAACTGTTCTTATGTTCCAGCCCTATGAATATTATATTCACTGTTCTCACAGAGCTCTAATGAACGTGACCCCACCTGTAGATGTTAGATCATGAAGAGGGAAAGGTAGAGGAACCAAATCAAGTAGAAATATCAGTGTATTCACAGAAACACAGCTCACTTCAATCACTACTTTTCATCAGTTACTAACGTGGAGTTTAGGTTTTATATCTGTTTCAAAGAAACTTAATCTCTGGACAGATTTGATGAATATTTTGGATTTGACCTCCACAGACGTTCTCAAGTATTTATGACTTTGACTATAATTTAATTTGCTTTGAATTCTGAGGAAATTCTTTCTTTTGCTCCTTAAAAAATAATCCAGAGGAAATTGTGTTGGAAGAAGGATTCAGAGAGAAAAGAGCATTTAAAGGAGGAAGAATGTAACAAGTAATGAGATGATGAAAACATGCTTTTACTTGATGATTTAAATGTAATATTCAGAAGATATGGTTGAACATAAAACACTGGTTATCAGAAACATTGGACTCGAGGCTTCAGTTGAAGGAGGTCTTCATCGTCTCATCAGCTGTATTTTAATGTGACACTTAAACATTTGTAATCCACAAACCCTGTGACTCAACACTGAGACATGGTGGAGTTCCTCTCTAACACAGTTCTCCTGGGACGCTGCTTCACTTCTAAAGGACTCCAGTGAATCAGATATAAAGCTGAGAATGATCGTCTCATCTGGAGCTGGAAACTGTTTATTTCAATTCATGGCTCCTGTTTATTGTGTGTGTGAGGTATTATTGAAGACGTTTCCTCTCCACCGTGTTCACATTAGAGTTGTCTTCATGAATAAAGAGCTTCTGAAGAAACTCCTCAGAGTTGTGTTTCCTTCTTGTTTGTTGGAGCTTTCTTCTTCTTTCGTCACATTAAAGTGTTTTTGCTGAACTCTGCTTTGTTAAAGGTGTTTCTCAGCTTTCAGCAGCACTGAGGATGTTCAGAGACAATAAGTACATTCTATATGTATTTATGTTCTTCATCTGATCGATACACGTGATCACAGTCATGGAGCATCAGGACGTTTCACAAAGTCAGGCGTTCAAAGGCAGATACATGAGTCATCCACAGGGGGCGCTGTCACACTGCTGACTTCTCTGTGAAGGTAAACACAGAGATAAACTCAGTTATTGATCATCAGAGATAAACTCAGTTATTGATCATCAGAGATAAACTCAGTTATTGATCATCAGAGATAAACTCAGTTATTGATCATCAGAGATAAACTCAGTTATTGATCATCAGTGATAAACTCAGTTATTGATCAGCAGAGATAAACTCAGTTATTGATCATCAGAGATAAACTCAGTTATTGATCATCAGAGATAAACTCAGTTATTGATCATCAGAGATAAACTCAGTTATTGATCATCAGTGATAAACTCAGTTATTGATCATCAGAGATAAACTCAGTTATTGATCATCAGAGATAAACTCAGTTATTGATCATCAGTGATAAACTCAGTTATTGATCAGCAGAGATAAACTCAGTTATTGATCATCAGAGATAAACTCAGTTATTGATCATCAGTGATAAACTCAGTTATTGATCATCAGTGATAAACTCAGTTATTGATCATCAGTGAGCAGGAAGAGTTTTTGTCAACCAGCATTGAAGACTCAAACAATATAAATTCTTCATTGTCTGGATAAAATATGTGACACATATCTCTTAGTTTGTGCTATAATCATGAATAATACTATAAATATTTAACACTAATACTGCAATAATCATAAATACTATAATAATTAATAATACTGTAAAAAATCCGAAATAATACTGTCTCAGTAAAGCAGTGGGAACAAAGCATGACTTTTTCAAATCAAATTTAATTTATATAACCTTTTATAAAGTGCTTGAACAACAATAAGTGATGAGGGGTGAAACAGAGAATCAACGTTTCCAAAATGAAAAACAGCATCAGGTGTTCAAACATCAACAGAGGTGTTACATTTCTCTTCTTCAAGCAGTTTCCAGCGTCCGCAGCTCTGATCACTTCAGGAGCACGTGGGCTGTCGGACAGAGATGACCTCATCTGATGCTTGTGTGTGAGAAGCTCTCTGACTCTCTTCCTGCTTTGCTTCTCGTTTCTCTGCCTCTTGTTTTCCTCTCAAAGCCAAACTGTGAGGTGAAATGCTGTTTGATGGAAACTATCTTGTGTTGTGTCGTATTGTCTGTGCTGATGCTTCAGGCCTCATGTGGGCCAAGACCAGCGTGCAGGCCTGTACTGAACACCTTAACGTACTCACACATCAATAAAACCCCTTGTTGGATATGGAGCTCCCCTCCATCTCAGTTCATCAGCAGACGCTCTGGTCGCACACAGACCTGTTTAACACAACAGATAATAAGAGTCTGAGAAACTGTCCTGCTGCTCATCAAGTGCAGGTGTGAACCACTGTAGTCTGACGTCATGTAACGTCTGTGCACGTGGCATGACAGAGTAAATCATGAGAGAAGACCCGAGCAGCAGGAGGTCAAACACTCCTTTCATATGAGAACACCAGTGTTGTGACCGTTGCTTCCCAATAAAAAGTCACTACGGTTGCTGAAATGTTTGTTCTGACGCGTGCCATAAATAACGAAGTCCAGTTTCCAATATAGGCATTTTATTTCTCACATAAGAGTTCCACTACTTTCTATTCAGTTATCCATTTTCTCCATAAACCAATAAATCATAACATTTACATTCGTTAAATGTGCACGGTCAAAAACTGTTTGCTTCTACCTATTAGCAACAACCTGTGTCCAATGACCCCACTGATTTTATTACCTGTGGCCTGATTCACACCGGCACTACGCCCCCATGTGGTGGGAGGTTGTACAAAAACAAAAACAACGAAATGGCTCTAACAACCAGAATAAAGCCCCGCGTGTCCGTGTCTCCTTCATCCTCTCACACGGGCTCAAACGACATCACACTACTTTCACTTTCGTTCACTAACCTCAGTGGGTCGCTTCTACCTAGTTATACGTGACGTAATGCTCAGCTTAAATTCCCATTGGCTCCTCTTCTCTCCCTCAGCTCAGTCCTGATCCTGGAGCTGAACGGACCGGATCACTTTCTCACTTTAATAATAAAATGTACCAAAAGTTAAGATGCGACATTTCACTATGGAGGCGTTGATTCTGTCTCTCCTGATGATAAACCTTCATGGCGCAGCAGCAGGTGAGTTAACTCTTTGCTATTCATCAGTTTAAGGTTCTTTTGATAGTCTTTGATGTTTAGCTCCAGGACTTCCTCGTTGACGACAGAAAATGTTATAAAAAGTAAGAAATGCTCTTAAAGTCCACGTTAGTAGATCCTGTGTGTGCAGCTCAGTGATTGGTCCCGACATGTTTCTGAGGGAGCCGCTGTTTCCTCGAGTGACTTTGTGAAAAGAAAAACATAAGAGTTCCACTACTTTCTATTCAGTTATCCATTTTCTCCATAAACCAATAAATCATAACATTTACATTCGTTAAATGTGCACGGTCATAAACTGTTTGCTTCTACCTATTAGCAACAACCTGTGTCCAATGACCCCACTGATTATATTACCTGTGGCCTGATTCACACCGGCACTACGCCCCCATGTGGTGGGAGGTTGTACAAAAACAAAAACAACGAAATGGCTCTAACACACCGGCCCCTAATTGGTTCTGGCAGCAGACAAAGCAATTATTTATACGTTTTACGGAAGGAGCCATTACATTAGGAACAAAAATGTACTGTTTTTAAACAGTCAATTTCATAAAAACGTCCTGCAATCGATAAAGTATATTTCCATGTATTGAAAACATGGTTGTGGGTTTTCACCATTATTCTTACACGTCAGTCGCTTCACAAAGCAGACAACCTTTGTCCTCCTAATGTGGCTTTACATTTTTGCATTTCCAAATTGACATCCACTATTTGACGTCCATTGCCACTGGCATTTGCAGAAATCAGCTGCTTCCTTTTCTTACTTAAAGTCAGCAAATTCATCTTCAGCATGAGAATCCAACCTACTGCAACTTTCAGTTTTTTCCAATTGGAAAAGTGAGTAATCAGTTAATGCGTGGGACTTGAATGATATTCAGTGACAATTGCATTTACTGTGAAGTTCCTTTTAACTTCCGGGTCCTCAGCAATGTCCAAATCCAAGACGTGTGCTGGCCACTCGTGTGCAGTTTCTGGTTTCCACAGAAACTTTGGACTTTCAATCCATCTCTTTTGAACCAAATGTTCAATTTTCAGTCCCCTTGAGACGCCATCTGCTTTCTTTTGTGCTGTAGGAATGTATCTCCACTGTGAAGTGTGTGATGCCTCTCTAATAGATAACATCCCACGTCTTGTGTGTGGCTGTTCTCGGATGTTAAATTTGAACTTGAAGGTGTCCGTCTCAATGCACCATTGTAGTCCAAGAGCCCGTTCAACTGGCAATTTGTCTCTGTCAAGATCCAACTCCTTGAAGGTCTTGGATCTATGTTCTTCTGGAATTACCAATAACACCTCACGACTGTTGCTGATCCACTTGATGAGATTGAAATCTCCCAATTTGCAGATAGCTGTGAGGTTCTTGACCATTATAGTAGCATCTTCTTTAGAAGGCAAACTTTTCAAAAGATCATCCACATAAAAACTTCTTGTGACCGCGTCAATTACTTCTGCTGGAAATCTGTTTTGATTATCATCAGTAAGGATGTTTGACTATTCTTTGTGGTAACTTTGATCCTTCAGAAGTCTCATTTTCAGTGAACTGACACGCCGTTTAGCAACAGAAAGGTTGTTTGGCATGTTTACATGGGGTGTCTTGAAAGGCAACTTAATATTGTACTGGCCATCTTTAAGTTGTACTGAACCTTTCATTATTTCCATGAACTTTCTTTCTTCTATTGACATCTCCTTGTCATTAGAGACATTTTCACTGAAATCCTGATTGTACTGCCTTATCAACAGTTCTTCCAATTTGTCAACACCAATCCGATTAACAGTAACAGCAGGGTAGCCACTCTTACACTGCTTTCCATGAAGAGGTCCATTAATCACCCAGCCCAGTAGAGTTCTTACTGCATATGGTCCCTCTCCTCGGCTGTTGATCACTTCCCACGGTTCCATTAACTTTGAGGCGTTTGTGCCAATCAACAAACCAACATCAGCGTTAATACGGGGAATATGTACGTCTTTCAGGTAAGTCCACTTAGACAACTCTTCTTCAGGAATGATATTGTTTGTCGACACAGGCATTTCCATCTGAGTGAACATACTAGGAAGTTCAAAACTGCTTGTCAGCAAATTCAGAGATTTCCAAACCTTTGACAATACAACTTGGAACAGTAGTTCTGTGACCCATTGTACGTAGATTAATCTTCGTTTTTCTTCCTTTGATGTTCAGCCTTTCCATTAGACTTTCAGAACAGAAAGTGTCAGTACTTCCTGGATCCAGAAATGTATAACTTTGTACGATTTTGTTTCCCTTTGTACACTTAACATTGACAGGTAAGATTGAAAGGATGCCGTTACTGCCCCCGGCCCCTGTATGACCACAAGTAGAGACAGCCGTGCCACTCACCGACAGTTCCTTTGGCTGATCTTCGCCTTTGCTTCTTTCCTTTTTCTCAATGTGAAGAATGCTGGGATGACTTTGGTTGCAAACTTTGCAAGATATGCGTTTATTGCAATCCTTGCTCATGTGTCCTATGCGCAGGCAACCAAAGCAAACTCTTTTCTCTTTCAGAAATTCCAATTTTTCCCGATGTGTTCTTTTTTGCAATTGTGGACAATGCTCCAATGCATGTCCGTGCATACAATACAAACAGGAAACATTTGAACTTGTAGGTGACATACTTTGTGTTTGAGTCTGAATGCTTTTCTTGCTTGCATTCACAGCTGGTTCAGTAGACATAATGACAGTGGTTGCAAAGCTGTTTCTTTTGAACTGCGCCTTTTGCTCTAACTTGGCCTTGTTGCCTCCTTTATTTACACCACCTTGAGTGTCTTGAATGTCACCAAAGATTGGATCCGAAACGATCTTGACTTGGTACTCGAACTTGATTATGTCTTTAAAGCCAGATCTGCGACCTTGGGTTTCAGAGATGTCATACGCAGTCACTCTCCATTTCTCTCTGAGCTTGTAAGGAAGTTTCTGCATTATTGTTTTCATGTTTGCAGGCATATTGAGTTCATCTAAATATTGCAATTCCTTCATAGCGTTGCAACACTCTCGTAAACACAATGCATATGCCTGCAGCCCTTTAACATCTTCTGCCTTAACAGGAGGCCATCCAATGATTTTATCCACATAGGCAGCTGTGACCTTTATTTCATTTCCAAAATGTTTTCCAAGAAGGTCTTTGGCCACAGCATAGCCTGTCTCTGGAGCCATGTGCTGGCAGCTACGCACCAGATCTCTAGGCTGCCCCCTAGTGAATTGCTCAAGATAATACAAACAATCTCCTCTGTTTGTTTTAGCTTCAACACAATGTTCAAATGCTCTGATGAATGATCTAAATTTCAGCGGATCTCTGTCGAAAATAGGAATTTCTCTGCGTGGTAGAAACAGAGTTCTGTGATTGTATAAGGAGTGCTGTTACTTCATTTTGTCTTTGTAACAGGCTGTAGAGATCTATAGTTACTTGAGGATTGCCTTGGGATTGTGTTGCTGGTTGACCACCAGGATTTATATCTGATTGATGTGATTTACTTTGCTCAGAAGTTTGCCACTTGCTGTTTCTCTGCATAATCGCACTCTTACTTTCATATTTGTCTGCTTCCATTAGTTTTTCCAATGTTGCCTTAGTGTTGGCAGACAAATATTTCTGCCGAGATGATTCTTTTTGCAGTGGGTTGTATTGTTCAGCATGAGGATTGAGTTTTGCTCCTTTTTTGAAATAGGATTCCATTCCATCCGAATGTGCATTTGAAACACTGCCTTGACACGAGGCATTCAATACTGCTAGTTTTGCTGTAGTTGTTGCTATCTCAGTCTCCATTTCGTGTTGCTCCTTTGTCCTCCTCAGCTGTTCCGCTTGTTCCTCCAAGACATGCCTTTTCTGTAGCGCTGCAGCACGTGCCATGAGTGCAGCCTTTTCTGCCTCTGTTTGACACCGTGCAGATGATGTTGTAGACTTGCTGCCTTTTGAAACATTACTTTTTCGACCTGAGCCCTTGTTGGAAGCATTTGATTCAACATTTGAAATGCTGTCTTGAGGCTCCACATTAACACCCTCATTATGAAGATCGACACCTTCACTATTGAGGTGACTTTCATTGCAAAACAACCATTTGTTTACATCAGCAATAAAGTCATTGACACTGAGCATTTTTAGTTTATACCACATTTCATGTTTATCCACCTCCTCTTCAGGTAACAACCCCATCAACATTTCATGTATTTCTTTTGCTTCACCAGAGATTATATTTTTCAAATGTACCTTTTACCTCTATAACATAACCTTTATCACCCATCAAATCAACAATTATCTCTTTGAGATTATGTGCTCTTTGGAATTTCACCTCTCTTTGTTTTTGCAAGTTGACGATTTTTTCCATAAGAGCTTTTTCTGTCAATTTAACAGTCCGCTTTTTTACAGTGTATTCCATATCACCAGATTCAACCCGAGACTCTGTCTCAGTTAAGAGTTCAGAATCGGCAGCGTGATCTTCTTCCATTGTCAGTTACGCACATTCAGTTTTGTGAATACGCGCTCAGTTCATTTATACTGTCACCACCAAAGCATTGGATTTTACGCGCAAAGTCATGTGTGCACAATTACAACAATGGCCATTCCTTTGTTGGAGGTAGCGATACACATACCTTGGCGTTGAACTACATACAGTTGTTCTTACGTTATTTTTCCTCCGTGAGACAACCGCAGCTCCAACCTGCTCCTGTGCGCTTCAAACAGCTCCGGCTCTCCAACTGCTCCGGTGCGATCCAACTGCCTCCGGTGGGCTCCGCCGCTTCACCGACTGCCTCCGGCGGTCCAACAGCTCCGGTCCGGTCCAAAGGACAAGATGATAGCCTCCAGCAGCTGGTCCCGGAACGCAGTCAAACGCCAGCAGAGCTTACACGCTTTCCTCAATGAAGCAGTTTTTGACTTATTGTAGTGACCGTTGCTTCCCAATAAAAAGTCACTACGGTTGCTGAAATGTTTGTTCTGACGCGTGCCATAAATAACGAAGTCCAGTTTCCAATATAGGCATTTTATTTCTCACATAAGAGTTCCACTACTTTCTATTCAGTTATCCATTTTCTCCATAAACCAATAAATCATAACATTTACATTCGTTAAATGTGCACGGTCAAAAACTGTTTGCTTCTACCTATTAGCAACAACCTGTGTCCAATGACCCCACTGATTATATTACCTGTGGCCTGATTCACACCGGCACTACGCCCCCATGTGGTGGGAGGTTGTACAAAAACAACGAAATGGCTCTAACACACCGGCCCCTAATTGGTTCTGGCAGCAGACAAAACAATTATTTATACGTTTTACAGAAGGAGCCATTACATTAGGAACAAAAATGTACTGTTTTTAACGAAATGGCCCCAACAACCAGAATAAAGCCCCGCGTGTCCGTGTCTCCTTCATCCTCTCACACGGGCTCAAACGACATCACACTACTTTCACTTTCGTTCACTAACCTCAGTGGGTCGCTTCTACCTAGTTATACGTGACGTAATGCTCAGCTTAAATTCCCATTGGCTCCTCCTCTCTCCCTCAGCTCAGTCCTGATCCTGGAGCTGAACGGACTGGATCACTTTCTCACTTTAATAATAAAATGTACCAAAAGTTAAGATTTGACATTTCACTATGGAGGCGTTGATTCTGTCTCTCCTGATGATAAACCTTCATGGCGCAGCAGCAGGTGAGTTAACACTTTGTTATTCATCAGTTTAAGGTTCTTTTGACAGTCTTTGATGTTTAGCTCCAGGACTTCCTCGTTGACGACAGAAAATGTTATAAAAAGTCAGAAATGCTCTTAAAGTCCACGTTAGTAGATCCTGTGTGTGCAGCTCAGTGATTGGTCCCGACATGTTTCTGAGGTAGCCGCTGTTTCCTCGAGTGACTTTGTGAAAAGGACAGAAGTGAGTTATTTCTCTCACTCTGCTGTCGCTTTTATTTGGGACATTATTTCATAATATCAGCAGCATTCAGAGCGAAACGGTGTGAACGCGCTTAAAGCTCAGATGTCAGCATGACGCAGCGCAACAACAGTCCAACACCAGTCAGATGAATAAGAGCATAAAACATGACGTCACAACAACACTATATTTAGTGCACTTTTCTATTTCAATATCTAACTTCTTCATGTTTTATATAGAATGTGTGCTGCGGTTCATTCAGTGCTGTTTACAATGACTGTTATTGTATAAATGATGTCAATATTTAGTGTTAGTTATTTTCCTTCAGTAGACATAATGAACATATTCATACAGTCAGGAAACACGTCAGCACATTTCATCTCTCAGGCTGCTGTGGAGGTTTGGGACTTTTACTTTGAAACAACAAGTCAGTTGATGGTTGTTTTCCTGCTGAAGACAAACTACTTCCTGCTTTGTTGGTGTAATATTTCATATCGTTCACTAATAAACTCAATTACTGACACTTAATACATTACTCATGAATAATTATTTTGTTTTTCAATCTCTTCAGTGTACACTCCTTAAACAAGATATAAAGTGTCATCTGTAACTAAATAATACATATTTCATTATTAAACAGGAACAAGAAGAAAATAATATTATATATCAGCCTCTCATATTGAATAAATAACAAACAAAGATTTAGAGAATAACATGTGCACTCATAAAAACACACATAATGAATGACAACCTCCTGAACATGAATATTAAGTTCATATGGTGGTATTGTTTGACCTCTACATATTGTCTAAATATTGAAGCCATTCCTCAGATAATGATGACATTTGACTCCACACACTGAAACACACATCAGCGTTAACACTGACTTTAGTTGGTTGGGTCAGATTACATCACACTGAGGCCGTTTAGTGGAGCTGGACTGATAAATCAGACGTCGATATTATTTGTGGATATGAGCTTATTGCAGATATTTGGGTAAATACATATTGGCTGATGAGTAAGAAGAAATAGAAATGAAGAAATGTCAAACTAAGTTTGAGCTCATTCATAAACATGTCTTCATGACAGAGTCTGTCCTCCAGAGAGCACAAGTTCATTTTTAAACTGTGAAATGTTCCACTTAGTTTGTATCTTAGTCACAAAAAACAACAACTAATGAATCTGAATCAAGTCTGTTTATGATATGTGTTCATATTAATAATACTATCAGCTGATGTATTTAAGTTTTAAATTATATTGATGTCAGTATCGGCCTCAGAAGTCCAGCATCCGTCTGGCAGTACTGTTGAAGTATTTGATGTATTAACAGGAAATAGATTTATTCTTGGACAGATTTGCAAAATATTTTTGTGACCAGTGCAGAATTTATAAACTCAGAAATATGACGTACATGCATTCAGACACAGAGGACAGCGGAGGATTCTGAAACAGACCATAATGTGATCAGCAAAACTCACAGACACCTGCAGGAAGTTTACTCTGCTGATGCTTTAAAAAATATCTAGATTAATCTTTTAGTGTCAGGACTGAGTGAATAAACATCAGTTCATGGTGGAGGGGATGAAATTTAACAAAAGATATTAAAGTTCATAATTAATCTGTTTTTAATCCAACTAATACAAATGTAAACTAGATCAAATATTACAAAGAAGTTTCTTGAATATTAAGTTGTGTCCATCCGGTAACATTTTACTGAGAGCATCATAATATTCAGCAGATTAAATTTTCCACAAAGATATTTGGAGTTAAACTTAAACATAATTCTTCAGTTTACATAAATCAATATATATGAAAGTGAGGGACTGGGTCAGTTTTTTTTTTTTTTTTGGTTGTATTTAAAAAAATAACCTTTATACTCAAACATCTGAAATCCACAAACCCTCTGACAACAAAATCAAAAAATATAATGAATTATATAAGGAATAAAAAGAGCATAATAACCCACTTTGAAACCGTATGAGGAGAAGTGCTGCTAGTTTAACTTCAGGAAACTCACAGAGTTCAAAGTTATTATTTAAAACCTCAGAAGAAGAAATGTGAGATGTCAGTGGTCACAATTTATTATATAAAATAGAGATCATAAAGGACTTTATATGAAATAGAAGATGTTTTAATCTGCTGGATATATGAAATATAATATTAATCACATGCAGCGTTCATGTTTTGGTCAGAGGTTTGTGATTTCACACTTAAACTAATCTGATGATGACGAGTGTAAACTACTAATGATGCGTCCTGAAGAAGATGACACTAAACTAGATGAAAACATCTTTCTGTCAATCAAAGTCAGCTACACATCTGCATGATCTAAATATGTGACTTGTTTCATATTTCATTTCAGAATAGATAGTTTTTAAAACAGAATCATCAGAAATATTAAATGATGACTTTATCTTTCTGTTCCAGTGACTCACTCTCTGAAGTATTTCGACACTGCGTCCTCTGGAGTCCCAAACTTCCCAGAGTTTGTGGCTGTTGGGTTGGTTGATGACGTTGAGATGGTTCGCTATGACAGTAACACCAGGAGAGCAGAACCCAAACAGGACTGGATGAGCAGACTCACAGCAGATGATCCTCAGTTCTGGCAGGGTCAGACTGAGATTGCTATGGGCGCCCAGCAGGTCTACAAAGCCAACATTGAAACAGTAAAGCAGCGCTTCAACCAAACTGGAGGTTTGTTTATGTTTCACACATTTTGTTGATATTGTCATCCTGTACTTTAGTAAACATATGTCACATATACACACACACACACACACACACACACACACACACACACACACACACACAGTTAAATTCAATTCAATTAAATTTATTTTTGTACAGCCCAAAATCACAAATCACAAATTTGCCTCACAGGGCTTTACAATCTGTGCACATGTGACATCCTCTTGTCCCGGAACCCTCACATCGGAACAGGAAAATCTCCCCCAAAAAACCCCTTTAACAGGGAGAAAAGAGGGAGAGACCTGTGGGAGAGCAACAGAGGAGGGATCCCTCTCCCAGGATGGACAGAAGTGCAATAGATGTCATGTGTACAGAATGAACAGCATAACAGAAATACAACATATTCAATGTATATGACAGAACCACGGCAGGAGGCAAGACTAGGTCCAGGTATAACCCGGATCCACAGGAACCTGCAAGGTGAGAAAGCACAGAGACTCTAGTGAAGAAGCAAAGGCATTAATGTGCATTAATGGTATCTGTAATATAAAATAGTAATGTGAGTAATAATAAAAATGATATTAGCAGTGGGAGTCAGCAGCGCCATGTCGGGAGGAAGGACCAGGGTAGAGATGAAACTACGATGCATGGAAACCTGTGAGGCGAGAAAGCACAAAGACTCCGGGGAAGAAGCAAAGTTAGTAATGAGCATTAATGGGACATCAATTCATACAGAAAGAGATGAAGAAGAGGAGAGAGGAGCTCAGTGTATCCGAAGTGCCCCGGTAGTCTAAGCCTATACCAGTTTGTCTAAGGGCTGGTCCAAGGCAAACCTGAGCCAGCCCTAACTATAAACCTGATCCAGGCCTAACTATGAGAGTTATCAAAAAGGAAAGTCTTAAGACTACTCTTAAATGTGGTGAGTGTGTCTGCCCCTCGGACTGAAACTGGAAGCTTGTTCCACAAAAGAGGAGCTTGATAACTGAAGGCTCTGGCTCCCATCCTACTTTTTACGACTCCAGAACAACAAGTAACCCTGAATTTAGGGAGCGCAGCTCTCTAGTAGGATAATATGGTACTATAAGCTCTTTAAGATATGATGGTGCCTGACCAGTTCGGGCTTTGTAGGTAAGTAAAAGGATTTTAAATTATATTCTAGATTTTACAGGGAACCAGTGCAGAGAAGCTAATACAGGAGTAATATGATCTCTTTTCTTAGTTCTTATTAGTACACGAGCTGCAGCATTCTGAATCAACTGGAGAGATTTAAGACGTATAGAGCAGCCTGAAAATAAGGAATTGCAGTCCAGAGGTAACAAATGCATAAACAAATTTCTCTGCATCACTTTGAGACAGGATGTGCCTGATTTTTGAAATATTACGTTGTTGAAAAAAGGCAGTCCTAGAAATTAGTTTTATCTGAGAGTTAAAAGACAAATCCTGATCAAAGATAACTCCAAGATTCTTTACGGTGCTGCTGGATGCCAGCGCAATGCCATCTAGAGAAACTATATCATTAGATAACTGATTCCGGAGGTGTTCTGGGTCTAGTAGAATAACTTCAGTTTTGTCTGAGTTTAACATCAGGAAGTTGCAGGTCATCCAGGTTTTTATGTCCTTAAGACATGCTTGCAGTTTAGCGAGCTGGTTGGTTTCATCTGGTTTGATCGATAGATATAACTTAGTATCATCTGCATAACAATGAAAGTTTATAGAGTGTTTTCTGATAATATTGCCTAAAGGAAGCAGATATAAGGTGAACAAGATTGGTCCAAGCACAGAACCTTGTGGAACTCCATAACTAACTATTGTTACGTAGAAAGTCACACAACCGATTCGCAACTGCTTTCTCAAGGATCTTAGAGAGGAAGGGAAGGTTAGAGATCGGTCTACAGTTGGCCAACACCTCTGGATCGAGAGTGGGCTTCTTAAGAAGATATTTAATTACAGCTACTTTGAAGGACTGTGGTACATGGCCTGTTAGTAAAGACAGGTTGATCACAGACGTGCTAACTAACGGTAAAACTTCTTTAAGCAGCCTAGTCGGTATAGGGTTTAAGAGACAGGTAGAAGGTTTAGATGTAGAAATTGTTGAAGTCAATTTGTCAAGGTTGATGGGAGTAAAGCCATCTAAATATATATCAGGGTTTACAGCTGTTTCTAAGGTTACTCTATTTGAGGAAAGATCGGTACTAGTCGAGGGCTGTAAATTGTTAATGTTCTCTCTAATAGTTGTGATCTTATCATTAAAGAAGTTCATGAAGTCATTGCTACTGAGGTCTATAGGGATACTCGGCTCAACAGAGCTGTGACTCTCTGTCAGCCTGGCTACAGTGCTGAAGAGAAACCTGGGATTGTTCTTATTTTTCTCTATTAATGATGAGTAATAAGCTGCTCCTGCATTACGGAGGGCCTTCTTATACGTTTTAAGACTGTCTCGCCAGACTAACCGAGATTCTTCCAAGTTATTGGAACGCCATGTTCTTTCAAGTTTTCGCGATGTCAGCTTTAATTTGCGGGTTTGAGGGTTATACCATGGAGCGAACCTCCTTTGTTTTACTAACTTCTTTTTTAGAGGAGCAATAGAGTCTAGTGTCCTTCTCAGTGAGCTTGTAGCTCTATCGACAAGATCATCAATCTGGGTCGGACTAAAGTTATCACAGGAGTCCTCTGTTATATTGAAGCATGGTATTGAGTTAAATAAAGACGGAATCGCTTCTTTAAATTGAGCTACGGCACCATCAGATAGACATCTAGTGTAGTAACTCTTGCTTACCGGTGTACACTCCGTTAGTAGGAATTCAAAGGTTATTAGATAATGGTCCGATAAAAGAGGGTTCTGTGGAAAGACTATTAAATCTTCTATGTTAATGCCATAAGTCAGAACCAGGTCGAGGGTTAAAACAGTGAGTGGGTTTCTGTACACTCTGACAGAAACCAATCGAATCTAATAATAAGATAAACGCAGTACTGAGGCTATTATTCTCGACATCAACATGAATATTAAAGTCACCCACAATAATTACTTTATCTGTTTTAAGGACTAGACTTGATAAAAACTGAGAAAATTACGATAGAAATTCAGAATACGGACCTGGGGCCCGGTATAATATAACAAATATAACTGGCTGTATTGTTTTCCACGTTGGGTGTGAAAGACTAAGAACCAGGCTTTCAAATGAGTTATAATCTAGTTTAGGTTTAGGGTTTAATAATAGGCTTGAGTCAAAGATGGCTGCTACTCCACCTCCTCGGCCGGTGCCTCGAGGAATGTGAGTATTAATATGACTTGGGTGGGTAACTGCTCTAATCGAAGCTCAGAGAAGTGTGTAAGACTGCAACTCTGCTTCCTGGTCTGAACTCTGGGTTGTCATGGATTAGGTCCACAAAGAAACTGGGTCAGATTTGCAGAAATGAGATCTGCTCCATCCAAAGTGGGATGAATGCCGTCCCTCCTAAGCAAACCAGGTTTTCCCCAGAAAGTGTCCCAGTTGTCTACGAAGCCCACATTGTTTGCTGGGCACCACCACGACAGCCAGCGGTGGAACGATGACATGCGGCTAAACATTTCATCATTGGTCAGGTTCGGGAGCGGGCCAGAGACAACTACGGAGTCCGACATGGCTTTTGCGTATGTACACACAGATTCCACATTAACTTTAGTGATCTCCGAGAGCCGTAGTCGGGTGTCATTACCGCCGACGTGAATAACAATCTTATTGTATTTACGGTTATCTTTAGCCAGTACTTTCAGATAGGACTCAATGTCGCCTGCTCTGGCCCCGGGTATACATGTAACTGTAGCCTCTGGTTTCGCTAGCTTCACGTTTCTCAGAATAGAGCTACCTATGACCAGAGTTGGTTTCTCAGCTGAGAACCATCTGAAGATTTCACCTCATCCTCTCAGAACTTGACAGACATTTTCATGAGTTTCTGACATTTTAAAATATTTTATAATAAACATATATGTGTTACATAACAAATGAAGACACACCCCCAAAGTGTTCACACTTTACTGACATTTTACAGTGTAAACAATTTATGGATTCATTAAAAACAGTCATTACATAATCAGCAAAGACAAGAATAATTAGTTTGAGCCCTAAATATGGAGAATAATACAGATGAGAGTCAATTAACTTCACTATGGTGTGTTTATGCCATAATAAACATATATAATGTTAAAATAAGGAATCTATTAGTTGTTAAACAGAAAATGAATTCACATAAATGTTGATAATCAGATGATCACTCAAGTCTTTTATCAAGAAAACATGTCAAACATTTTCTAGTTCCAGTTTCTCAAATATGAGAAAGTTCTGCTTTTCTCTGATTAATATCATTTCATATTAAATATTGTTCAGTGTTGTTCAGACTAAAGAAGCAATCTGAAGATTTCACCTCTTCCTCTCACAACTTGACGAACATTTTCACGAGTTTCTGACATTTAAAAATATTTTATAATAAACATATGTGTTAAATAAATGAAGACACACCCCCTTCATCAGTGGTGACAAGAGGACATGAACAGAGTCAGGATGTCCCTCTGTTTCCCAGCAGTCTCTGCCTCCCTGTCTCTCTCTGAGACGTCCACACTGTCCAGCTGATGATTGGCTGTAAGTGGCTTCATCCAGCCAATGACAGCAGGAGGTGTAGACCCTCTGCTGTGTGTCTGTGGATCAGTGTGTCTCTGTGGTGAAGATGTGATGTCAACTGATGAGAGACGACTGTGATCTCACTCTGGTTTAATTCAGTCTCTCTCTCCCTCTCTCTCTCTCTCTCTGTCTCTCTCTCTCTCTCAGGTGTCCACATATTCCAGAGGATGTACGGCTGTGAATGGGATGATGAGACCGATGAGGTCAAAGGTTATGATCAGTTTGGTTATGATGGAGAAGACTTCATATCATTGGACCTGAAGACAGAGACATACATCGCTCCAAAACAACGGGCTGTCATCACCAAACACAAGTGGGATCATAACAGAGCTATGATGGCACATAGAAAACACTACTACACTCAGATCTGTCCTGAGTGGCTGAAGAAGTATGTGAACTACGGGAGGAGCTCTCTGATGAGAACAGGTAGAATCACATGACCTGATGTAGTTTCATGAAGCTTCTGTTGTTTCTGACCAACAGTCACATTACAACACATGTCAGCAACATACAGAGAGCTGCTGTGTCTCACACCTTTCTCCTCCCTCACCTCTCTTCCTCTCTCTGCCTCCTTCTCTCCTTCACCACATTTCCTCCCTCACACTCATCACCCCTCTGTCCCTCCATTCTCTCTCTCTCTCTTTGTCTCTGAACTGTTTCTGTCCCTCCATTCTCTCTCTCTCTCTCTCTTTGTCTCTGAACTGTTTCTGTCCCTCAGTTTCTCTCTCTGTCTCTTTTTTTTTTTTGATACTTAAAGATTTTATTACGGTTTTTTTTTTTTTTTGTTGCAAAGAAAAACAAATCCCGACACGTAAAGGAATAATACTAGCAATTCATGCCTCTGGCAAAAAAGACCAGGAAGAATACATTTAAACAAATGGATAAATTAAACAAAAACAAAAACAAAATACATCAAAACAACCATGCAACATGCCAACAACATTGTCCGTCACTCGTGTCAATGTTGTGGAATATTTCTATGACTAGTCGGGAGAAGAGTATAAAGGTTTTTTAGTCAATATCAAATGAACAGATTCTTGATGAATGATCAAAGTGTGTAAATTCAATTTATTGCATTGCAAGCAAGGAGAGCAGTTTCACAGATACGTATTTCAGTAACCTGTGAGAGTGCCCCCAAGAATCATCTCCGTACATTCTTATTTATACCTTTACAAACAAAGGAGACAGTGAGAAGAAGGGGGGGACAAGTCATACGTGTGCATCAGTGTCTGGTACATGTCCTCTTCATTACAGGAAGGTGCCTCATTCTCTGTCGCTGCCCTATATGGCTTGCATGTTTCTCGTCTTATGCTATTGCCCTATATGGAATGTTTTATGTCACAGCGGGCACTTTCCTCTTACAGAGTCTATGCAGAGAACATGTTAAAACATATTTTACCGTTACATTCCACTCTTTTGATTACATTATAATCACATCAATATTGCAAAAATATGTTTTTGTGAGATCAAGTCTCTGGTTGTTTTAAGCAAGCAATACAGTTCAATAAACACAAAAATAAAAAGATAAAAATCAAAACTGTCCTTAGACCTGAATATCGAAACCATCTAAAGAGTCAGTGTCGCTGTCGACGTTGTCTGCATAGTCAAATGTCGGAAATCGGTCATGGTCAATCTCCTTTTGGTCTCCTTCAATGATCACTTGATATTGAACCATTTGTTTCGTCAACGCACTCGAAATCAGACGGCGGGCTATTGGTATGAAACAAGAAACGAAAATCAAGAAAGCCAGTAAGATGAAACTAATGGAGATGATCGTGCTCTTCCATGTGTACCATAGACGTGAGAGGAAATCAGGTTCCGGTGTGGCATCCTTAGCCATGGCGTCCTGTAATTTAGTCATGTTCAATATTGCCTGATGAATAACTCCACCATCAACATCATTTTCTGGAATGAAAGTACAGCAATTTTCACCTACGATAGCACAAACGCCTCCTTGAGCTGCTGTCAGTTGGTCTAACACCATACGGTTCTGCATAATCATCAAACGCATGGAGGTCAGCTCTTCGCGAATACCTTTTACTGCAGCTAAAGTCATGTTCACAAAGCTTTTAAAACGGTAGTCAACTGTTTCAATACGCAAAGTATTTTTGCCCACTCCTGCCCAGGGGAATAAACCCCATAACACCTTCTTGACGATGTTGTTGTGAAGAGGCAGGCATTCGGGAACATACATAGCAGTTTGACCTATTTGTCGCCTTTGCAACATACTCTGCATAGCGCCACCACATGTTCATAGAATAGGGGTTCTTTGGTGACACCCCTACGTTCATCCAACTATGTTCTAGGTGTACTATGGAAGTCCGTTTTACCCGCTTTACAGTTGTGTTTGTCCGTGTGCTGTCACCGTGAGTCGTTGAGTTGGAAGTCAGTGTGTCAGTAGTTTTGTTATTATGTCGGTTGCGGAGGTCTTCAACATGTTTATGGTGATATAAGAGGATAGGCAATAGTACACATAAACCCATGATTACAAAAATACAATATGTGAAACGAGTGCCACCTACCCTCCTAAGAGGGCTCCATGGGCGCTGTCGCTCCATGGCAAAAGTACAACAGCCAACCAAGTTTGTATGGAGTTCACCCGAGCAACTGGTTTGTGTGAGCAGTTCTGTTTGTGTTGACACCGTGAGGTTTCCACAAAACTGTCAGAGACACTGTTATCTAGCCACTCTTTTGGTTAGAGCAGGTAAGTAGTACATGAATAAATTGAAAAAGAAAACAATCAATCATATGAATATGGTTACAATGAAACAAACGATTTTCGTGTCCCTCTAGAGAGGACCTGGTCGCGTTCCTTTTCTTGTGTTTATAGGATGAAACACATGTTGACACGGGCTCTGCCAGCCGTCTTTCTTGCGTGGCATCAGCGTTGGGAAGTAGACAGTTAACACAGATCACGCAAGCGTCTGTCGGTCAACTGCCCGTTGTGATTCCGTCCGTGATCACTGCATCTCTTCTGTTGGTGGCTCCGTCTGTCCTTCCTCCCTCGGTGGTGCCTGTTGGCTGACACTTGTTGTAGGTGCGAGCTCACCTGTAGCTTCAGTTGGTGCGTCTCCTGGATTTGGAACCTTCTTGCAGTGGGACGCGTGGACCCAAGTTGCCCTCTCAGCTACTTTGACAGCCGTCTGAGTAACGAGGAGGATCTGGAATGGTCCCTGCCAGCGTCGTGCGTTCCAGTGCTTCCTTCTGAAGTCTTTCACCACCACGAAATCACCAGGTTTCAGCTTGTGGAGAGGTCCTTCAGCTGGCCTTGGGAGAGCGGCAGACACCTGTTGTCTTATATTAGATAAAGCAGAGGAAAGTTGTGCACAATATGTTAACATTTCATGTTCGCATAAGGCGGTTGAAGGAAGTGGTGCCTTCGGAGCTTCTGTGCCTACATGAGGAGGAAAACCAAACAGTATCTCAAAAGGACTCAGATTGCTTCGTGTTCGTTTTCTCATTCTCATGTACACCAGCACTAGAGGCAGGGCTTTTGTCCAAGGCAGACCTGTGTCAGCACAACATTTTGCTAACTTAGTCTTAAGTGTTCCATTTTCTCGTTCAACAGCGCCACCACTGGCTGGATGATAAGCACAGTGTGTTCTTAAGTCGATACCCAAGTATGCACTTAATTCTGTAATGGCCTGATTGACAAAATGAGAACCATTGTCACTTGATATTTTAGTAGGAATGCCCCAACGGGGAATGATTTCAGAAATCAGAGCCTTTGCTACCGTTGCAGCAGTTTGCTTACTGGATGGAAATACTTCGACCCACTTGGACCACATGTCTACCATCACTAGACAGTGTTTCTTACCTTCAGATGGAGATAGTTCAACAAAATCCATCATGATATGCTCAAAAGGGCGTGTTGGAGGTGGATGTGCAGCCTGGCTGGACACTGCCACGGGCCTGCCTACATTGTGAGTAGAGCAGGTTACACATGCAGAACAAAATTTTTGTGCACATGCTGTGAACCCTTTAGTGAACCATGTTTCATTTAATGCACTCAACATTCCCCCTTTTGACACGTGGTCTAACCCATGTGTCAACTTAGCATAATGGCTGAAATAATGCTTAGGCAGACATGGTTTAGCATCAGGCCCTGACCACAGTCCGTCTGTGTATGTGCAACCTGAAGTTGACCACAGCCGACGCTCTTCCGGAGTGGAGAGTGACTGCATCGCTGTAAGAGAAGAAGGAATGGAGACGCATGAAAACATGAGAGCTGAGGAAGCAGGGAGAGGAAGCCGTGCAGCAGCTTTAGCGGCTACGTCAGCACGAGCATTTCCTCTGGAAACGTCGTCAGTGTGATTAGTGTGAGCTGCACACTTACATACTGCGATGGCCGTGGGCAGAAGAATCGATTCTAACAGTTCAGCAATGAGAGTGTGATGCAGGACAGGTTTACCGTCAGATTTAAGGAACTTCCTATGTTTCCACAGAGTTCCAAAATCCTGTACGACGCCGAATGCATAACGAGAGTCAGTGTGAACTGTGACTGTATTACCTTCAGCAAGTTTGCATGCTTTAGTGAGCGCGATGAGCTCAGCTGCCTGGGCAGAGAGGTGACATGGTAGAGGACCTGAACACAGCACATCAGAGTCAGAAACAACAGCAAAACCCACAAGATTAGTACCGGTCTGAGGATCGCGAGAGGCAGATCCATCCACATACATTACCATGTCGCTGTTGGGCAGCGGAGTGTCCATCAGATCAGGACGAGGAGTGCACTGAGCTTGGAGCTCAGCCAGGCAGTTATGCTCCTCTCCATCACCAGGAATGGGAAGTAATGATGCAGGGTTAAGATTAGTACAGCGTTTGACAGTTACGTTCGGCATGTCTAAGAGACATGTGTGATAACGCAAATATCGCGCTGCAGAAAGGTGAGATGATTTCTGTTCGAGGAGAATCAAAGACACCGAATGAGGAACGAGCAGGGTCAGTGGCGCGTACCCCACTATGTCACGTGAGGCAGCAAGTGCCTTTTCAGCCGCGGCCACTGCACGCAAACATTGTGGCAAGCCTGAAGCGACAGGATCGAGTTTTGCGGAGAAATACGCAACTGGTCGTAGTTTATCACCATGTGATTGTAGCAACACAGAGGTCATACAGCCCTGTCTCTCATCTACAGTCTGAGTGAATGGTTTGTTCGGATCTGGCAACCCAAGAGTTGGAGGTGTTTGCAAAACACATTTCATTTGTGTGAAGGCAGCGAAACCTTCCTTTGTCCAAATTATTTTGTCATGTGCGGTGAGATTTTTACCGTGAATCAAACTTGATAATGGCTGCTCCATTTGTGAGTAGTTAGGTATGAACGACCGACAGTATGAACACATACCTAAAAACGACATCATTTGTTTTTTAGTGTTAGGTTTTGGTATCGACACGATTGAAGCGATTCTTTTAGGGGAGAGGGTTTTCCCTTCTCCGGAAATGTCATGACCTAAGAAATGTACATTTTGCGTTACAAACTGTAATTTAGATAGGCTGGCCTTGTGGCCTTCTTGTGCTAGGTGTTGTAGCAATTTAATTGTGTCTTTCTGACACTGTGCCTGAGTAGGAGCTGCGATAAGGCAATCGTCAACATACTGCAGAAGTGCAGAGCCTGGCGAGAGAGTTAGACTTTCTAAGCTTTCTCTGAGTGCATCATTGTAGATGGTTGGAGACTCGGTGTAGCCTTGACACAGTCGAGTGAAGGTGTATGGCTTACCATTGAAGTTGAAAGCAAACCAAAATTGGCTGTCTTTGTCAACTGGGACGCTGAAAAAAGCATTTGACAGGTCAACCACAGAGAACCATTTAGCTTCAGGAGGAATCTGAGCTAGAATAGTGTAAGGATTAGGCACATTTGGTGCACGTGCATGAATTGCAGCATTTACTGCTTTAAGATCTTGCACGAAACGCCATTCAGTAGGTTTGCCTGCATCTCTGATCTTTTTAACAGGAAATATCGGTGTCCTGACCGGTGAGTCTGGACAGGGAATAATCACGCCTGCTTTCAGGAGTGAGTCAAACACTGGTGTAATACCGTCAATGGCCTCTTGTCGCAGAGGGTACTGGTGTTTGTGGGGGCGGAAGTCAGAGCGTGGAGTGATGACGACCGGTTGGCAGTTGTTGATCAAACCCACGTCATATTTGTGCACCGCCCAGAGTGTCTGTGGAACAGAGGCAAGGGCAGGATAAATTGCTGTGGGATTAGTTACAAACGTCTTGATCTTATTGTTGTGCTCATAAAACACATAAACAGATCTGCAGGCGGGTGTTAAGAGCACACAAAAAGTTCTGAAAAATCCAGTGGATGTCGAGCGCAGGACATGGGGATCACATGTTGTTTCCCAGTCAGTTAACGCCTCGCATTGTGCTACGAACGGTCCCAAATCTCTCCATTGATCAGTGCGTCCCTTGGACAGCGAGATATGTGGGAATGAGTCGTCAACTTGAAACAATTCTTTCTGTGTTGGAGAAAGAGAGACAGACACAGCAGATTTGTAAGTTGACCAAAACAGAGTAGAACAAACAATTGCATCATTAATGCCTTCAAAAAATTTGTCCTCATAAGAGTCGTCTGGACCCTCAGAGACATGTGAAGTGCAATGAAGATGTTCAGGGTTCATACGATCAGCATGAGGGGAGACACGCGCATCTGCCTCATGACAAAGTTTCCGTGCATCATCAACAGGAAGCCACCACTGATAAACAAAAAGAGGGTCAGAGGGAGTCAGTTGCATCATTTGGTGTGCGACTCTACGCCTAACCACTTTCAGTCCATCAGGAGATGACGTCAAACAGATGCCGTATGAGCACATTAAGTCTCTGCCCAATAAATTAATAGGACAAAAAGAAGAAAGCAAAAACGAATGTTTCACTTTAATGTCAGATTCTAGGTCAGTCTGGTCAGTGTGTACACTCGTCATAGGAACCGTAAATTTTTCAGTTACTGTTAACCCCGAGGCCCCTTGAGAATATACAAAACGTCCACTCATTTTCTGATTTGGAAAATGTTTCTGTTGAATCACAGAGTGAGTAGCTCCCGAATCTACCAAAAAGGTTAAAACTTTCCCTTCTACATTCACCTGTGTAGTCGGCATTTCTTTATATGAATCTGAGGAAAACATTGAATAAGTGTGTGGTCGTGGTGTAGATGCATTCAGTTGCTGCTGCTCTAAGTGTGAGATGATACTGAGGAGAGCAGCCTGTTGTTCTGCAGTGTGCGTGCGAGAAAGCGTGTCTTCATTGCTGCAAAGGATTGAGTGTGTCTGTGTGTGAGCTGAGCAGCGAGCTGAGCTTGTGTGTGTGTGCTTTTCACTTCCCTGTTGCAGAGTCATGGGGCAGGTAGCCGTACTCTCTCCAAACGCATCGTCTCCCTCCCCCACATCGCGTCAGTCAGAAGTGCCAAATTGTTGATGAAAGTCACCACCTCCGTCTCCTCCTTGTCGTCCACGTGGCTGTCGTGATCCGCTGTGTGCGGAGCGATGAGGGCACTGTCTAAACCAGTGTCCTGTTTCACCACAGCAGAAGCACACGTTGGGTTGAGTCTCCTGTGTGGCTCCTCCTTGTCGGTCGTCTTGGAAACGTCCGCGGCCTGCACCACGGTGCATTCCTCTTCCGCGCCCCCCCTGTTGGCCCCTCCTGTTGGCCCCTCCTGTTGCTGCTGCGTGATTGATAAAACAGCTTCGTCAGCACTGGAGTTCATGGAGGTGTTGGGGCTGAGCAAATCTGCCCGCTGTTCTGCTCCATGAGGATGGGTCAAGCCATGATGAATTCTGGGGTTGGGGCGTGGAGGGCAGAGGATGGGTGATGAAGGGGTTGGATGGTGAGGCTGGTGAGGCTGGAGATGCTCTGTAGTCAGCATTGCTCTGTTGAGCCATGTTTCTCTGCCCTGCGTGGAGGCGAGTCTCTGGTCTGTCAACCGTTGGACCAGGGCCAGTATATGGCGGAGGGGGTGGTGGTGGGTTGTCAGGTTGCTGGACGACACGCTGTGGGGAAGCCTGACAGCATGTGTTTAGGAGAGGACCGCCTGCTCCTGTAAGACTCGGATACATAGGAGAATGGGACACGGATGGATTATTCTGTGTGTCTGGAATCAGTTTTTCTTCTTTTAAACACGTCATTTGTTTAATCATTTGTTTTCTCTCCCTACAATCACATTCTGTTTGCCATTGAGCCAGACAGTTCTGGTTTTTCTCTATCATTTCCAAGTCTTTAACTCTAACCTTTTTACCACTCTTCATTTCTTTCAACCTTGCTTCTAAATCCCCTTGTAACATTTTAAGTTTAGCGGCACTTAATGAGCCGTTCTCTGGAAACCCAAACTCTTTTGACCAGTACGGGAGTAATTCCGTACATGCATTTCCATATTTCTGTCGCATCATTTCTACAATCGGACCCGAAGGCTCTGTGTGTTTAGTCTGCTTTCCACCCATCTTTCAGGCGTGGAACACGTTAACGTTTATCTTAATACAATACAGCCGTCGCTGTAAGGCGTAGTTTCTTTAGTAAAACTTTGCAAAAACCTTGTTTGAAATTCACGTTACGTTACTACCAACGGTCTTATTCCAAGTAGTTTGGAATTCACGTATGTAGGTTAATAACAACGGTCTTATTTCAGACAGAATTTGTTTGAAATTCACGTTAAGTTAATAACAACGGTCTTATTTCAAACAGTTTGAAATTCACGTTAAGTTAATAACAACGGTCTTATTTCAAACAGTTTGAAATTCACGTTAAGTTAATAACAACGGTCTTATTTCAAACAGAGTTTGAAATTCACGTTAAGTTAATAACAACGGTCTTATTTCAAACCTATTTGTGTAGTCAAGGATCTGTGTTACGATCTCAAAATGTTTTTATTCTGAGTTAAATCTTCACCTTATAACACAATCCTGTCTTCTACGTAAACACGTAAAATGATGCTCCAGAAATTCTAAATGGATTTTACATAAAGAATTCAAAAAACAAATATACAAATGTTAAAAACAATTGTATTCCCCAAATAATGATGACTACTTGATCATTCATCTGTGTCCGTTATATCTTATTTTTACGATATCAATAGTAATTGGAATTTCAACTTCTCACCGATTTGTAGAAATTAATTCTTTATCGTTGGATACGCGTGACGTCAATCAGGACTCCTTGGTTTCGCCGGCCCTCTCTCTCTCGTCTAAGGAGGTATGAGACAAGATCGTCAGTTGTGGATCCTGGAAAAGGCCTTTTTCTCCGGACGGTCCCCCGGAGCCTGACGGACAGTCAGCGTATCCCACTTCTGACACCAAGTTGTTGTGGAATATTTCTATGACTAGTCGGGAGAAGAGTATAAAGGTTTTTTAGTCAATATCAAATGAACAGATTCTTGATGAATGATCAAAGTGTGTAAATTCAATTTATTGCATTGCAAGCAAGGAGAGCAGTTTCACAGATACGTATTTCAGTAACCTGTGAGAGTGCCCCCAAGAATCATCTCCGTACATTCTTATTTATACCTTTACAAACAAAGGAGACAGTGAGAAGAAGGGGGGGACAAGTCATACGTGTGCATCAGTGTCTGGTACATGTCCTCTTCATTACAGGAAGGTGCCTCATTCTCTGTCGCTGCCCTATATGGCTTGCATGTTTCTCGTCTTATGCTATTGCCCTATATGGAATGTTTTATGTCACAGCGGGCACTTTCCTCTTACAGAGTCTATGCAGAGAACATGTTAAAACATATTTTACCGTTACATCAACCATAATTTCAGGATCAGATATCAAAATTATGTATTGGAAGAGTTCTATACACAGCAGTATTTATGTTAAGATCTAGATTTGCACAGATGAAGTAGCATCCTGTTTGAAGAGAGTACCTGTCTTTTTAAAAGATAATGAGCATCAACAATGAACAGAGTCAAAAACCCTGTGAGGTTAGAGAGGGCAAGTCACCAGCCAAGTTCTTGTTCTGACAAATATTTGGTCCATTTTGTCCATCTTGCTATGTATGTGTCTTTTCTTAATCTCAGTAGGAAAGTCAGTCTTTCCATATCGTGAATTTCTTTAATGATTTCAGTCCAATTTTCGACTGAAGGTAGGTCGGTTTGTAGCCACTTTCGAGTAATTGCATTTTTTGCTGCTACCGTTAATATTTTCAGGAGGTATCTGTCACTTCCTGTTATTCCTTCTGGTAGATCACCCAAATAAAGTGACTTGCATGTGAATAAGATCTGCTGGCCAAGAATATGCTGCATAATTGTCTCTCCCTTCTTTTATCAAGTCAACCTCAATGACATTTATTTGCATTGCATATAAATATATATATATATATATATATAGTGTATGTGTTACCAAGGCATTTAAAATACATTCCATCAAACATGAATGATAATATGAATACACAGTAAATGATAATAATAAAGAACCTATAACCTGTCTCTCTCTTCCCTCTCCAGAGCGTCCCTCAGTGTCTCTCCTCCAGAAGACGTCCTCCTCTCCAGTCAGCTGCCACGCTACAGGTTTCTACCCTGACAGAGCCACACTGTTCTGGAGGAAAGATGGAGAGAAGCTCCATGAGGACGTGGACCTTGGAGAGATCCTCCCCAACCACGATGGATCCTTCCAGATGAGCGCTGACCTGAAACTGTCATCAGTCCCAGCTGAAGACTGGAGGAGGTACGACTGTGTGTTCCAGCTGTCTGGTATGAAGGAGGACATCTACACCAGACTGGACAAAGCTGTGATCAGGACCAACGAAGCTGAGACTGAGATCAGGTGTGATGAAGGTGGGAAGCACACCTTTAGTTTACTGGAACAGTTTGTGTGTTTTTATGAGGACGGGAAGTTTAGTTTCCTTCAATTCTTTAGTTGTCAGTTTCTTTCATCTAGTTTTTATTTGTCGTCTATAATTTTAAAGCTTAGATCAGAATTAAACCAACGCAAGAGCCTCTGGACCAGAATTATGAACACTGTTTACTGAGCTGTGATTATATAGAAACGTATCAATCTTTGGTTTCTTTCTATGTTTTTGAAATAAGTTTGTTTTTTACCTTCTTTGTAAATAAGTAAAATATTCACAAAGAGTTTTCTTCAGACCGTGTGTAACTCTTTCATGTGTAACCACAGGTCAGAGATTGTAGAAGCTGTAGTGACTGAACTACTGCTCACTGTTAGAAGATGAACAGACAGAACTATGAAACACCTGGAGGAATGTATGTATCTATCAGTACATCAGTCACAATAAAGTTTATTCAAAGTGTGCTGACAGTCAGAAAGGAGTTTGAATATGTTTGTCAGAAGTTGTCGTTGTGTCACAAACCAACATATGAGACAGAAAGCAACACAAACACACAGCTGAGCAGAGAGAACACAGCTGGACGAGATCAAGAAGCAGAGATACAGTCATCATGTACAGACCAGATGAAGAAAGGACAGACAGATGGTGTGTGTGTTCAGGACTGTGGTCTGCTTGATGAATGGATGTTCTCCTCTTCTAACCTGCTTCATCTCTTCAGCTTGTGACTATTTTATTCTTGTTTTCTGCTCAACAGAGAAGCCCGCTTACATGACCTTCATCATCATCGCTGCAGTGGCTCTTCTTGCTCTCGTCATCATCGCTGTGGGTGGAGTCATGGTTTACAGGAACAGGAAAGATGAGAGACCCGAGCAGAGACGTTAGTACTTCATTAGTACTTCATTCGTATTTCATTAGTACTTCATGAGTACTTCATTAGTACTTCATTAGTATTTAATTAGTACTTCATTAGTACTTCATTAGTACTTCATTAGTATTTAATTAGTATTTCATTAGTACTTCATTGGTACTTCATTAGTATTTCATTAGTATTTGGATTTTAAGCTTTGAGTTGATGAAGAGACAAATTCATATTTTCATTAAACATTAATTTCTATTTATGTTATTTCATCATATTTGCTTTTATTCTTCATATATTAAGTTCAATTACTTTTAGATAATTCTGCAATTTTATAGCAATCGACGAACACTTTAAGGTAAAGTTGTTTTCTACACATTTTTTTAGACTGTTGATAAAAGTATTTATGACTTTTGGGGGAAAAGATAAATATAGCTTGATAATATTGATGATAGCATGATGATGTCAGAGAAGAGATGTGTTCATCAGTGGGAGGGGCTAGAAGAGGGGATCCTCTCCACTGGGAGGAAGCTGTTACAACACATTCTGACATTTTGGCTCTGAAGAACTAAAATGTTGTCTTTGCTTTTTATTTCAGCCAAATGCCCTCCGACCTCTGACAACAGCTCTGAGCTCTCTGAGCAGCTGAACCCTGCTCCTAAATGCTGAAGTCAGCGCCCTGCACACAGTGAGTTGCTTCATACGGGACATGAACTATTCACAGCTGCTGTTAAACAAAGCTGCCCTAAACTATGAGCAGAAGAAGCTCCTGTGATTGGTTCTTTATCCGCTGTAGAAGCTCTGGGACACGTTGTCGCTGTAAAGAACATCTTTGACTTCTTCCACAACGAAGGTGAAGCTGCTTCATTTGATGTGAAGTGAGATTATGAAGAGAAAGACACAGATGAGTTCAGAAAGCTTCACATCAGCAGCTCAGATAACGTCTCAAACATGAACCTTTACAAACACAGTGACACCAATTTATCAGATGAAAATAAGCAGTTATGACTTCATAAGCATGATGGTTAAATATTACAAAAGGTAATACTTATATGACTGAGTCATGAATATTTGATGTCTCAATGATTCTGTAAATATGAGGCTTTGTTTTAAACATTTGTGGTAAATGATTTAGTTTTCTCTTTGATGTGTTTGTTTTCTTTTTGTCTCTTCAGGTTTATGGATAAATATTTCACTGGATCAAGAAGTGGTGCCTCCACACTCTCCTCCATGAACTGTGAACTCATCACTTATTCATCATTCATATCATAAAGTCATTGAATCTAGTTGTAGATGCTCATCGATTGGAACACAAAGAAAACACATTTGAAAACTAGGAGCAAACATCAGTGGTGACGTTAAATGATTTGGATCGTTTAGTTTCAACTTAACAAAATGTAATTTCCTCTGATGAGATGTTCTTAAATCAAATGAGGAAGATTATTGTTGGAGATCTTCAGAACAATGAAAGCTTCACAGCACTCTGCACACACAAAGATTTGTGTTCATCTCAAACAAATCCTCCATATTTACACTTTAACGCTTCTGCTGTTGGGTTTCTGGTTAAATCAATATTGGTAACACAAATGTTAATTCACACACACACACACACACACACACACACACACATGTGCACTCCCATTGCCACACACACACTGGTAGGGTCTGGTGATATGAAGACATAAACCTTGAGATCAGAGATCTTTGAACCAGTAGAGTTTCTTCTCTTTTTATCCTGAGGAAGTCATTCTCTGGTTCTCTGCTTGGGTTCCATCACTGGAGGAAACGCTGCAAATCAATCAGCAGCACCAGAAACACGCTGCGGGAACTGGACGCCCGGAGTCTCCCGTAGGTGTTGGTGTAATGGTTTCCTATCTGAGTCTCTGCTGCTGGTAAACTGGACTCCAGCTCTCTCCCAGTGTGGACTGGGATTGACTCCAGTCCCCCCCCACTCTCAGCAGGATGAATCATGTAGCCCGCCCCGATACACACACACACACACACACACACACACACACACACACATATAGACATCAGTACATTTATTTTCCAGTTGTGTAAATGGTTTGTTTGTATATTTCCTTTTTCTTTTAGCAGCAGGTCAAAGTAAAGAATAATTTATGTGTCTGTGTTTTATCTTAAATAATCAAGAGGATGTTTATTGTTTCACAACATGTTTTGATCTGATTTGAAACATTATTTTATGGAAATGAAGGCTTCTATTTTCTAAAAGCTGTGAGATGTTTGAAGCTTCTCAGCTGATAGAAATCTTCTTCAATATGTTTCCTGATAGTATTTTGGGAGGAGGAAGGGTGTTGGCTTTAGAATGGATGTTAATGAAGCGGCTCTATTTCATTCCTTTTCTACTTTTGTTTTGCTTTTCAATAAAGTGCCCAAAACTCCAAATGTCTGTGTCTTTCTGTGATTCAGCAGATATGCTTATGCTTATTGGCACGACATGTTTTTTGTGACTAAACCTTTTAAAACCAGCACAGCACACAGGTATGATACTAATAATAATGTTTATCATCTAGCATGCATATAACCTGATTTATGATGCTGAGATAACGACATGAACTCAGGGACAATTTCTGTCTCTTGTGTTTTAGTAGACAGTGAACAGTGATGTATAATATCACTTTTATTATTTATTATGAATATTATATTCACTGTTCTCTGAACAGAGGTCAGATGAGGACAAGAGAAACGATCAACAGTCTTAAACGGACCAGCATTCATAGCGTTACGGTACACATATAATCTTTGTTCAACACATCAAGGTCATGCCCCTCGCATACAGAGATAAGACTAGAGTGTTGTGTTCTGTTTTCATGCAACTTGTCTGTTTAAGTCAGTGTAACTAATTCCCATTCACTATATTCAACATGTAGGTTATTTTCCTTTATATGGTGAATGTATTGTAGATTTAAAACCAGCAGGACACTCTTTATTTATGGCTTTTCAGTCTAACATCATTCAAGTTTAACTGATGCTCATTTTTTATTATATTTCCGCAGAAAGTATCTTCTTCGACTCCAGAGGAATGCAGCAAAACGAGGAGGACAAGAAGCTTCGACGGCCTGTCAGGGACCACAGTGAGATAACGATCATGTATGCCACAATATGCAAATCATGGCAGAACTCTGTGTCAAACACCAAACACAGAAACGAAACCTAACGGCCTCATCACGTGATTTACCAGAAATGGTACAGAGTGATGTGCTGTTTCTGCCCAGCAGAGGCGCTCTGACTGTTACTGAGTGCTGAAAAACACAACGACCATGAAGGCCTCATAAACTGCCAGAAATAGAACCAGGGGGGTTTGACAGAGGGACATTAAACAGAGGTAATCAAGTTGCATTCTGGGTGTTCATTGTGACTCACTGCTTCTGCCTGTTCCAGAGAACAAGTGTTATCTGAAGAGTTTCATTTCTGGGTTTATAAAACAATTAATAACCCCAAACCCCATTATATATCTTCTTATTTTAGATTTCCATTGGGTAAAATAATAAGCTGTGTGTGTGTGTGTGTGTGTGTGTGTGTGTGTGTTAGGAATCAAATAGGCCGACTGACTGTCAGGTCACAGCGAGAGAATGTTTGTGTGTCTGCCACGTCCAAACAACAAAGGAGGACACAATATATGTTTGTAATTACACAATCAGAGTTTGTGCCTTAGTGTCCTCTTTTTCTCTTTATATTATTTATTTACGTTTTTTTCTATTTTTCTATTTTTATGCTTTTATTTCTGTCTATATCTTTTATTCTCTGTGGTTGCCCCCCTGGCATGTTAGTTTAAATGTCTGTATTTTTGTCGTTTCTTACTGACATTGTGAAATTGTACATGTGCAATTGTTGAATAAAAAACAACAACAAAGGAGGACACAAAATGTCAGCAGGCAGGTGTTGTCAGAGTGAGAGGTGTGGCACAGGGACGACTTGCACAAGTATCTGATGTCATACCGTGTGCTTCTTAGTTCAGGAGCAAAAGCTCACAGCGCTGTGTGTTGCAGAGCTCTGCTATGTATTCTTTCATTGTAAAAAAAGATATCATCTCTTATTAAATAATGATAACTTTGAAGACAATGCAGTCAAGCCTCTGCTCAGTTAAGTTTAGGTTATTGTACTTTACTTGAGTATTTCCTTTTCATGGTATATTTATACTTCTACTCCACTACATTTCAGAGGGAAATGTTGGAAATGAATTCAGGGACATGGGACAATGTCTGTCTCTTGTGTTTTTGTAGACATTGAACAGTGATGTATAATATCACTTTTATTCTTGTTTTCTGTTCAATAAGACTTAAATGTAGCAGAAGTCTGTCTCTTTTTAAGATCCACACATGTAATAACTGTTCTCATGTTCCAGCCCTATGAATATTATATTCACTGTTCTCACAGAGCTCTAATGAACGTGACCCCACCTGTAGATGTTAGATCATGAAGAGGGAAAGGTAGAGGAACCAAATCAAGTAGAAATATCAGTGTATTCACAGAAACACAGCTCACTTCAATCACTACTTTTCATCAGTTACTAACGTGGAGTTTAGGTTTTATATCTGTTTCAAAGGAACTTAATCTCTGGACAGATTTGCTGAATATTTTGGATTTGACCACCACAGACGTTCTCAAGTATTTATGACTTTGACTATAATTTAATTTGCTTTGAATTCTGAGGAAATTCTTTCTTTTGCTACTTAAAAAATAATCCAGAGGAAATTGTCTTCAATTCAGAGAGAAAAGAGCATTTAAAGGAGGAAGAATGTAACAAGTAATGAGATGATGAAAACATGCTTTTACTTGATGATTTAAATGTAATATTCAGAAGATATGGTTGAACATAAAACACTGGTTATCAGAAACATTGGACTTGAGGCTTCAGTTGAAGGAGATCTTCATCGTCTCATCAGCTGTATTTTAATGTGACACTTAAACATTTGTAATCCACAAACCCTGTGACTCAACACTGAGACATGGTGGAGTTCCTCTCTAACACAGTTCTCCTGGGACGCTGCTTCACTTCTAAAGGACTCCAGTGAATCAGATATAAAGCTGAGAATGATCGTCTCATCTGGAGCTGCAAACTGTTTATTTCAATTCATGGCTCCTGTTTATTGTGTGTGTGAGGTATCATTGAAGACGTTTCCTCTCCACCGTGTTCACATTAGAGTTGTCTTCATGAATAAAGAGCTTCTGAAGAAACTCCTCAGAGTTGTGTTTCCTTCTTGTTTGTTGGAGCTTTCTTCTTCTTTCTTCACATTAAAGTGTTTTTGCTGAACTCTGCTTTGTTAAAGGTGTTTCTCAGCTTTCAGCAGCACTGAGGATATTCAGAGACAATAAGTACATTCTATATGTATTTATGTTCTTCATCTGATCGATACACGTGATCACAGTCATGGAGCATCAGGACGTTTCACAAAGTCATGTGACGTCCTCACGTGGTTTCTCATGAGGCGTTCAAAGGCAGATACATGAGTCATCCACAGGGGGCGCTGTCACACTGCTGACTTCTCTGTGAAGGTAAACACAGAGATAAACTGAGTTATTGATCATCAGAGATAAACTCAGTTATTGATCATCAGAGATAAACTCAGTTATTGATCATCAGAGATAAACTCAGGTATTGATCATCAGAGATAAACTCAGTTATTGATCATCAGAGATAAACTCAGGTATTGATCAGCAGAGATAAACTCAGTTATTGATCATCAGAGATGAACTCAGTTATTGATCATCAGAGATAAACTCAGTTATTGATCAGCAGAGATAAACTCAGTTATTGATCATCAGAGATGAACTCAGTTATTGATCATCAGAGATAAACTCAGTTATTGATCAGCAGAGATAAACTCAGTTATTGATCATCAGAGATGAACTCAGTTATTGATCATCAGAGATAAACTCAGGTATTGATCATCAGAGATGAACTCAGTTATTGATCAGCAGAGATAAACTCAGGTTTTGAGAAAATTTGATGTGAAGTCAGCTCAAATGACATTTCGATATTCATAATTTCCCTGTATTTGACATTTTATAAAAATGAATCCTTAAGAGGTTATGTCAATATTTCACTGGATTCTTGTTAATGACGACCCTCACTATGTACATGAATATTGTCATGAAATATTACTGTACAGTTTTTGAGAAAATTAGATGTAAAGTCCGCTCAAATGACATTATGATATTCATAATGTCCTCATATTTTAAACTGTTAAATAAAGATATGATAAGATAATCCTTTATACCTTTTTAAACAGTTCCTTAAGAGATTCTAGTACATTTTCAATGGATTCTTGTTCATGATCACTCCGACTATGTCCATTAAAAATCCCATGTAATTTTGCTGTATGTCTAATGTTTTGATTGTCTATATTATTAAGCTTAGTAAAAGCCTTGGTCTTTTGTGTCATTTTGGACATATATAGCTCTACCTCCCTCTACGTACCTCCTTAGTGTGGTGGTGATCAAAGGCATTGTTCTAAAACGAATGTATTTGGATTCGGATTCAGTTGGAACACATGCGCATTAATTGTTTTCTAATTGTCAAGTTTCAAAGAAAAACTTTCAATGATAAAAACACAACATGAAATGCAAAACATATCTGACCACCCTCTTCACAGACAGATATAGCAAGGGGGCATATAAAAAGAGACAAAAAAACATAACAAATACTGTATGTGGATTTAATTGTTGCACAAACAGCATTTCCAGTCATTGTTTTTTATTTTTAAAAGCAGGGATTTTTCCATCTGCAGGCTATCGGCATGGAACCATCTGTTACAGCTGTCACACTGAATCTGAAATAGGATCAAATTGAAACAACTTAGTAAAGACAGACTTCAAACAGGAATTCACCCCAAAAGCAAACTTTATTTAAATTTGAAATTATTTTCATCATTTAATCAAATGGGACATTGTTATTGTCATGGTCACAGCTTTTACAATGTTGTTTTTATTGATTGACAATCAACAATAGGACAGGTCCTATTTAATCTGAATTTGCCAGCTGCCATGGTGCAAATGCAAGGAAAAGAGCAAGGCAGAGTATATGGACATATCAGAGTGGCTTGGTGCAGATGATAGCAAGTGTTCCTTGAGATTGTGATGGACAATGAAACCTCTTTGTGCTATGTATTTAGTTCATTTGAAATTGCACACATATTCCTGGAAACTCAAAAGAAGGTACACCATCTTGTTTGCATTGCCAAGATTAAAACAAGAGGTTCCCTAATGTTAAAGGAGTAAACCGCAATATCACTGATATGACTCTGAATGGCGACCTTTGTTACATGACATTCCCATTCTCTCTCATACCCTCATTTCCTTTCAGCCCTCTACTGTCCATTCTCAATTAAATCTACAAAACGCCAAAACAAAAACTCAGATCCATTAACAAATGCACAAATACAATTAATTACAACAACACCTTACCCATTCAGTGATAGCAGGTCCTGGAGTGGGTAGCTTTGTGGCAGAACACATGGCACAGTTGTTTTCGATGTTAAAAACTAATTTAGAAACATTTTAGATCTTTAGTAGTACAATATCACAGTATAAATAAATATGAAGAAATGCTGTCACACACCTGATGCTTCGAGTATGTTAAGTGCCACGTGTCGACGTTCCTGCACCATCTCTTTTCTTGTTGTCCCAAAGGCCATGTTAGGTGTTTAATATGAATTAAAATAGAATATTTAGGTAGATAACAAAAAAAACAGCTGGTAGGAGCAAAAGGAATATCCTCGTCTTGGCTGTTTTCTCAGATGTTTTTCCTGGATATGTTATTTTTTCTGTCTGTTAGCATCAGTTCTGTTTGTATGTGTTGGAATTTAACAAATTAGCCTGCATTAAATGTATTAAGTACTGCACATAAGTAACATTTTTACATTTACTTCATTTTGTCTTGTGAAAATTGTAAAAAATTGAATACAGTTTCACTTGATCATGCAATAAAACCCGCATTTAAAAAAAAATTCTAAGGGTAATACATTTACCATTTTGTAAAAAAGATTGTTGTAACACAAACATCAAAGGGTACACACAAATGTCAGGACAGTGACACACTCATGCCTACATAAGACACACACACACAAAACACAAACACATAGCTCTATCTTTATGCAATCATGATTAGGCTCATTTGTACTGTATAGAAAGACAGACAAAATGATTGCAATTGCTATAAAGTTTTATCTTTAATTGTCATTGTGACGACCCCTCCCTTCCACCAGGGCTCTGTGTCCTGTTTTCAGGATGGTAATCTGCTGCTGATGAGCCACACCTGGGCCTGCTGTAGGTGCCAGCTATAAAGGCTGACACTCTTCTTTGGCTGGGGGTCTCTCCTGGCTGGCTGGCTGGCTGGCTGGCTGGCTGGCTGGCTGGCTGGCTGGCTGGCTGGCTGGCTGGCTGGCTGGCTGGCTGGCTGGCTGGCTGGCTGGCTGGCTGGCTGGCTGGCTGGCTGGGTTATTTGTTCTTAAATTAATGTCTGTTTGATTACTTTTATACTCATCTTGTCTACCTCATGTTGCGGCCTTTTGAGCCGGGTTGTGACATCGTGCTTAAGTGACTCATTTTTAAATAAGCCATCAGGTAAAAAGCAAGCATAGCATATAGCTTAACAATACAACAATTCAGTTCTAACTAACAAAATCTACTCATGAAGAAGCCATAGTGGCAAGAACTTTACCAGCATTCACAAAAAAGACAGCTAGCCACAGATAGTCTCACAAACACTTTTCTTCTAAATGCTTAAGTACATTAAACTACAAACACACTTGAAGCTGCTGTAAACACAAGAGTTAAGGCTGTGTCTTTCAAAAAATGTCCAGGATTTTAAATTGGCCACAGCCCATATTCCTAGGCAGTACCCAGGACATCATCCACTTGCTATTTTCACTAAATAGCTCCTTTAGTCTCTTTGCAAGACCACTTCCGTGTCCAACAGATTTGTAGAGCCTCATCATACTAACGACACTGTCGAAGTCATGGTCCAAGTAAAGCGTTGCCATGTCTTTATCAAGGCTTAACTGCACAATATATGACAGCAATTATGTTGGCAGGAAAGGTTCTTGTAATCTCTTAAGGATGTGTATTTATAACCTGTCATATAGGACAATTCTGAAAATTAATGTAAATTGAGCTGATTTTGCCTTTAAGTTTCTCAAAAACTGTACAGTAATATTTTAAGACAATAATCATGTACATAGTGAGGGTCCTCATTAACAACAATCAAGTGAAATATTGACATAACCTCTTAAGAATTAATTTTAATAAAATGTCAAATATGGGGAAATGATGAATATCAAAATGTCATTTGAGCTGACTTTACATCAAATTTTCTCAAAAACTGTATAGTAATATTACATTACATTTGACATGGAGATACATGGGGTCATCATGAACATAACTCCAACGGAAATTTTAGCTAACCAATGAAGGAAATGTTTTTTTTAGAGATCAAAGATGATTATTAGGTAATATTATAATTTTCGAGCCCTTTTTCAATTAAACAGCAGTGTAATTTCAGATTTTATTATTGTTATATTTCACTAAATATACAAAATGACGTTGTTTTTGACTTGTTATATCAAATTGGACAAATTATTGATGAAATATAGGTCTATTTCGGGGCTTTTTGGGCTATCCAAGCACCCATACCGTAGTACCTCGAATAGAGAGCATTACATTTCAAGTGCCGGCTGACGTGACCGAGGTTCCGCGGATGACGGACCACATGACCGCAGTGTAAATCCTGTGTGTGCAGCTCAGTGATTGGTCCCGACATGTTTCTGAGGGAGCCGCTGTTTCCTCGAGTGACTTTGTGAAAAGGACAGAAGTGAGTTATTTCTCTCACTCTGCTGTCGCTTTTATTTGGGACATTATTTCATAATATCAGCAGCATTCAGAGCGAAACGGTGTGAACGCGCTTAAAGCTCAGATGTCAGCATGACGCAGCGCAACAACAGTCCAACACCAGTCAGATGAATAAAGAGCATAAAACATGACGTCACAACAACACTATATTTAGTGCACTTTTCTATTTCAATATCTAACTTCTTCATGTTTTATATAGAATGTGTGCTGCGGTTCATTCAGTGCTATTTACAATGACTGTTATTGTATAAATGATGTCAATATTTAGTGTTAGTTATTTTCCTTCAGTAGACATAATGAACATATTCATACAGTCAGGAAACACGTCAGCACATTTCATCTCTCAGGCTGCTGTGGAGGTTTGGGACTTTTACTTTGAAACAACAAGTCAGTTGATGGTTGTTTTCCTGCTGAAGACAAACTACTTCCTGCTTTGTTGGTGTAATATTTCATATCGTTCACTAATAAACTCAATTACTGACACTTAATACATTACTCATGAATGATCTTGTTTTTCAATCTCTTCAGTGTACACTCCTTAAACAAGATATAAAGTGTCATCTGTAACTAAATAATACATATTTCATTATTAAACAGGAACAAGAAGAATATAATATTATATATCAGCCTCTCATAGTGAATAAATAACAAACAAAGTTTTAGAGAATAACATGTGCACTCATAAAAACACACATAATCAATGACAACCTCCTGAACATGAATATTAAGTTCATATGGTGATATTGTTTGACCTCTACATATTGTCTAAATATTGAAGCCATTCCTCAGATAATGATGACATTTGACTCCACACACTGAAACACACATCAGCTTTAACACTGACTTTAGTTGGTTGGGTCAGATTACATCACACTGAGGCCGTTTAGTGGAGCTGGACTGATAAATCAGACGTCGATATTATTTGTGGATATGAGCTTATTGCAGATATTTGGGTAGATACATATTGGCTGATGAGTAAGAAGAAATAGAAATGAAGAAATGTCAAACTAAGTTTGAGCTCATTCATAAACATGTCTTCATGACAGAGTCTGTCCTCCAGAGAGCACAAGTTCATTTTTAAACTGTGAAATGTTCCACTTAGTTTGTATCTTAGTCACAAAAAACAACAACTAATGAATCTGAATCAAGTCTGTTTATGATATGTGTTTATATTAATAATACTATCAGCTGATGTATTTAAGTTTTAAACTATATTGATGTCAGTATCGGCCTCAGAAGTCCAGCATCCGTCTGGCAGTACTGTTGAAGTATTTGATGTATTAACAGGAAATAGATTTATTCTTGGACAGATTTGCAAAACATTTTTGTGACCAGTGCAGAATTTATGAACAGAAATATGACGTACATGCATTCAGACACAGAGGACAGCGGAGGATTCTGAAACAGACCATAATGTGATCAGCAAAACTCACAGACACCTGCAGGAAGTTTACTCTGCTGATGCTTTAAAAATATATCTAGATTAATCGTTTAGTGTCAGGACTGAGTGAATAAACATCAGTTCATGGTGGAGGGGATGTTGGAATTTAACAAAAGATATTAAAATTAATAGAAAATCAGTTTTTAATCCAACTGATGCAAATGTAAACAAGATCAAATATTACAGAGAAGTTTCTTGAATATTAAGTTTTGTCCATCTGGTAACATTTTACTGAGATCATCATAAAATTCAGCAGATTAAATTTTCCACAAAGATATTTGGAGTTAAACTTAAACCTAATTCTTCAGTTTACATAAATCGAGATATATGAAAGTGAGGGACTGGGTCAGTTTTGTTTGTTTTTTCTTTTTGTTTGTATTTTTAAAAATAACCTTTATACTTAAACATCTGAAATCCACAAACCCTCTGACAACAAAATACACAACTGTGGGTACACTGGGTGTTTGAGCAGACAGGGAAATATTAGCCCCCTTTTTTGTTGAATTCAGTAAAAGCTAAGGTGTCAGAAACATTTTCTATTTCTTTGTCACTTACCTGTATCATGCAGCATCAGGTCTTTTACTGGGATGTGTGGTTCTTGTATTTCTGCTAAGCCCAACATTGTCAGCAGAGGGCGCTCTAAGCATTACACTGAGCATCAGCAGCTCACGTCAGTAGAGCAGAAGAAAGCGTCAGTAGTGATGAGCCAAGTGTCATCAGAACAGAGAGCTTCTCACGTGACTTGTATTTTCATATATTTACAGGTAAACTGACTTTAAACAGAAACATGTTGATATAAAATCTGTATTCACTTGAGAAGCTTTAGTTACTGTAAAATGCAGACTTTTGATTGTCGTCGGTAATGAGTATTTCTTCGCGCTTCTATTGTTAAAATGGCGGAGCTCATTGAAATAATTCTGCTGACTAAGGATAAACTAAAAGACAGTCCGGGTCGATGAGAGCTGAAGTTAGTTTTATATATGTATTATAAATACATTGAGGGAATGTTTATAGCAACGTAGTTAAGGAATGATCAGTGTCAGGCTGGAGAGCTAATTAAGCGATGTGTCATCAGAACAGAGAGCTTCTGATCGGACCAAATGTATTTTCACATATTTACAGGAAATTAAATATGTAACATCTGCATGATCTAAATATGTGACTTGTTTCATATTTCATGTCAGAATAAATAGTTTTTAAAACAGAATCATCAGAAATATTAAAGTAAACATTTATTTCTGTATTTATTGAGCGCTCAGCAGATATTATTAGCATGTATTTATTGTACTGTAGTTCTTTCTGATTCTGTGTGCAGCAAAACAACATTGTTCAGTGATTTATTAAAGTGTGATATCAAAACTGTAAATGATGACTTTATCTTTCTGTTCCAGTGACTCACTCTCTGAAGTATTTCGACACTGCGTCCTCTGGAGTCACAAACTTCCCAGAGTTTGTGTCTGTTGGGTTGGTTGATGACGTTGAGATGGTTCACTATGACAGCAACACCAGGAGAGCAGAACCCAAACAGGACTGGATGAGCAGAGTCACAGAAGATGATCCTCAGTACTGGCAGAGGAACACTGGGAACTTTATGGGCACCCAGCAGGTCTACAAAGCCAACATTGAAATATTAAAGCAGCGCTTCAACCAAACTGGAGGTTTGTTTATGTTTCACACATTTTGTTCATATTGTCATCCTGTACTTTAGTAAACAGACGTTACACACACACACACACACACACACACACACACACACACACACACACACACACACACACACACACACACAGATTAAACAGTCTGACAGCGTCTCTTGGCTGAAACACAGTGTGACTCAGCAGAAACATGACTGACACTGAGTCGACTGGATGCTGCTGTGCTCCACTGATCCAGTGTTTGTGTCCATCCCATAATAAGCAGCAGAGATCATGAACACCTTCTCTCCACTGGGTTAGATCAGAAGAGCTCTACTGAAGTGCCCACAGTGAGTTGGTCCATGAGAAGTGTGCTGCAGGAAGCTGTTGATCACAGAGCGTTGGCAGCACACAGCTGGTAGAGGAACATGACGGCTGCTTCCTCAAAGTAGGGAGCAGGACTGTGAACGGGACGCAGCTGCTCCTGCTGGGTCCTCTCCTGAGAGGAGGAGCAGCATGTTTTAATAGAGCTGGCTGACAGGACCACATGGTGCATGTCTCATTCAGACCACAGGGTTCACTGTGCTGATCCACAGTGTGTCCATCCCATAATATTATATACATGTAGAGACACAACTACAGACGAGTGAACTTCACCTGACCACAGTGTTTATGTCATAATAAACATATTCAGTGCTGAAACAAGTTATGAATCTGTTTAGATAGTTAAACAAAGTAATTGGCAACATTTTTGATAATCAGATAATAATTTAAGTCTTTAATTAAAGAAATAAGTCAAACATGTTGTAGTTCAGGTTTCTCAGTGAGAGTTTATGTCGTTATGAATGAAATACTGTTCAGTGTTCAGACTGAAGAAGCAGTTTAAAGAGTTCATCAGACTCTCTGAACTTGACGGCGTGTTCACACTTTACTGACATTTTACAGTGTAAACAATTTATGGATTCATTAAAAACAGTCATTACATAATCAGCAAAGACGAGAATAAATAGTTTGAGCCCTAAATATGGAATATAATACAGATGAGTCTATTAACTTCACTATGGTGTGTTTATGCCATAATAAACATATATAGTGTTAAAATAATGAATCTATTAGTTGTTTAACAGAAAATTAATTGACATAAATGTTGATAATCAGATGATCACTCAAGTCTTTCATCAAGAAAACATGTCAAACATTTTCTGGTTCCAGTTTCTCAAATATGAGAAAGTTCTGCTTTTCTCTGATTAATATCATTTCATATTAAATATTGTTCAGTGTTGTTCAGACTAAAGAAGCAATCTGAAGATTTCACCTCATCCTCTCACAACTTGACGGACATTTTCAGAGTTTCTGACATTTTAAAATATTTTATAATAAACATATGTGTTAATCTCTCTCTCTCTCTCTCTCTCTCTCTCTCTCTCTCTCTCTCTCTCTCTCTCTCAGGTGTCCACATTTTCCAGTGGATGTACGGCTGTGAATGGGATGATGAGACCAATGAGATCAAAGGTTTCTATCAGTATGGTTATGATGGAGAAGACTTCATATCATTGGACCTGAAGACAGAGACATGGATCGCTCCAACACAACAGGCTGTCATCACCAAACACAAGTGGGATAATAACAGAGCTATGATAGCACAGAGGAAGAACTACCTGACTCAGATCTGTCCTGAGTGGGGGAAGAAGTATGTGAACTACGGGAGGAGCTCTCTGATGAGAACAGGTAGAATCACATGACCTGATGTAGTTTCATGAAGCTTCTGTTGTTTCTGACCAACAGTCACATTACAACACATGTCAGCAACATACAGAGAGCTGCTGTGTCTCACACCTTTCTCCTCCCTCACCTCTCTTCCTCTCTCTGCCTCCTTCTCTCCTTCACCACATTTCCTCCCTCACACTTATCACCCCTCTGTCCCTCCATTCTCTCTCTCTCTCTCTTTGTCTCTGAACTGTTTCTGTCCCTCCATTCTCTCTCTCTCTCTCTTTGTCTCTGAACTGTTTCTGTCCCTCAGTTTCTCTCTCTGTCTCTTTGCTCTGTCTTTCTCACACTCACTGTCCTCCCTTTCTAATCATCTCACCTCTTCATCTGTTTGTCTCTCCCTTCTTTTATCAATTCAACCTCAAAGACATGTATTTGCATTGCATACATAAATACATATATATATATATATATATATATATATATACATATATATATATATATATATATATATATATATATATATATATATATATGTATGTGTTACCAAGGCATTCATAATACATTCCATCAAACATGAATGATGATATGAATACACAGTAAATGATAATGATAAAGAACCTATAACCTGTCTCTCTCTTCCCTCTCCAGAGCGTCCCTCAGTGTCTCTCCTCCAGAAGACGTCCTCCTCTCCAGTCAGCTGCCACGCTACAGGTTTCTCTACCCTGACAGAGCCACACTGTTCTGGAGGAAAGATGGAGAGAAGCTCCATGAGGACGTGGACCTCGGAGAGATCCTCCCCAACCACGATGGATCCTTCCAGATGAGCGCTGACCTGAAACTGTCATCAGTCCCAGCTGAAGACTGGAGGAGGTACGACTGTGTGTTCCAGCTGTCTGGTGTGAAGGAGGACATCTACACCAGACTGGACAAAGCTGTGATCAGGACCAACGAAGCTGAGACTGAGATCAGCTGTGATGAAGGTGGGAAGCACACCTTTAGTTTACTGGAACAGTTTGTGTGTTTTTATGAGGACGGGAAGTTTAGTTTCCTTAAATTCTTTAGTTGTCAGTTTCTTTCTTCTAGTTTTTATTTGTATTCTATAATTTTAAAGCTTAGATCAGAATTAAACCAACGCAAGAGCCTCTGGACCAGAATTATGAACACTGTTTACTGAGCTGTGATTATATAGAAACGTATCAATCTTTGGTTTCTTTCTATGTTTTTTAAATAAGTAAAATATTCACAAAGAGTTTCTTCAGACCGTGTGTAACTCTTTAATGTGTAACCACAGGTCAGAGATTGTAGAAGCTGTAGTGACTGAACTACTGGTCACTGTTAGAAGATGAACAGACAGAATTATGAAACACCTGGAGGAATGTATGTATCTATCAGTACATCAGTCACAATAAAGTTTATTCAAAGTGTGCTGACAGTCAGAAAGGAGTTTGAATATGTTTGTCAGAAGTTGTCGTTGTGTCACAAACCAACATATGAGACAGAAAGCAACACAAACACACAGCTGAACAGAGAGAACACAGCTGGACGAGATCAAGAAGCAGAGATACAGTCATCATGTACAGACCAGATGAAGAAAGGACAGACAGATGGTGTGTGTGTTCAGGACTGTGGTCTGCTTGATGAATGGATCTTCTCCTCTTCTAACCTGCTTCATCTCTTCAGGTTGTGACTATTTTATTCTTGTTTTCTGCTCAACAGAGAAGCCCGCTGACATGACCTTCATCATCATCGCTGCAGTGGCTCTTCTTGCTCTCGTCATCATCGCTGTGGGTGGAGTCATGGTTTACAGGAACAGGAAAGGTGAGAGACCTGAACAGAGACGTTAGTATTTCATTAGTACTTCATTAGTACTTCATTAGTATTTCATTAGTACTTCATTAGTACTTCATTAGTATTTCATTAGTACTTCATTAGTATTTAATTAGTACTTCATTAGTATTTAATTAGTATTTAATTAGTACTTCATTAGTACTTCATTAGTATTTCATTAGTACTTCATTAGTACTTCATTAGTATTTCATTAGTACTTCATTAGTATTTAATTAGTACTTCATTAGTATTTAATTAGTATTTAATTAGTACTTCATTAGTATTTCATTAGTATTTAATTAGTACTTCATTAGTATTTCATTAGTATTTGGATTTTAGGCTTTGAGTTGATGCTTTTATCCAGAATGTGACAGTGAAGCAAACTTCAACAGTCAGCAGTAATGTCATGATTCACTAGACATGACTAGAAGAGACAAATTCATATTTTCATTAACATTAATTTCTATTCATGTTATTTCATCATATATGCTTTTATTCTTCATATATTAAGTTCAATTACTTTTAGATAATTCTGCAATTTTGAAGCTGCTTCATTTGATGTGAAGTGAGATTATGAAGAGAAAGACACAGATGAGTTCAGAAAGCTTCACATCAGCAGCTCACATAAAGTCTCAAATATGAACCTTTACAAACACAGTGACACCAATTTATCAGATTAAAATAAGCAGTTATGACTTCATAAGCATGATGGTTAAATATTACAAAAGGTAATACTTATATGAGTGAGTCATGAATATTTGATGTCTCAATGATTCTGTAAATATGAGGCTTTGTTTTAAACATTTGTGGTAAATGATTTAGTTTTCTCTTTGATGTATTTGTTTTCTTTTTGTCTCTTCAGGTTTATGGATAAATATTTCACTGGATCAAGAAGTGGTGCCTCCACACTCTCCTCCATGAACTGTGAACTCATCACTTATTCATCATTCATATCATAAAGTCATTGAATCTAGTTGTAGATGCTCATCGATTGGAACACAAAGAAAACACAAAGAAAACTAGGAGCAAACATCAGTGGTGACGTTAAATGATTTGGATCGTTTAGTTTCAACTTAACAAAATGTAATTTCCTCTGATGAGATTAAATCAAATTAAATCAAATGAGGAAGATTATTGTTGGAGATCTTAGAACAATGAAAGCATCACAGCACTCTGCACACACAAAGATTTGTGTTCATCTCAAACAAATCCTCCATATTTACACTTTAACGCTTCTGCTGTTGGGTTTCTGGTTAAATCAATATTGGTAACACAAATGTAAATTCACACACACACACACACACACACACACACACACACACGTGTGTGTTCCCAGTGCCACACACACACTGGTAGGGTCTGGTGATATGAAGACATAAACTTGAGATCAGAGATCTTTGAACCAGTAGAGTTTCTTCTCTTTTTATCCTGAGGAAGTCATTCTCTGGTTCTCTGCTTGGGTTCCATCACTGGAGGAAACGCTGCAAATCAATCAGCAGCACCAGAAACACGCTGCGGGAACTGGACGCCCGGAGTCTCCCGTAGGTGTCGGTGTAATGGTTTCCTATCTGTGTCTCTGCTGCTGGTAAACTGGACTCCAGCTCTCTCCCACTCTCAGCAGGATGAATCATGTAGCCCGCCCCGATACACACACACACACACACACACACACACACACACACACACACACACATATAGACATCAGTACATTTATTTTCCAGTTGTGTAAATAGTTCGCTTGTGTTTTTCTTTACAACAGATTGAATTCAAAGATCTACTTTTGATTCCAAACAGGTTGAAGCAAATAATAATTTATGTCTTTGAGGTTTTTCTGAATTAATCAGGAGTATGTTTATTGTTGCATAATGTTTTTTGATTTTGAGTTTTGAAATATATTTAAATTTGATCTGAGATTCTAAAAGAGCTGTTTGATGTTTGAAGCTTCTCAGTAATCTGATAGAAATGTTGTTGATTTTATTTCCTGCTACTTTGGAACGAGGGATGTTTTCCTTCTTGGTTTTGTAGAAACTGATCAGTGATGTTCTGAATCACTTGTAATGGTTACGTAGGTGAAAGACGAATGAAGTTGCTCCTTTTGACCCTTTTTGTACTTTTGTCTTGCTTTTCAATAAATGACCCAATACTCCAAATGTCTGTGTCTTGTTGTGATTCCATATGCTTACCCCTCTGTCACTGTAAGTTCAATTACATGAATATTGTTGCTGTTTTGTGTTTTTACTGCCCGTAGAACTAAACTTTGTGATCTTCAGTTCATTGATTTACAGGATACTGTGAGTTGCTGGATATGAAGACTCACATCGTCTGAAATAGTTGTATGAATAATGATAGAAAAGTTATTGTCAACACATTGTCCATGTTGTGATTCTAGAAGCTACAATGATCTGAATATTCAGTGTTCTCTATTGTCTCAGAGACCAAATGAACGCGTCTCTGACCTGCAGATATTCAACGAAAGCAGGAAGAGCAACATGTTTGTGGCAAACCGGTGATTCTTCACAGAGATCTGAAGGGGATTTTACACATGACCAGAAAACACATGAGAGGCTTTTGTTTGAGACCTTTTTCTGTAAAACCCTTTTACATTCTCTGTATGGTTTGCTGCGTTCTCTAGTAAGAAAGGTCTTAACACAATTTTTTTCTAATATATATATATATTTACATATATACACAGTATATATATAAATATATATATATATACACAGTATATATATAAATATATATATGTATATTTACAGTATATATATATATATACGATTTCTCATTGTGTGTGTGTGTGTGTGTGTGTGTGTGTGTGTGTGTGTGTGTGTGTGTGTGTGTGTGTGTGTGTGTGTGTGCTCTTCTGGCTGCTCTTATGGTGCTTTAGTTTCAAAACCTGTTGCACTGAAATCTGCCTGGCAACTGATGACTTTACAACCGTCAGGAAATTCTCCGGTTGTGTTGCTCCTCCAAATGAACTCTATCCTTCTTACTAGATGTAATGTATTACAGGTTATACCTACAGTATGAAACATCAAATACATACTCATTAGTATAGCTGTGATAACAACTCTTTGTGTGGCCTTTGGTTGTAAATCTATTTTTCAAATAAATATATTAATTAATTTCAATTCCTGCTCGCATTCTGTGACCTTTAAAGTTTAACTTAAGTGAAAGAAAACAAACATCCGTTCAGACCTGTGAACATTAAGATGGTTGATCTTTTTTCATAAAGATCATTATACCTCCATGATCAAAACCTATGTGGCCGAGTTCTGCATGGAAACAGATGACATCACAGCCGTTCTCACAAACATTTTATTGTTCGGTGTTATACTTTAAACTATAAATTATGTAACAAACCATATTTAAATATACACACGTTGGTTTTACATTAAGTGATATGACCCAGTTTCCTTAGTATTAATATGGATTAGTATTAATATGGATTTATTTAGTTAGATCCCAGTTATCAGGAATATGATAACTTTAGAAATCTCATCTCACAGGTTTTATTCTGGAAAGGAGGTTTGGCACTTCCTGTATGTTTTTAGTCACATTTCACTGGACGCTCAGCGATAATAAAACCGAAAGCTGTAACGATCAGACCCTGCATCTAAAATGTTTCTTCCACAGCTCAAAAATAAAAATAAAAATAAAATATATAAAAACCTCAATGACACAATCATATTGAATAATGTGGTTGACAGTAAAACAAGGACAGAGACTAGAAGAACTGCTGGAGAAAGGATGAAAAGCCTTGAAATCTAATTCTTCTCATTTTCATGTCACATATAAACATCAGTACATTTATTTTCCAGTTGTGTAAATAGTTCGCTTGTGTTTTTCAGATTGAATTCAAAGATCTACTTTTGATTCCAAACAGGTTGAAGCAAATAATAATTTATGTCTTTGAGGTTTTTCTGAATTAATCAGGAGTATGTTTATTGTTGCATAATGTTTTTTGATTTTGAGTTTTGAAATATATTTAAATTTGATCTGAGATTCTAAAAGCTGTGTGATGTTTGAAGCTTCTCAGTAATCTGATAGAAATGTTGTTGATTTTATTTCCTGCTACTTTGGAACGAGGGATGTTTTCCTTCTTGGTTTTGTAGAAACTGATCAGTGATGTTCTGAATCACTTGTAATGGTTACGTAGATGAAAGACGAATGAAGTTGCTCCTTTTGACCTTTTTGTACTTTTGTCTTGCTTTTCAATAAATGACCCAATACTCCAAATGTCTGTGTCTTGTTGTGATTCCATATGCTTACCCCTCTGTCACTGTAAGTTCAATTACATGAATATTGTTGCTGTTTTGTGTTTTTACTGCCCGTAGAACTAAACTTTGTGATCTTCAGTTCATTGATTTACAGGATACTGTGAGTTGCTGGATATGAAGACTCACATCGTCTGAAATAGTTGTATGAATAATGATAGAAAAGTTCTAAATTCTGTTTCTTGTCAACACATTGTCCATGTTGTGATTCTAGAAGCTACAATGATCTGAATATTCAGTGTTCTCTATTGTCTCAGAGACCAAATGAACGCGTCTCTGACCTGCAGATATTCAACGAAAGCAGGAAGAGCAAGATGTTTGTGGCAAACCGGTGATTCTTCACAGAGATCTGAAGGGGATTTTACACATGACCAGAAAACACATGAGAGGCTTTTGTTTGAGACCTTTTTCTGTAAAACCCTTTTACATTCTCTGTATGGTTTGCTGCGTTCTCTAGTAAGAAAGGTCTTAACACAATTTTTTTCTAATATATATATATTTATATATATACACAGTATATATATAAATATATATATGTATATTTACAGTATATATATATATATACGATTTCTCATTGTGTGTGTGTGTGTGTGTGTGTGTGTGTGTGTGTGTGTGTGCTCTTCTGGCTGCTCGTGTGGTGCTTTAGTTTCAAAACCTGTTGCACTGAAATCTGCCTGGCAACTGATGACTTTACAACCGTCAGGAAATTCTCCGGTTCTGTTGCTCCTCCAAATCAACTCTATCCTTCTTACTAGATGTAATGTATTACAGGTTATACCTACAGTATGAAACATCAAATACATACTCATTAGTATAGCTGTGATAACAACTCTTTGTGTGGCCTTTGGTTGTAAATCTATTTTTCAAATAAATATATTAATTAATTTCAATTCCTGCTCGCGTTCTGTGACCTTTAAAGTTTAACTTAAGTGAAAGAAAACAAACATCCTTTCAGACCTGTGAACATTAAGATGGTTGATCTTTTTCATAAAGATCATTATACCTCTTTGATCAAAACCTATGTGGCCGAGTTCTGCATGGAAACAGATGACATCACAGCCGTTCTTACAAACATTTTATTGTTCGGTGTTATACTTTAAACTATAAATTATGTAACAAACCATATTTAAATATGCAAACGTTGGTTTTACATCAAGTGATATGACCCAGTTTCCTTAGTATTAATATGGATTTATTAGTTAGATCCCAGTTATCAGGAATATGATAACTTTAGAAATCTCATCTAACAGGTTTTATTCTGGAAAGGAGGTTTGGCACTTCCTGTATGTTTTTAGTCACATTTCACTGGACGCTCAGCGATAATAAAACCGAAAGCTGTAACGATCAGACCCTGCATCTAAAATGTTTCTTCCACAGCTCAAAAATAAAAATAAAAATAAAATATATAAAAACCTCAATGACACAATCATATTGAATAATGTGGTTGACAGTAAAACAAGGACAGAGAATAGAAGAACTGCTGGAGAAAGGATGAAAAGCCTTGAAATCTAATTCTTCTCATTTTCATGTCACATATAGACATCAGTACATTTATTTTCCAGTTGTGTAAATGGTTTGTTTGTATATTTCCTTTTTCTTTTAGCAGCAGGTCAAAGTAAAGAATAATTTATGTGTCTGTGTTTTATCTTAAATAATCAAGAGGATGTTTATTGTTTCACAACATGTTTTAATCTGATTTGAAACATTATTTTATTGAAATGAAGGCTTCTAGTTTCTAAAAGCTGTGAGATGTTTGAAGCTTCTCAGCTGATAGAAATCTTCTTCAATATATTTCCTGATAGTATTTTGGGAGGAGGAAGGGTGTTGGCTTTAGAATGGATGTTAATGAAGCGGCTCTATTTCATTCCTTTTCTACTTTTGTTTTGCTTTTCAATAAAGTGCCCAAAACTCCAAATGTCTGTGTCTTTCTGTGATTCAGCAGATATGCTTATGCTTATTGCCACGACATGTTTTTTGTGACTAAACCTTTTAAAACCAGCACAGCACACAGGTATGATACTAATAATAAAGTTTATCATCCAGCATGCATATAACCTGATTTATGATGCTGAGATAACGACATGAACTCAGGGACAATTTCTGTCTCTTGTGTTTTTGTAGACATTGGACAGTGATGTAAATATCACTTTTATTCTTGTTTTCTGTTCAATAAGACTTAAATGTAGCAGAAGTCTGTCTATTTTTAAGATCCACACATATAATAACTGTCTTTATGTTCCAGCCCTATGAATATTATATTCACTGTTCTCACAGAGCTCTAATGAACGTGACCCCGCAGAAAGTATCTTCTTCGACTCCAGAGGAATGCCGCAAAACGAGGAGGACGAGAAGCTTCGACGGCCTGTCAGGGACCACAGTGAGATAACGATCATGTATGCCACAATATGCAAATCATGGCAGAACTCGGTGTCAAACACCAAACACAGAAACCAAACCTAACGGCCTCATCACGTGATTTACCAGAAATGGTACAGAGTGATGTGCTGTTTCTGCCCAGCAGAGGCGCTCTGACGCTGTTACTGAGTGCTGAAAAACACAACGACCATGAAGGCCTCATAAACTGCCAGAAATAGAACCAGGGGGGTTTGACAGAGGGACATTAAACAGAGGTAATCAAGTTGCATTCTGGGTGTTCATTGTGACTCACTGCTTCTGCCTGTTCCAGAGAACAAGTGTTATCTGAAGAGTTTCATTTCTGGGTTTAAAAACAATTAATAACCCCAAACCCCATTATATATCTTATTATTTTAGATTTCCATTGGGTAAAATAATAAGCTGTCTGTGTGTGTGTGTGTGTGTGTGTGTGTGTGTGTGTGTGTGTGTGTTAGGAATCAAATAGGCCGACTGACTGCCAGGTCACAGCGAGAGAATGTTTGTGTGTCTGCCACGTCCAAACAACAAAGGAGGACACAATATATGTTTGTAATTACACAATCAGAGTTTGTGCCTTAGTGTCCCCTTTTTCTCTTTATATTATTTATTTACGTTTTTTTCTATTTTTCTATTTTTCTGCTTTTATTTCTGTCTATATCTTTTATTCTCTGTGGTTGCCCCCCTGGCATGTTAGTTTACATGTTTGTATTTTGTCGTTTCTTACTGACATTGTGAAATTGTACATTGTGCAATTGTTGAATAAAAACAACAACAAAGGAGGACACAAAATGGCAGCAGGCAGGTGTTGTCAGAGTGAGAGGTGTGGCACAGGGACGACTTGCACAAGTATCTGATGTCATACCGTGTGCTTCTTAGTTCAGGAGCAAAAGCTCACAGCGCTGTGTGTTGCAGAGCTCTGCTATGTATTCTTTCATTGTAAAAAAATATATAATCTCTTATTAAATAATGATAACTTTGAAGACAATGCAGTCAAGCCTCTGCTCAGTTAAGTTTAGGTTATTGTACTTTACTTGAGTATTTCCTTTTCATGGTATATTTATACTTCTACTCCACTACATTTCAGAGGGAAATGTTGGAAATGAATTGAGGGACATGGGACAATGTCTGTCTCTTGTGTTTTTGTAGACATTGAACAGTGATGTATAATATCACTTTTATTATTTTCTGTTCAATAAGACTTAAATGTAGCAGAAGTCTGTCTCTTTTTAAGATCCACACATATAATAACTGTTTTTATGTTCCAGCCCTATGAATATTATATTCACTGTTCTCATAGAGCTCTAATGAACGTGACCCCACCTGTAGATGTTAGATCATGAAGAGGGAAAGGTAGGAGGAACCAAATCAAGTAGAAATATCAGTGTATTCACAGAAACACAGCTCACTTCAATCATTACTTTTCATCAGTTACTAACGTGGAGTTTAGGTTTTATATCTGTTTCAAAGGAACTTAATCTCTGGACAGATTTGCTCAATATTCTGGATTTGACCACCACAGACGTTCTCAAGTATTTATGACTTTGACTATAATTTAATTTGCTTTGAATTCTGAGGAAATTCTTTCTTTTGCTCCGTAAAAGATAATCCAGAGGAAATTGTGTTGGAAGAAGGATTCAGAGAGAAAAGAGCATTTAAAGGAGGAAGAATGTAACAAGTAATGAGATGATGAAAACATGCTTTTACTTGATGATTTAAATGTAACATTCAGAAGATATGGTTGAACATAAAACACTGGTTATCAGAAACATTGGACTCGAGGCTTCAGTTGAAGGAGATCTTCATCGTCTCATCAGCTGTATTTTAATGTGACACTTAAACATTTGTAATCCACAAACCCTGTGACTCAACACTGAGACATGGTGGAGTTCCTCTCTAACACAGTTCTCCTGGGACGCTGCTTCACTTCTAAAGGACTCCAGTGAATCAGATATAAAGCTGAGAATGATCGTCTCATCTGGAGCTGGAAACTGTTTATTTCAATTCATGGCTCCTGTTTATTGTGTGTGTGAGGTATCATTGAAGACGTTTCCTCTCCACCGTGTTCACATTAGAGTTGTCTTCATGAATAAAGAGCTTCTGAAGAAACTCCTCAGAGTTGTGTTTCCTTCTTGTTTGTTGGAGCTTTCTTCTTCTTTCTTCACATTAAAGTGTTTTTGCTGAACTCTGCTTTGTTAAAGGTGTTTCTCAGCTTTCAGCAGCACTGAGGATGTTCAGAGACAATAAGTACATTCTATATGTATTTATGTTCTTCATCTGATCGATACACGTGATCACAGTCATGGAGCATCAGGACGTTTCACAAAGTCATGTGACGTCATCACGTGGTTTCTCATGAGGCGTTCAAAGGCAGATACATGAGTCATCCACAGGGGGCGCTGTTTATTTGAATACAATTTAAATTCTATAACCTTTTATAAAGTGCTTGAACAACAATAAGTGATGAGGGGTGAAACAGAGAATCAACGTTTCCAAAATGAAAAACAGCATCAGGTGTTCAAACATCAACAGAGGTGTTACATTTCTCTTCTTCAAGCAGTTTCCAGCCTCCTTCATCCTCTCACACGGGCTCAAACAACATCGCACTACTTTCACTTTCGTTCACAAACCTGAGTGGCTCACTTCTACCTAGTTATACGTGACGTAATGCTCAGCTTAAATTCCCATTGGCTCAGATGGAGGCTGAAGGCAGCGCTCCTTCTCCTCTCTCCCACAGTTCAGTGCTGACCCTGGAGCTGAACGGACCGGATCACTTTCTCACTTTAATAATACAAAGTACCAAAAGTTAAGATGCGACATTTCACTATGGAGGCGTTGATTCTGTCTCTCCTGATGATAAACCTTCATGGCGCAGCAGCAGGTGAGTTAACACTTTGTTATTCATCAGTTTAAGGTTCTTTTGATCGTCTTTGATGTTTAGCTCCAGGACCTCCTCGTTGACGACAGAGAATGTTATAAAAAGTAAGAAATGCTCTTAAAGTCCACGTTAGTAGATCCTGTGTGTGCAGCTCAGTGATTGGTCCCGACATGTTTCTGAGGTAGCCGCTGTTTCCTCGAGTGACTTTGTGAAAAGGACAGAAGTGAGTTATTTCTCTCACTCTGCTGTCGCTTTTATTTGGGACATTATTTCATAATATCAGCAGCATTCAGAGCGAAACGGTGTGAACGCGCTTAAAGCTCAGATGTCAGCATGACGCAGCGCAGCAACAGTCCAACACCAGTCAGATGAATAAAGAGCATAAAACATGACGTCACAACAACACTATATTTAGTGCACTTTTCTATTTCAATATCTAACTTCTTCATGTTTTATATAGAATGTGTGCTGCGGTTCATTCAGTGCTATTTACAATGACTGTTATTGTATAAATGATGTCAATATTTAGTGTTAGTTATTTTCCTTCAGTAGACATAATGAACATATTCATACAGTCAGGAAACACGTCACTACATTTCATCTCTCAGGCTGCTGTGGAGGTTTGGGACTTTTACTTTGAAACAACAAGTCAGTTGATGGTTGTTTTCCTGCTGAAGACAAACTACTTCCTGCTTTGTTGGTGTAATATTTCATATCGTTCACTAATAAACTCAATTACTGACATTAAATACATTACTCATGAATAATTATCTTGTTTTTCAATCTCTTCAGTGTACACTCCTTAAACAAGATATAAAGTTTAATCTGAAACTAAATAATACATATTTCATTATTAAACAGGAACAAGAAGAAAATAATATTATATATCAGCCTCTCATAGTGAATAAATAACAAAGATTTAGAGAATAATATGTGCAACTAAGTTTGAGCTCATTCACAAACATGTCTTCATGACAGAGTCTGTCCTCCAGAGAGCACAAGTTCATTTTTAAACTGTGAAATGTTCCACTTAGTTTGTATCTTAGTCACAAAAAACAACAACTAATGAATCTGAATCAAGTCTGTTTATGATATGTGTTTATATTAATAATACTATCAGCTGATGTATTTAAGTTTTAAACTATATTGATGTCAGTATCGGCCTCAGAAGTCCAGCATCCGTCTGGCAGTACTGTTGAAGTATTTGATGTATTAACAGGAAGTAGATTTATTCTTGGACAGGTTTGCAAAACATTTTTGTGACCAGTGCAGAATTTATGAACAGAAATATGACGTACATGCATTCAGACACAGAGGACAGCGGAGGATTCTGAAACAGACCATAATGTGATCAGCAACACTCACAGACACCTGCAGGAAGTTTACTCTGCTGATGCTTAAACATATCTAGATTCATCTTTTAGTGTCAGGACTGAGTGAATAAACATCAGTTCATGGTGGAGGGGATGACATTTAACAAAAGATATTAAAGTTCATAATTAATCCGTTTTTAATCCAACTGATACAAATTTAAACAAGACCAAATATTACAAAGAAGTTTCTTGAATATTAAGTTGTGTCCATCCGGTAACATTTTTCTGAGATCATCATAAAATTCAGCAGATTCACTTTTCCACAAAGATATTTGGAGTTAAACTTAAACATAATTCTTCAGTTTACATAAATCAATATATATGAAAGTGAGGGACTGGGTCAGTTTTGTTTGTTTTTTCTTTTTGTTTGTATTTTAAAAAAATAACCTTTATACTCAAACATCTGAAATCCACAAACACTCTGACAACAAAATCAAAAATAATATGAATTATTACTTGAATATGAAAAATTACGACAGGAATAAAAAGAGCATAATAACCCACTTTGAAACCGTATGAGGAGAAGTGCTGCTAGTTTAACTTCAAGAAACTCACAGAGTTCAAAGTTATTATTTAAAACCTCAGAAGAAGAAATGTGAGATGTCAGTGGTCACTATTTATGACATAAAATAGAGACCATAAAATACTTCATATGAAATAGAAGATGTTTTAATCTGCTGGATATATGAAATATAATATTAATCACATGCAGCATCAGGTCTTTTACTGGGATGTGGTTCTTGTATTTCTGCTAAGCCCAACATTGTCAGCAGAGGGCGCTCTAAGCATTACACTGAGCATCAGCAGCTCACGTCAGTAGAGCAGAAGAAAGCGTCAGTAGTGATGAGCCAAGTGTCATCAGAACAGAGAGCTTCTCACGTGACTTGTATTTTCATATATTTACAGGTAAACTGACTTTAAACAGAAACATGTTGATATAAAATCTATTCACTTGAGAAGCTTTAGTTACTGTAAAATGCAGACTTTTGATTGTAGTCGGTAATGAGTATTTCTTCGCGCTTCTATTGTTAAAATGGCGGAGCTCATTGAAATAATTCTGCTGACTAAGGATAAACTAAAAGACAGTCCGGGTCTATGAGAGCTGAAGTTAGTTTTATATATGTATTATAAATACATTGAGGGAATGTTTATAGCAACGTAGTTAAGGAATGAGCTAGTTACATGTTCTGCTATTTGAAAATGGCATTTTATCAGAGTTTGCAGTGAAAGTGAAATGTTTGCTGTGATGAGTTCTATTGGTTATAGAGTCGCTCACGTCAGTAGAGCAGAAGAAAGCGTCAGTACTGATGAGCCAAGTGTCATCAGAACAGAGAGCTTCTGATCGGACCAAATGTATTTTCATATATTTACAGGAAATGAAATATGTAACAACTGCATGATCTAAATATGTGACTTGTTTCATATTTCATTTCAGAACAGATAGTTTTTAAAACAGAATCATCAGAAATATTAACTTCAAGAAACTCACAGAGTTCAAAGTTATTAATTAAAACCTCAGAAGAAGAAATGTGAGATGTCAGTGGTCACTATTTATTATATAAAATAGAGATCATAAAGGACTTTATATGAAGTAGAAGATGTTTTAATCTGCTGGATATATGAAATATAATATTAATCACGTGCAGCGTTCATGTTTTGGTCAGAGGTTTGTGATTTCACACTTAAACTAATCTGATGATGACGAGTGTAAACTACTAATGATGCGTCCTGAAGAAGATGACACTAAACTAGATGAAAACATCTTTCTGTCAATCAAAGTCAGCGACACATCTGCATGATCTAAATATGTGACTTGTTTCATATTTCATTTCAGAATAAATAGTTTTTAAAACAGAATCATCAGAAATATTAAAGTAAACATTTATTTCTGTATTTATTGAGCGCTCAGCAGATATTATTAGCATGTATTTATTGTACTGTAGTTCTTTCTGATTCTGTGTGCAGCAAAACAACATTGTTCAGTGATTTATTAAAGTGTGATATCAAAACTGTAAATGATGACTTTATCTTTCTGTTCCAGTGACTCACTCTCTGAGGTATTTCTACACTGGGTCCTCTGGAGTCACAAACTTCCCAGAGTTTGTGACTGTTGGGTTGGTTGATGACGTTGAGATAACTCACTATGACAGCAACACCAGGAGAGAAGAACCCAAACAGGACTGGATGAGCAGACTCACAGCAGATGATCCTCAGTACTGGCAGAGGGAGACTGGGATCTCTATGGGCACCCAGCAGGTCTTCAAAGGCAACATTGAAACAGCAAAGCAGCGCTTCAACCAAACTGGAGGTTTGTTTATGTTTCACACATTTTGTTTATATTGTCCTGTACTTTAGTAAACAGATGTCACATATACACACATACACACACACACACACACACACACACACACACACACACACACACACACACACACACAGATTAAACAGTCTGACAGCGTCTCTTGGCTGAAACACAGTGTGACTCAGCAGAAACATGACTGACACTGAGTCGACTGGATGCTGCTGTGCTCCACTGATACAGTGTTTGTGTCCATCCCATAATAAGCAGCAGAGATCATGAACACCTTCTCTCCACTGGGTTAGATCAGAAGAGCTCTACTGAAGTGCCCACAGTGAGTTGGTCCATGAGAAGTGTGCTGCAGGAAGCTGTTGATCACAGAGCGTTGGCAGCACACAGCTGGTAGAGGAACATGACGGCTGCTTCCTCAAAGTAGGGAGCAGGACTGTGAACGGGACGCAGCTGCTCCTGCTGGGTCCTCTCCTGAGAGGAGGAGCAGCATGTTTTAATAGAGCTGGCTGACAGGACCACATGGTGCAGGTCTCATTCAGACCACAGGGTTCACTGTGCTGATCCACAGTGTGTCCATCCCATAATATTATATACATGTAGAGACACAACTACAGACGAGTGAACTTCACCTGACCACAGTGTTTGTGTCTTAATAAACATATTCAGTGCTGAAACAAGTTATGAATCTGTTTAGATAGTTAGACAAAGTAATTGGCAACATTTTTGATAATCAGATAATAATTTAAGTCTTTAATTCAACAAATAAGTCAAACATGTTGTAGTTCAGGTTTCTCAGTGAGACTTTGTTCCTTTTCTCTGATTTATGTCGTTATGAATGAAATACTGATCAGTGTTCAGACTGAAGAAGCAGTTTAAAGAGTTCATCAGACTCTCTGAACTTGACGGCGTGTTCACACTTTACTGACATTTTACAGTGTAAACAATTTATGGATTCATTAAAAACAGTCATTACATAATCAGCAAAGACGAGAATAATTAGTTTGAGCTCTAAATATGGAGTATAATACAGATGAGAGTCAGTTAACTTCACTATGTTGTGTTTATGCCATAATAAACATATATAGTGTTAGAATAAGGAATCTATTAGTTATTAAACAGAAAATGAATTCACATAAATGTTGATAATCAGATGATCACTCAAGTCTTTCATCAAGAAAACATGTCAAACATTTTCTAGTTCCAGTTTCTCAAATATGAGAAAGTTCTGCTTTTCTCTGATTAATATCATTTCATATTAAATATTGTTCAGTGTTGTTCAGACTAAAGAAGCAATCTGAAGATTTCACCTCTTCCTCTCACAACTTGATGGACATTTTCACGAATTTCTGACATTTAAAAATAATTTATAATAAACATGTGTTTCTCTCTCTCTCTCTCTCTCTCTCTCTCTCTCTCTCTCTCTCTCTCTCTCTCTCTCTCTCTCTCTCTCTCTCTCTCAGGTGTCCACATAGTCCAGATGATGTACGGCTGTGAATGGGATGATGAGACCAATGAGATCAAAGGTTTTCATCAGGAGGGTTATGATGGAGAAGACTTCATAACATTTGACCTGGAGACACAGACATGGATCGCTCCAAAACAACAGGCTGTCATCACCAAACACAAGTGGGATAATGACAGAGCTATGATGGCACAGTACAAGAACTACCTGACTCAGATCTGTCCTGAGTGGCTGAAGAAGTATGTGAACTACGGGAGGAGCTCTCTGATGAGAACAGGTAGAATCACATGACCTGATGTAGTTTCATGAAGCTTCTGTTGTTTCTGACCAACAGTCACATTACAACACATGTCAGCAACATACAGAGAGCTGCTGTGTCTCACACCTTTCTCCTCCCTCACCTCTCTTCCTCTCTCTGCCTCCTTCTCTCCTTCACCACATTTCCTCCCTCACACTCATCACCCCTCTGTCCCTCCGTTCTCTCTCTCTCTCTTTGTCTCTGAACTGTTTCTGTCTGTCTCAGTTTCTCTCTCTGTCTCTTTGCTCTGTCTTTCTCACACTCACTGTCCTCCCTTTCTAATCATCTCACCTCTTCATCTGTTTGTCTCTCCCTTCTTTTATCAATTCAACCTCAATGACATTTATTTGCATTGCATACATAAATATATATATATATATATATATATATATAGTGTATGTGTTACTAAGGCATTTAAAATACATTCCATCAAACATGAATGATAATATGAATACACAGTAAATAATAATACTAAAGAACCTATAACCTGTCTCTCTCTTCCCTCTCCAGAGCGTCCCTCAGTGTCTCTCCTCCAGAAGACGTCCTCCTCTCCAGTCAGCTGCCACGCTACAGGTTTCTACCCTGACAGAGCCTCACTGTTCTGGAGGAAAGATGGAGAGGAGCTCCATGAGGACGTGGACCTCGGAGAGATCCTCCCCAACCACGATGGATCCTTCCAGATGAGCTCTGACCTGAAACTGTCATCAGTCCCAGCTGAAGACCGGAGGAGGTACGACTGTGTGTTCCAGCTGTCTGGTGTGAAGGAGGACGACATCTACACCAGACTGGACAAAGCTGTGATCAGGACCAACGAAGGTGAGACTGAGATCAGGTGTGATGAAGGTGGGAAGCACACCTTTAGTTTACTGGAACAGTTTGTGTGTTTTTATGAGGACGGGAAGTTTAGTTTCCTTAAATTCTTTTGTTGTCAGTTTCTTTCTTCTAGTTTTTATTTGTATTCTATAATTTTAAAGCTTAGATCAGAATTAAACCAACGCAAGAGCCTCTGGACCAGAATTATGAACACTGTTTACTGAGCTTTGATTATATAGAAACGTATCAATCTTTGGTTTCTTTCTATGTTTTTTAAATACGTTTTTTTTACCTTCTTTGTAAATAAGTAAAATATTCACAAAGAGTTTCTTCAGACCGTGTGTAACTCTTTCATGTGTAACCACAGGTCAGAGATTGTAGAAGCTGTAGTGACTGAACTACTGCTCACTGTTAGAAGATGAACAGACAGAACTATGAAACACCTGGAGGAATGTATGTATCTATCAGTACATCAGTCAGAATAAAGTTTATTCAAAGTGTGCTGACAGTCAGAAAGGAGTTTGAATATGTTTGTCAGAAGTTGTCGTTGTGTCACAAACCAACATATGAGACAGAAAGCAACACAAACACACAGCTGAACAGAGAGAACACAGCTGGACGAGATCAAGAAGCAGAGATACAGTCATCATGTACAGACCAGATGAAGAAAGGACAGACAGATGGTGTGTGTGTTCAGGACTGTGGTCTGCTTGATGAATGGATGTTCTCCTCTTCTAACCTGCTTCATCTCTTCAGGTTGTGACTATTTTATTCTTGTTTTCTGCTCAACAGAGAAGCCCGCTTACATGACCTTCATCATCATCGCTGCAGTGGCTCTTCTTGCTCTCATCATCGCTGTGGGTGGATTCATGGTTTACAGGAAGAGGAAAGGTGAGAGACCCGAACAGAGACGTTAGTATTTCATTAGTACTTCATTAGTATTTCATTAGTACTTCATGAGTATTTCATTAGTATTTGGATTTTAGGCTTTGAGTTGATGCTTTTATCCAGAATGTGACAGTGAAGCAAACTTCAACAGTCAGCAGTAATGTCATGATGACATCACTAGAAGAGACAAATTCATATTTTATAGTTAACATTAATTTCTATTTATGTTATTTCATCATATTTGATTTTATTCTTCATATATTAAGTTCAATTACTTTTAGATAATTCTGCAATTTTATAGCAGTCGACGAACACTTTAAGGTAAAGTTGTTTTTTACACATTTTTTTAGACTGTTGATAAAAGTATTTATGACTTTTGGGGGAAAAGATAAATATAGCTTGATAATATTGATGATAGCGTGATGATGTCAGAGAAGAGATGTATTCATCAGTGGGAGGGGCTAGAAGAGGGGATCCTCTCCACTGGGAGGAAGCTGTTACAACACATTCTGACATTTTGGCTCTCGAGAACTAAAATGTTGTCTTTGCTTTTTATTTCAGCCAAATGCCCTCCGACCTCTGACAACAGCTCTGAGCTCTCTGAGCAGCTGAACCCTGCTCCTAAATGCTGAAGTCAGCGCCCTGCACACAGTGAGTTGCTTCATACGGGACATGAACTATTCACAGCTGCTGTTAAACAAAGCTGCCCTAAACTATGAGCAGAAGAAGCTCCTGTGATTGGTTCTTTATCCGCTGTAGAAGCTCTGGGACACGTTGTCGCTGTAAAGAACATCTTTGACTTCTTCCACAACGAAGGTGAAGCTGCTTCATTTGATGTGAAGTGAGATTATGAAGAGAAAGACACAGATGAGTTCAGAAAGCTTCACATCAGCAGCTCAGATAAAGTCTCAAATATGAACCTTTACAAACACAGTGACACCAATTTATCAGATGAAAATAAGCAGTTATGACTTCATAAGCATGATGGTTAAATATTACAAAAGGTAATACTTATATGAGTGAGTCATGAATATTTGATGTCTCAATGATTCTGTAAATATGAGGCTTTGTTTTAAACATTTGTGGTAAATGATTTAGTTTTCTCTTTGATGTGTTTGTTTTCTTTTTGTCTCTTCAGGTTTATGGATAAATATTTCACTGGATCAAGAAGTGGTGCCTCCACACTCTCCTCCATGAACTGTGAACTCATCACTTATTCATCATTCATATCATAAAGTCATTGAATCTAGTTGTAGATGCTCATCGATTGGAACACAAAGAAAACACATTTGAAAACTAGGAGCAAACATCAGTGGTGACGTTAAATGATTTGGATCGTTTAGTTTCAATTTAACAAAATGTAATTTCCTCTGATGAGATGTTCTTAAATCAGATGAGGAAGATTATTGTTGGAGATCTTCAGAACAATGAAAGCATCACAGCACTCTGCACACAAAGATTTGTGTTCATCTCAAACAAATCCTCCATATTTACACTTTAACGCTTCTGCTGTTGGGTTTCTGGTTAAATCAATATTGGTAACACAAATGTAAATTCACACACACACACACACACACACACACACACGTGTGCGTTCCCATTGCCACACACACACTGGTAGGGTCTGGTGATATGAAGACATAAACCTTGAGATCAGAGATCTTTGAACCAGTAGAGTTTCTTCTCTTTTTATCCTGAGGAAGTCATTCTCTGGTTCTCTGCTTGGGTTCCATCACTGGAGGAAACGCTGCAAATCAATCAGCAGCATCCAGAAACACGCTGCAGGAACTGGACGCCCGGAGTCTCCCGTAGGTGTCGGTGTAATGGTTTCCTATCTGTGTCTCTGCTGCTGGTAAACTGGACTCCAGCTCTCTCCCACTCTCAGCAGGATGAATCATGTAGCCCGCCCCGATACACACACACACACACACACACACACACACACACACACACACACATATAGACATCAGTACATTTATTTTCCAGTTGTGTAAATAGTTTGCTTGTGTTTTTCTTTACAACAGATTGAATTTAAAGATCTACTTTTGATTCCATACAGGTTGAAGCAAATAATAGTTTATGTCTTCGAGGTTTTTCCGAATTAATCAGGAGTATGTTTATTGTTGCATAATGTTTTTTGATCTGTTTTGAAATATATTTAAATTTGATCTGAGATTCTAAAAGCTGTGTGATGTTTGAAGCTTCTCAGTAATCTGATAGAAATGTTGTTGATTTATTTCCTGCTACTTTGGAACGAGGGATGTTTTCCTTCTTGGTTTTGTAGAAACTGATCAGTGATGCTCTGAATCACTTGTAATGGTTACGTAGATGAAAGACGAATGAAGTTGCATCTTTTGACCCTTTTTGTACTTTTGTCTTGCTTTTCAATAAATGACCCAATACTCCAAATGTCTGTGTCTTGTTGTGATTCCATATGCTTACCCCTCTGTCACTGTAAGTACAATTACATGAATATTGTTGCTGTGTTTTGTGTTTTTACTGCCCGTAGAACTGTAAACTTTGTGATCTTCAGTTCATTGATTTACAGGATACTGTGAGTTGCTGGATATGAAGACTCACATTGTCTGAAATAGTTGTATGAATAATGATAGAAAAGTTCTTGTCAACACATTGTCCATGTTGTGATTCTAGAAGCTACAATGATCTGAATATTCAGTGTTCTCTATTGTCTCAGAGACCAAATGAACGCGTCTCTGACCTGTAGATATTCAACGAAAGCAGGAAGAGCAACATGTTTGTGGCAAACCGGTGATTCTTCACAGAGATCTGAAGGGGATTTTACACATGACCAGAAAACACATGACAGGCTTTTGTTTGAGACCTGCGTTCTCTTGTAAGAAAGGTGTTAACACAATTTTTTTCTAATATATATATATATATTTATACATGTATATAGAAAAAATCATACAAAGGATTCATGTTATTTCCGATTTCTCATTGTGTGTGTATGTGTGTGTGTGTCTGTGTGTGTGTGTATGCTCTTCTTCTGGCTGCTCGTGTGGTGCTTTAGTTTCAAAACCTGTTGCACTGAAATCTGCCTGGCAACTGATGACTTTACAACCGTCAGGAAATTCTCCGGTTGTGTTGTTCCTCCAAATCAACTCTATCCTTCTTACTAGATGTAATGTATTACAGGTTATACCTACAGTATGAAACATCAAATACATACTATGTATCATTAGTATAGCTGTGATAACAACTCTTTGTGTGGCCTTTGGTTGTAAATGTATTAATTAATTTCAATTCCTGCTCGCATTCTGTGACCTTTAAAGTTTAACTTAAGTGAAAGAAAACAAACATCCGTTCAGACCTGTGAACATTAAGATGGTTGACTTTTTTCATAAAGATCATTATACCTCTTTGATCAAAACCTATGTGGCCGAGTTCTGCATGGAAACAGATGACATCACAGCCGTTCTCACAAACATTTTATTGTTATACTTTAAACTATAAATGATGTAACAAACCATATTTAAATATGCAAACGTTGGTTTTACATTAAGTGATATGACCCAGTTTCCTTAGTATTAATATGGATTCATTAGTTAGATCTCAGTTATCAGGAATATGATAACTTTGGAAATCTCATTATTCTGGAAAGGAGGTTTGGCACTTCCTGTATGTCCAACGATAATAAAACCGAAATCTGTAACGATCAGACCCTGCATCTAAAATGTTTCTTCTATAGCTCAGAATCAAATATATAAAAACCTCAATGACACAGTCATATTGAATAATGTGGTTGACAGTAAAACAAGGACAGAGACTATAAGAACTGCTGGAGAAAGGATGAAAAGCCTTGAAATCTAATTCTTCTTATTTTCAGTGACGTGTGACTGCTTCACTCAATTTTATCATCGTCAGTTCAATCAATCATTACAGGACAGAGCAGGGAGTAGAGCAACAGGCTTTATTAGGAGCTGTTATGTATTATGTATTATGTAAGATTATCTTGAACAGGATGTCTGGTTAACACAAACTACTACATGGAACCATGTGAGAATCAACAAACACAGTACCTCCATTACATATAAAGAACAAATACCAAACAAAGATCTTAAGAGTTTAATGACAGTTTGATCCTGCAAAGTTTTCATGTGTAAGGAAAGAAACAGTTCTATAGCATCTCATGCTCTGATGTTTCATTGAGACAAAATCACTGAACTCTGCTGTGAGACAACAGGAGGGTAATTTCCAAAATCAACTATTGGAAAAGTTATCAAAAAAAAAAAAAAGGTTTTTGGAAAGAAACTCATCATTGGTCGTTTTTAGAGTGCTGAACATTCAGAACATTCCTTTCCTGTAGCGGTGGATCAGCTCTGACACGTCTTCCTTACACACCTTTATCCAGCCATCCTCCTGCATGTGGTACACTAGACAAACACACACACACACACACACACACACACACACACACACACACACACACACACACATATTACTTCAAAGGTATACACATACAGACAAAAATGACAATGTAACTCTTTCAAGTGCTCACAGACCATGGCTTCATACATTTCATAGCTCTATAACATGCTGTTATTTTTTATGCATCTATTTGAAAGGTATCAGACGAGACGCGACAGGAAATGAGGAGAGAGACTTGTAACAAAGCTCCCCGGCCAGACACCAACCAGGTTTGAGTTCAGAGGTTGACTCTGACATGAGGTTGTTTTTCTTTGGCTTATTTTTATTCTAATTCTTGTCCATGCTCTGTTTTATATTTTTTCATATCATGGAACACATATCGACAGTAATAGTATTGGATTTCATAACACTTGTGAAAAACAGAAAAACTTATATTGCTTTAATAAAAGTGAGGAAACACAGAGGACTATTGCTGGTACAATGTTAAGCTGAAACCATTAGTCAGTTGCTAGTTTGAGTTTCTTATATGTGAGGATATGATAGGAACCAAAGTTCATGGCAATCCATCCAATAGTTAAGATTCCCGTCTGGACCAAAGTGAACTGACCAAAAACAAAGATAATAAATGTAAAAGAAAGCTGAGGAGCGTTCTGAGTCTACTCACTGTTGACCACCCCTCCAGAGTAGGCGTCCCTGTGTGTCGCGTGAACGATGCCCCGACGGCCCAGCTCATACGCCTCCTCCACCGTCATGTCCTCCCGGTAGCCGTTGTCCACCACACCGTAGGCGAAACTGCTTCCACAGCCGGTAGAGAACATTCGGCCGGACAGACGCGTCCCTCCATCGTCCACGTAGTACAGACCAGGGCCCTGGAGAGCACACGGACATTAAATTATCATTTTACATACAGGCAGCAGTTTCTGAGCCTCGAAACACGAGCTGCTGATAATGTTTCACCATAATAACATGCTGTTATTTTGGGTATTATTTTCAAATTTAGTTTCAAATGAGCTGCTCCATCAACGACGGTGTACCTGAGTCTTTAATAAATGATAGGATACTTTAATGCATGTGTTTTGAGATGCAGCCATATGGCTCTACATTTCATGTGTCGTACTGATTTGAATATGTTGTGGTTTCATGTTTTTGTTACTGGAACCCGAACTGTAAAAAAACGAACCGTTCAATGACGTAACCTCCAAACCGATCGGTGGGCCCAGTTTAAATGTTATCTAGGTGATGACTATTTTCTATAGTTTTCACATTGATGAAGGCCGTTTGAATATAAAGCAACTTAGCATCATTAACATTAAATAATGCACCAGTATCACTTTTTTTAATAAATCAGCCATATTAACAGGAACATAAAACATCCATATTAAGCATCCTGCCTCAAACCACAACATCACATCCTCTACTGCCACAGTGGGGACATTTCTATTGAGCTGAGATTGTGAGACCCACCCACACCCACAGCTTACCTCTTTGTCCCATCCACAGATCATGCTTCCCATAGAGAGGCCCATGCCTCTGTAACCCAGCATCATGTTGCACAGCAGCTTGGAGGCAGCAGCCACAGAGATCCTGTGGTTGTTCCTCAGCCTGTACAGCCTGGATGGACGTCAAAATATAGCAAATCAATTAAAACATCAATCAGCCATGGAGGTGGTCCAGGCTGGCCTGAACTTGTGGCCTGTCAACTATAAAATAAAATACTGGTGATATTCCTCCTGAGTTTATAGGAATACTGACTTTTTATCCTTTTATCTTATTGTGAAAGTATGTTTTCATTTAAAAACTAGAATCAGCCCCTCAGGGTTGTATGCCTGCGACCCGTCATGTTGAAGTTTACATCCATGTCTGTCTAAATATCATCAAACATCAACGTGCATATCTTCACACAAACTCAAACAAAATCAGATCTTTCTCCCGTTTCTTTCCTTGACCAGATACTTTACTCCACTCTGCATGCAACTTCCTAACACATTTTACATAGTATGCAAGCAGCATAATACACAGATACATAATAATTACATTTCAGGGACCGATCAATATTCAAAACACTGCATGACAGACCTGCATTCCTTGGCCAGGAGTCTCTCCCAGTACTGGCAGTCTGCAGCGCTGCCCGACATGGTGCCCAGCAGGTAGGGGTTGATCTCTATGACCTTGTTGACGTCGTTGGATGCTGCAGAGCCGGGACACATTTGGGTAAAGGAGACATTTTGTGACCAAGACTACAGGCTGAAGCATGAAGAAGCCCAGTGTAGCAGCACCTTGGTTACACTTGTTGCCTTATTTACATTTTGTGAGTTCATGGTCCCTAAATGTTACATTCAAAGCTCCACACCTCTTTGATATGATGCATGTTGATGGAGGCGGGGCAATATATGACTGACAGGGTCAGCTCACTCTATAACTCCTTCATTTCCTTTACAGAAGCTAACACATTGCATTACATTTTCTGCAGTTCCACCTTTTCTAACCTTTTCCAGGTCTGCATAAGAAATAATAACGTATTTACCTAAGTAACGTCCTGCTGAGGCTCTGGAGTCCACAGCCACGATGACTCCATGTTTGAACTTGAAGGCCAGGGTGGTCGTACCGTGGTTCAGGTCTATAGACACACCACCGTCACGGTTGCAGGATTTGAGAAACCCTGAGGGCTAAAATGAAACCAAAGAAGAGAACTCAGACTCATGATGCGTAATGGCGTTATGTGTGTGTGTGTGTGTGTGTGTGTGTGTGTGTGTGTGTGTGTGTGTGTGTAAGAGAACATGAAAGTGGAACATTATACATAATGTAATATTCTTTAACAATAACTCCTATAGTTAAGATGAATGCATGATATGACATTTCATAAGAAGCAAACGTGCGCCACACACTGAAAACCACAGACGCGTAAAATACGTTGAACGCGTCTGACGCTTCACGCTTGTGGCATCAGGCTTACCGGATACGATGCAAAGTATTCATTTTGTACCAAAGGTTAGTGAAAGGATACTCACGTCTACACCCAGAGGTACAGCAAATTCCTGAGTTTTGGTCCCGAAATTGTAGTGGTTGGTTCGGTCGACGAGATGCGTCTGTCCTGCTGGAAGAATCTGCCCACGGAGTTCTGCATAAGGCGTAAAACCAGACACTTGTAAAAGAGCCATTATGTATTAAACTATATTCTAATGATATTCTACAAGTTTAGGTGTTAAGTTTTCCAAAATGACGAAGGCGACTGAAGAAGCGTCACGGATAATTTCCTGGTACGAGAGAAAGAACTCGAAAGTGAAAGGGTTCAAAAGCTATTTCACTGTAGTCGTGTCCTGCATGCAAAAATAGTCATCTACACAAAGTCGACGAGTAACTATTTATGAATACATTTGGCCAATCCTTTTTTATATAATAAAATGTTAATTGACAAAAACTAAATAAAAACAAGACTGTGGCATTTATTTTACTGTAAATAAAAAAGATGGCTCAAGCTCGCATCAACCAATAGGAGAGCCCTGTATGTGTGTCATCATCAGTCTCTACGCAGAGAAGCAGCGCTCAGGTTTGGGGAAGCCAGCAGAGGTCAATAACATTATTAATGCGTGTTTGAATTTCATATTTATAAAAATACACAGTATCTACTATAGTTAGGTAAATAACGTGTCAATGACGTATACATTCACATATAAGCCCTTCTTTTTTATCGGGTCTTTATCAGAAGTACAGGGCTGCTTGTCACGGGCTGTGAGTGTGGACCCAAATGCAGGCACAGACCAGGGATTATAGGTGAAAGGTTTATTGACAGGAAACCAAGGGGGGGGGGGGGGGGGGGGGGGGGGGGAAATGACCAGAGCACCACGGGAAAGTCCAGGGAGGGTGAGGGTGGAATCCAGGCAGGAGGAGGTAGGGCAGGGCAGGCAGACTGGGGAACCGGGAGGATGAAAACACTGCAGGAACAGAGAGACAGGGTTAAAGCACTGAAACAACACTTGGGAGAAAACTCTGAATTATCTTCAACCAGAGCGGCCAAGAACTACTAGCTACCACGTGAGCTGTAAACAACGATCTGGCAAAGAGTGGATGAAGAACCGGGGTAGATATACTGTTGGGTTGATGAGTTGATGGAGTGCAGCTGGTTTGACTGGGCAGGTGAGGAGAGTTGTAATTAGGAAGCCGGGAGGAGACCAGGTCGAAGCCCTGCCCATAAGATACACACACGGGACAAGCAGGAGGCACGGCCTGGCCGTGACACTGCTGTTTGGGGCTTGATATATTATATTAATAATACATTCAGTAAATAATTAGAAAACATGAAAATAAACAGCAACAGGGGTCAAATACGATTTCATTCAAAGATCTTTTTATTATTATTCCACATGTTACAGTCTTCTCATTTGGTCTATAGCAGTCTCTCTGTTTACTGTATTTCTGCCACATCACAGTGAAGAATAGAAACCATGTTGACAATGTTAATCAAATGTCTGAGATGTTTCACTGCTTGCATTTAAAAACTAGTGTATGACAATGCAAAGACTTTTCACTTTACTGCTAAATGTGGTGTTTATAAGGTGTGACTGTGCATCGGCTCAGGCTGTATCCATCCGCTGCACGGTCTCCTCTACAACCTCCAGCTTCACGGGGACTACTTTCTCAGTCAGAACCGGTGTTGTGCCTGGACCATATTTGTATTTTGTTTTCCTAGGAGAGAGGAAGAGATGGATGGATGGATTCAATAATTAAAAAGCTTCAGGGTTACATGTAAGTCACAACCAAACACACAGAAAAAAGTTAATGCATAATCACACAAGATATTCACCACTCTGAGAGGGAAATCTGATTTGCAGACATGGTTCAATATAGTTGATGGTTTAGAGGTATTTATTGGAAGAAATGGAATGTAATATTCATAGCTATGTGTTCATTAAAGTATAATCGTTGTGTTTTAGTAAGCTTCGAATGAGCCCCTCTTATCTAGGGAGCGGGTCCTCTTCATGGAGTCCCATGCACAGCCATGTTTCTACAGAAGCCCAGAACGGACAAACTGAACGGCTCTAGAGAGAGCCTTTCGTGTTTTTACATTACCTGAAGGCCAACGTAGTTCTGACACACTTGGAAGCAATCTGCAACCTCATGACCAGAGACGACTAAACCCTGCACACTGCTCCTTTAAGAATCCGTCAGGAGAGCAGATGAAGTCACACTCATACCTTTTGTCTTTGTACTCGGACACCTGGTACGGTCTGATGTAGTCCACTCCTGGTCTGGTGATGACACAGATGTCGATGTTGTTGCCTGATCCGAGGTCACTCATGATGCCTGCATGGATGGCAACACGCACCAGCTCCTTCGCCTTGTCCAGCTGAGAGAGTTACGAGAAATTAGAGAAATTACGGAGAGAGAAAATATCTTCACATTCTTTAGGTTTTTCTATTTGCTAATTCAATAGGGACGGGAATGAATGTTTGTTTTAACATTTTCTCAACTGTTTGCATATAGAGGCTTATTTGGCCTACGGTCCCACCACACGCCAACTATTCAGTTAAAGATGCCCAACAGTACATGAAATTATTTAGTGATGGCGTCTAAATGATCACGACTATCGATCCTTCTCACGATATGTAACAACAGCTGTCCAGGTGGCGTACCTCCAGGTCGGGTTTGTACCCGTCCTCTAGAATCCCAAGAGCAGCCAGATCCCCAGATCCTGCATGATGAAACAGATCGTATGTCTGAGAGGGAATCAAATGCATAACTGCAGCAAATTAAATAAGAATTGATAATGAATGATATAAAATGGTGTAATATCTGATGCTTATATATAAAATAGAACATGTTTTGCGGACAGAGAAAAGAGCTTTACAAAAACTCCACCTGCAACGAATCTAAGGAAAAGATGTGACAATGCTTAGAGGATATGGTTCTATCACGTATACGTACCCATTGCAAGGTAAGGCATCTTATTGACGCTGCCATACGGCCCCACTGTGTACAGGTGGTTCCCAGTGCAATCTACTCCTCCCAGTATAAGGCTGGCACCAATCTGGCCGTGATACCTGAGGGCCACACAGATCAGAACAGGGGAAGGTTTTAACGGACCGCATGTCTAACTCCTTCACACACCTCTGGATACAAGTTTATGTGCAACACAAACCTGTACAACGTATCCTGCAGTATGTTGACGGCCATGACGACACGAGGGTTCCTCCCGCTGTTCAGAGAGAAGATGGTGAGGTTGGAGGAGAGGAGGTCCGTGGTCTTCTCTGTATCTGCTGCTGTACCTGCTCCACAACAGCTACGGAGAGAGGAAGTAGAGGCATTGTGAAAGAAGAGGTGAAGGATAATATGAAGGAAAGAAAGCTACAGGGAATCAGGAAGACAGAGAGGGGAAAGACTAAAGAGAGGAGAAAGTGAGGACGGCTTCTTTTCAGCAAATGTTTTGCTTCAACAATCGCAGAAATCCATCATACAAAAAAAGTCAAAGCGACTAATTCCTTCTCCCTGAGTAGCCTCAATAGCCCAGAATGCAATGCAACCACAAATTGCATTTTTGCAATCTGTCATTGGTGACGCATTACTGTATTTACAAGTCTCTCTTCAGTAGATTATGAACAAGAAGTCCCCACAGGAGTGTAACTGCTCTAATGTGGAAAACCTTCATACTTAATACAAGGGGCACTGTAAGGCATTCTGGGATATGTAGGAAATCTCAAGTAAAGAAGGCTGTTTATGGGACCATGTCCACAAGAAAAGGAATACACATTATAGCCTGATAACAGAGAGTATTTTGAAGGTAGATTTCTCTGGTTATGGTGTCAGTGTAGCGTGTAGACTTACTATATATTTGGAGCAATGTAATGGATCTTGGCGCACATCTTGTCAGCCACCACTTCACTGGATGTGGCTCTTGTGTCTGCTCCCAGAACCACTCCATCCTGCACCGATTGGGAAGTGTGTTACTCAAATTATCATTCAACTGCCCTTTGGGTTACACTTGAGCAAGGCATTAACATCTCAGCGGGCCCACTGGAGCTACCCAGACACCAACAGTGCTGTGATGCACTGGGCAGCTCCCCTCATTGCATTTATGTATTTATCAAAGTTATGCATTGTGGCAATGCAGTTGTGAACAGGGACTGTCGTGTTCAGTGATGCAGGGATGGAAGGAAAATATAATAGTCTGGTACACTTTGATTAAGGAATCCAATGTAAGGTTTATGGACTAAATGTTCCGATACATTCATATTATTACAGGTGCAGATTTACACAGCTTTATATACTCGCCTTGAACACCACTCCCGCTATGGTGGTGCCTGTTTTCAGAGGTTTAGGTGTCTGTCCATCAAAAAGACCCTCTAACGCAGCATTCCTAGAGAGAGAGGATGAGGGAGGAGGGGGTGACAGGGGGGTCAATTTATGAATGTATGTAATATATATATATAATAACCGTGAACTCATCATCACTATGTTGTTTCATTGATCACAGTGATAAACAAGCAGGGAAAAGTTACTTTCACTTTTGATCCCGGAGAAAGCTCCGTGTTACCGACAGTTTAATTCGTTTTTTTTCGAAATCGATACAATCTGCTGCTCAGAAGACACAAACAGAAGCTCATACCTGGCTGCGTTGTCGAAATTAAACCCCGCTGCAGGAGTTTCGAAGACATTTGATAGCGCCATAGTGGATACTGGACTGCGGCTTCTCTGCGCGTCTCAATGCGCCTGAGGTCGCTGTTCTGAGCGTCACCTCTCCTTCTTCTCTTTCGATTTTGCAGAGAAAATGGAGAAACGCAGCGCGGACTCACAAGTCAAAGGAGTCAGCACAGGGGTGAGTAAATCCGGACCGGTTCACGAGTATCTTTTCTTGTCTTGCCTACCGAAGCACCAAAGCAGCACCAAAGCCCATTACGCGTAAAATGATCGATACGCGATTTGGCGGTTGAACAGGTGAAACTATACCTGAAAGGTAACCAAACACAAAGTGAAATGACATCGACTGGACGTCTCGCGTATTTTAATATCACAGTTGTTTGCACGTTAGAAACGACTGGCTACACTTATATTTTCAGTTTTTTAAAAATCCTTCCAGAAACTCTAAATCCCATGATTCATAGCCTTGCTCAGAGGGGCTGAACTGGACACGAAGCTATAAGAAACGTGTGTGATGCTGTGTAGCCCAGTGTTATCTTTGTCTCCTGTCATGTTTGACTTAATGTAACTTCTTCATCTCCTCCTCTCTGCCCCTCAGACCACCATCCTGGCTGCCACTTTTAAAGGAGGGGTCGTGATTGGTTCAGATTCCAGGGCTTCCATTGGAGGGTGAGGATGTTGGGAGATACACTGAAGATGCCCACATTGTTAAACACATTCTAAAAAAAAAAAAAAAGGTCTATTTAGAGTCAAAGATGAAGTGATTAGAATTTGGTGGTCAAAGGTCACTGTGACATGATGGATGGTAATCCTAGTTTCATTTCATTGTCTCTGTCTCTCTCTCGTCAGGGAATATGTATCATCTAAGACCATCAACAAGGTGATTCAGGTTCATGACCAGATCTTCTGCTGCATGGCTGGCTCACTTGCAGATGCTCAGGCCGTCACCAAGGCTGCAAAGTTCCACCTGTCCTTACACAGGTGCCACACACACACACACACACACACACACTCATATGAATACAATGGCACATGTTACGCAAGTACAGAGACAACGTGCTACATCACATTTTCACGTCACACATTGAAATCATATTTTGTTAATCCCGCTGGTTATTTGGGTTATTTTTAATTCCAAGAGGCGAAGACAGTCATACACAGTTGTGTGCGTGCAAACTAACACAGTCTCATACACACACACACACACACACATGCAGTAAACACACATATAACACTGACTCTTCACCTATACAAAGTACAAAGTATACACCTATACAAACCTATACAAAGTTAAAAGTTTCACCCTCCCTGATCCCCCCCCCCATCCAATCCATAGTGTCCAGATGGAGACCCCTCCACTGGTGATAGCAGCGGCATCGGTGTTGCAAGAAATGTGCTACAAAAACAGAGAGGAGCTACAGGCCGGCTTCATCACAGCAGGCTGGGACAGCAAGAAGGGACCACAGGTAGGGGGCGGTCGTGATGACAGTCAAACATCAGGGAAGCCGTGACGATGATCGTCTGAAGTAACTCCACATTGCGGCATACAGCTGCATTACTGATATTCTCCGTCCCTCTGCAGGTGTACGTGGTGTCTCTAGGGGGGATGTTAATCGGTCAGCCGGTGACCATCGGTGGCTCAGGCAGCACCTACATCTACGGCTACGTTGACGCCAAATACAAACCCAACATGAGCAGAGAGGAATGCCTACAGTTTGCCACTAATGGTACAGTCGTGTTATTCTACTTGTGTACCCAAATCGAAATATGTTGGTACTTGTTCTGTCAGTTTTTTGGGGGGAAATTAGGTTGTGATTCCACGAAAATGTATGAATATGTACAAGGATGTAGCAGAAAATGACAGTAAGTGTCAGTAAATGTTTGCTTGGTTTGTAACGGTTCAAAATGTCAAATGAGAGTTTGACATAATGACACACAGCTTAGCTGAGATGATTGCACTTAAAGGAAATATTGAAATGGAAATCCATTCTTTAGTTGGTGACTTTGTAGCTGTTTGGAGTATAAACGCTGCAAACTGCGTCCCGTCAGTTGTTGAACTTGACCTTTATTTCTCCTTGTTGTTCCGGCCCTCCCTCTGCTTCATCTCTGGATCACAGCTCTAGCTCTCGCCATGGGCAGAGACAACGTCAGCGGAGGCGTGGCTCACCTGGTGGTGATCACGGAAACTGGGGTGGAGCACGTGGTTGTCCCCGGTAACAAGCTGCCCAAGTTCCACAATGAGTGACAGCCTTCGACAACCAATGAAATCTTGACTTTTTCTTTTTTTTTGGCTTTATCTAAGCAATTGTTTGAAATTCCTGAGCAACAATCTCATCAGCAATGTTCTTTATAGGATTAGGATGTAACACATCTACACACACACACACACACACACACACACACACACACACACACCTGAAGAACAAGACACATGAAACAACTTATGAATGTGGAAACAGTGGTGTAAAATCAGTTTTGTTATTATGGTAAGCTGCAGACTAGTTTATACAAAATATATACCAAACTACTACATTCTACTTACATCTCTTATAATGCCATTATAGATACAGCTCTATCTGCCTGTCTGTTTGGAAACATTTTAAATATAAATAAACATCTTCCAAACCTCATCGTTCGTCCTCTCACTTTCTTTTTCTTCTGTGCTTTAAAATATCTTCATGGATATGTGATGTCTGTAAATGACTGTCCTTGTGGTTCCCCGTGTCATTTCAAGGTTTTCAAATGTTCTTTATTGGTGCATAGCTGAGCGTATGTCTGTAGTGATTGGTGGCAATGGATTGACTTTGTGGCTCACACAATTTAACAGTTTGGCCAAAGCCATCACACAGTCTGATGCCCACTTAAAGACGAGGTCATCACTGTGTTGAGAAGTGTAGGGGGGGGGCTCAGGATGAAAAAGACATTAAATACTCTTCAACATGTACCAATACAGTCTAAGTCAATGTTCTGCTGTTTGTTCACAGCTCTGTGCTCCTCAGTTGTTACTGTAATCAAGCTTTAAACCATGGGGGGTGTTTTCAGTGTAACAGCTGTGGTGGAATGTAACTAAGTACACTTCCTCTGTACTTAACTCGTTTCTTTACATGCCACTTTCCACTGTCAGTGACACCGATGCTTAAAGAGGACACACTCTTCACTGTGTGCGCAAATGTGCGCATTTCAACGGGTTCGCAGCTCGCTGCTCAGAGGAGGAACGACTTCACTTTCAATTTCGATTTAATTCAGAAAAAACATGGAGTCCGTCTGATGTGTGCAACAAACGCGTCGAGCACAGTTTTAGAGCTGCAGAGAGGGTTCACGGGACAACTTTATAAAACCGAGACTGCTCGACTGAACGTTCGGGTTTAACGTCGGGTGTCAGATTTACTTCCCCGTCAGACGGATTCGGTCGTTGTTGTCGTTGGTTGTTACCAGAAGTGCATCAACATGTTGGAAGAGACGGGACCAGAGTGGTTGTCTGAGGAGGTGAAAACCGGAGTAAGTAGAGATCTGTAGCGTCTTTGAGAGACTTGGTGGCTTACATCCCGGGACACATGGTGCGGTGCGGGAGATGAATTCTGAATGACCTTTCCTCTGTTTGTAGACCACCATCATCGCCATAGAGTTCGATGGAGGGGTCGTGCTGGGGTCCGACTCCCGAGTGTCTGCAGGGTAAGTGTGCGCGCGCACTTGTGTCGAGTTCTATCTGCATAATACTATCTTTGCTAAGACATCAATAGCTTATTGTGTTTACTGACACTAAACCCTTCCACCTCTTCCTCTTTCCTTACATGCAGTGTCGCTAGATTAGAGATAAAAGAACTGAGACAATGACATGCAGTTGAGCTTCTAAACAGAAATGCAAAAGTAACGTGCAGATAAATGTGCATATGTATAGTGATAATATATACAAGGTATAAGATATACCCAGGAGGCTATGATTAACCCACACACTCCCCCTCTTCATCCCTCCATCCAGGGCGTCGGTGGTGAACAGGGTGATGAACAAGCTGTCTCCCCTCCATGACAGGATCTACTGCGCTCTGTCAGGCTCTGCAGCAGACGCTCAGACCATCGCTGAGGTGGTCAACTACCAGCTCGATGTCCACAGGTGAATACGCACTCTAAATAGACCGACAGACTCGTTAACCTTTTATTAGATATCCCATGATGGCAAAGTATAGTCCCAATCGTTTTGGAGGTGCCTTCCTGACCCCGACTACAGAGAAACAGCCCATAAAATGAGCAAGGATTGCAGTATATTTTGCACCTTTTATGTATTCATATAATTGCTCAGATAATAGTTTCCCTTAACAATGCAAATGCTGTTCCCGAAGCTTTTTAATATTATATTTCAAATTCTGAATACGATACCACCGAGTGAAATATTTTAGCTTTAAAGGATTCACATTGATCACTGAGTTTCAGCTACTGGCAGCTTCAATGTGAAGATAACATAAAACGAAACCACAATGCTCACAGCGTTTCTCTTCCGCCTTTTTTATTGGAGATCCAGCATCATGTTTGTTTCTACGTCTTCCTCTGTCAGTATTGAGATAGATGAGGAGCCCCAGGTTCGCTCAGCGGCCACTCTGGTGAGGAACATCTCGTACAAGTACAAGGAGGAGATGTCGGCCCATCTCATCGTGGCCGGCTGGGACAGAAGAGATGGGGGGCAGGTCAGTAAAAACATATAGATGACTCCATTCTGAAAGGAAGAGATTCAAGCCTTAAACAAGAAAGATTACTGGGGGAAAATGTTAATATGTCAAAATGAATGTCTGCAACACACATGATGTTACAGGAGTGCATACAGAATGACATTGTGATCTGACTTGCTCCTCTCTGTGCCTGTGCCCTCTGACCTCTCCCAGGTGTTTGCAACCCTGAGTGGTCTCCTGACGAGGCAGCCTTTTGCACTCGGTGGCTCTGGCAGCTCATACGTCTATGGGTTTGTTGACGCTGAGTTTCGCAGGGGTATGAGCAAGGAGGAGTGTCAGCAGTTTGTGGTCAACAGTAAGTTATTTTTTCTCCACAGAAAGCTTTTTTTTTGGTCAGGCAGTTTATTGGATGGTGAAAGAGACACCAGACTCTACTGACTGCTGAGAGGAGCTGGCTGTTCTGTCTCATAATGTTATTTAACATATGTTGTCCTATGAAACCTCTCCTCACCTTTCTCACCCCTTCTCTTCTCTTTCCCTCACTCAGCTCTGTCTTTGGCAATGAGCCGGGATGGCTCCAGTGGCGGCGTGGCCTATATTGTCTCCATTGATGAACACGGCACAGAGGAGAAAGTGGTTCTAGGGAATGACTTACCCACCTTCTTTGACCAGTGATACTTACAGATTCCTCATCTCCAGTCTGCTGCCACTGCTGTGCAGGATGCAATTAGGTATTTGTTTTGCTCACAACAGCCACTACAATAAATAAAGATGATTCTGATACATACACTTTGGCTCGACTGTCAGATAATTCAGCTTGTCAAATAAAAATAGTAGATAAGAATACTTTTACTAAAAAGTTTCATTTTTATAAAATCATTGCATTGCTCTGTGATACGCAAAGCTATGTCATGTTTAATATCAGGTCATTTAAAACCCTGACGTCATTTGTGGCTCATCATTAAGAGGTTTAAATATAACAAACAAACGCTGACATTAGGTGACCTTTATTGATTTATCTTCCAAGGATAAACTGCTGAGACATGATTCTTCCTTTCAGTCTCTGCATGTGATTCTAAGGTTATCTCACCAGATACACCGGTAAACATTATGTCCCCTTTGGCCAAGTTCAGGAAAGCTTCACAGAGTTGAACATGGAATTGTCAGTATGTCTATCAAATAGTCTTTTTTTCTCAGATGACATGTGTTTTTTTCAAGGGCAGATGCCGATATGTAGAGAGCAGGGCTTATAATGCGGATATATTATTGTTGGGGTTGTTGTTTTTGCTTCTAATAAAATACAACAATGTATTAATAATAACAAATACAACACAGAATTGAGGCCTTTATACACTGAATGTGTGACGAATAAATGAGACAAATACACTATGTAGTGGCCTGTGATTGGGGGGCTTTTATTGTGAAAGATAAGAACAGAGGGAGTGGATGTGTCAGCGCTGCCTTTGTCAAGGTGGAAATTAGTAATTAAGTTTGCCGACTGATTAAAATGTGGAGGTCAAAGGTCACTGTGAACTCATAAAACATGTGGGCATAACTCTGGAATTCATCTGCTAATTATGACAATTTCACACAAATGTCTTAGAGGATAAAATGATGAAGTGATGACATTTTGGGCAGAAATGGATGTAAACTGTAACATGACTGGTTGTCGGAGGCTTATAACAGCAAAAAGGTAATACTAGTTTCAAACTGTATTTTTTGTCATGAATACTTTCACACAGAATTTAAATTATTGCAGCAAAAAAGCGACTTTATCAGAACGACACAACAAATAAATACATTTTAAAAACTAAACCCAAAAACCTATAAATGACAAATAAAGAGTTTTAGTGCACGTAACATTGATCATATAGCAGCATGTCCTTGTTTCTAAGAGACAACAAAACTGTTTTAACTTACATATAAAAAGTAAATACAGAATGTTTGTAGCCTTCCTTGGCGTTGGCTCAGCGGAATATAAAGAAATAGTCTGCGTCTCAAAGTGACAGTTATCGGTCTGATTACTCACCACTAGTTTAATGAGGCTTAGTGCAGAGTAAATAAAGGTAATGGATGAAACCTGCTAAACAATCAGCCTCACTATAAATAGTGCACAGAAACACTCACTGAGCAGCAGACTCACACAGTCTGTGTGAGGTATTCAGTGTGACAAGCATGGCAGCAAAAAGTCAAAGTCAAGTTTGTTGTACCATCTCCAGATCATAACTCCCCTTTCTCTACTCTAGTGCTTTTCATCCAGTAATCAGACTAGATTAATAACGGTTGATGGTTGGTCACCTGTCTACATGATTTAAAGCCTGCTTAAATGTAAGCCTACATGCATTTTGAATATACATTATCATTGTGCATATGTTCCCGCACGTGCTTTTATGTCTATTATGTCAAATTTAAAATAAAATAAAAGGCCTGTGTTGAAAGATTAATTGTTTTATTTCTCTTTTCTTCACAATGCATCCCTTTATGCTGTTATGTCTCAGTCACTGACACTATGTTAGAGCTGCTGTGTTATGCAGGTGCTTAGTAATAATCAGAAATGGTTGAGGAGTGTAACCCACTCAGTTTAGGAATCCTGAATATCGTCGTGTGCGGAGCAGTTGGGATTTCGGGGAAACCACTGGTCCAAAGCAAGAAAGTGAAAGTGAAAGTGAAAGTGGACAAAACCATCAGTACAAGACTGCAGAGACAGAGCAGGGTACGCAGACGACTGTAGCTGCAAAATGGCAAGAAATACAGCAACAGTTACCCGCAAAGTCGTAGCTTTGACTTTAGCAGTCTGCGTCGATCTGTCCTTGTTTTACGCAGCGGGACTAGTGGCGACTCACAGCGTGTTTGGACATTTTGCGCGTCTCTGGGTCCACGCGGCTCTCCGGTGCTCGGCACTAACCGCCGTAACTCTGCTCGCCCTCGGAGACCTTAACCCGTTGCTGATTCGTGTCATCGCGTCGCACAGTCTGCTGCCCGCGGTGTTTGAGACCGGGACCAAAGCGCTCTACCACGAGGAGACCGAATGTGGCTTGTCGGCGGATGCGCGCTGCTGGCTCATGTGTGCCGGAGCGTCGCTGGCCGGTGCGCTGTTTTGGGAAATCACCGTCCCGGACGCCGACGACGCGGCCGCCGGTAAAGAGAAGAAGCAGAAAGCCAGAGTGCTGTTTGTGAGAGTCCTGCGCCTGTACTCCCCCGAATATCTGCTGCTGCTTGGGGGGCTTGTGATGCTGACGCTGGCTGTTTTGTGTAAGTAGATGGTGATGATAATGATGATGATGAAGATGAGGAGGAGGAGGATGAGCATAATTAATTGTCATTCCAGTACATGATGTACATGAAAGGGAACAAAATTAAGAACTCAGGTTCCAGTGCAGGTTGATGATGATGATTTTGATGATTTCAGCCCATAGTAAAGAGATGCTCAGGAAATGGACAATTATGAACTATCAGCAGTGGAAAGTATTTTTTTAAGAATACTGTCATTGTCACTATTTCCACATATTTTCAATTCTCAATGTGGGAATTGAAACACTATTGCTGAAGAGATACGCTGGACCACGTTCATGATGATGATGTTGATGATGTTGATTTGCACCTTCATCTCTCTGTATGTGTCTGATGTGTATTCTGCACGTCCCTCTCCTCAGGTGAGATGTTCATCCCGTTCTACACTGGGAGAGTCATTGACATCCTTGGCACTCAGTATCAGCCGAATGAATTTGTGTCTGCGCTCCTCTTCATGGGCCTGTACTCTGTGGGCAGGTGGGACTATTCTATCCCCTCCTCACTCATCCACCAACATGCGCCTGTGGCTCACAAGGTGAATTCTGACTGACTTGTCTCTTTTTGTGATCCGTTAGCTCTCTGAGTGCAGGCTGCAGAGGGGGTATCTTACTTTGTGCCATCAGTGCCTTCACATGCAGGATGAAAGTCAAGCTGTTTGGGGCTTTGACCAAACAGGAAATTGGATTCTTTGAGACCACAAAGACGGGTAAGGCTCTTATATAACATGCAAACATACTGCATGAATAATGTATCAGTGCACATGACGGCTGGAACAAGTCATGTCAAGACAAAATCACACATATAAAGACACATATATTGGACGATACTGAACAAGACGAGTTAAGAGAAACCGGACAGAATGGAGCAGAACATACAAGGGTGTCACAGGACTAGACATACTAGAGAGGAACACGACAGAACATAACAGAAAGTCATTTGTCTGTATTTCCTGTGTAGGTGAAATCACATCCAGGTTGTCTAAAGACACCACCTTGATGGGAAGAGCGGTCTGTCTCAATGTCAATGTGCTGCTGAGGACGTTCATCAAGACACTGGGCATGATCTCCCTGATGATGAATCTTTCATGGAAGCTCACATTCCTCGTATTGATGGAGACGCCCATCACTGGCCTCATTCAGAACATCTATGACACACACTACCAGGTAAAAGGCAGGTTCATAAGAAATGTTGAATTTACATTGAGATCCACAGAATCCTGTTTATGCATCATTTCCATCCCTATTTTTAGACATTTTAACTGATCAAAAACTCCTTCTCTTCAAAGGATTTACAGATATGTCCTTATGTCTTTCAAGAGACAAATGGTGCTCAGAAACAAAACAAATATTAAACCATTGGTTGGGCCCATCTTCTATCTCTGATGACAATATCTTATTACAGATTCAAATAATTTATTTCCTTCACTAATGTACAGGACTCTGGTTCGCCCTTACTTATTCAACTTAAAGCTACTATGTGGAACTTTCATTTTGTGTTGATTTTGATGCTCCCTGTGGACAAAAGCAGTTGTGTTTCCGAGCACCAGAGTCCATTTTAGAAAACCTCTCATTTTACTGCCGCGGGTTCTGACAGTCTGCCCCTCACAGTCCTGGTTCTGGTTCTGGTTCTGTGTCCTGTGCCTCCCTCCCCGCCAGCGGACTCAGAAATACTGCTGGCCTGAGTAGGAGCTGCTGGAGAACATCTGAAAACTACTTTTTAAATGATTCAACCGAAACAACCAGCACTGTGTCGTCAACTTTTTTCCAATGTAATTAGATAGTAGCACTAGCTCCAAAAGTTGCTAAATCGAGTGAGAAAGTCGCCAAGTCGGCAACACTGACAGCCCCTCCCTTCTGGCGTCCCCCCAAAGCCTCAAATTATCATTATGAGCATAAACAACAAACATGGCTTTGGAGTGCTTTTGGAAGCATGAATGCAATTGTCAGAAGTTAAAAGCTAACGTTAGGCTATAAACAAACTGCACCTCAGTCGCTTAAGCGCAAGTTTACACAACCAGGCTGTAAAGCAGACTAGCTGACGCTTAATAGTCTCATTTAGACACTTGTTAGCACCCGTCTTTTTAAAGACATGGAAGAGCTTCAAAAGTCATTTACTGACAGATTTTTTCTATGTATTTTTTTTAATTTTATTTATTTCAGCAAATATAAAAAAAAGTTTCTAAAATACATTCTCTACCCGAACCTTAAGTACTAAGATGACTTTCATTGTCTTTTTGTATTCCTCCCTCAGCGGCTGTCCCTGGCGGTGCAGGACTCGATGGCTCAGGCAAATGAAGTTGTGAACGAGGTAGTGTCCAGTATTCAGGTGGTACGGAGCTTCAACACAGAGAAACACGAGGCCCGTCGTTATGACAACCGCTTGATGGACACACACGTCCTCAAGACAAGCCAGAACACCGTCAGAGCTGTTTATCTTCTCGCACGGAGGGTGAGAACTTTGTCATTTTTAGAAAAATTAGGTAGTTGTGAACGTAGTACTGAGCGTATCATTGTATATCACCTGATGTAACAGTAGTTCTTCCTGTGTGTGTGTGTGTGTGTGTGTGTGTGTGTGTGTGTGTGTGTCTATAGTTGACAGGGTTAGGCATGCAGGTCGTCATGTTGTACTACGGCAGGCTGTTCATCCAGAGTGGACAGATGACCACTGGCAACCTGGTTTCCTTTATCCTCTACCAGTCAGATCTTGGAGACAACATCAGGGTATATAACTGCTTGGTTTTAATATGTTTTATTGAAAGATGTGGTTGCTTTTAAAAGAATGTCCTCAGGAATGATATTCAATTGGCTCATAGCTTTTAAGCATGTCTAACCAGACATGCCTGTCCCACACTATCCTAAACATATGATTGCATGCAAAAACATTGACTCTATAAATGAAAACATTATGTTCTTAAGTGCTCAGTTTTATGACATTTTTTAGACACTCACCTACATCTTTGGCGACATGCTGAACTCGGTGGGGGCTGCTGGGAAAGTGTTTGAGTACCTGGACCGAAAACCTCTGGTCAGCATGGAGGGGAAACTCAAACCGGATCAGCTGACAGGGCACGTCATCTTCCGCGATCTCAACTTCGCCTATCCTACATGCCCCAACAAAACAGTGCTGCAGGTGAGGTCTGACCGGCAGACAGACAAGGGGACTTCTTTAGCATGCATTTGTACAGTTCATGAAAAAAAAATATATATTGAAATGAATAGTGGAAAAAACAGGATAAGTATAGAAAGTGACGAGCTAATGTAAATTATTTACACAGGTGTTCCCTCCCAAGTATTTACAACTACTTATAAACTTATGTATAATAAACTACCGACACAAAACTCTATTTTGTTTTCGTTGTTATCTCCTCGTTTCAGGACTTTTCTTTGGAGCTGAAGTCAGGTCAGATGACGGCACTGGTGGGTACATCTGGAAAAGGAAAAAGCACATGTGTGAGTCTGCTGGAGCGCTTCTATGAGCAGCAGGATGGAGAAATCCTATTGGACAATGAACCTCTGAAATCCTATGACCACCGTTTCCTCCACAAGAAGGTAATTAATCATTACGGCTTATTCAAGTGATGCACACTACTCTTTTGTTGTGACCTCCTGTCTTAGAGAATTTCTGTCTCTTATCTGTGTTTAAATTGTTTTTATAGTTTCAAATACAACATTCGACAATCCATACGGGAAGAAATCTATTGTGAAAAAACAAGAGATTACTATTACTAGCCTATTTAGACCAGACTGCAGTTCAACCATAACACATGTTGCACATTGTGTAATGGCCTGATGAGCAGACTAAATGGAAGGCAAGATAAGATGATCCTTTATTAGTGCCATCAGTCTGATGAGAGTGTGTTTGACAGATTGCTGTGGTGAGCCAGGAGCCTGTGCTCTTCTCTGGCTCCATCAGAGACAACATCGCCTACGGGCTTGCTGAATGCTCATTGGATGAGATCCAGGAAGCAGCACGCAAAGCCAACGCCCATGACTTCATCATGGAGCTGGAGAAGGGCTACGATACAGGTAACCTTTTTATAACCACCCCTGCTATTGTTTCCACATCGAGTAAAAACCTGCTTTGGATGGTCGAGTGAAGAACATAGCATTTGTAGAACTAGATTGACTTTCTATTTATTTATTTTTTTGTAATTTGTAATTTTTGGACAGTAGCTTAGATTACAAAGTATACACCATCACCAGCATATATGCTGTCCACAGTTTTTCAAAATTGGGTAACTTTGTATAATTTTGATAGAGTGTACACAGTCTTGAGAGAGAATGGGATAAAAATCGATGAGGCTTCCTAAGCTAAAGCAACGTTACAGGGTCATTCATTATCTGTCCGTAATGGTTTCACATATCTCACCCACTTGTTCCAGAGTTGAATAAACACACTTCTCTGAGGGCGAAGGGACAAAGTAATCCTTTCCATAACATAGATGTTGTTTACTATATCTATCGACTTTCTATTTATTGAAGCTGCTAATTTCGACATTCAGAGCATATCTATTGCTTCCACGCTTAATTTGGCAACGGCTGAAGCTTTTTTTATACTTGCACGTTGCGCCGTAGCGCGAGCCTCCGCAGACATGCATGAACGGAGGCGTTTAAACTCTATGCGCTGTGAGTTGCATTATTCCCCGAAACACCAGAGAGCGTACAAACAAAATGAACTGTGAAGAATCAAAAAGACAACGAGTGTAACTCATAGATATGCCCATAGACTGTAGGTGTAACCGGTAAAATGCCATAAACTAACCTCCACAATGACCTGGAGGAAATATCTGTACTCATATCTGATATACTTTATTGCCTTTATACAAGCCCTGTAAAGAAACAAGTCAAGTATTACATGCATTATAAAGAAACGCAACATTATTGCCCGCACCTCGCACCGGCTTCACTGCGTCAAGTATAAACTAAGCTTGAGCTGGCGTCTAGCAGCTAACAGTGCTAACAGAGCTAACAGTGCAAACAACGGCAACAGTGCGGACAGGACGAGCAGTGTAAACTTGGGGGAGTAACCTGAAGGCGTCTCCGCGACGACGCTGTCGGTCAGGATGCCGTTATCATCTGTTACCGCCGTACAAGCGCAGTGCAGAGCAGTGGCCACTAGCTAGCCAGTGGCGCACGCTAAAGCACAGAGAAGCTCGGACTACAACACGCACACAGAGGGAGAGTGACGTCATTCTCTGTCTTTCTGTATCTGCATCCCACCTTGAACCTCAATCCGTTATGATTTTATGATGTTATTTCTCAGAGGTGGGTGAGGGCGGCGGCCATCTATCCAAGAGCCAGAAGCAGCAGATCGCCATTGCTCGAGCTCTGGTCAGGCAGCCACAGGTCCTCATTCTGGATGAAATAACCAGCTCTCTGGACATGACGAGTGAAAATAAGGTATGTCACAACTTCCCTCCGGGCCAGAGTTCATTACCATCAGTCACTTCTGACTAAAAACATACAGTCAGTATTTAAAACATCCAAATTACACATTAAGCTGTCTATGTGTCTATTTGCGTTTGTAGATTTATCTTAAATTCACCAAAGGTTACCATTAGATAATGCCTCATTTGCATATTAAAACATGACATGAACATTAACCTGTCTTTATCCAATGTTCCCATTTCTGTTCTTGAAATTAATGAAATTAGCAGTATTTAACAAGATAATGCATCGTTTGCATATTTAATACATTTTCAGAAAACTTGTAATATAGAAAGTAATCGTCTCAATGCAAGTACTCAAATGGGAAAGTTTCACGGGGATATGTCTGTCATTGACTCTGCACAGATCCAGCAGGCCCTGGCGAGTTGTCCCAACCAGACCCTGCTGGTGATCGCTCACAAGCTGAAGACCATTGAGAGGGCAGATCAGATCGTTGTGATCGACGACGGCAGAGTTCAGGAACAAGGGACTCACCAGGAACTGATGGACCTAAAGGGGAGCTACTACAAACTGAGGGAGGGGAACTCACCACAGTGACAAAGCGCTGTCACTGAGCCGGTGCTGTGGATCCATGTCATCTGTGAGACAATTGTTCTGTGTGACCGTGATGCACGTTGGACCAACAGCAGCTAACCTAATAAAAGAGTTGTTATTTTGAAAGCCATAATATTTTTCTGAGTGATAAAGTGGCCACACACATACAGAACATATACACACAGACCTGATAAAATGTTTATGTAAATATTGTTGTATAAATATTGAAAATGAAAGAACATGGACATATGTTTTTCAGAAATGTTAAAAGATGTGGAACCTTCTCAACTTTAGTAGTGTACTTTTGTTCTTATACATTTTGTTGAAATGACATTAGATATTGTAAATTAGTCAAACGAAATGTACGCTATGGTTTTCTATTTCATGGCCTTGTATTTGGGTACAGATGAATAACACAACAGCACACAGTTGACGCCATAAACTTTTATGATCAGAGTGGCCTAAGGTTGCCTCATGTGTACGTCCCAAATAAAAGATTGATGTTTCAAACAGAATGTTTCTGTTGGATTATATTTGTCAAGCCTTGTGTCACATATTTATAAAGCCATTCAACAGATGTGTGTGGGCAGATGACCCAAACCTCTGACTTGTCAATGGGTGGATGAGCAAGAACTTCATGAAGCTAAATGAAGATAAGACTGAGATCCTCCTCGTTAGCCCAACAACAAGAGGGATCCTGTACTTGCTGAACTGGGACATCTGGTCTGCAGACACGACCACAAGAAACCTCGGCGTCGTTTTAGATTTGGACCTCAATTGTGAGCTCAGTTGAATTCATCGACTGCCTCGTTCATGCTTTTGTTTCTAGTCGCCTTGACTTCTGTAACGCTTTTTATTCTGGCCTACCAAACGTAGCCATTGCAAAGCTACGGACCACTCAGAATGCTGCTGCCAGGGTTTTAACACAAACTAAAATGAGAGATGATACAACTCCTGTTTCATGCAACCTACACTCCCTGTATCTTTTAGAATTTAAAGTTCTTCTCTTAGATTTTAACACACTGAATAGCCTCGCTGCCCTTTTATATGACAGATTGCATCATCATTTTATGATCCTCCACGAACCATAAGATCCTGCAAAGCTGCTCTTTCTTACTGTTCCCAAGGTCGCCACAAACACCTTTGAGGATGCTACTTTTTGCCACGACACGCCAAAAATACGGAACACTCTGCCTTTAAATATAACACTATAATATAACACACACGCTGACATGTTCTCCCCTCCTGCTTGTGTACGTGTATGGTCTTTAAACCTGAATTGTAAAGCCCTTTGTGCTGAATTCTGTGCGTGTAAAGTGCTATATAAATAAAGTGCATTCATTCATTCATTCAACAAAGGTCTCATAGGACAAAGTGAAAGTAAAATATGTTAAGTTTTATGCAAAAATCTGCATGTGGTTTAGTTTTTAATTCCACAGTAAAAATTCAGAGTTTGCAGGTTTTATGCAGACAACAACGGACCCGGCATGAGTCTCACTGCACTGTGCGATGAAAAGGAGGGAAACGCAGCTCGTAATAATTACTCACATGTATTTATTCAGGTTACTGAGCGTGGTGGTTGTGAGTTTGTTATACTGGTTAGTAGTCTGAGGCGTTTGAGCTTTTCTAATCAAACATTAGTGTTTCTGTTTCTGGTTTGACTGTGGGGGGGGGGGGGGGTTGTCTTTATTGTTTGAGCGGACCTGGAAAGTCCCTGACTACCAGCCCTGTTTTTTTTGTTCCGGCAGTGAGGCTTTTTGGAAAGTTGCCCGGTGACGTGTCATAAAAACCAAAGGTGCAGTGAAGCGATATGCGGCATTATGTCAAAACACCAACCCCCTCTATTGACAGAGAGCAGGCTCAGCTTAGGCAACATTGGTCGCCATCTTGTCGAGACATCTGTGCCGCCACAAAATGGTGGCTGAAGTCACGTGCTGCAGACCAGTGGGGCATTTGTTTCTCCTGGACTACTGCAAGACTTTTAAAACGTCATGTATCGTCATTACGTCATTACATTTACATTTAAAATAGGTCAAGTTCAAGAATGGTTTATCCCCATTCTTTGTTTGCAATGTCTTGCCTACTTAACTTTAGATGAACTTATTTGCATGTTCCAACATTAACTGAATGATCACATGCTTCTCCATGAATCTTGTTCTGCTGTTGATTCAAACTTTGTTGAATCCCCTGGATGACTTAATAGAATGTGTGGTGATCCGGCTGAAACCAAATCTATTTGTCATTGTTCTTAAAAAAGCTGACACTCTGGAGATACAACCCGGCTCGGTGACTCATCATAAACTTGGCTGCTTCCCCATCAACAACTGTGTGCTGCCTGCGGGTTATGAAGGCAGGAGTGGAAAAAGCAAATGTCAAAAAGTACGCCATCTTAAGGTGAGACCTTCAAAAACCTTCAAACCCAAAATGGCCGACAGCGTGAGTTTGAAGTTAGTAAATAACGGGTAATTGGTCAAAAAAAAGATGATAGTGACTGTGGCAGTATTTATCTATGGTGTACTAGAAAAGAGTCATGTGTATCCTCAAACCTCAGTGTGCACCTACTGTACTCTGTGTGTGTCTTTGGATGTGCGTATGTGCTGAGCAGCTTTTGCCTGTCCGGTTCTGCACCATACCAATGCACCACGACACTGCCGAGCTGGAAAGTCCCTTCTCTTCTTACTTTCCCTTTCTGTGCAGTGTTGTGCATTCAGTGACTCATCCAAACCACAACCAAGCCCAAGCTCTTGTGACTGAGAGCATTCTGGTGTTATTGGCACTCCTCTCTACCACAAAGATATGCAGCTTCTGTCGACTATTTTAAGCAGTTGTCACATAAACATATTTGATATTATACAAAAGATTTGCCACACTGCCTGTCATATGTTTAAAACTGGACTGTCTGTCATGACTTCATTGACTTTTAGGCACCAGGGACACTTTGACAGAGCAAGTGGATGTTGATGACACTTATGAGTTAATCAAACCTTTGTCCTTCACTTCCACCAGGCCTTATAGAATACTTCAAATCAGGTTGTATCTGTTCCGAAGGGCCAGCTATCCCGCTCATATTATATTATATTAAATATATTCAGTGGTAAAATAACTTTTCAGTCATGTGAAAGTACCACTACAGCGATGTGAAAATACTCTAAGGGGTCACATGGTTTAATCTTAAGTTATTGTATTTTATAAACTCATTGTGTATTTTCTATGTCAAACATTAATTCTTAAAGTAACTATCTGTAAATGGAGAGTACAATAGCCTCTCGTAGTGGAGTAGAAGTATAAAGCCGCATAAAATGGAAAATACTCAAATAAAAGTACAAGTGCATCAAGTACAGTACTTGTAAATGTATGTATCTACTTTCCACCACTGCAAACAGACTTCCCTTAAATAGATGTGCGACACAACCACAACAATATTAGATTAAGCCTATTGTATATGTCGTATTGTACGTATGTCCTGTCCCTGAAACACGTTAGCTGGTTGGTACAATCCTACACAGAGGAACTGAAGTGCAAATGAAAAATAAGTCATTTTAGCGAGATACAGAGTCACAGGACAGATTGGCTTCACTGTCACATAATACTTGCTTCTCTTCTCCTCTTGATACCAAAAATAATAAAAAGGAACCGATGCGGCATAAAGCACAACAGAAATGACACCGATGTAGCTTCTTTCCCACCTCACCTCATTTAGTTTGACAGGTGAGTGAGAATAGAATAGAAGACTCAGAAACATGGTGAAACACAATGCTACTAAAAGTATTTTAAAAATACATGTGCAAATAAAGTACTTCAGTTAAGTCATAATACTATTCTGGATATAATGAGGCAAAAGTAAGCACTGTGCAGTCCTCTTCACTGAGCAGGGAGCTGCAGTGTTATTTAACAGACAGGTAAAGCCCCACTGTCTTTTTGTGAATCCCCTAACTTCCCCTGGGGAGTCGGGCAATTGCAACATTTACTGCAGTTAATGATGAAGAAAAAACATCCAATCAAACACACAGCACATGATCAGTTAAGGAAAGTCCCGGTTCATGAACAAAGGAAATACTAAAACACTGATCTGGTGTCTGTTGTTGACTTCGGAGAGCAAAATGTAGAAAACAGAAACTGATCCTCGGTCAGCTTAAAAAAAAACCACAGCCCTGCCCTGTGCTGAATCCTTTAAGGCAGAGTAACAGCGCCTCGGTTGGTTGTATTTGCCACTTTTATCATCAGACACGTGATTTCCTGGAAAGTGCCTGCCTGGTAGATTGGCACAAATCATGTTATTCTCAGAAGTCTCAGCAAAAGGCTGAATCATTGCTGGTGACTGCCATCTAGTGAAAGCAACAAAACAGCACTGCAAATGTAAAAAAACACCCCTAACACACAGACCACTTTGGGTTGAGAAGTGGTTACCATACAGCAGTACTGTTATGTGGTATTCTCAGTTCTCTGAACTGTGTAGGTTCTGTGTTGTGTGCATATTAGATCCACAGGAAACCACAAGCGTGTAAGTGCAGAGAGGTGAAAGGGACATCTGAAGCCACAGAGCCACATGAATGTTCTATTCCTCTGTTTAAAGAATTCATACTGAAGGTTGTTTTAGATCGCACCAGTAACCAGACATACTATGTAAGATGTGATATTTTAACAGAAGGTTGACACTGCTTCATCGACTTGTAGACTGGGGAAATGGAGGACATTGTATCAGCTGAATTTCAGTCACAGGGCCGTCTCTCTCACCACCACACTGTCTTATAAAAAGCTCATTTAATAGTGATTCAGGGGTTTAAACACCAGGACAGTCAGATCCTCAGGATGTCAGAGGTCTCTAGGAGTACAGCAGGAGGGTGAAGTCATGTGATGAAGAACATTAGAGGCTCAGCACCCCTAGTGCTTCTCTCAGGCATTTTCACCATGCAACAAGACAACCAACCAGACAACCAACCAGACAACCAACAAGACAACCATGTGATTTCCCGTCACTCCTCAGTCTGGTGAACTGGCGTCTGTCAGCTGGCTGCCATAAGTCTCCTACCGGAATAATAGAGCTCGAGTGCCCCCAAGTGGGATAAAATAAAATGAATAACTTGCATGAAATGTATTGAAAGATAAGATGAGACAAGATAACACAAGATAACATAACATAAAATAATGTCACATAACAAGATATATCCAAGCAGTGCTTGAGAACAATCAGTATATAAACCTCATGTAATACCAACACATATGCCATTACATGCACATTTGTGGAAAGGAAAGTCTTGTTCAAATGTCCCAAAGCATCCAGAGACACCATCAGGTTGATGTTCACATGTCAAAGTGTCCATGGATGGACGAGACACTGAATCCTGGTGCGTGTGTGTGTGTGTGTGTGTCAATAGACACACTGTAAAGCACTTTGGATAAAACTGCTACATAAATGCATCTAATGATGCATCAGACAAGTAGATTTCATGTAATAAATATGATCAATAAGTGTTGGCGCACACAGATATATACTGTATGTGTTATTGTTTACTGCAACTTTAAAGCTACTTCAGGTTTCAACCACTTAACATAAATGTTTCTCTTTTTTTCTCGCTAAGTAGCTTTGAGGTTGTTAAAATGCTTTTATTCCACACTGTTTACATGTATTCTGTATCAGCTCTTTATCACACTAACTTTAAAATCAATGGTGTTGTGGCTGCACCGTTGCACCAAACGGAAACGTAGTAATTGTATAATGAGGAGTGCCTTCAGACAGTTTTCAGTGAGCGCAGTTCACACATGGAACAGTGACACATTCAGCCATTAAAACTCATTTAACATTATGGTAAAAAAGACAATTGTGTGTGTGACCATACTATGTAAATAACCCTAACTGTGCTTTGTTTTATGTTTTATGTATTGTTGTCTTTGTTTTAAAGTATTTCACGTGTTTTATGAAATGTGTTTTGATAAATGTACAATACTGCTGTTCCTGTCTTAATGTGTTTCATGTGCAGGCAGCTGTCATTACACCAGCATAGGGACCGCAGTTGAAAATTAGCCACGGTGACTAAACTTCCACATTTACACAAATGTCTATAAATTGTCCCTGTAACTTTAAACTGTATTATTAAATACATGAATAAATACATGTCTTCTGCATCATTTTATACACATTTTTACAAATCTCAGTTTGTATCTTTGGAACCTTTGGGATCTCCACTAGAATATCAAATACAGTTCTGTGGATTTGAACAGAGATTGGCTGCTTCACATGTGTTTGCATTGACTGGCAGTTCAAGAAGGTTTAGAAGACTAGGGGTAAAATCGGGGTTCAAGAGTAAAAAAAAAAGCAATGTCAGCTATTTGATGTGGCATTGGTTTTGAGTCAGTGTTGTGACGACCCTCCTCCCCCCAAACACTAGGTGTCCCTGTTGTGTGTGTGTGTGTGTGTGTGTGTGTGTGTGTGTGTGTGTGTGTGTGTGTGTGTGTGTGTGATGATCTGTTACAGATGCTGATTGGAGGGTCGGCAGCTGGATGAGCCACACCTGAGCTGAGTTGTGGTTCTGCCTTAAAAGCCCTCTTCATTCAGCAGCCTGGGGCTGGACGGAAGAGCCTTGTTGTCACTGGTGTAACACTGTTGCTGCGGTTAATGTTGGAGTGCTGTTATATTGGTTTACTTATGTTGGCTACAAATAAATTGCTTTCTTTTAGCAGCCAGCTTGTTGTCTCCCTGTTTTAGTCTCGGTCTCTGAGCCGGCTGTGGCCGTGTGTAAATCCTGACCTTTAATGAAAGTATAGAGCTCTTGGAAGACTTCTAGTGTTAGTGTGTTTGCATTTAATGAGGCCAGTACAGTCGAGTAGAGGTACAGTACCTGGTTGTGTGTGCAGACTCCACCAGAAACTACAGGCTGGTAGGTGAGGGAAAACTGCATTGGACCAAAACATCCACACAACATGGAAGTAACATGACCACTACAGGGCAGGACTACACCAGGAACTAGTGGCTTTCTCATGAAAGGATTATTTGAGGGCTATGGAGAGAGAGGCATGTAGAATCGGACCGGGGACTCATTACTCCCATGTGAGATGGGACCTAATCACTTGGAAATCAAGTAACCCCCAAGACTGACATGTTTACAGTTAAAAGAGCACAGACATAAACAGTAGCCTTTTAGGCAGCTGGCTGATTGTCAAAACAAAGTAAAATGATATGATTTACAGTCTCAGGAAAACTAAATATTTTGGAGCGTCAAATTCACTTTTTTATGTTCAGTTGGTATTTCCTGTTCAACCTGATATTATGGGATTTATTTACTGATTTGTACAATTTTTTAAGTATTTTTTTCATCCAATATTATTAATGAAGAACTGAGGGCCAGGTGGAATCACGCTGTCTGTTTTATGTTGAATCAAGAGAAACCACGGCTCTAACGAGAATCCTATATTTGACCAAAATAGCTTATGCCAACGTTAACCAGAACATTAAGAATTTCTTTCAGTCAGGTTCCCATATTGACATTGAAACAGTGTTTGCTTACTGTAATTATTCCCTCTGTTCATATTGGCCATCCATCATTGCTTTCCATGTAAGTGATGCAGGACAAAATCCCCAGTGTACAAATGTATCCCAAAGTTTTAATGTTAAGCCACCTGAACTATTGTTCACCTTATATGCATCAAAATGTGTAGTTTGCAAAAATTTTTACACAGTCAAACTATCAAATGTAACTTTCATTTCACTAAAACAGAAAATAAAAATAATTTTTCCCCATTTATCGTGCCATCAATCATTGCATTAGCTACCCCCCTCTAGCTACAATATAATTTAATGTAGATTTGAATGAACGGCCACTTAATGTAAGACAGTTAGAGGTGCATATGCACTTCTCTGCTGAATGTGACATGGTGCTTAATAGTATTGCTATTGATGATGTTGACAGGCTAGAGATTGACCATAAATCTGTCAACAAGGTCCTTAAGCAAATCAATGTCAACAAGGCCACAGGTCCAGATGGTATCTCTGCTTTCTTATTAAAAACATGTGCAGATGAATTGACACCTGCCTGGTGCCCTATTTTCCAGAGGTCCCTAGATTCTCACACTGTACCAACACAATGGAAAAAGGCAATCATCATACGAAACCCTGTCCACAAGAGAATAATGATTTTAGACCTATTGCTCTAACCTCTGTTGTAATGAAGTGTATGGAGAAGCTCATGGTGAGCAAACTACGGCTGGATGTAGGCCCACAGCTAGATCCTTACCAGTTTGCATACACACAGCAGAGAGGCACTGATGATGCAACCAACAGTATAGTTCACCTAGTGACTAAACACCTGGAGAATCCGAGGGCCTATGCTAGACTGTTGTTTGTAGATTTCAGTTCAGCCTTTACACCTTGGCTACGAGTCTCCCCCATTTGGGGGCAGAGCGAGACGGTTTAGCGAAGAGCGTCATAAAATGCACTTTTCAGAAACGAATATAATAAATGCTACACACATGCTATATACCGTTTTAACGAAGAAAGTATGGGTAACAACGTCATGTAAGCCATTTTATACACTGCAAACACAATTATACATGAACTAGTATCATATCTGGAAAATATCTAGAAGATTTGCCACAATTTTGGCCAAAAACCGACGAACTATGGTCTCTGTATGGATCTCTAGACACGAAGCAGGGATCGCACATGGCGGATGAAAACATGTAGGAGGGGCGTGATTCGACCCGGAGACGATCAGCGTCGTCGAAATTACTCTCTTTCAAACATCAGCCACAGGTCACGAGAAAAAATTGGGTAAAAAAAACTTTTGACGGTTTTAGCGATGAAAAACGGATTTATTCCACCGGATTTCGGCACAGCTCTTTGCTCTATCTTGTGCTGCGTGTCTGTGACTGGTATCAATGCGCTGGCGGAATGAATGGCAAAATGGCAGCCGATTCTGTGAGGTGGACCAATCCATGTAGAGAGGGGGGTTCGCCCTGCATTTTGCGATTTTTAGTCAGTAAAGTGACACGGAGATTCTCAAACACCCCCGCATGGCTCCCGTTGGACTATCCCACATCTAAAAAGGTCTCACACTAGTAAATCGGCCAAGCACAGGCCTTACCAGGGTCACATAGACACACATTATGAGCCATTTATTGTTATGAATGACAGATATGATACATAACTGCTCAAAATTATTCAAAATGGTGTCAAACTGATTTATTAGGATTATTGAACACTCTTAGTGATAAGAAAAGTGAATATATAGTTAATATTTAGTTATATAGTATATAAAATTAGTATACAGCAATGCAACAGCTGGTTCTGAAAATCAAGATTTTGATTTTTTATGACCATTTATGCTGGCCTGCTTCACTCAATCGAAGTAAAATATGTTGTGGGGACATGTAAAACGTGTTGTTCTATGTCTGTGGCGTATTTTTAGGCTTCAATCTGCATTATTTAAAAAAAAAAAAGTTCAATACAAGTGCTTTTTTTCAGGCGAACCTGGAACTTTTTCAACTTGAGCTGTGCCATAAGTGTATCAGTTATTAACCAGTAACATATACACAATATTTACACAATTCAACACATCTCACAAGTGTTACCTGTATTAAACCATCAAAATTATTAAAATAGACCTTGTAGTTAGAGCTGTGGACTCTCTTGAGTATGGGTATGCAATTTTCGAGCAGAGGCCTAAAAATAGGGCTAGTAGTTAAAAGGTGATTAACACAGAGGAGATGGTATTCGACCCCAAATACATTGGAGACCACTCACCAGTGGTTATTCATGACCAGAACATTGCACAGGTTGACTCCTACAGATACCTGGGCACACACATTGACCACAAACTGACATGGAGTGTTCAGGTAGAAAATGTCTGCACTAGGGTCCAACAGCGGCTACACTTCCTCCGTAGGCTGAGGGTCTTTGGTGTCAACCAGAAAGTGTTGCTCCTCTTCTATCACGCCATAGTTGAGAGCGTCCTGCGGTTTGGCATCTCAGCCTGGTTTGGCAACCTCAGTGTGCAGCTGAAAGCCCAGATCACCCGGCGAACACAAAGAGCCATGAAAATCATGAGAGTCAGACAGCATCCCACACTCCAGGCCGTCTTTGATGACACTATCATCAGACAGGCCCAGAAGATTATTTCGGACCCCACTCATATCCTCCACCCTGAATATCAGCTTCTCCCCTCAGGCAGACGCTTCAGAGTCCCCCAGTGCAGGCTCAACCGCTTTAAGAACTCCTTTGTCCCCTTGTCCATCAAAGCCCTAAATGGCAAGCTAGCCAGAGCTTAACCCCTGTAACACCGATTTTTTATTTTTTTTAATATCTTAACTATACACTACTGGTGCGTTGTCGAATGGGCAGAGTGAAATGTGTTTGTTGGCTGGTGGCAGTCTTTTGCAAATACTGTAGGTAGTGTGTGTAGTATGTGGACTGGCGACAGTCTGTGTATCTAATATATGTATGCAATATGTTTGTATTGTTTTTTAACAGCAGTCACTGTACACTGTATGTTTGTTTCCAAGACAAATTTCCTTCGGGACAATAAAGTCTATCTTATCTTATCTTATATGTGATGAACATAGCGTAACAGTGTGATGTTGTATACAGTATGTGATGAATAAGATGTACTATTTCAGACCCGAGGAAGACTAGCTGGTACCATTGGCATCAGGTGCATAGGGATCCTTTTAAATAGATAAATAAATAGATGGATAGATGAATAAATAAATGACAGTCAACTGTCTGATTTATTCAAGTCAAGTATATCTTCCAAAGCTACACTCTTTTTAAGATACAATATTATGTTTTCACAGTGGTGGGCCGTGTATTTTATACATGGGCCTTCAGTGCTGTCCTACAGTTGAACCACCTCCTAATAACCTCATTATGACGCCACAGCTACGGTTAATATTTGTTTCTAGGGGTGTAACAATACATATATTTGTATTAAACCGTTCAGTACGAGGCTTACGAACCGAACAATACGTTTGAATAATACTAGTGCATTTGGAAAATGCAGAAGCTTAAATTGTGGAAAATATGTTTTCGGTGGACTTTGCTCAAACTGGCAACATGCTGTCTGACCCCGGAAACAAAACATTGTACCCTGGTGAGGCACGTGTGTTCTGGGAGGCTATGCTAAACTAGCTTAGCAAGAAAACCAACACGCTGCAAACTCCCCGCAGCGTTTAGGCAGCTGTCCCCTACTGATTCAAACAGGGATAAAGCAATCTCCACACAATCCCCATTTCTCCAGACCATCATTCTTGCTTTGTAGAAGAAAACAAAAGCCCAAACAGAGAATCAAATGTCCGACCCTAACCCCGCATATGACGGGATAATTCGTCAATAACGGACAATGCATATAGTCAAAATCAATGTAATTAACACAATGACAAGAACAAACTCACAAGAACCAGTCATACATATATATATATATATATGACAACAAGGCATGACAAATCAATCCAGCAAAACTGGCACTAAAATATGAATTCCACCGCACACTGAAGAGCACGAGCCATTCAAATATTATTCACATCAGAGGGAACAATATTAACCATATCAAAAAAACGACACCATAGACACATTAACACAGTAGTAACGCTACTGCAGATGTAAAAACACAAAAGCAGTTCACTTACCAAAGCTGCTGTTCACTTAAAGACAAAGTCCATCCTCCTTTCTTTGTTAACAAAGAGTTTAATGACGCGGTTGTACAGAACATCGGTGCGGCTCCAGCCAGAGGTCCTCCTCCGAACACGTTCATTGAGTTGTAGATCCACTCGGGTCTCAGCAAAAAATTTCAAAAGCACCGTAGCTTGTGAGTGTCCTGTGGTGCTATGGTGTCTTGTTGCTGCCTTGGTTAGCAAATCTAGAGTAGCTCCAAACACCAAGACGCTCAGTCGCAAATAAAACGCATTCTTACCATAAAATGTGCAATGTTTCTCCGACGCTGTCAGCCAGAAATACCATTCGTACAAATCCTTTTCCTGGCTGGGTCAAGCAAAACACTAAAAATGTCATGTCAATGTCATAACTTCTTACGTATCTTTCAACTTGAACTCTTACTACTAATACTAACTTCTGCTAGCTAGCTTCAGCTTCACAACAGTCACGCTAGCCCACTGACCAATCATGCCGCATGTTAATGCTGAGCTGCACCTTAATGCTGATGTACTTGTAGGCCACCTAGACAACTCTGACATGTCAAAGAATACGCCCAACATGTCAAACTAAAGATCTGATTGGTTGAAGACGATGACAATCAACAATATTGTCCCCATTTACTTAAACTGCAAAGGCTCTCTAGCAGGTCTCGGGCCTCTCTTCTTACCTAGAGACACAGAGGTGAAATCTGATTGGATAAAAGCTCTACTTAAAACAAGCTGCACTGGAAGCAGAGCAACTGAGGAAGACAATAGCTGTGCAATGAGAAAATAAGATAATGGGAAATCAAATAATTAGAATACATGTAGTGTATTTGTGAAAAATTATTAAATTATAAAATAGCTATAACTGTGATTCTGTTTAGGCCAGCGACGGCGCAACACTGTGTAATGGCCACTTGGTGATAGATAATAACCTGTTGAACTAATGAAACATTAATTTCAAAAGAACACTGATCGTGATCGTTAGAGTCTTTCAGAATAAAAGATACTGAGGTATCATCAAAATATGGATCATTCATTCAGTTGCGCAGTAGCGCTGATGCACACAAAGTAAGTTTTACATTACTGTTAATAACTTGAAGTAGCTGGAAACAAACTACACGTGTAATTTAATGACAAACATCGATTTGTTTCTTATCAAGTTCAGCTGAGTGGCCACCAGATGGCGACATAACACAACATACTCCAGGTTACAACCTCAAAGCTAACCTGGAGTTTGGCACACCAAAAAGTAGAGGAGCCTGGTACGTGACTGGATATTAGATCTTACACAAATGGCTTCTGCTCAAAATGGAAATAGTGTTTTTTTAGTATTCTCATAGGAACATACAAGTCGGTACAATTGAACCCCTAATCTTCACCAGCTGGCCAGATGTTCTTTCCTCCGGCTATAACTAATTAGGACTAATCTCCAATCACGAGATCATCTCTAATTAAAAGCACTCTTGATTCCAGGACAAGGTCTGTGATAATCTTTTTTTCTCTGAAGCAGTATTTGACACTGTCGCTAAATCCTGATGCAGTCATTAGCTATGACAGCATGGTCGGTGCACCGTGCTCATATTTTGTCATATTGACATCCATCCCAAGAAAGATGGTACTGACTCTGGCTTGTAATTTTTATTTGATTTTATGTGATTAATGGCTGTACACAACTCCAATCTCAAACATCAAACACCAACATATCAAATGTAAAATATACTCCTAAAAGTGGACAATTGCACAAGAGATTTGTTATAATTACATATTAGAGCTTTATTATTATTAAGGATCTGCTCTATTGGAGACAAGCCAGTATTTCACACCTGAGCTCGGCTGGCTCTCTCAGCACACACACACACACGGATCTCTCCCTCTCTCTCTTTTCTTACTCTTATTCTTACCTTCTATTCTTCCACTGTCCCTCTTTCTTTGGTTCTATTGTGGATATTGTTGGCATATATTGGTATAAACGTCAAGCAGTATTTTCCCCAAAAACAGTCAACAACAACATCACACCCTTCTAACTGAACTACAAAGGCTCAAAGACATATGCTCCAAGAGAGATTACTCGTATAGGATTAGGAAGCATGATAATCTGGTTTCATGCCAGTGATCATCTTTGTTCAGCATTGCCTGTCCTGTAGCTGTTTGTTTGGTGTTGTTGCCTAAATGCAATCCCATTCGAAATGTTTTTTTTCTCTAACTTTTCTATTTTAAAGATTTGCTCTCTTCATCACGTGAACCTTCTGGAGGAGAAAGTCCACCTCCATTCAGATGGAAATCACTCACTTCAGAGTTCCTGTTCCATTTTTTCAGAGTAGATAATGAAGTGTCCCTACCCCTTTACGACTCATTTTGCATGCCTGCATAATTAAGCAGCTGTTGTTTTCCTACACTGGGACGCTACCTTCTTGGAACCACGCTGCCCATGGGCTTTGGTTTTCAAATTCATCTCTGATCTTTATCTCTAGTTGCCTGAAGAAAAGGTTCTAAAGAAAGCCGGGCAGTAAAAAGGTGATGCTGTAAATGTAAAATGTATTTTCCTTGTACAGATCTAGCACAACCATGTTATCAATCCATACTAACAATAGACAACTTTAACTGAAAATATATTCATCTACTTTTTTTTTGCTTCATAATGTCTGTGATCAATCAATTAATGAGGGAGTTTCTTGTTTGTTATTTCATTGTGTTTTCTCAGTCACTATATACGCTGTTTTTAGTCGTACTACTATCTTTTTTTTAAGCTGTATCAAATATTTGACAGACTATTGTGATATAGTGTAGGTACTTGGTATTGTTGCAATCGTTGGTATTTGTAGTTTGCTGGTTTTTCTTTTGTTCCCCTTGTCCTTGGATTTTTAATTACATATGTTTTGTATTATGATGTAATATTAACTTGTGTAGACCACAGAAAGAGTAATTGCTACCTTGGTGGTGCCTAATGGGGATCCAAATAAATTCATAAATAAACCCACTGTTGCAGATTTTAGGCTTTTTATGGCACATAATTGCTCATCTCTGATTCATAGCGCTACACGGGAAATGGTCAATGTTCTGCAAATGCAAACCCAAGCAGGCAGCAATGTCCACTTTGTGGAAGGAAGCAATGAATGTGTTACTAAAATACAAACACCAGTATGGGAGAGGTGCCCTGTTGTCTTTATATTGTTAGTGTTGTCACATTATATCAGGGTATCCAGTAATGTAACGTTGTATATTTACATTTTGAAATATGTACCGGTAATGACGATAACTGATATTTAAAAATGAAATACTGATATCATGTTACAGTGATAATACACATATAATAAAATTAAGTAAATAATCCAGCTCCTTTTAAATCACGCTTTTACAGTTATTAACCATAAAGTTAAAGATGAATTTGACTGATGCATTATTAGTTAATTTTTTTATATTCTATACATATCGCAATAATATCATTATAGTGAATTCTTTTAGCCACAATAATCAGGTAGTGAAAATCTGATATTGTGCATAGCCTATTAATACTACATTAATACTGCCCTCGCTTGGTACAAGTAGGGCCGCTAATATATAACAAATACAGTAAATCAAGTCAATAAAACACATATAGCTGCTGTAAGTTTTTTTTTTCCAATGGCAAACATCACAGGTGTGTTTACCACACTGAGATGCAAATGAAAATAGGTGGGAATGGAAAGATCAGCACGCTGCGGCCAAATACTGTGATTCCATGTACAGAGATTATGTGAGTATACTGTTGTTGACATAGTGAGTGTGTAGGTGTGAGCGACACGCTCAGAATGGACAATTCTTCATAGAGAATGTGACGTTCAGGAGATGACAGCGCAGCAACGCTGCTCAATAGGACTCCTTCGATGCACAGTGCTCTTCTGTATCAGAAAACTGCTGCTTGCATCTGTTGACAAAGAGACTGTTGTTGCTAAGGAAGGCTTGCCCGCCATAGTGAGAGGAAGTGAATGGACTAGATTTACAGAATGGGACCAGCCATATGCAAACAGCACAAAAGCAATCTGTGATCCTGGAGCTTGGCTGTCAACGCTGCACCAGTTTGCAGTATAGATCTGCAAAACTCTGGCAACTATGACGCAGGACAGAGGAGTGGTGAAGGAGAGAGCTTCCTTGGCAACCATTTCTGGACCGATTGTCATCATGTGACAGGCTGATGCAGCCACGCGCTGAAAAAACAGACAGGGGAGAGAGAGAGAGAGAGAGAGAGAGAGAGAGAGAGAGAGAGAGAGAGCACACTGATGAGTCAGAGCAGGCTGATTCTGATGTAATCACCAACCCCTCCCTTCCTCTGCCTACATGGCTGTTCCTGGATATTCAGGTCAGAGCCTGTTTCCCCACAAAACACAGACGCATAGAACCTGTAACACAGCATGTTGTGCTTTTGATCTAGTTTCACATCAGTGAATGGTCAGCAGTGGTAGGCTGACCCATTGGGGGAATCGTTTTATGGGTTTTGGGAACAGTCACAATACATAGGGGTTTTTTGGTTTAGTTTTTTATAACAGATTTTAGAAATACAGAAAATAGAAAAAAACATAATATATCTCAATGCCCAGATAGAAGATCTTCAACTGTAAAATACTTTACATTTTGCCATATTACTGTATTCCCATATATTGTTCATCTATACACACATAGAGTTTAAATGTGTGTAGATGTTTGTGTTATATACAGAACTGGCAGTATGGCTGGAAATATATTAAAAGACAATCAAACAAAAAACATCCGGATAGCAGTACAGCCTGGCATGACAAATACATAATCACAATTAAATCATGTTCAATATTCAATATAAAACAAGGGCAATTCAGTTTACAACCAACTGTAACTGGTTCTCAGTCCCCTGCCAGGTAGATAGATAATTATCGTATATATAATTATCATATGCTAAAAAGTAGATTTCTTTCAAAAGCATGAAGCACACAAACTACGTGTTCATCTTCTTCTTCCTGCTTTAATTTGGAAACCAACACTCGTCAGTTCTGCGGCCGGATCCCACCTCCTTTCCAGGGAGCACTGAAATGCGGGATCTACGCATTTGAGTGTTAAGAAAAACTGCTCTTAGATCAGCCTTCAGCATTCCCAGTGCATCGTTGGCGATGTGTCTTCATGGTAGGGACGCATGCGCAATGCTTTGTGTTGCAACACAACTGAGCTCGACAGCAATCATAACCTGGAGAAAACAGACATTACTAACCCTTTTTGAAACAAACTGAGAAACTGCACACGAGATGTAAAGGATTACTGCGACCACACACGGATTACAGCAGGGGAAGTTTAGGAAACAGCACAATAAGTAATACTTAAATCGTTTTCGTCACGTGGTCAAGGAAGACCAATCGGAGCCGACCAAATCCAGCGGAAAGTATGCTCTTTGTTCGGATATTTTGCCAACTTTATGCCCAAATCTGCGCCTTATGCTTTGCCAAAAGCACCGGATGTGTATCTGGATGCACGTTTCGCGACAAAGGAGACGCAATGGATACGTTTTATTTCGGTTTTGGCGGAATGCCACGTGTCGAAGTTTTGATAAACAGTGCGCTCAGTCTGATCTCATCACATGACTCCCCTCCCCCACCCAGCGCAGGGAATGGGGAAGAAGGCGGACATGTTTGAGGGAAATGTGCTGGTTAAAAAGTATCGAGGTGGAAGACAAGAAGAATATTTGAAGAACGGTTTCGCTTTGTTATGGGATTTACCAGTCAACATTTGTATTCATGTTAAATTTAAGGTTTTTATCTCATATCTTATGAATTATTTATTTATTTGTCTTTTGGATCATTTAAATGTCGTTTTGAACTTTATACTACGTTGTTTAAAAGCGCGAAGTTTTTTAAAAACTTTAGTAGTAATCAATGTAAGGATCTAGTGTTACCTTCCATCGTTTATTAGAGTGACATTGTGGGGAATTTGTAACCTTGGTGTGGGGGATGGGCGCATGTGGTTAGGTAACCATTTTGTATGGTTGTTGGATTTCTAGATAGTGTCGGTCGCTTTTAAAAGATGATGAATATTTACTACTCACTACTACTGTAATTCTATAGTTTGTAGTTTTGGTGTATTCTCATGAATGTTCTAAGGCTAAATATGGTATTTGCATTTTTAAACTTAAGATTAATTTTCGTTTCGATTTTCTAATACTTTTAATTAACTTGTTTTCCGTGCGAGTGTCTTATTTAACGTTAGTTAAGCTGGGCAAAAGCAGTATTTACTCTGATGCAGTCTGAGGTCAGTGAGGAAAACTGCTGTGTCATTCAGTGGATGATTGTTTGGAGTTCTCATGACCCGCTGACATTTTTTCCGCTGAAGTAAAGGGTCTCCAGACTTATCGTTTTACACACTCGCAGTTACAATTGAATTGGACTTTACCCTTGTACGTTACTGGTGTGGTGTTTGTGAGCCGCGGAGGCCTGGATTGGCGTAGTGCTCTCAAATGTTGGCCTTTTTCATGCTGCAGACCCACGCTATTTAATTAATTTGTTTGTACGCGAAAGATGTAGCGTTTTGTATGTTTTGCTTTAGTTTTTACCAGACATATTGTTAATATTTCTACTAATACACTCTGTGTCAGTGTGCTTAAAGATGGTGGCTGTGAGCTTCTTCTGAAAGACAGAAATGCGGACATGCTGGTAAGCAAGGGAGCTTGTGGGGTGAGGCTCTCGAGGGTTACACGTGATCCGGTGAAAGAACCAATGGGCTTCTTGATATTTACCTTGGAAGCCCGCGTTAGAACCCTATTGACCAATCCCCGCCGTCGCTTTGCACACGTTGACGTAATGTAATATTATAAGGAAGGGGGGTCGACTCGGTGCCCTCGCGTTTTGTACAGGATTAAATGGAGGAACCAGTTACAGACACATATCTGTAATGCTGAATAGGCTGGGCCAATAGTATTGTGCAATTTCCTTGACCGACAGCAAAAACACGCGAAGAGGTTGGCCCAAAAGATTGTCGGTGAAGTTTCTGTATCGAGGGGTGTGGTGACTTTTACCGACATGTTAAACAGCGAATAGAAGCTCTGGGGGTGTGGACAGTCTGAAGTAGTCTATCCAATAGGACTAACGCTCGGTCTATAAAGCCGAGGGTGTAGTCGCATCGTCGCCATTTCAACGAAGCAGATTAAAAGGAGTTTGCCGTGGCGGGGAGCGGAAAGCTGACGAACAGAGACGGATCCAGGTCTGAGTCTAGCTATAAACAGAATCCGGATCCATCCTGATGGATATGGCTGTTAACCCGCTCCTTGACAGGTATCTACTGGTAAAATCGACTCTCAGCTTTCCATCAGTGGGAATATTGTAAATATTTCTCATGAGTTTTATTCAACATATCGGTGTTGGCAGCCTGTGTTTGCTGTAATACGAGTGGGAGAAGGAAATGGACAGTGAATGTGCCACAGGAAGAAGTCTATCGCGGCGTTAAAATGAGTAGCAACGAAATTCATGTTGAGGAAATTAAATGTGTTTTGGGTCTGTAACGAGCTGCGACTGTTGTTCGCACTACGCCGGCGCCATCTTCGGAGCGCCTTTGCCGCTGGCCGCTCTCTCCCGCTGCCTGGCAGTTAGCATTGCTAGCATTAGCGTCACGGATGCAAGCTTTTCCCCGATTTAACAGTAGCTTGACCTGCGCTTCTCGTCTGTATGGTGGTAATGTAACTTGCGCTCTGAGTTAATATTCCTGACATAAGGTATGTCAACAGCACAGCTATATTTTAGTAACGTTATTATAATAACTGGCGGCTAACCAGACCGTATTGTTGACGACGGTAAGCTATGTTACAACAGAGGAGGCTGAGGTGTGCTCTCAAAGCGCCATTTCTGTATGGAACGGCCGGTTGTTATTGTAGCCATGTGACGGGCGGGGGTTGTTGTGATCATTGGTACAACGTTACACCAACGCTACATTTACGTTACAGCGCGAGGGATTTAGCGGTCCATGTGTGTTGGTTGCCTGGTTACATAGCTCAATGTCACTCAACTAAGTCAAGTGAGGTAACGTTAGCAACTCAAATCATTGTGGGTTGTTAATTTAGTTCAATTGTTTGTTACTTAAGTATCAATTTCCCTTTTTTCTGAGCTCCCATACCCAACTTAACTCATAGTTATCTGTTAATCCAATTTACAGCTAACATGAAAATATGTTTTTGTTTAGTGTTGTTAATGTTATGTACATGATTATTTTCCTTTTTAAATAATAAAGTACACTAACTGTCAAATGTGTTTCCAAAAGTTGTATCATTCAAAACAGATTGCCTTTCCAAAACAAATACAAATAAAATGTAAGTATTTATTTCTATTGCTTGGTTATAGCCATGTCTACACTTAATATGAATATGTAACAATTTATTTTGAGCTGGAAGCTAAATTTGCCACTACTTGTGTTCAGTCTACTGATTGGTGCAAACATCCTCTAAAAGCCAGGGGAACCCAAGTTCTAGATAAATGCATGCACAAACAAGCACGGAACCTGTTCTGAGGGGCACCTATTTTACAGCATGGTTCCAACTCAGTAATACCCACCACCATTTGCTTTAATGTCAAAGAGAGGCTCTTATTGTGCAGACATCCTATTGTGATATAAAGGTGCAAGGGGACAGTGGCAGTATAAACAAATCAAGAGGTGCTAAGTACATTATTTTCCAGCAGAAGACTACAGTTTGCCCTTTGGGCCTAACTTTTGTTTTGTAGTCAAAGTGTCGGTTGGCCAGTGAAGATGGATGTGGTGAGTTCATGTTGTCGACAGTGGGGGTAGTGGACGCTTAACATTCCCTAACATCAAAGTTAGCTGTGCTGGTATTGTTTTGATGAGGGTTATGCTTTAATTGGTTATTGCAGTGGTGCATATTTAAGTACAAGCCTCAGCAGATGCCAGGTGTCAAATGTTGTTGAGCACAGTGTCTGACATCCTGGACTATTTGTAGCAATTCTGATTAGTAGTAATAAATGGGCCGGGGTGGAGGTTATCTCTATACATGTGAAAGTGCTGATTTTATCAGCTCAGTGTTGTTAATATGGGCTGTAAACTGGGACTCGGGGGATTGCATTAGAATTTGAACATGGTTGAAAGGATGCTGTTTTCTGATGGCGGCAGTCTGGGAAGTCTAAATTAGGGTTAGTATGACACCAGTCTCCATCTTGTTAGGGTGCTTAACAGACTTGTGTGACCGTGGAGAGACGCTGGATGTGACTGTTAAAGCTGGCCACCCAACTGCTGCTGAGAAGTCACCAGGAACTCCCTCTGCTGCTCACCTAAGCTAGCACAGCCGCATTAATGGTAGAGCAGTGATGGAATTTTTAAAGGCCGATGGCCTCAGTCATTCTGTGTAGAGTTCTGCTTCCTTTCCCCGTAGAAACTAAATACAATAATATGACGGGACTAAATAGTACAGTTCCTTTTAGGATAATTTTTCCTCGTGGAAATGGGGTGGGGTTCTGTCTGTGTGAGGTGGACTTACGGGGGAGGAAGTGAAAGTCATGCCTTTTCTCCTGGGACCGGGATTGCTGATTTGGCGGGGGTAAATTCCAAGTCGGCCTAATGTGTGCTTTTCCAGTAACGCCTAGAACGTGGCTGGCTCTGTGTGCCTTGTAACGGTGATTTACTCTATACTGTATTCTTGTGAGTGTGTAGTTAAGCAATTAGGTTGAATCATGTTTGATAGCATACAATGTATGTCATGTATATGGAGTTACTGTTAATGATGGAAGTACTAATGGGAGCATACTCCAAATATTGGCTCAATTTGAGTTCTTGCTAATGCGGGCAGTCTTGTTAAGGTGAAGGGCAAACCGTGTTTAGCATTTCATGGGAGACTTGTAGAAATATACTATATTTTCTAACCACATGTCGGTCTCGGTGTGGCTTCAACAACCTAAGACAAACTGCCACATAGTTAATTGGTCTTTCAATCGCTCTCTACAGCTCCCTTCTCGGGGTTGAGGTTGGCATTATGGGAGTCACAACGATGGACCAGAGTTCTGGCACAGCTGGAAAACGCATCCGAAAACCTTCACTGCTCTATGAGGGCTTTGAGAGTCCTGGGATGCCCCCCCTCAGTCATATGACCCCTTCGGGACCCCCACAGCCCCTGGTGAGAGACCCCAACCGACAGGGCAGGATGACCAACCAACTTCAGTTCCTACAGAAAGTCCTGCTCAAGTCTTTGTGGAGGCACCACTTTGCCTGGCCCTTCCATGAACCTGTTGATGCCACCAAGCTCAGCCTGCCTGTGAGTAAGAATACAAGACAATTGGACATAACTTGTAGTGACCAACTGTTGATATAGATATATGATATATATAGAAACAACCTCATGGTTATCCACATAATGAGATATCAACACGCAAAGGTCATGGTTCATCATCACTGTTGGTAGTAAAACATCTAGATACTATCCACCATTGTATCATGTTGCCACCCTACTGTGTCAGGTTTTGTGTCTTCACAATTAAGTAGTCCAAGGACTCTTCCCCTGTGTGGGGACACCAGTCCCACCAGCCACTTGCCAATAGTGCAGCTTTTAATCTATTTGTTAGCCACTAAGGCGTCAGACCACTTTTGCTTGTCTTTTCCTTTAATGGCATAATTGTTCAAAAAGTAGTTTTGGAATGTAGCGGCCACTGTTTACGCCCCTGAAAGTGTCTCTGTCTCCCTTCAGGACTATCATAAGATCATCAAAAATCCCATGGACATGGGCTCTATTAAGAAGAGACTAGAAAATAACTTCTACCGCTGTGCCAGTGAGTGTATGCAGGACTTCAACACCATGTTTACCAACTGCTACATTTATAACAAGGTAAGAGTGTGTGTGTGTGTGTGCGTGCTGATATTTGTCCCCAAAATATACAATATACAAACTGATAAAAATCATATCTCCTGGAAATCATATGAAGCCATTTACCTTAACATGAAAGGTTCAGATGCACAATTTTAAGAAAGTGTGAAAGTAGTTTACATTTTGTAAATGTATGTTATGAGGAGTTGTACCATTTTATATTTGTTGTATTTATATAAGTGTGTTATTGACTTGAATAAGACTTGATGTCTACTGTTGTAACAATTTTGCCCAAATGTCCTCCTCCTGCAGCCTACAGATGACATAGTACTGATGGCTCAGTCTCTGGAGAAGGCTTTCCTGCAGAAAGTAGCTCAGATGCCCCAGGAGGAACTAGAGCTGCCTCCTCCCCCTCCGCGGACCAAACAAGCCAAACCTGGCAGAAAAGGAAGAGGTAATGCAAGCGAGCGCTGGCTGCAAGCAGGCTAATACAGCCAGACATGTCAAGTCTGCAATCATCAACATTCAGTACAAGCATGTCATCTTCCTAAATGCACATGTTTGCCCCCCCCCCCAGTCACCGGAGGAGTGACGACAGCTCATCAGGTCCCCGCTGTATCCCAGTCAGCGTACTCGCCCCCCACGCCGGAAACACCCGACTCCATCCTCTCTACCCCCCCACAGTCACACATGACCAAGAGCCTGCCCCCACTTCTAACAACTGAACAAAGCATCTCTGCCATTACTGGTCTGCCTCCAACACAGCCCACCGCTAAGGTAACGTATTCCACTAGACATGTTGTATTTGTGTAGTCAGAGTTTATTTTGAATAACGGTAAAGAGGCCCTTAGACTAATCCCCTCTTTTCATCGAATTCTCATCCACAGAAAAAAGGTGTAAAGAGGAAAGCAGACACAACCACCCCAACCACTGTAGCCATGCCCATCATGAGCACCATGGGCGTCAGCGGCATCAGCCTGGGGATGGGCGGTGGGCACGACTCCCCGCTCACCCTCACGTCTCTCGGAGTGGACCACAACTCCACGCTGGGGATGAACCAAGGCCTTAGCCTCAGCCAGGGCATGGGAATGGGCATGGGAATGGGCATGGGGATGGGCATGGGGATGGGCATGGGAATGGGTATGGGTTGTGGACCAGTGATGATGGGTACCAAAGCAGCGGGGGGCCGGAGAGGAGTGAGTGGCCGAGCCATCAAAGCTCCAAAGAAGGATTTACCAGATTCCTTGGTTGCACCGCCGGTGCGCCGCAGCAAGCTGAACCCTCAGCTCCGCTACTGCAACGGGGTCCTGAAGGAGCTGCTGTCAAAGAAGCATGCAGCGTACGCCTGGCCGTTCTACAAGCCCGTCGATGCCTCGTTGCTCGGGCTTCACGACTACCACGACATCATTAAGCAGCCCATGGACCTCAGCACCATCAAGGTATTTGCCCTAGGGATGCACACACACACACACACACACACACACATATTGTTTTTCCCAAATACAGTGTGTAGCCTAAACCTCTCCTCCTCTTTGTCTTCAGCGTAAGATGGACGGCAGAGAGTATCGTGACGCCCAGCAGTTCTCTGCTGATGTTAGACTGATGTTCTCAAACTGCTACAAGTACAACCCCCCCGATCATGATGTGGTGGGCATGGCCAGAAAACTGCAGGTAATGCACTTATTCCAGTTATATTGAAGTAATAATTATAGTTTTTGCAGAAGCATAATAGAAGTCTATAGTCCATATCCCTCACATCATCACTGTTGTTTTTATCTGGTTCACTCACATACTGTTTAATCCTTTTAGGACGTCTTTGAGTTCTGCTTTGCTAAGATGCCAGACGAGCCTCCAGCACCGCCTAGCTCCTCCTCTTCCTCCTCCTCCTCTTCATCGTCCTCTGAGAGTGAGGTCAGCAGTGAAAGTGAGGAGAGCGAGAGCAGCCCTAGCTCTGACTCTGAGGAGGAGAGGGCCAACCGGCTGGCAGAGCTGCAGGAACAGGTTTGTACTCCAGTGCATATCATTTTATTATATTACACCAAGATTACACAACTATCCGATGAGAGTCTTGACACGAGAGGGAGATTCTAGCTGTAAGTGGACACAAGTGGTGTGGAACCTCTCTCCGGAGCTATTGACAATCAAAACTCAGACTGGAGAAAGTCGAGAAAGAGGAGCAATGACGAAACCAAGTCCCTTTATGATATAAACACAGCATACCACGGCCTGTCATGAGATGTTGCTAGAATATCCCTTCCTCGGTATTCCATTGACCCATCTGTCTCTCTTTCTCCCTTCAGCTCAAAGCTGTACATGAGCAGCTCACTGCACTCTCACAGGGCCCCATCGTCAAACCCAAGAAAAAGAAAGAGAAGAAGGACAAGAAAAAGAAGAAAAAGGTAGAAAAAGAGAAGCATCGGAAGATAGAGGAGGAGGTGACCCCTGTTAGACCGCCCAAGACTCCCAAGATCACCAAGACTCCAAAACCCAAGAGCAACCGAGGGACGGGCGGTCCTGGAGTGCCGGTCAAGAAGGCGCCGAGCAAGAAAAACAACAAGAGCAAGTGAGTCCTGCCACCTGTTGGACACTGTTGGTACTGTATGTGGTGTGTGCTGTGTTTGCCTGAGGGCATGTGAAAGATGACTCAAAGGGACAGACGGATTGCTACATGCTGTAAGATTTCTATAGAAATTGTTATTGTGTAAAATCAATATCAGTTCGTAGTAAAACAAGTTAAAAGTACATCATCCATGCTGTTTGCTTGGCGTTTCTAAAGCTCTTGTGTTGACATTACTTTTCTGGGTTCCAGTGGACCATCTCTTAACCATGTCTCCCTGTCTCCTGTCTCCAATCAGAACCAAAAAGGGCGGCATGACGTTCAGCATGCCTCAGCCGGTCCACGAGCCCATAGTGAGTCATTACGACTCGGATGAAGAGGAGGAGACGGCGCCCATGTCGTACGATGAGAAGCGCCAACTCAGCCTGGACATCAACAAGCTTCCCGGGGAGAAGCTGGGCCGCGTCGTTTACATCATCCAGTCCCGTGAGCCCTCGCTCCGAGACACCAACCCAGAGGAGATCGAGATAGACTTTGAGACCCTGAAGCCATCGACGCTGCGGGAGCTCGAGAGATATGTCATGACGTGTCTGAGGAAGAAGCCTCGTAAGCCATACGGTTAGTTCAAGAGATCGTGAAATATCTGCCGGTTTAGGCCCATAATCGAACCTTTGGATTGAATGTTGATGTTATCTTAAATATTTCATCTTCAGGATTTGTAGACCGTTGATGAGGTAGTGCAGTACATCCATCTTATGGCTATTGTTACTTTTGTGTTTCCATACAGCAAGTAAAAACAACATTGCTGGCAAATCTCGGGAGGAGCTCACTCTGGAGAAACAAATGGAGCTGGAGAGAAGGCTGATGGACGTCAGTGGTCAGCTCAACTCTGGGAAGAAGCCTGCTAAGACCAAAAGTAAGTCCTCCATACTTCAGTCTTAGGGAGTACAGGGTTGGGGCTGAAAATCACTGTATTAAGTGTTAATGATAAAAAATATATATATTCTGATAAGACTTTTCCAAATTGTATACATCGTCAACAGTACTTAAAGAACCACTTTATAAAAACATCTATAGTGTTATGAGATAAGTGCACCATCTGTTTGTGATGGTTTAATCAGCTTTCTTATATTTACTCCAGCAGAGAAACCAGCAACTGAGCAGCACACCCAGCCGTCACGTCTCAGCGCCAGCAGCTCCTCCTCAGACTCCTCTTCATCGTCTTCTTCCTCGTCATCCTCAGACACAAGCGACTCAGACTCTGGCTGAGAGGCAGATGGTGTTTCCACATTAAACGGGTCACGTGAGGGACCCTGGGTGTTTCACTTCCCACCGAGCGGACTGAACTGCAGTAGAGCTACCGGCGACGGAGCCGCGGGACGGATCAGACGAGACCAGCACTAGGCAGAACTGGTCCGACTCAACCAGTGTGAAACCAAGAGAGAGAGAGAGATGGGGCTCCCTACGCTCGGCCCATTCATCCAATCCTGTCCTGGACACAGAAGCGCTGAGCAGGGGTGGAAGGAGGAGACTGGAGTCCTGCCGTTCTCTGGAGAGCCGGCCTTGCTGGGCAGAGCGAGGGACGCTCCATCTCCTGCCAACACGGGAGAAGAGCGACGCATGCGTTGGAGGGATATGGGTGCTAGAGCCAGAATCTGTCTTATTTCTGGAGATAATTTCCCTTCTTCCTGTGCTCTGTCTTTATGCTGTATAGATAAGGTGTACAGTTATATAAATATCTATTTTTCTTTTATAAAGAAGCATTTTATGGAGTAATTTATTCCCTCATTCTGGGAAACAGGTGCGAGCGGAGTTGTTTTAGTTTTTGTCTAGTTTTTTTCTTTTTCTGGAGTGATAAAGAGGGTAGAGGCAAACACATGAGCGAATGTGAACGTATGAATGTGTCATGTACGTGTCTGCATGTGCGAGTGTGAAATCCTCATAGTTTTGACGCAGGCGTTGAAAATCAGTCTGCACGCAGAAGCACCTTGGTTCAGTAGAATACCGAATGCATGCAATACAGAGGAGCTGACGAACATCTGCATACTACTTTACTGCATCCTTGTGTACTCATGTACTTGTTTGAAAGGGTTGGCCACTGTACAGACATGTGACCTCGTTCCACATCAGTTTATACAAACGTTGATCTGGTCCCATGTGTGCCGTCATGTTTTTTCTTTTTTCATCCATTTCAATTTCTCTGTAAACGTGTTGCTTTTTTTCTTATTCTGACCAATCTGCTAATAAATTGTGAGGACGTGTCTTGTCCACTCACCTGTGCCCAAATAACTTCTCGGTTCTTCTGATTTCTTCTGGTGTTCAGATTCAGTTTGCAAAAAGGTTTTTCTGGTTCTGACATTGATATTTGATTCGAGTAGTTGAAGTGTTTTGGGTGGACTTTCCCATGGGCCATCACTTCTTAACACCATGGTGTCACAAAAAGCAGAACTGCTTTGTCTTTATTACAATTTGGCCTTTGAGATCTGGCAGCTTAAAGTTTTATTCTCTGTAATAACTTGAGTTTTGTCTAAAAGTTAGCTTTGTGTGGGGGATGCCTGGTTGGTAAGGTTAAAAGCAAAGCGGCTTGTGAAGACGTGAAAGTGTCTTTTTCAATCTAGGGCTCCAGCAGCCAGCTCAGACTAAACTGGTTTACTGTAGTGAGTGATAAGTGCACTGTTTGTCTGGAGTACTAAACCATCTAGTGATTTAGGTACGGCTGCGTGTCTATCTTGTTCTTTTAAAATCGGCTGTGGCTTGAGATTGGAATATTGTATGTTTGACAGTGATTATTTATTGAGAAGGAATTTGAAGGTTTTTTTCACAATACTGAAAGTAACTTTTCAATTGAAGTCTACTGTATAAATGATGCACAGATTAACTGTCAGGATTGTAGAAGTGTACATATTTTATAGTCTCAATCTTCGAGCATGTTTTTGTTTTTCCTTCAGTCGAGCTACTTTTCATTTTTTTGTGGCTTCAGTTATAAACCGAATTACTCCAGTTATCAGTCTTACTTTTCTGGTTTGTCAGGAATCTAAATGCCTCTGTACTTGACTCCATTGTTTCTTCTGAACATCTGTACATAAATAAAGTGAGACAAGTTCCTCTTTTCACTGACTGGGGACATTTTATTTACAGATATGTCACTGAAGTCATGCAAGTCTGAGGATGAGAATGTTTGACATGACTCGAGATGATAAATCTTTGAAAACAGTGACACCTGCTGTATTAACATGTGCTTTTCCAACGGACAGTAATTAAGATCCAGACCAGCTCAGTGGCCAAAGTGACCTTTTTTATTTTCCTCTTTAGAAAATATCACATTTTAACACCACATATAAAAAAGATCCCAAACTTTTTAGGCCACGCACCCCCTTCTACATCCCGACCGGGTTCACGCACCCCCAATCCCCCACACTTAAAAAAAAAAAAAGCAACAGAGCCTATTTATAGCCGCATAAAAATCGGACCAATGAGAGAACAGTTTGCTCGCGCGTGGCGTTTGTTTACAAGATAAAAAAGACAAAAAAGACAAAAAATCTTCCTGCACCGTGCCTTCGAAAAGGTAACGGACGTACAACAGAAGATTGGCCAGATTGGCCACATGTGTAGACTCGTCTACTTGCAGAGAGTAAAACTCACTCTTCTTCACGCGACCGACTAATGTAGCCAGGATGTCTTCGGACAAAGCATCGATGCGGCGCGACAGTGTTATTGGACACCGGGATCATGTCCAACTTGTTTGCTTCTCTCTCTCCATCATACATTCCACCATCTCTTTGGCAGCTGGGAAGCACACGTCTTCGGCGATTGTGTGAGGTAGCTCCTTTCTTGCTATGTGACCAGATATGAAGCCCGTAGTGCGTGTTTTGTAGACCCAATGTTAGCCAGAACCTCACTGCACTGTCTCCTAAAAATGATGTCCCCCCAAAAACTAAAATGCATTCTCAATTACGTTTGACCAAAAACGTATTTTCTCCCCGATTACGTTTGTGTTTGACTTATTACATTGACTTATTACAAATACGTTTTTAATCAACATTTTAACACTTTAATATTTTTTTCCCTCTCCACCACCGCCTCTCATTCTCCCTATTACGCGGTCAGAATACCACCAAAACACACCGCCTGTCTCCAGCAGAAACGCGCTCATCCAGGCCGAGCAACGAGGAACATTACGCGGCTACAATACCTCCACAAAGGCCCGCGTGTAAAATCCGGGAGTAACCGTGACTCTCTTAAGGGTTAGGTTTGGGTGGGGACGTGGCTTCCTAGTGGAAGTTATGGTTAGGGTTAGATGGATATAAATAAATAAAATATACCTCCATAACACCCCGCCACTCTCGGCTCATACCTCCCCAGCAACGAGGCACATCACCCGGCCACAATACCTCCAGAATGTCCCCCGGGTGAAATCCGGGACTTGGTTTTATGGTTCCGAGTGGCGGGCGCTCACCCGTTGGCGCCGGACGCGAGGTCTCCAGCCGCCCCCGCCGTGAGGCACCCCATCGTCAGGTCTGTCAGCCCTCGGAACAGGCCGCGGGGCAACACCTTGTGGGTGGCGGGGGTAGAGGCGAGGCAGATCACAGAAAAATAATAAAGAATATGTATGGCAAAGATATGTTGATGAGAAACGTATTTGTAATACGTCAAACACAAACGTAATCAGGGAGAAAATACGTTTATGGTCAAACGTAATTAAGAATGCATTTTAGTTTTGGGGGAACGTAATTTTTAGGAGACAGGACTGCTCCATTAGACCACCATTACATTTTTCCTCTCGCACCACACTTTGGGAATCCCTGCTCTACGGTATACGTTTTCTTTATCTTCACAACTCCTAAAATGATCAAATAGAAAAAGCTGACATGACTACTTAGTGTCATTACGTTTGTAATTAGGATGAACTAGTCTAATCACCCGGTTAAGAAAAAATACACTTGATGTGTGAATATTTGTTGTGAACAGTTTTTTATTTATTTATTTGTTTTTAGCTCAAACTCTGCTCCAAAAGTGTCATGACTGCGATTCACAGGATGTAGTTTATCATCTGCTCCACGGAAACAGGAAGCCGCCACAGGACGTTATTTATTTACTTTTTGTTTTGCAATAGGAGACTTGGGAACCGAAAATATCGATAGCTACATGTTGGTAGCTTTGTTACAAGCTATGGAAATTTTGCCGTAATGGTTGTATGTGTTTCCAACTACACAACTGTGCCGTTATGGTAAAACTATTTATTTTGAAAGTGTATACCGGAAGCAATCGTATGCTATCGTTTCTGTCTGTACACTTGAATAATTGAGAGCAGGCAAGAGAGCAGTGCTAGCTGTAGACTGCCACCCTGTGGTCACACCGCGTTACTACATCATGTGCCAACAGTCCGTGATGTAGGACTGACCCACTGTCAGATCATCGCGTGTATGAAGGCTCTCTCAGACATTTTGAGCCCTTTATGAACACTTTTACGCAAAACTGCATTTTTTGCAGACTTTGCCCAAGAGAATTACCCACAATTCATAGCAATATGACGTTAAACACGTTGTTACCAGTGGAAGCATGGAGACGTAAAAAAAGTCAAGAAAGAGGACGGCACGTGTGTTCAGCCTGGTGTATTACATTTACTCAGAAACATTAAGGATGAAAGATGTAACATAAACACACATCAGAGGAATGGAAGCAGAGATTATATTACACAGATTTATTCATCAAACAGTTCATTTTGTTATTGAAGCTGTTTTGACAAATTGACAATTCCCAATACTCTTGTGAGGCAAAAGCCTGGAAGACGTTCAAATCAGGGAGTAAAAAATACACATTAACGTCTGAATCTGACACATTTCCTGAGAAACAAGCGCTCTGCTCTCATCTCTTTACGGCTGCAGGGACTGTTGCTGCTTTCTTTCCTCTGACAGTGAATGTCCTCCTCTCCCTCTGCAGACTCGGTACTTCCAGCCTCCCTCGGTGTGTGTGAACGCAGCAGGCATCACCCAGGACGACTTCCTGCTCAACATGGAGGAGGATCAGTTTGACAAAGTCGTCCAGGTCAACCTGAAGGTAGGCGGCCATGACACCTGGGGCCTGAACCGCCACGCTTAGCGAGGAGCTGAGGGAGTTACCCGGCTGTCTTTCAGCTCAACTCTGGCTTTTAAGCTGGGATGGATCACCATGGTAACCTACGCTGCAGGTTAACCACTGACCAATCAGCTCACTGGGACATGCAGTCGTCCTTCCTTCAGGATCCTAACAGGAACTAAAGCAGTGACTTCAAAATAAAGTGACAAGTAGTAAAGAGCAACAGATATTAGTATCTGTCAGTCGAATCTTTATGAACGCAGCCACAGTTTTAAAGATGAAATATAAGAACGAAAGCTGCATTTGAATGTTTCTACGTTTCCTCCCGTCAGTCTTGATGCTTTTACTCTCTTATTCCATCACTGCAGCTCAGAACAACACGAGGCAGCTTTGTGATAACAACTGGAAGTAACTTGTATATTCTGTTGTCTTTGATTAGAAACCGATCCACACAGCGTTAACTAGCTCCCATAATTCATATTAATGCAACATCTGGATCAGACAGACCTCTTCATGATCCTCTCTGCTTCGTCTTACATTATTTTAACATATTCATGAAGTCTGTTCATCATCAGACGGCCCTGCGTCTCCGTCTTTCTGTGTTTGAGATGAAGAGCAGAGAACAGAACACAGTGAAGAGATTTATTCAGTCCTCTCTCCTCCTGCGTCTCCCAGGGTTCCTTCCTGGTCCTTCAGGCTGTGGCTCAGGCTCTGGTGGCCTGTGGAGCACCCAAGGGATCCATCGTTACCGTGGGCAGCATCGTGGGAAAGGTCTGCGTTACACTTTACATGTTTAGCTGAAGCTAAAGTTCGTATCCAGAAAGGCACGTCTATAGGTGTGATGGTGGGATTGTCCACAACTGTTAAAGGATGAAGTCAGCAGTATTTTCATCCTGGACCTGTCTTTAGTTCACTAAGAGCTTCTCTTCAGTGGAGTCCAAAGGGACCAAATAGAAGCAGTCAAACCCCAAAACAGATGGAAATACAGTGGATAGTTCTAGTCATTTAAAACTTGTTTAACAGGAATGTTTCCTTTAGCTTTCTAATCAACGTTTCCAAAAGCACAAGATCCACGAATACACACAGAAATCCATCTAAAGCTTTATTCTAAAAAACAATATGAAGCCAAAGACACACATGAGTTGTTCAGTCCTCTGTGAGAGTATCTGCTGTGTGATTTGAACTTTGACTGCTTCATGAAGATCTCCAGTGGAACACGACTGATTGTGTTTCCTGGTGTGTGTGTGGTTAACGTTGGCAGGTGGGAAACATCGGACAGGCAAACTACACCGCCTCTAAAGCAGGAGTGGAGGGTTTAACCAGGACGGCTGCCAAAGAGCTCAGCAGGTGAGAAGAGTGATGACACACACACACACACACACACACACACACACACACACACACACACACACACATTTAGTAACACTTCATTTATCAGGAGGGAATCAACAAATGTATTATTTAAGCCAGAAAGGCAATATGTAAATTACTGCGTGAATAAAATGTAAACTTTTAATTTCTACAAGTTATAATAAATAAAACCCTTTTACAAACAATGTTTGCTTGTGTTTTAGATTAAATGCAGTTAGTTTCACCTCCTACAAACACTATGATCGACTTTATATACCGTAAGCTTTATTTATGTAGCACGGTTCAGAACATGGTGAAACTGAGTTTTCTCTTCACTATAAAAAAGCTCCCAAACTGCTGACAGTGCGTTCAGTGGACTCTCCTGAGTCATCTTCATGTCGACGTTTCTGTAAAGACAAGTTGTGTGATTATCTTTAATGAATCTCTGAGCAGCACAAATGAACCTTTGTGGTTCTGGCTGCAGAGTCTTGGCAGTGATCTTTAAACCACAGCAAACCAAACTAGAACCTTCTGCAGAACTAAATATCACCAGGTGTCAGTGGTTCAACCGGCCGTTTAATACAAACTGCAACCAAAGGAAACCGCGGACCGACCATCCCGACTCTGCTGTGGTCATCAAACAGAGCCGTCCTCCTTAAATCTGCACTGGGTCATGTTTGTGTGTTTATCAGATGAAGTCCTTGGTGCCTCTGGGGAGAATGGGTGAGCCTGCAGGTCAGTGAACGCATCACTTTGGTTTGTTTTCACTGCAGACCTTTATTCTCATCTGATAGATATTCATAATGGAAATGATGTGAACTTTTCTCAATGATCTGAGAGGATCCTTGTCTCTGATGTCTGCAGCTGACATCACAGCATCTGGAGCTCATTTGTCTTCTTTGTTGGTTCTCAGAAAAAAGACACAGAGAGGTGGAGGAGCAGCAGACTGGATGACTTCATCTAACTCTACTGTGACATCTTTTATTACATTAATGACGTATCATATTATTGTTGTTTTATGGCTAATTTATGGTTAATGCCATACTATGATAATGTTTATGATTCATTTTGAATGGACTACTATTTTATGCCATTTTTCATGACAACATTCTTATGTCATTTTATGACATACTATATCATTTTTAATGATATGTAATATCATTGAAATGTCCTGAAAAAAGACATTTCACATGTCTTTTTTTCAGGACATACTATGTTGTATTTGTTTAACGGCATACTGTACTATTTTCATGAGATACTATACTATGACGTCTTTTATGACATTTGAATGGCAAACTATACTATGATATTTCAATGATATTGTAATAGTATATATAATATAATATTATATATACTTTTACATTTACTTACATTTACTTTTTTATAACTTCATGGCATACTATACTATGCCATTTTTATATTATTCATGAAATTAATTTTGAATGGCATGGTATAGTTACTATGACTTTTTTATGATATACTGTATCTTTTTTTATGGCCTACTTTATTATTATCTTTTCATTGCATAATACACTATAACATTAAAAAAATATTTTATAATTGTTTATGACAATGTCCTTTTTTTAACGACAAACCATACTATGACTTATTTATGGCACATGTTACTATACTATGACTGATATACAGTATATACACACACATAAATAATTATGATTATGATAATTATGATATATACATGTACAGTATATGTACACACATATATTCACACACATACTGTTACCACTTCCTTTTGTCCATTTGTATATTGATAAGCTAAGGTAACTCTCTAAGTTAAAGTAACTTTCCTTTAAAAAGGTTAAACGGTGTCTGTGAAATGACTGCCTATGAAAACACTGTATTTTAATAATAATATTCACATGGCTCTCAAGTGGTTTTATACTCCACTTTTTCTATTTGGGTGAGTCAATATATTGATCAATTTCTTCACTTTTTGCAGTATAAATATTTGTTGTTACAAACATCATCATCACAATTATTATTTTGTTTACCTCGGGTACAGGTGTCTGAAAAACAGGATTTGAGGATTTGTGCCTATAGTTAATAACTGCGTCCTCACACTGTATATTAATAATAACAATTTCTGTGCAGAAATGGCAAAAAAACAACCGGAAATTCACGGTAAAAATAAAACAAACAAATAATTTAACCAGGCAGGTTAAAAAGTAAAAATAAATAGAAAAGATGCATTTAATACTATATTTATGCCATTTTAAGTATTATATAATAAGTCATCCTTTAGAACCAATTCAGCCCAATAATTGCCGTATGGTTAAACCCACTGCATATGAATCTCTAGTGACATTGCTAGCATGCTAGCAGCTAACACTGTTGCTGCCTCACTGTAAGAAGCAGCATCAACAGGCTGAGCCTTCACTTCCTACAGCTGCAATAACACGAGACTAATATGAGAAGATTAATGACGAGATAACTATCAAAATATCTACCGGCATTACCTTTGACTAAACTAGAAGCGTGATTCCCATGAAACCATATAAATACATAAAGAGGTGTGTCCTGTCTGTCTGGAAGAAAAACAAGAGTCGAGCAGCTCTTTTTAAAAGATTATATATTACAGAGACAATTATTTAAAAAAAAATTACTTACACACATTATAAAATAATACTTTTTTCTCTTTTCAGCACCATATTTTTTGTTTTTTTGTTGAAACGTTTGCCTTCAACACAATAAAAGCAGACAAATATTAGAGGTCATTCACTCTGGAGAATCTCAAGGTCAGATTTTTAAATTTTTAGGTTTAGCCACGCTGCCCCCGTTTCCCTGCTATAGTAACAATCAAAATAAAAAAGACAAACAATAAAAAAACAAACAAATAAAACCAGAACCCTCGTATGATCTCACCCCATAGCCACGTTGTACTTACAAACAATAATCATATTTATCCCTTTTAATCCCCTGGTGGCTGACAGCTGTCTCCTCCCTCTCACATCCCGTCTCCTGCCCGCCGTGGTCTCACATAAAAAGTCAGAAGAGGGTCGTGTGTCACAGTTTGTAGCACCTCAGTAGATCAATGCAGGGGCTGAGTCAGCAAACTGTTTCAGTGAAGCATTAACCCGAGCCTAAAAACCAGAACAACGACAAGGAAATGTGACAGAACTGGAGAGTCACCATTTAATCATTACAGAGGAAGCAACATTGAACAGCACAGTACAGTTGTTGAAAACACTAAGAGGGGATATTACAATAAGATATGGCCACAGATTCTTTGGTTCTACAAAAGGAGTTTGGACAGGGTGTGAACAGAAGCACCATCACTCAGGCTGGCTGTTAACATGTGAGTCACTCGCTTCACTTCACCTCCAAGTGTCAGCTACAGGAAATAAATACAAATGGAATATACCACATTTGACTGGAATATTTGGTGGTCCGTGTATTATTCAATCTCAAAGCACCCTGTTTGTTTTAAATAAATACAATAGAATATCACTATTTCTGTACAAATGGAATGTAATGCACATTTTCCCCAGTAAAAAGCTTCATGAAATTGTAAAATAGACTAAAGAAAATGAAGGACTCAAAGTGAATACTAAAGGTTTCATGCTTTGGTATAATTAGCACCTTGCCACACAGTTTCCTTCAGTAAAGCCTGCGTTTTATTCACCGCTGTAGGGAGAAAGGAGGAGGCAACTTTGAATCTCATATACATGTTTAAACCCTGACGATGTTCAGCGCTGGGATGCGAAATCAGAAAATGTATTCTGGATGGAAAACAACAGTCAAAGTACCCAGAAGGTGACTCAGCAAATACTGGACTGGTGCGTGGTAGCGACCCTGGTAGGCTGATCTAGGATCTGAAGAAGAAGCGTCAGCCCTTTTAAAAGGCACCAGTAACATGCAAGTACAACCGCGTCAAGTTCAGCACAGTTTACAAAAGTAATGGCTTTTAAGTTCACTGATCTGGGATCTTCTATCCTGCCTCACTGCATGCAGCAGGTTTGGTTGAGTCTGCTGCTCTCAGGGCGAGGAGAGGTGATCTAGTTTACAGAAAGAATGAATCCTGCGTCACACTGGACTCCTTTAACCTCGCTGCATGACACCAGGGAGAATCCTTTTATCATCCGCTTCAGCTGTTAATCACATTGTTGCACTCTGCAAGGCGGTCATGAAGAGAATATTACAAAGAGGCAGCAAGACAAGACAAAAAAGGACCCAGCTGAGAGCTCTGTGTTTTAAATGTGAACATGACTGACAAGTCACTGGACTTTCATTCATTTCTTACAGAACTAGTTTACTAGTTTCTGCTCGTTTGGTTTGATGTGAGAACTTCAGGCAAGAGCAAAACAGGTAAAAAGTCCATTCAACACTTTCAATTCTGAACAACTTTTCATCTGAATGACTTCAGGTTTAATCGCCAAAGCAGCGGAGCAAAACACACCGTTTAACTGCTGAACATCCTCGATGCAGACGGCTGCATAGGAGCCTCTTGCACCTCTTATAAGAGTGACTGTCAACCACGTTGCTCGCAGTGTGAACTTGGGATCCAAAGAAGTGGAAATAGTGTCCAAGTGTGACCTATTTTTGAGAAGAAGTGAGGGGGGGGGAGGTAGAGCAGACGAGATGAGTGGAAAATAAAAGAGAGACAGCGGGGAGGAGAGATGAGTGAGAGGGGGGATCAGAGACGGGGGGGCTTCAGGTTGCCGGCGTGCCCTCTTCCCCTGGCCGGCCCCTTTCGCTGCTGGTACAGAAAACACTGTTTTATTCCGAAGAACACTCTCTCCTGGTTTTTTCTTCCTTCCTCGCGGTCGTGCGCCCAAACGATGGTCTCCGCTCCGCAAGTTTTTTTTTGTATTTCTGTCCTCTTTACTTTTTTTTTTTGACGTCCATTAATTGTTGGGAGGATGTCGCTTTCCCCGGGCACGTGCTTGAGAGTGTTTGTCTCACAAAAGCACCTCAGTGTAAATGTGTGTGTGTGTGTGTTTCATATAATTTACAAGTTAATTTACAAATTACTGGGCATGTATGTTTCTTATATATAAGTGTGTATCTAAGTGCATGTGTGTGTGCGTGAGTATCTGCACGTGTTGTTTCTTTGCATGATGCGTGGATGTGTGTGTGTGTGTTTTAGCCTTGGAAACAGACAGGTCCCACTTCAAAGCCAAACTGCTGGTTGCTCTCCCCAAAGTCTGACACCTTGATATCCAGCAGAGGAAGATGCTCCACCTGTGGTGTGTTGATCTCCAGGACTGTCCTGTCGAAGCCCTTACGGTACTGCAGAGAGAGAGAGAGAGAGAGAGAGAGAGAGAGAGAGAGAGACAGAGAGAGTGTCAGCATCTTTAAACTCTGCATCACAACATGGCAAATTAAAAACACCTTGGAAAGAGAGTTAGAATTCACAACTGATGCACTTCAGATGAGGTGGCCTGATGCTTGAAGATCCCTTTGGATTATCATTCATCTTTCCCAATCAAAACAAGTGAAAACAGATCTTCCTGTGTGGCACTACTATTTTAAGATGATTCGTCCAACAAGACAGTAGATCAAAAGATAATTCTCAAGTCTTAAGTTAAGCTAAATACTTCATTTCATCCTGTACACTGGTAAATGATAAATGTCTTTCAGTGACAACAACATAGCTGTGGAAGCACAGAGTGAGCATTTGAAGTTACAGTGGTGAGGTTTCTCTTGGGATTTGCAGCGAAAGGGGAGACGGCGTTATTTTGCCTTATATGTTGTGTAATCGAAGCGAGTGTTCTTGGTAGTATGTGACATCAGAGTGTGAGCAGACAACAGATTCATAGTGAAATGTTAATCAGTAAATATCTATAGCAGGTTGACTGGCTGCAGAGGAAGGTGAGGAACACTCTGGTTCTATCTTAAGGCTCTCCATGAAACGGACCATTTTGTTCTTGTCAGTTTAACTTGATAGGACAAGAAGGACAGACTGAATGTGTTGGCTTCACTGGCTGGATGTCGGATGTGTTATGCCTGTTAGTGCATGTAAAGCATGAATAAATTTGATCATTATTATCGTCTCAAACTAAATCCGTGTATGTGTGTGAACTCACAGAGCAGCCGTCGACCAAGGCCTTGATGTAAGGGTTGGTCTCGTAGCTCAGCTTCTCGTCGTTGGCCCCCTGGAGGTGCAGCGCCCTGTTGTAGTTGTTCTTGGCGCTCCGGTCGGCCCAGGCCACTGAGCGGTGGCAGTGGTAGGTGAGGTTCTGGCGGGCCTGGATGCTGAGGAGACGCAGGAAGCCCAGCTGGACCACGCCCACAGGCTCACCGGTAGAGTCCACATAGGAGAACTGGGAGGAGGAGGAGGAGTGAGAAGAGGAGGTAATAAAATGGGATTTGGAGGAAGGACAAGAAGGTAATAGAGGAGAAAAGGTGGAAGATCAAATGGAGGGAATGCACAGAGAGGGAAAGGGATGAAGGGAAAAGGGGCGAGAAGGGAAAACGAGTGGAGTCAGAAAGAGGAAATAGATGGTGAAAACTAAATAAAGGGTCATTTAGTAAAGTTAAGAGCTAGACTATTAACTAAAGCACAAGGTTTCACAGCTCTTCATGTCACAGAGGATTACTAACCTTACTACCAGTGCTGAACTGGCTGTACCAGGATCCTGGAGTCTCGTTGTCCCAGGAACTCATCTTCACCTGTCACAAGAACATTACACACGACACATATTAGTTTAATTTTCATATTTGGACAAATAAATAAGTACTTGTTTGTGTGGGAAAACACCAACCTGGGTTTTTTCTGAACCATTATAGCACATTACATTACTTTTTTTTAATTTATAATTTTGTCTTATTCAAAATGTATTTAACCAGGAACTGAGATTAAATATCTCCTTTTTTAAGAGTGTCCTGGCCAAGACAGCAGCAGCACATTAATACAGTTTCAGACAACAAATAACATCTACAGTCAATCAAATGTCAGGTCACAGCATGAGCATACCAACATATAAGACTCAGGTCATCAGATTTTATAGGGCAGACTGCTCAGATAACCTTCCTCCAACTCTTACAGTCTTTTTTTTAGCTCCCCTAGCCCCAAATATGCAGATGCATTATGAAATGAGTTTCTAGAAAGAGGGCAATCAGAGAGTATAAACCTCCACCAACACTGATTAGTCCCATCTGCATCATTTCTAACACTTTTCTTAACTTTTAAGGAGATGTTACAGTGTTGCTGATTTGGTGGACTGACCGTGTTGATGCTCTTGCTGGGGTACAGGCAGGTTTCTGCTCCGCTGGTGAAATTACAGAAGACCTTGAAGGAGTCTCTGGAGCAGCCCTGGTTAGGGTCAATCCAGTACTCTCCTGCAGAGGGCGACAGAGAGACAAAACAAGGTGGAAAACCTGATGGAGGGAGCAGAACTCTGAGCAGGTGGCAGCTACATATTTGGGTCGATTCCCTTACCGTTTTTGAGCTCCGGCTGGCTGAGGTGCAGGTCTTGGCAGGTGCGTGCAGGGCTGTTCTGGGTGCCGAGAGGGAAACGCATAGTCTCGATCTCCTGTCGCAGTGAGTTGAGAGAACCGAAGATCTCCTCCATGCCTTCAGTGCCCATCAGGAACTCAGTGCCAGCGGCGTCAGATGCGGGCATGTTGGTGTCGGGGAGCAGCTGGCTGGCGTCGATGGAACGCTTTGACTTGGGACTCCTCTGGATGGGCAGGGGCTGAATGACCTCGCCTGGTGGGCCCTGGGAAGCATGTTTACGTTTTAATCAATGAACTGACAATCGACAGTGAGGTGCACGAAATGAGCGCAACTTAGAAACCAGTGAAGTACTTACAGGAGGTCCAGCAGGTCCTTGTACACCTTTTTCTCCCTTTGGACCAGATCCACCCTAAACACAGCACCGAGAGGAAAGATCCAAGAAGCACAACCGCATCAGACCCAAGCTGATGCATTTCATTCATTCATTTAGGTACAAACACTCTTAAAGTATACTCACAGAAGAGCCCTTAGCTCCCTTGATACCTTGAGGACCCTGTAAGAGATATGAGGCTTTAGTTTATTGATGGTGAACATTACTATGGTACTTAATAACATCTTGGGAACTGAGCCAGGAGGAATATAAAAAGTGATACGGTGATGATGTGATAAAACGGCACTCACAGGCAGACCAGGAGGACCAGAAGGACCGATGGGTCCGGTGCCTCCATACATTCCCTGTAAAGCAACACGATACATGTCATACATGAGAATAGTCTACATAGGATCACATGACTGTGAGTGATGGTGGAAGAGGTCAGACTTACAGACTCTCCTTTTGATCCAGAGGATCCATGAGGCCCAGGCAAACCTCTGTCTCCCTTCTCTCCCTGCTCTCCTGGGCCCCCAATGAGACCGAGAAGACCCGGGTGTCCCTTCTCTCCCTTAGCACCGGGGTCTCCACCCAGACCAGGCAAACCAGGAGGTCCCTGCAGGAGGAGAAGACAAGAAAGGAGAGGGAGACGGGAAGGAGGCAGTGGTGGGGACGAGAAACATGAAGAACAGGAGATAGATCGATAGAGAGAGAGAGAGAGAGAGAGAGAGAGAGAGAGAGAGGATGGGAGACAGGAAGAGGAAAGTAGGAGGATTGAATGAGATGACAGTAGGATGTACAGACTACAGTTTGAACAAAACTAACTAGATGTCAGAGTAGATGTACACATGCAAGTAAAACGTCATTGTCATCTTACAATAGGTCCAGGTGGTCCTTTCTGTCCAGCAAGTCCTGGAGATCCTTGCTCCCCCTGAAACACGGTAAGCAAAACATTTAGCAGGCCGTCCAACACCCCATCCAACGAAGAGTGTAGACATGAATATCACGTGTCCCTCCTGAAATAGTGCATCGCCTAGTAGTCAAATGAACAAATACATGAAAATCTTCACTGACCACTGATCCCGGGAGTCCTCTGAGGCCTTCTGTTCCTGGTTTGCCTGGTTGACCCTGGGGGCCGACGGGGCCGGTCTTTCCTGGGGGGCCGACAGAACCCGTGTCTCCCTGTAAATGATGATGACGAGAAACATGATTAAACATGTTTTTAAAAGTTATTCCATCCGTTACGGATCAGTAGACGTTATGTATCACAATTGCCGAATAAAAGAAGACGAGAAGAGAAGTTTGGTTGAATAAATCACATATCAAAGACATGTAAATGATTTTCAGAATAAAAGCAGAGTTAGTCATTTATCCTGGGATCACTGATGGAAAGTATCATCACAGTGAGACAGTGATCTCGTGTCAAAAAGGTAGATTCATAGCACTTTAGTATTTGCCACGCCTTTAATCTTTGACAGGGAGCTGAAAATTGTTCTAAAAAGCTCTGGACTCACCTTAGTTCCCTTCTCTCCCTGACGTCCCTCTGGTCCTCTTGTTCCAGCAGGGCCCTGGAAAATAAAACATTGAATATAACGAGGCCCTCTTCAGGCAAAAAGGTAAAAAGCATTAAATCAGATGTCTATATCATGTCAAGTTCTACGAACATAGACTTTCTATTGTTAAGATAGAGCTGGGTAACCCGAACAAGAAGCCAATAAACTCACAGGTGACAAGTGAAAGATATGACGACTAGACGACTCTACAAAATGTGTAGAAGGAAGAAAAGGATAATAAGAAAAATATAATGAGAACAATCAGAAATCAGCTGTGGCCTGCATTTGGTGTCTATAAAAAGTCTCTTCAGTCGATCTCCACCTCGAATGTTCTTTGTATTGGTTTCCAGGCCTTTAACCAAAAGGCTTTTTAGATTGCTGTACTTTATAAAAGTACGTATCTTCTCTGGTTGCATACTTATGCTCAGAGACTCAGTCTTTCAGTTGTCTCTGTTAAAGCAACCACAGGTACAAGACAAACGTTACACAACAAACGTAGTGCTACACTTAATGAATGTTTTGATGTCATACACCTTATGAGTGGGACATTCCGTCATATTAGCACAATTGTATGTACCCTTCAATGATCACTGGCGCAAACATTACTTTTTATTATTACTGGCGGGGATATGGCTACACACTCATCTGTCCTGTAGGGGCCCTCGTGAAACTGATCACAGGAGGGCCAGAAAAAGCTTTCCTAAGAGTAGCGTCACTTTTGAGTGTATTTAAAAAATAAAATGTTATGGAATTTGCTCAAAGAGTTTGTAGACTGTTTGTACAAAAGTTTGTTGGTTTTTGGCCACTGCCATCTTGTTTTTTTTTTTTACAACCAGAAGTAAAAACGACAGAGTGGACCTAAGTACAACCGAACGCTGAATGAAGACATATTTTAGGCGACCAAAATGTTATAGTTAACTTTCATGAAGTGAAAACAAACTGTGGAAGTCTGTTTGACTCTAAATGGACCATAATGTACTAAATGAACATCATGCTGTATTGAAGAAGACTTGAAACTATAGATTGAGACCATAAACTCATGTTTACAATGTTTACTGAGGTAATAAATCAAGAGAGAAGTAGAGTCATTTCCTCATTGACTTCTATACAACCAGACTAAGGCACTTCTGCATTGGCTTCACTTATCAGAACTGGAGTCTACTCCGAAGCTTGATAAATAAAAATGATTTCAGTTGAGAATAAAAATCAATTTATTAAAATAATCCGATGAGGATGGTGACCTTACCCTCTTTCCTAGGGGGCCGGGAGGTCCGTTCTCACCAGAAGGTCCGGGGGAGCCCTGCAGTAGGAGCCAGAAAGAACAGGTTGAGAACACTGAGGCATTTTGACGTCACTCACATATCTGCATTGTTGACTTACAGATTCTCCTGATTCACCATCTTCTCCTCTCTCTCCCTTGGCACCATCTTGACCCTGAAAGCAAATTGAATGCAGCCTTTAAAACCAGGAAAAGACAACACTTATGCCTTACTGTGATATCCAAAATCTAAGATAATATGTGCTCTCATATCACAATATCAGTATAATATCGATACATTGTCCACAGTGGGGCAATGTATCAGTATCAGCAATGTAAGATGCTGACATGGATTTTTCAAAAAAGGGTACTCACTCTGGGTCCAAGCTCACCAGGGGGACCAGGATCACCAGGGAAACCAACAGGACCCTGAAGTTAGAGACAAAAACAAACCTCTAAATTTATGGCAATAAAGTCAAGAGGAAGAAGAATTTAGAGATAAAATCACTTGTTCCTTCTGCAGTGGAGTCTATATTCATTGATCTGTGTGTAGATGTATTTGTGTGCGTTTGTTTGTGGGTGTCATACAGGGTTTCCTTTGGGTCCGTCATCTCCAGGTCCTCCTCGTCCTCCAGCAAGTCCAGCAGTTCCAGGTTGTCCGGATTCGCCCTTCTCTCCGCGCTCTCCACGAGGACCCTGCCAACAGGAGCACAGGACTCTTCGTTAACTCATGGAGGCCATTAACCAATCAGTAAAGGGTTAGTCAGGGCCAGTCACTCAGCCACTCACCTTCTTTCCTAGCTCCCCTACGATCCCAGGTGGTCCGCCCTCACCAGGCTCTCCCTGTGGAGCAAACAGTATTTCTTCTAGTTTCAGGAAGTCTTTATTTCTGCGGACGCCATCAAACTCATACAGAGAAAGTGCTTTGATGTCAGCAAAACAAAATGTATGTATCTCTGCACCTTCTCTCCAATAGATCCAGGATTACCCAAACCACCAGGAGGACCTTGAGGACCCTGAAAAACACACACAGAAACGTGAAACAAAACGATTAAATAATTCACATCAAATTGGTTATTATCAGCAAAAAGAAGAGCGACTTCGCTTTTTTACTTACCTACCCAACAATAACTTGTTAGATCAGGATAATAAGAAACTTTATAGAATCATTTTGTAGAATCTGTTTAACTAACCAACCATGGCAGAGTGGTGGTTTGTGGGACTTTTGCTTTTCCTGAAGCAATCTCATTCAACATGCTACCACTGACAGGCAGTCAGTACAAATAAGAGCTGTGATCACTCACGTCAGCACCGTTGGGTCCAGCGGGGCCACGGGGTCCTGGGGGACCTGGAGGACCCTGGACACACAAAGAGGCTCACGCTTTAATCATCCTTTATGATGTCATTGGGATGAAATAAGTCACTGAGTCATTATGACTGATATCATGTATTTCTGAGACTCACCAGAGGTCCGACATCTCCTGTCTCTCCCTTCTCACCTGGTGGTCCTGGCAATCCCTGCAGAGCAGAAGTGAAAGTTTAGTTAAGCTGAGCAACTTAGCGCAAGAAAGTAGCTCGAACTTCCTTCAAACATTTACATAAAAGTCTAAAATGACGATTCGAGTGACATTTCCTCTGAAGTGAGCATTGTGGCTTTTATTTTACCTGCAATCCGATGGGTCCTGGGGCTCCTGGGAATCCTCTGGTTCCTTCGTCACCTTTAGTTCCAAATGGCCCCTGCTGGCCCCTTGGTCCAAGCTCTCCATCAGCACCCTGCACCACAGAAGAAGAAGAGCATGATAGCGATTGAATGTTCAGTAGTGATCGGTGTCGTGTTTGTACTGTTTTTTCCCATTCAGCTAAACCCTTTATCCTACTGATAGCTCCTGTATGATGCAACATACAGCTTTCTTTCTTAAGTATTTTATATCCTAGTTGGTTTGGAATAAAGAACTGAGTTTGTAGCATGAGCAGTGACACCCACTATATCTTAACAAATAGGGAGTGCCAGCTAGAAACTCATCTGGCACCAAATGCAGCCAACTGCAAGTTCATACAATCAGGAACAAGTGCAACCAAGTGGAACTGCAAACTGTCTGATTTCGTCTTCAAAGTGTTCAAGTCTGTACTTACAGCAGGACCAGGCTGACCGACAGGACCCATTGGCCCGGGTGGACCAGGAGGACCCTACCAACAAACACAAGACAAGCGCACACACAATGAGCAAAACAGCAATAATACGATAAACAGAGAAACAGCATTGTTTCAGTTTCACAAATTAGATCCTGATCATTTTCCTTCACAAATAAATCTTTCGGGCTCGATGCACGTCAGCGTCACTCACATGCTCTCCTTTTCCTCCCTTGGCGCCCTTCTGCCCATGCTCTCCAACCTCACCCTGCACCGAGCAAGAAACATCACACGTTACAGCAAAGAAGCAATGTAAACAAAGCCCTGAAATGAATGATCCCCTGCTAAGAGCAGGCGGGAATAACAAGGTAACCAAGGTGTTTTTTAAAAGGACATGTTGGTATGAAGAGTTACTGGCCTTGTCGCCGTCCTCTCCGGATATTCCAGGTGATCCTGCAGGGCCAGGCAGACCCACGGGACCCTGCACTCCATCACGACCGGCCGGACCGATGGGACCTTTCTCACCCTTAGCAGGAGAAAAAGAACAAAGAGGAGAATCAATAGTTAAATCTCAGTTAAATTCAAAATGACGAGTCAAATGCACATTGGATAAACCAGAATACTCACAGGAACTCCCTTCTCTCCAGATGATCCAGGAGGCCCCTGAGGGCCTGGTCTGCCAGGAGGTCCAACAGGTCCAGCAGTACCAGCTAGCCCCCTCTCACCAGGAGACCCCTAGAGAGGTCCAACATCACAAAGACAGTACCCATTACAGCAGGTAGTCATTGAGTGAATACTTCATTCTTTTGAATAGAATGAGATATACTGTTATTACAAAGTCAAACTATTTCATTATCACATCCCATATTGACCTGTAAAATAAATAGCAAGAAACAAATACACATTTGTATTGATCTAACTCAAAGTAATTAATCCTATAGTACTTTACAGGGCGGGCTGGCTAGATAGTACTGTGTTGTTTTATTAAATAAGTTGGAGTTCGGGTTTTGGTTTTGGTTTGAAACGTACAGCGGGTCCAGGAGGTCCGGCAGGTCCTTCACTTCCCTTCAGTCCTCCACCTCCCTGCAAGAAAAGATAAGAAAGGATTAATCAGTGATCTTTCACCTAACCTCTACTAGACTCTTTACTCCAAGGGTCAATCTACTGCTATCAAACTGATCGAGATAAGAATGAAGATCTGTACGCAGTATTTGTCTAGGTCATACTCACAGGGGTTCCAGGTAGTCCTCTCTCCCCAGGGAAGCCTCTTAGTCCCGGTGGCCCGTCTTTACCGGGGCCTCCGGAGGGTCCAGGGTCTCCCTTGGTGCCCTCCTTCCCTGAGGGACCAGAAAGTCCCTGCTCTCCAGGTGGACCTAGGGGTCCAGGGTGGCCACGCTCGCCCATTGGGCCGGTCTCTCCTGATGGACCCTGAGAAGATGGAGATAGAGGGGCCACAGAGGGGAAGAAGATGTTGGGAGAAAAGAGGACACGTTGTGTTGTTATGGAAACTGATGCGGTCTACTGTATCAGTAAAGAGAAAAGTCTGCACCATGATTGGAAAAACTCACCTGAGGTCCAACGACTCCAGGAGGTCCAGGTGGACCCACCTTACCTTGGAAACCCTGGAGGAGAGAAATTCAGTTAGCAAAACAATCTACAAGAATATTGATATCTAAAGAAAGTTGGATCGGTACAGTGATCTTAATTGAGATCAAACAAACTACAACGGATGTCTAAGAGTATAAGAAATTATCTGAAAATATCTGAAGCAGTGTGACTGCATCTATGAATACAAATTAGAAAACCTGCTATCTCGCTTAATGCTAGTTCATTTATTCATTCACGACATTTACGACAAATCCTCATCGGGTATATTTTTGAGTGACTGGAATCAGAGTAAAAGTCTTAAACTCATCAGTTTAAACAGGTGCAACATCTTTAAGGGGAGACACTGCAGCAGTTGCTTACTTGCATTAAGACAATTATCTTTTGTATTATAAGTTTTCCGAAATGTTATGTTTAAATATGCAAATAAGGCACTATCCAATGTTAACTTTTGGTGATTTTAGGAGAAATCTACAGACTCAAATAGACAAAGTGTAGTAAAAAAATACAACTTACAACTTCTCCTCTCTGCCCAGGATGTCCAGGCAGCCCGTCCTTTCCTGGTGGTCCCTGTAGGATCAATCAACCATCATTTATCAATTAAATCTCCACCTTAAGAGAGCTACAAGCAATAGAGAACATCAAACCCAAGACCATGCTGGAAGAATGTACTTCAATTCTCTTATACACCGCCAAGAGATACCACCCTGACTATACAGTATCTACACTCTGGTATGAATGCAACTGGTATCAAAACATGTTCTTACAGGAGGTCCCTTTGGTCCAGGGAAACCATTGGCTCCCTGAGGTCCGGGCAATCCCTGGTGAGACAACAACATATGTTACAATTACAACATATAACAATTCCCAATCGAGCCATTCAGTGTCTTGCAAAAATCGCAGCACAGATTTGAATGTAAGCAAAGTGCGACACAGTCCGACATGCTTTTTTACTGTAACGTAAATGAAGCGCTCACCCTCTCTCCAAGAGGACCAGGAGGGCCATCACTTCCCGAAGTTCCCTACCAGGCCACAAAACAACAGCACAGGAAACAACAAATGAGGTTTTGGATCACTACTGTTCACTATTTTTGGAACTATTGTTCTTTAATGTCTTTTGCTTCTAGAAATGGACTTCACTCCGATTAAGAGCCAGGTCATTTTGGGATGCAAAGAAATTTGCTAAAGACAAGCCTTTTGCATGTCTTTACTTAAACTGCTTGGTGTCAAATTCAAACTGTGAGATTGTTATGAGTTACTAAATAAATACTTCTAAATATAAACACCAATAATCATCACCATAATGGCTCTCACATAGCACATATATCAGTACAATCTGGATAAATTCACTGCGTAGACAAACCTTTGCTCCGGATTTCCCAGTCGTGCCCCTCGGCCCTCTCTGCCCTCTGGGGCCCTGATGGGTACAAACAGTAAGCAGCATTAGTAAGAAGTGATTCTCTCTGCGATCACCTCGATGTTTGTCAGTTTTAAATGACTGTTTTTCTCATTTGCTTTGGCTCAATTCTTGAACAGGAATTCAAATCTCTCAATAATGAGTTTGTTGTTCACAAAACATTTGAATATCTTATTTATTTTAAGCCAATTCCACATGTTTTGGCACAAGTGTGCAAAAGAGAAAGTGCAATTGTCTAATTTGCATAATAGAGTGCTGCAGGGATGACATATTTTTTCTGAGTTAGCGTCTCAGAAGCTAATGGGATATTTGTAGAAAATAAGCTCATTGGCAAACAGATGTTTATGATACTTACACGTTTTACAAAACATTAAATTCTCTTCAGCTTGTGTTAACCGCAGACCTTATTTCAGGCATCTAACCAAAAACCCACTAAAAAAAACCTCGAGTTTGAGACGAGGGAACCGGAAATACAGACACGCTGACTCATTTCTGGGTTTTAAGACTCATTCCTGCAGCACTCTATCACCAACTGCATATGGCGTGCTGATCAAAACTTTTTGTTGGTATGCATGTCATTTTGTGACACATTTTCGGTTGATTGTATATAACTACACACGTAAATGTACTGCATACATGCAAATATTCATATCCTTTTTTTCTGTGTATTGCACAGTATTAACTTTTACCAATAAACTTTTACCTTCTGTTGAGATGGGGATCTTAAAATCTCTAAAGTCAGTCATGTACGTTTTATTTCTTTCTCTTCGTGTTTATTTTTCTTTCTTACTGTTATGTCGTAGATTTTTGTTCTTATTATAAATGCTTTTATTGTTTCTGTTTTTACCATGTAAAGTGTCTTTGAGTGCCTTTTAAAGCGCTATATAAATAAAATGTATTATTATTATTATTATTATTATTATTAAAGCTCAGTGTGAGAGACAGTAGCATTAAGCTAGATAACACGGACATTCTTGTATAGAACAGTTGGAAGTCAGTGTCAACTAATAGTAGAACAAAATTATATTAGATTTGTATGTTAGAATCATCTTCATGGTTGACTGCCAGGTGAAAAAACATACAAAATTTTGACCTAGTTTGGCCTACATTATGACAAAATAACCAATTTACTGACTTAATAATAGGTTTTGAAGCGTGAATGAAATGTTTCGGGTGAGTTACTTATTTTGCAGACATGACATGTTGTGCTGTCCCATGACACAGCTGTGACCATTGCACTGACAGTTTAGAGAATGTTAAGAACAGGGGCGTTTCTAAAGTTGAAAGAAAGGGGGGGCTTAGCCCCAAGGGGAGTGGCATGTTTGTGCGATTTTTTTTGGGGCCCATTTGGGGGCGCGGATATCCATTGTTTCAGACAGTTCATAGATTGGTTCAATGAGAAAGAGTGTGATTTTGCTCTGTAGTTTTGCTTGCATTCAGTATATGATAACACAAGAGACAGAATTTCAGGGTCATAGTGAAATTTGACAACACAAATATGAACTTTTCTCAAATAAAGAATATCCGCGTCACTCCCAAATCCTAATTCTTAAAGGGACCGCACACAATGGATGGAGAATGGACCTGACAGTGTCAACTTTATATCGTTAAGTATGATGATAGGCTGTTGGATTGTAATTTGAAGGGGGAGAAAACATACAAACCAGAACGCACGCACATATGTAGCATGTTAGAGTTATAAATAACTTGTCCATGTGAGAAACAATAGTTTAATTTAATGACATCACCAAAATAAAAATATATATATTTTTTTCTTCTTTTTTTTTTTTAAAGCCAATAATGCCAAATAATTTGGGGGGGGGGGGGGGGCTGAAGAACATTTCAGCCCCCCTCAAATAGGCCTAACGACGCCCCTGGTTAAGAATGTTTCAATAATTGAGCCAAAGCAATTGAGGAAAAACTGCAATCACACCGGTCCTTAAAGAATAACTTAACACTCCCTGAAGGTCTTTTTTTAAAAACTTCTCACTGGCTTGAAACTTCCAGCCAGAGAGGGCAGTGAAACTCTGCTTTTCAGCAAAGTTATAAGTTACTCTTTTATACCACCAGCAGACAAAAGTAACAGTTTTTGTCCATCTGTGCTTAACAGCTTGAGTGGAAGAAAGATCAAAGACAATCATCCTCGGAGCAGAATAGCTTTTACACACTGACTGACAGAACGAATGGATAAATGTGAAACGGTACCGTTGGTCCTCTTTGTCCTCTTGGTCCTGATTTGCCGCCAAGACCCTGAAAAAACAAACAAACAAAAACTGTGCATTACTGACTATATAACAGGATTGATCAGTCCAGGGTATCTGTGAAGAGATAATGAATCAGCTACATCATTTGACACGGTCAGTATCACTTGAACACTTGACAACTAAAAGCTTTAAAAAGCATAGAAGCTGACTAGAGAAGAAAAACCTTCCACAGAACCGTTGACTTACCCTCGTTCCCTTCTCGCCGTTTGAGCCGGGGAATCCTGGGAATCCAAGAGATCCCTAAAAAAAGAAATCAACATCTCAGCATCAGCACCGGGATGAAGAACTGAGTCAGAGAGGACGACTGAAGCCGTATGTGTGTTTCTCCTACCTTGGGTCCTTGTCTTCCGGGATATCCAGGAAGTCCTGGTACACCAAGTTTACCCTGAAATCACATGATGACCTCATTAATCCGGATCGTTAACTTGGGTGCGTCACAACATCTGTAATTGTGTTTAGAAATGACCAACCTGCTACACAACAATGACAATTTGCTCAAATTCAGAAATATGTGTCAGAATATGAAGAGTGTAGAAAATGAGAATTGGCTGATTTGTGCCCAGGTGTGCTGCAGTCATATTAACAAAAAACATAACGTCAAAATGTAAAAAGTTTAGTCGCAGCAACACATGCAAAAAAGAAAACACTTAGGTGGAAATGCATGCATGTTTCATTCAAATATGCTAAATATAAAAAATACTGTAAATTCCACGTGAAAATGTCCCGTTTCACTCAAGTGCACATACCACCACAAGAGAGCAGCACAGCACAGTGATAGTTCTGCCTAATGTCTTGTCAAAGAGGAGGCCTCACCCTATTTGTTATGAAAATGGGGACATCTGAGGGGAAATATCAGCATTTGCAAAACAAAAACCTGAAATCCAGTTCACTTTCAGTGAATAATACATTAAGCAGGAAATGATGCTCCTTAAAATATCAGTGACCTATCTCACAGGAGTAAATGCAAGCGTGTCTTGATTGAACCGGTAGTACCTTCTCTCCAACCAGTCCAAGTGGTCCGAGCTCACCGGGGGGTCCGACACGACCCTTTGGCCCCTCTGGACCATCCTCTCCTCTGGGCCCTGATACTCCAAGCTCCCCCTGTCAGCAGGAGACAAAGCAAAACTATATGGCAAGATACAAATTGACAAGTGAAAGTCAATCAATCCTTCATTCATCAATCATTCTATTAATCAACTGATAAACCAACCAGTTACTCCATCAATCTATCTTACCCTATCTCCCTTGACACCAAAATCTCCCTTAATTCCAGGGAAACCATCTTCTCCCTAGAAACGCAAGAAAACAGAAAACATACAGAACATATTCAGTAAAATATTATATAAACCTGTTACTGATTTGAACTCAAGATCATTTTAGACATATATAGTGCTAAAAATGTACACTAACAACTTGTGATTTAAGTGAAGGGTATTCCTTGAGTGAGTGGAAGTATTAAACTGTGATGGATCACTTACCTTCTCTCCCTTGTGGCCCTTCAGTCCACGGATTCCTTGACCTCCCTGCAATTAAAGCGTGGCATAATCAATACACTGACATGCTAAGGAATATGCAAGCATGTGTTGGTTCAGTTTATTTGCACATGAAGCAAAAAGTGATTTGACCGTTTTGCTGTAACTGGACTGACCTTGATGCCACGAGGGCCAGGATAGCCGACACCACCCTGGGGTCCGTTGGGACCCTTGAGAAGATCAAAGAAAGAAGGACGAGTTAACACAATAAACACCTTAAAGTAAGGATGTTGAATGTCATCTTTATGACTACAAGACTTTCCTGTAAATGTGCATTTTAATCTGACTCTTTCATGTAATGTGTTTCTTCTGAAGGAGTCTCATGTTGAGTTGGTGAATGTAGTCTGTTAGATGGAAGAGAAGGGACCCGGTGTGATGGGGTGTGTATGATTGACACCCACCTGGTTTCCTTTGGTGCCAGAAGGCCCCTCCTTTCCTGGGTGACCCTGAGAAGGCAAGACAGAGAGCTCAGGAAGGGTATCCCGTGTCGGTGGATTTAACTTAATTTAGTTTCAATGACATAAACGAAGAAAGAAAGGAAGAGGCGAACATACAGGAGGGCCATCGGCTCCAGGCATTCCTGGCAGACCCGGTTTTCCTGTGGGACCCTGGAGGAGAAGACATGTGGTCATGAATGAGAGTCCAGAGAGTGCTGCACCTGAAACAGGTTGGTTAGTGCCATAAAACACCACAAGAAGAGTAAGTTGTGCTAAAAAAAACTGTGCAGCTGCCAGGCTGACAATTCTCTGTCACACAGAGAACGATGTGTTATTCCACTGTAACTGCAGAGTTACTTGAAGTGCCATTATCAGTCGGTGGGCTTTTGTTTTACCCTTAGACAGAGCCAGGCTAGCTGTTTCCCCTTGTTCCAAGTCTTTATGCTAAGCTAAGCTAATCAGCTGCTAGCTGTAGCTTCATATTTAATGAATTGAAAAATTAATTTAATGAATGTGCTATCAACCTTCTCATCTAACTATCGACAAGAAGGCAAATAACCATAGTGCACAAAATGAACATAACTTTAAAAGTCTAAAAGAGATGCATGAATAAAGAACAATCATCAAGAGACTCTCCACGTCCCTTAATGTGCTAACAATCCTGAATGATGAGATATGACACACAGTGCATGTTATGAGACATCTCATCCAATCTACTGTTTTGAGTAAAACTGAAGTTAGTATAGTTATGGTTACAGACTCTCTCTCCACTTCAATACACTCGTATTTTGAGCGTGATATTATTATTATTTTTTATTATTATTTTCTATAGATATCGCGACAATATCGTTACGTGTATTCCTTTGACCACGATAACCTTCGTGCAAATCTGATATCGTGACAGCCCTAGTACCAGGACGTGTAAATAAACGATAAAACTATCACAGATCTTTAAAGAATCTCTGCGTCTCCCATCACACTGCAACTGTGAGGCTCTCCCAAACTGGTATCCTCCTGGTTTTCACTTTTGTAATATCCTTCAATCCCTGCATTATGTGTCACTCCACTCTCTGTTTCTCTATAGAAGAAATACAACTAATTGAGGATGCAGAATGCTCTCCACACAATGGGATATTGGATGTCCTCCTTTCTCATTCACATCTCTATCCGGTAAAACCAATAAGTCATTCTGTAGAACTGTGCCTTGTTATATATATTGTATGTCCCTGAACAAGTTAACGTTAACCTCTTAGTTTTCTTACTTTCTCTCCCGGGGGTCCGAGGGCTCCTTGAGGTCCTGCCATTCCCTGCAAAATGAATGGATGGATGAATACACATCGTCAACATTACTGTTTCCTTTTAGTTTGTGTGTATGCACAATTACTGAGTGAAAGAAGTTAATATCACGAGTCTGTGATAGTGGGCATGCTGTCCTCCGTCTCACCTGAGTTCCTGAGGTTCCCTGCTGACCTGGAGGTCCTGGCTCTCCTTGGGGACCCTGAGAGACAGAGAGAAGATAACATGATGACAAAGGTTTTGCGATCAAGTTTTGTGATACTGTAATTATCTGCTGATTCTTAAGTACGAGGTTACATGATAACATGGTAGATAAGATAGTGACACTGACCAAGTTTCCCTTGGGACCGTGGGGCCCGTCATTCCCTCGTACACCCTGAGAATCAAAGAGGATGAACAGAGAAAAGTCTGAATGGAACTCTGAACAAAATGTATGTCAACCATTCACAGAATAGATAACAATTCTAAACACTTCAAACACATTTGCGTCTAATAATAACGATGAATAGCATAAAGCCTAAAGCATTTCGCTGCTCCTGAGGGAGCTGTGAGAAGTCTGATGAATGCCCTCAAGGGATGTCACTTGAGCTAGTGTTGGTTGAGGCTGAAGAAGTTTGAAAATGAAAAACTCTGGAGGTGTGGAGTTAGGTAGAAGTGAGGTTACCAGACCTCTGTAGCCCGTTCCTCATAGCACCTCAAAGCTACATTAGCTGCTAGTTGCTGTTATCTGTTTACCATATTTTATTGTCAATTTTAATATTTTTCTATTTTAAAATGATGTCTTGATTATTGCACTGTGTTTATTGTTTATTGTTATGCACCATTCACCTAATAATAATAATAATAATAATAATCTTCGACTGAACTGGCAGAGGTTGAGTTGCATTGTGGGGAATGCAGGCACCGGGCTTTGACAAGGAAGAGGAATATGTGGAATAAAAATGACAAATGTCTGCTGCATCGTAGCTTTTGATCGGTGATTCAGGCATGTTATCGTAGTGCAATGCTAACTCTGTGGAGTACTCTTTTAAGGGCAGACCACAACCAGTGTACAAAAACAACTCTAGGACAAATAAATATATGCGTGTCAAATGGATACTTGGCTGCCTAAATCCTGGGTGTCTTGTTATTGTTTTGAGGTGAGTGTGGGACCGTTACATGTTCATTTTTAGATTACTGGATATCCCCGTCTTTATATCAGGTCACAGAGCGTGGTTTCAGGAGGTGCTGTGGGAGCTCAGTGGGCACAGCGGGACAAAACAATGCAGCTAAAATAACAGCAGCACAATGCGGTTTGAAATTGTTTTTACTCACAGGAGGTCCAGAGATTCCAGGAGGACCTTTGGGTCCGAGCAAACCACGAGGTCCCTAGAACACACACACACACACACACACACACACACACACACACACACACACACACACACACACACACACACACACACACACACACACACACACAGACACACGCCAAGATCAGTCAGTACTCACGGTTGTAAATGACAGATTTAAACAGCCTCATGAATGGATTGTAGAATAAATCATAATGTAGATGAATATTAATGGAGGTCAAAGGTCAACAACAGCTACATCAGCCACATTAGCATCAGGGCAAAGGGACAGATGAATATGGAGTAGCACACTGATTATTATTCGGCAATAATTGTTACTGTTTGTTGATAAACAACACACATATTTAACAAACTATATGTACTGGTTCCAATAGTGGCTATTTAAAAAAAAAAAGTTTTAAACATTTTAATGATGCCACTTTCGAATTTAAATATAATGATTTAATTGAAACGTGTGTCTTTGATAACAAGACTCATTTTCAATTGATCATATTGTATAAGATCCTTCCAACAAAGACTTTTCAGATGGGGTTTAGATTATGATCAAAGGTGTTTTTTTTACGGTAGAATATGATTTATTTTGGTTTTGTCCTCATGTGGAAGCGTGAATAAGAAAAGCTGGCTGGCTGAGTATTCTATGTCCTTGAGTGTGTGCCCACAAACAGTGATACTTGTTGACTTTAGAGCCGGGGGCCCTGTTGTCTTAAATACTGGTCTACAGATGGCTAGAAATGTAGAAATGTCTTTTTTTGATTGGAAGAGGAAAAGAAGTCCAGCGCAACAGCACCTTTAACTATGACCTCTGTAATACATATATCATTTAATTCACACATTTCGGACAATGTAAACAAAAACAGAACATTCTACAACTTTAAAAAGGTAGAATAGCTGTTGTATTAGATTGCATTAGATTGTACAGGTTCGCCCAATAAAATGACCACTGGGTGTCTGTAAATACAGGATTATTCATGCAAAACAAAAGTAATGTATTTTATAACTTTGTTAAATTTTGAATGTTGACTCTGTTATGATTTGTTGTTTATTAATTATTGCTGATTCATAGTATTGATGTTATCAATGAAGCTGAAAGGAGTTTACATCCAGACGTCTATTTCTAGGCTATCCAACCTATTACATTTCAGACAGCACGTGGTCATTTATGAGTAGAAATCATCACACTGTACACATGTGGTCCTGACAGCAGTTGGCTGTATCTTCTCCATCACATGATTACAGTGAAGAACCCAGACTATGTCAGGTATTATTATAATGGTGAGAAATAACACGTGTGAAGGTAACAGTAGGGCTTCAAATAGATACACAGGGTTGCATTTTGGGATGCTGTTTATAACAAAGACATAGACATGAGGGAGAGATTCAAAATCAGATTGGAATCATGGAAACACTCACTGCTTCACCTGGGAGACCCCTGGGTCCAACTTCTCCATCGTCTCCCTAGAAACACACAGAGAAACAACATGCCAAGGATGGAAAGATGCTGATTATGAACCGTTATGGAGTGACACAATGACAAGATGTTTTGAGTAGTGCTTGGAATCATTTCAAATTCTTTTCTCATATCTTCGTACCCTCTCTCCGTCCTCTCCTTGAGATCCTAGGGGCCCCAACGGTCCTGAGTCACCCTGGGGAGTGAAAGAGTGAAGGAATCACTAAATGATTTAGCACTGCTTACAGATATTCATGTATTACAGTTATTATGCATATTAAAGAACAATCTCTTTTTTGTTTACTACTACCACTGTTACTACTACTACTACTACTACTACTACTACTACTACTACTACTACTACTACTACCACTACTATCACTACTACCAGTAGGCGATTTGTTCATTTTTAGCAGGTGGGTGGAGAATATTATAGAAAATACTGTCAGGAAGGGCGGGACTCAGGGCCCCTCTGCTGCTACTCCGTCAAGAGCTACGTTACTATGGAGCCCACACTGTCACTAACTGCCCTGAATAAATATGATCACATTTTTTGAAAAACGATAAATCGATTTCAGAGAGAAGCAGACAGAAGTATGTCCATGATGTCAAACTGATTCAGCAGCAAAAACAGGTTTTAAAAAGATAAAGTTAGAAGCTAAAAGTGAACCACTACCTCAGCTGGAGATGGAGACAGAAGACAATGAAATGAAGGAACAACACTGTAAAGCCGGGTCGGTCTTTATTCACTGTTACAATCATTAAAAAGCTAAAGCAGCATGTGTAGACATTCAGTATACCTTCAGTAGCTAGCGTAGCATAGACATGCTAACACTTGTTATTGATGTGCTAATGTTAGCTCCACAGGTTTTTAAGTAGTTTAGAGACGTATATCTCCTTCCAACCTCTCCGGTTAACGAGTATTACTATTACACAACGTTTAACTATGACTAGCTCCAAATCCACTAAACCAGCCTGAACATGAAGAAAATCTCAAACGATTGCATGAGAGTCTGTGGAGCAGAGCCGGCTAGTTGTCGGACCCTGGTCGGAGCTGGTCTATAATACGCTATAATTGGCCAGTCTGCTTTTGACGGGTGGGACTCAATGAACCGTCAATTACAAATCCGTCTGCTACTTCAGCAAGAATTACATTGAGACTAAAATGGTAGTACATATATACATAATCGATAAGAACTGACGCATAGTGGATTTCATGAAGGAGAGGAGGCTCTGACTAAAATACAACACTAGACTGCCTTTATGAGAGAGGTTAAGGAGTGCATCAATTTCATTTTCTCCGTGGTGATTGCTCGGTTTCTTACAAAAGTTCTGATTGTCTTCAGCACCATGGACTTATCAATACACAGCTCAGTTAGGCTACTGATATATCAGAGCCGTGGTCTGGGCCATAGATTTAAACTGGCACAAACCTCAGTCAGATGGAGGATCAGTGAGTCAGACAGACTAGACTAACATATTCAACTAAACAACCCCTGTGCCTTTACACACTCTCTCTCTCTCTCTCTCTCTCTCTCTCTCTCTCCCTCAGTCGGGGGATGTAGAGGGTCATCCCCCCTTTAAATCATCTACTGAGTACTTATAATAATAAAAAGTGTATGTGGCATTTGGATAGTCATTTTTATTTTAGACTCACCCTGTGTCCTTTGTCCCCGGGTAAACCAGGAAGGCCATCAAATCCACGGTCACCCTGAGAGAGACAAACAGACATGGAAGGTATTATCACTGCATTGTAGTAGATGAAGGACTGCATCACATGTGGAGTTGACGCATTAATACAGAGTTTAATGCACATAGCTTTGTGTAGTTTTGGGACACCAGAGAAAGCCTTTTTGTCCCAGCCAGACCAAGTAAAAGCTGGCATACCAGGTGTACATTTATCATTTCACAATATAGGTACAGGTTTAATTTTATGGTCACATCACAGTTATTGTCTGTATAAATTGGTACTTAAAGGACACTAGTATTTCATTTTTCATATTGGGGGATCTGTTCCAGGACTTTCAAAATACCAGCCATGTTGGTAGCTACAAGGTGAGCTACAAACAAAGAGAGAAAATCACGAGCCAACAGAGTTCATGTTGACGATGTCCATGAAGGAATGGCACCAGAGAGAGATTACCTTGGATCCAGACTCTCCTGGCATTCCCCTGCCACCATCAGCTCCAGCACGGCCCTGTTAGAGAGAGGAGGAACGTCTTTTAGAAGTGCTTCTGTACATGAGACACAGTTGTCCCACTTTGCCAAATAACCATGTTTTGTTTTTGACAGGGCATGCTTGGCAAGGACAACGCAAGACATTTTTCATACTCACTCTTCTTCCTGATTTGCCTAGAGGACCCATCGTACCCTGGGATCCCCTGGAGCCCTGGAAAATGAACGAAAATCATATGTCTGTGATACATTTTTGTCATAGATCTGAGCTGAGTATACTTCCTACTATACATTATACTTTCAGTAATACCAAAGACAATGCCCTACTGAAGGAAAGGCTAATTACATGATTTGACATGAATTAAATAATTTGAATTTGGTGTGAGGTCAGAGTTTGATTCTGTGCTTTTACCTGAGGACCGGGGTCTCCACTCTCTCCCCTCAAACCATTACTACCTGGATTTCCCTGAAACATACACAAACATCATCATCATCATCATCATCATCATCACCAAAACATCATAATTGATATTCGCCCCTTAAAAATTAAAGTTTTTGCAGTTAAGAGACTTAACAAAAAAGCTTATAAGAGACATATTATGAGATAACAATCCTGGAATAGGTAAAACAAAATTTTGTGTTGTGTACAATCAGCTTGATTGTGAAATTGACGGTTAGCATAGACAACAACAAACTCTTGATATGAACAGGTAAGGGTCCAAATGACAGTAAACATACCAGGGGTCCGGGGCGCCCAGTGAATCCCATTGGTCCAGGAGGTCCTTTCAGAGCCATCTGCAGACAAAAATATCTCAGAGTCAATGGTCATGGAGGAACATGGCTGCTTGTAATGATGGTGATGTATGAAGAGAAGGAAAATCTCCCGTCACACTCATTATAAATCTCTCTGGATGAAAACATCAGCTAAATATCAAAAATCTGAAAGTAAATTAAGTTTTAATGAAGTCAGAAATTTGCTGTAACTAGGTTTTCTCTACCGCGTTTGTGTTATGTGTTTTTGTTGTGTATTATAATTTGTTGTGTGTTCTAGTACTGGCTTCAGTAAGAGTATTTCTCTTTTACACAAATAGCAAAGAAAGGCTGATGTTCTGATCCTTGAGGCAAATTAAGCACATGGTGGAAGTGAAAGTGACGACTGACCCTGGCCTGAGACAAGATGGCTGCTGCCTGGGCTTCCTGTGCAGAAACGGCAGGACCCTTATCTCCTCCACTCTGACCGAAACGGAACTGCAGAAAGAAGAAATGATTTGTTTTTGAGTGGATACTTTGCCTGATGAATGGTGGGGGGCAACTGTTGGAGAAATTGAAGAATCAATCAGCAAAAATTGCTGCAGAGCAATTACTTGGACTATATAAATAAAAAGGACAAACAAATCAAAGTGTGATGGTAAGTTCCAGTTCCTCATTGATCACTGCTACAGTTATTTGGATTCTGAGTGGCAAATATTAATATTAAAACGCATCAAGCCATAGTGTTCTGCAGGGATGACCTCATTTTGTTGGCCATGCCGGAAGTTAGCATCGCACATGTTCCCTCGACAAAGAGCCAATGGGATTTATCTGTTGGATTTTAGATTATTGCACAAAATAAGATCTGTGGCGAACAAACGTTTATGATATTTTCATGTTTTGTTCAGCAAGATAATCTTAGAAGATTTTTGAAGGGTAAATGCAATCACCAGAAGTCAAAAGCTAACGCAAGGCTTGAAAAAAACTACACCGCGGTCACATGACTTCACGTCACCGCCACAAAGTAAAAGGCGGACTAGTGTTCTAGTGATGACGTTTTGTAGTCTCATTTAGCCACTTGTTAGCAACCGCCTTTTTTAAGACGCATAAAAGCTTAAAAAGTCAAGTGACCACAGAACTTATTTCAGGCATCGAACCAAAAACCCATATAAAAAACCATTGACTTCAAGAGGTTAATGGTAAAATGGTAAATGGAATGTACTTATAGTTCTTTTCTAGTCTTCCGACCACTCAAAGCGCTTTAACACTACATGTCATCATTCACCCATTCACACCCATTCATACACTGCTGGCAGGGGCTACCATGCAAGGTGCCACCTGCCCATCAGGATTAACTAACATTCATACAACATTCACACACCGCAGGAACAGCTACAGGAGCAATTTGGGGTTTAATGTCTTGTCCAAGGACACATCGACATGGACTAGCGGAGTCAGGGATCGAACCGCCTCCTCTGATTGAAGGACGACCCTGCTCTACCACTGAACTGCAAGTGAAAAATGCTGACACACTTCCTGGTTTTAGGACCCATTCCTGCAGAACTCTACTATAACAGGAAGCTATACTGAACAAACAGAACTACAATGTAAAAAATGCCCCTGTTGGAGCAAACATCACTCAGACATCCATTTCTAAGAAAGGATCAAAAGTTAAGGGTGACTCACAGGCAGCATGACTGAGGTTCCAGGAGGTCCAGGGACTCCATCAGCTCCAGGCAGACCAGCCCTACCAGAAGTGCCCTGCGGGATGGAGAGGATGAAGTGAAATACGCTTCTATGTCTTAGAATCGTCTGTGCACAGATTTGGCACTGATGTTTCTACAGACCTGCAGTTCTTCAGATAAAGAGAAACACTCACCCTCTCGCCAGGGTCACCAACAGAGCCAGGAGGTCCAGAGGAGCCGGGGGGGCCAGTAGGACCCTGAAAGAAGTGGGAAAGGGTGCTTAAGTATTCTGATTGCAGACTTGTTGAGCTGGTCATTCTCTCTATCAGTGTCAGGTGCAGTTTGATTATGGTGTTGCTTAGGAATATCCTAAAAGTAACATTCAAAAAAGAACGTTAATTGCCACAACCTTTAAACAGAGGAGTGTATGGCTGAGGGGCTATCTAATACCGGCAACAAGCTAATTACACTACTATCTAAAATAATTCATAGCTGAGGAAATAAAGATGTGCAAACTACAGGAGTATTAATATAATATTTAGAAGTTAGTAAAATGTCTTTAGGATAGAAAACAAGGGAATAACCATAATTTACTTACAGCAGGTCCCTCAGGCCCTGGAGGTCCTTCAATCAGCATACCCTGCAGGAGTCAGAATAAAGTTAAAAATGTTACAAAAACCTGAAAAAAACAAGGCGTGAACATTGCAAAAAATACAAGACATTGCTAAGAAATCTCTTGTATTCCGAAGAGTCTGATTAATGGAGATCAGACTCTGACTTTGTCAGATACATGTTGTCTGTTTGTAATGCACCTTAACTTGTACAATGTTCTTAGCGGAAAAAAACACATTTGCATCCTACTGGAAGAATCCGCCCCTTTTCAACAGCTGCATTTAAGGTTAAATAAGTAATTTTATTTCATTTACATTTTTGGGATTGAAATAGATGAATGGAAAAAAGCCTTACTACGAGGACAAGAAGCTTGTCATTTAGTCCTTGGATGGGCATGTTCTCTACCATTTTAACTACAAGTTGTCTAAGCTGAAAGGAGTTTAGCTCACTGACCTGTATAATGGCTCATTGGCAACCATTGAAACGAATATGGAACAGTGTAGTTAACCAGCTAGAGTTAAGTCCTGTGACTTTTGAACAGGATAGGCAATGTTCCTCTGCCAAAGTATAGTCTCCTAAAAGGTGATTGTAAATATGTGTTCAATCACACCCTCAAATTGATGTGACATCTATCTCGGATAAGAGGTATAAAAGCATGTGTGCGACTGAAAGGTCACGGGTCACAGAACAAGCCAGTTAAAAAAACCCATCTGCTCAGGTAAAGCTGCTGAAAGACAATTAGTAACTCACAGGCTCCAAGACAGCAGGGTCTCCTTTCTCTCCTTTCTGGCCTCTGACGGCAGCCTGAGGAAAACACACATGTAGCCAACAACACAGTGTCGTCAGTACAGTATAGAGCGACTCACACACACCCAATGAAAACCAAAAAGACAAGCACATCCAGAGAATGCAGATGTGGCATTAAGACACCCACATTAGTTTGCTACATTATATCAAACGCTATTATGCTAGAAAATAGAATGATGAAATAAAAACCTGATTTGCTTGTGATAAAGGCATAAGCTTTCGTCCAAATACCGATGAGTCAGTGATTCTCCAAACTGTTGGTCCATTACCTCTATATACAGAGAATCATGTGGGCTAAGCAGCGCTAAATGAAGCAATACACCACCATAAATGGCATTTAAGAAAAAGGATGCAGCCATCCAAATGCCTTTTATGCAGAGTATGTGATAGTTGAAATGATTGTTTATGCTTATTAGAATCCCTTATAGCTTCTACCGTGGTAACAGCTATTCCTCCTGGGTTCCTGAGCTTCTCACTATACACCGAATAAAATAAAACCCATTTCAACCTCTGATGTGTGGACTACGTCTTGGTCCTTAAAGTATTTGAAATGCATTCAATTACAGGTGTCTCTGTGACTGATTGAGCTTGCCTGGCATAAAATTGAATCTATGGATACATCTTACTAGCATGGTGGCCATTTTGAATTTACTTACATCACACTTTTGGTGTAAAACTGAAAGAGACGTTAACAACCAATATCATAAAATTAATTTATTGTCTGAAATAGAACATAATATTCATAACTACGTTTTTATTAGTGTATAATCACTTGAAACTAAGAATTTATTGTTGTGTTTTGCTAAGCTTACAATGAGCCCTTCATATCAACATAGGGAGCGGGTTCTCTTAATGGAGTCCATCGTGTTGCACCGCCATGTTTCTACGGTAGCACAGAACGGACAAACCAAACTTTACCCGAAGGACACCATAGTTCTCCTTCACACTTGGAAAGGGAGGGGCGAGTGGAGGGGTATTCAGTTGGTTTCAATCTGCAACTTCATCGCTAGCGGTCACTAAATCCTACACACTGCCCCTTTAAAGTGAAGGTAATTATGGAGACATTACATCCCAGGCTTTCAGGTAAAGCTTTCTACAGTACCATGTGGGTTCAAATTAGCCACCATGGGTAAGAAGGTCCCAAAGGTAAAAACAGAACACATAAATAAATGATGTATCTACATAATGGCAAACTCAAAACAAGTCAATTGAGAGAAGATTGAATACAATTCGCCAAAGACTAGGATTCAGAGTTGGTTGAAACTGATTTTGTTTATGTTTTTTGCCTCTGATGCAAAAAGACTTACGCCTCCCTCGTCTGTCACAGCGGACAGGGCATGGCCCATGTTGGCATCGCCCTCTCCGGTCTCCAGTATTGGTTCATTGTAGTCCCTGTAGGAATAGTCGTATTCCTTAAGGCCCACGTCCCCAGTCACATACTCCTCAGTGAAGACCTCCTCGCCCACACCGCCTGCCTTGGTGGCATCTACCTCCTCTCCCACCAACATTGTCTCCACCTGGGGCTGGGTTGGGTTTATCAGAGCCGCAACAGGATAGATAGAGGGGCACGAGAGGGTGAACCGAGGAAAGGAAAAAAGGGAATGCAAGAGGAAGAAGGAAGGAAGAGGGAGAGGTATGTAAGATGGGGAAATGTTAGTAAAGGAAAGAGAAATATAGAATGATGGGGAGTGGAAGAGAGGGGCATATATAGAAAGAAGTGAGTCTTACCTTTTGCAAATAAACAGTGACATAGGGACAGAAAACAAAAAGACATCTGGCAGACTGTGGTGTCAGTCCTTTTTTTGTTCAGGTCAATTACGGATTAGCAAGTTTATCCTGCGACTATAAATCTCCTGTTAATCATCTATTGTTGAGCTTTATGTGTTTCCACCAAAGCATATCCTCATCAGCTTCTGTGTGATGACCTGTAACCCAATGATTTCTCCAAATTTACCTGAATATATTATCTGACATTGTAAATTTGTGGTTTAAAAAATGCATTTTTTTATCTGAAGGTCATGCTTGTCTGTCCCTGAGCACACAGAACTGATATGAAGCACTTTGTGAAAACGAGCTGCTGCTGCTATGTGCTACGCTATGCAAAGGCCACACTATGTTATTTTCTATTTCACTTACCATGGGTGTTTGAAAAACAAATGTGAATCCAGTGGGAAAATGCTGTACCGTCATCTCATATAAAAACAACAGAATAAATCTGAAGCGCTATCAAAACAAATAGTAAATAACGTGTACATTTCTCCCAAAAATATACCGTATATGACTGAAACATTTCTACAACATTAGCAAAACATTCATAGCTTCAAAATTGGAAAATAAAACAAAGTCATCAAAGTCAGCTAATACAGATAAAACGGTAATGATGTCAATATGGATTATTGCCAAAAAAAGTGAACTGTGAGAAACAGATCAGAAATGTGAGAAGCTCATTCTCAAATTCTGATAGTTTAGGGCCGTAAAGTAAGCCACAACGATTAGTTCAGTTCGATTTTTCTCTCAAACCAGAATGCATTATATTCATCTCCCTTTGTTGCTTTGGTTAAAACTGCATATCAAATATTCCTATGTGGATCCCTTTTTCACAAGATTTTTGTTCTTATGTCAAGATCACCACCTGATCATCGAAGGATCTTCAGATGAGAACAGGAAGCTTGTTGTTAGAGGAAAAGGGGAGCCACGTAAAAATGTTTGATGATACAAGCAGATGAATGTGGTGCATTCTCTTTGAAAAAGCTCTTCTCTTATGTCTTGTCACGTGGCATCGGTGCCAACAAAACATTGATGTGTGGTTAGAAAAGTGTAGAGAGACACAGAGCTAGAACTACTTGGTTAAGTTAATAAAGACTGGGCTCACCACCACACAGGTGTTACACTGTCCTCTTCCTTTGGTGATGGAGGTGATGATTTATTCTCGTTTCTGTCAGTGTGCTAATTGGTGAATTCTGTTTGTTTTACATTTTAATGTGCAAATTAAGCAAATATATCTATAGATCTATATGCATTCTATTACACAGTTTCTATATCTACTCTTGATCTGTGTTACTGAGTGTATAATTCTCTTTTTTACCTGTGCAGGGAACTCTTCTTGTCCAATCACCTCACTCTCTGGCACCGTCTCCTCATAGTAATAATCAGTCTCTGTCGGGGTGTGGCCAGCCTCGGAATATTCAGTGTCTACATCCTGATTTGTCAAGTCGACAGGAATTGGGGAGCAGGGAGGAAGTAAGCAGATTTGAATGGAAGAGCGCGGTTAGTTCAAGGTCTGCTTGTAAGTGATGATGAGTTAAAAGTGAAAATAAATAAAAAATGGATCACTTCATAAAATTGCGGTCGCCAGAGGCCAAGAATATTCTTACTGGCAACTCACATCTTTAAAGTTGAAAAGATCCATTTTACAAAAGAAATTTCAGGTAGTTTCAGAATCTCAATAACTATAAATTTTGCCATACGCAAGATTTAGGGAGCCATTGAGACTACTTTGCTGAGATTTCTTTCTATTGTATTGTTAAACAATTTTTGCGTTTTAAACTCAAAATTCATGAAAGGGGGAAGTCTGCTCTTATTGGAAGTACTGAGAGCCTCTATCCATCCCTTCAGATGGAAACATCGTAACTCGATGCTTTGGGATGTCTAGTTTCACCCAAGACCAGAAACCAGAGAGACGACCCCAATCAACAGCCTCACAGAACATAATTAAGTTACTTCAATGAAACGCATTCTACGAATTTTCCAGAACCCACTAATGACCATGAACCTCTCAATGTCACTCTAAATCATGTCAGCTTTGTAGTAGAATACAGATTGAATGAAATGTAACTTCTAATGATAGCACACTTTAAGTTTGCTTTTAAGTTTCTGTGAGGCTGCTTTATTCATATTTGACACAAATATACGGCCAGAGACAGCGAGACAGGTGTCAGAGAGAAAACACAGGTACTTAAAAAAAACAAAAAACAAAGAGAGAGAATGACAGAGTGACAGAATAGGCTGATTGTCTTCTTTGTGTATACAATTGGATAGTATTTGCGTTTTCTCAGGTTTAGTTTTTGTGCCATAGAAATCCATGCTCATTCATTGCACCGGTACGTTAATGGTTTCCACCGAAAAGAAAGAGGCGGAGTGCTGGAGTGTAGTCGGGTTCTGAGATCCAGTTTGAGCTTGAAGGTAGGAATATGAAGTGAAGTAAAGAACAATGAAACTGTACAATTAGCCATGCTTCCATGTGCACCGCTGTATCATATCATATGGAGAAGTTGGGGTGATCGTGAAGATCATATGATATACAGACAGAGGAGAAGGCACCCAGCTTGGTATGAACCAGCTTCCATCTGAAGACCAGATTGTCCACCATCAAGGATTTACCTCAAAATATGCACTGCCTGTAACCTACTGAAGACCCATAATAATGGTAAAAATTCAAAACATTAACATTTCCAATTTATTTTGTTGCAGCCCCTGGATGGTGGAAAGACCTGGCCTGACCAGATGGGACACTCTGACCCAAATATGGGCATTCTTTTTGTACCTGTTGATAACCGTTGGTAATTTTCTTCGCTGTGACTGCAGTTCCACTCAGCACAGCCGTGCCAAAGGGTGGGAAGGGTTTGTGCAGGGATTTGACATTAATGTCCACCGGCAACTTGGATTTGGTGGGTCTGGGTGGAGTGGGCCGGACTGGGGCAGATGTTGGAGCTACTTTCTTCAGGATGGAAACCTTTTCGATCACATTCTTCACAACTTTGGTCACCGTTGATTTGACCAGAGGGACTTTGGTGACCACAGTTTTAACTTTGGTGACCTCTTTGACTTCTGTCTTTACTTGAGTTTTTGCTGCAGGAGGTTTGGTGGCCACATCCTTTGCCATTTTTGTAGGTTCAGCTTTTGTGGGTTTAGGGACCTTAGTAGCTTCTACTTTGGCAGCTGATTTAGCTGCAGCGACCACAGTCTTTTCTACCTTTACAACGCTCTCAGTCTTTGCTTTTGTAGTGGTTTCAATTTTTGCCTGATTTGCAGCACCCTTACTAACGGCTTTCTTTTCTACCACAGTAATAACTTTGCCATTAGCCTGCCCGTTGACTTTATTCTCAGCTTTGCCATTAACTTTGACTTTAATCTCTTTAACCTCAATGGTAGTTTTGCCATTTCCATTGGCCTTCTTCTCTGCTGTAGCTTTGCCATTGCCGTTTCCATTAGTCTTAGTCACAACAGTGGCTTTTCCATTTCCATTGGTTTTCTTTTCTGCTGAGGATTTTCCATTTCCATTGACTTTATTCTCGGCTACAACCTTGCCCTTGCCATTTCCATTCACCTTGGCCTGAGCTGTAGGCTTGCCATTGCCATTTGTTTTTGTTACAGCTGCTTTTCCATTGCCATTGCTGTTGGCTTTAGCGGCACCATTTGCTTTCTTCTCCGCAGCTGGTTTACCATTACCGTTCTTAGCTGGGGCAGCTGTGGGCTTAGATTTAGCTGCTGCTGTTGGTTTGATCTTAGACAGGAGGATCTCTACTGCAGTGGGCTTTGCTTTGGACAGCTTGGCTGTGGAAGACTTGGGAGCTTTATTGGACATAGGCGTCTTAACTACAAGTTTGTTTGAGCCAGTCTTGGCCGGCTTAGCTGGAGAGGGTTTTGGTTTGACAGGGGTGGATTTGGTGGGGGCTTTTCCATTGAGCGCCTTCTTCTAATATCCGCGATTAATGTTTGGTGGAGATGGTGTTTAGTATGTAAAAGTGCATATTGACAAAGAGAGAATGGAGGAAGACAAAAATACATGGAAGGGTTGGGAGGGGGGTGAAAAGCACAAACAAGGGATGGACAGAAGGAGAGAGAAAGACAAGAGAGGATGTTTTGAGAAACAATGACATAAAGATGGCCAAGGCTTGGATGATTTACTGAGACTGTACAGGCATTACTGGATACAGCAGAGGACTAATACAAGTTTTAAAACGGTAAGCAAAAATACAACTGAAAAAACACCAGTACTAAAACAAATTCCAAATTCATTCCAAGTCCATATTTTGACAAATTTTGACAAGATTTTTTGCTGATCTCTCCAGTAATGCCATTCCCAATATTAAATGACAAAGCAGCATCGTTGCGCTAAAATGAACTGGAGCCTGGAGTTTGATAGAGGCACTGAGGGTGTGATTGGTCAGGTGAAGCTGATGCTGAACACACACAAACACACACACAGTTTATAATGCACTGAGCAGTCCAACTACAGAGAAGGTTGCTGCTGTTTAGTCAAAAAAAAGAAGGAGCACGGATGCCAGGCGAGCATGCACGTTAGTCACATAAAAACACAAAATGAAAACAACAGTACACAATTAATTCTTACTTCTCATGCTGCTATAATAAAATTACATGCAAATTACCACTGTGAAGAAACAAACAAAAATGCAATCCAGGTAATATAGTGTGAAGGAAAAACAGGCCAACACCGTGAATATGAACTCCACAAATATGCAAAACAGAACACAACTGAAAGGAGACAGGCTGGCATACATGTGTATGTCATGTATGCCACACAAAGGCCAGCTGTACAACCATGAATACATATACCAAGACAAAAACATGTGCATAGATATCCCCATGTTGACTGGAAAATTGGCATGGAAACTGATGACCCAGAAGTACAAGCATGCGGTGACATCCTCGAAGACAATGAAGAAATCATGCAAGGAACAGCACAACACAGATTCATGCCCTGGTCAAATAGTATTGCAAATTATTCTTTTTTTTTTGTGATCAGCTGTGAAACAAATGGGTGGAGTTTATCATAAAAGACAATAGCCGTGTTTCCATTCAATCGCTAAGAAATTTTAAACAAACGTTTGAAATGCCGCCAAATAGAAATATGAATTAGGCGCGTTTCCATCCACTGGTTTGGAGCGAATAAACTTGTCTATGTTTAGTTTGGTCAGAAGTTGGTGCGATACTTCAAAATGTGCATAAAAATATGTGAACGGAGACACGACTAATGAGTGCCAGAAAATGTAAACAATCACAGGAAAGCATTTGAAAGTCAATTTAATTGTGCTGATGTGTGATTAGCAACAAATAAAACAAATTTACAAAGACTATTTGACCAAAATCAGCTTAAGAAAAGGCTACTCTGGCACATTCTCATACGTTACTTATGCTAAATTGTATTTGCATATGCTCAGTTTGTTATTATAGACAAAACACCCAATCATCATATTGCCCATTGGTTTGAAATGGTAATGTCAGCAGATCCACAAATTAAAATCAGACATGAGATAAAGTAACCTTTCTTAACAGAACAAAACAAAAAACAAATCATATGACTGACAGATGTAACCATGTTAGGTTTCTTGCTTTCCTCTTATTTTCAGAGTTGGTTTGCTTTGTGATTAAACTTTCATCTTTCTCCTTGTAGAGATTATTATGTGCTGAGGAACCTTTGTGACGCCCTGTCTCTAAACACGAGCGTGCGCTCCTTAAACAGGACATATGAAGAAGAAGACTGGAGAAGTGAGCCGAGAGGAGTGTGAGAAAAAGGTCTGCACGTGTGCGTAACAACACAGCTGCACCTACACCAACCCCAGTGCCCCCACTTGGCCACATCTGAACACACATACATACAGTATATGACAACATGTTAAATGATACGAGGACAAAAAAATCATAAGGAGCAACGGTAATCCTGTGTGACGGAGACGGTGGAAACGAGGTGTGAGAGCTCAATGTGGATTTAAGAAAAGTGAATAAAACAAAGGAGGTATGGAGTGATGAGGGATGAGAGAGACATGTGGAATGCTACAAGTGAAAATGAAGATTTTCAAACAAATGTTGCAGAAAATTTGTGATGCAAATTTAGTTGACACTCAAATACTCAGCAAACTAAACCTATATTATGATTCATGCCTCCATGATCGCTGTGGTACATCTCTCTCTCTCATGCTCCTTCCCTTCCACAAAACCCCGCTCGTGTCTTCCCTCTCTCGTGCTCCCTCTTTACCTGTTGACTGGGGGCCCCAGGTTGGGGAGAGGGGGATGCAGAGGAGGAGGGAACGCCTGTTGTTTCCTCATAATAATATTCATGGTCATCCTGCTCCTCATCAAAGTACTGAGAGAGATGGGGTAGGATTGAAAGATGGGAAGGATGGATGGGTTGGCAGAGGGGACATGAAAGCAGGGAGAGGAATGCACGAAGAGGCCGAGAGTGGATGTCCAAAGGGGAGGCGAGTAAGATGTGCAGAGGGGTAAATAAAGGTAAAGAGGAAAAAGGGTGAATGTGGGGTGAAGCAGCAAAAAATAGAAACACGGTGACAGACAGCGAGAGACATAATGAAAGGAGATAATAATAAAATGCTACGCTTTGATATTTTTTCCATTCATCAGAAGGAGTCTGTGCTGCTGGTTGAAAGATGTTGGTATTAAAAATACACAGACGACCTTGATGAGTGAAAAAAACAGCAAAGATAAAAAACAGAGCAATGGATGAAGCCAATGAATAAAACCACAATGATTTATATTCATTCAGAAAGCAGTCATTTCAACAGCATCACATGACAGGGTTTGGGACGCAAGGTGTTGGAGCTCTGTGCATTGACGGATACAATTACTGTATTGACTGATCCGCATGCAGCTTTGTGAATCAAAGATCATGTACTTTGGATGGTTGAATGCGGATGGAAATGGCTGGTGTCAGGGAACTGTCAGCTCCCAAATATCAGTATGTATTTGAGAGCAGAAGGGAGGCAAAGCTTCTAATGTATGTAATGTGCACAACCAGTCTCAGTAAGCAAAGAGGCTCCACCTTAAGCCATCTTCATGCCAAATGCTTGCATGTCTCAATTTAACCAGAAAACCAATCAGAATTTAGCTTCATTAGCAAGTTTCATGTTACTGAACAAGCTCTCTTTCTTTCAATCCATGGGGGAGAAAAAACGGGGAAAGACAGGTTGGCTTGTATCATCCTCTTCCCCCTTCCTCTCTGTGTTCCACTGCAGAAGAGCAGGAAACAAAGTGACAACTAAATACTGCTGAAACAGTTCATGCTTTCAATGTGAAATGATGGAAGTGTGCCCACTTTTGGAGGTGTAGTGATGGAAAGGCATGACAGAACAATGTCTGTGCTGTCCCTTTGGTTACCTCTGGGACACACAGACCGAGGAGGTGAGGAGGAAAGTGGATGGATACAAACTGTTGCTGATGATGGGGATGCGTGAGGAGGACAGAAAGGGCGAGCAGCACTTTGATGACATTATCAGATGACCCAAACTGAACCTGAGGACTTCTCTTTCTTTTTCAGGAGGACCGGTGCGTCTAGTGTGGCCTTTGTTTTTTTAACTGTAAGACCACATTTTCATGTAGTGAAGTTTTCCTAAAACAAATCATATTTTCACAATCAGATTTTCTTTTTTTGTCCTTGGAAAGATAAGATAAAACTGTATTTATCCTGAGGGATGTTTGCTGATGCATCAGTGATTAAATTAGTTGATTTCATAACTCCCTTATGAGAGGAAACCGGGTACATCGGGAGGAACTTAAAGCAAACACGGGAAGAACACGCAAACTCTGGGCAGCAGGAATTTACAGGTCCCTTTTTCCTACACAGTGACGCTGCTAACCACAGGGCCAGTTCACAGGATGAGAGAGGATTCTTCATTTAGGTTCCTAACTGAATGAACTGTCCCAGAAGTATCTATTAAGTGACAGTCATGATAAAAGCTGGATGAACTCTCTCAATTCTATCCATGTAAAAGGTGCTTCAGTCCATTTCTAAAGCCCTTCAGTGCAGGATACACACGACCATCGGAAAAAGGAAAACAAAGTCCACAGATTCTGTTTGGGCCTGCTTAATCGGAGCTACAGATGAGCCTGCAATTTTATGCTTGAGCTGTGTTAGCGTAGTGCTGACCGTCTGAGGTTATCGCTCTGTAATAGATGCTATTCAGTAATCTGAGAGCTATAGGATTTGTGTGAACTCATGACGCAGTAACCTTCAACGCGTGAGAGTGAAATGTAAAGGCTAGTTTCTGCACCCTGACGGGAGGTTGTCGAGATCATTTTTTCACTAAAAAGTTAATGGTTTGATACAAGTTTGATATGTGGTGGAGGACCAAATGTTGACTTGTATGTCTGTGGGTGAACTTTCGTTGTGGTTGGGTTACTCACGTATGTGTTGGGGTCCTGAGCCTGGGTCTTGGGCAGTGGGGAGTCACAGTCAGGGCTGTAGTGTTCACAGAAGTCGTAGGCAGCCTGGGAGTTGGAGGCGATCAGCAGTTGCTGGATGTCTCCCTATGGAAAATTAAAAAAAACAGATGAACAAAAACCTGTACAGCTATATCATGTGTTACTGGACTCAGTGGAAACGTGTTAAAGTCCAGATGAAATGAAAAATGCCTTTTTAACACTTTTAGATCACGGTCCCGGACTTATTGAACAGCATATGCTACAATTTTACAAAACAAAATCTATTTTCGAAAAAAACTCACTCATGTTTTATTCCTGTAAAACAAAATATGACGGGTGCTTACGTGAGTTTGTACCAACTAATTTCAACCACTAATTTCATGACACCCATCCATCAATCAATCTGCACATTTTAGCGAAAAGGGAGGTGTGTGTGTGGAGCCAGACCTCTGTTGCTGCTTTTTAGCGGTCCAATCAAATACAAAGGATTTGATTTAAATCCATCTTGTAACTGTATGCTGCTCAAATATTCCTTTTCACTGGGGAATACGTCAGAGTACAGAAGCTAAAGATGCTCTAACTTCTGAGGCGCTCTCCTCTCCACCTTACGCCAGAGCTCTGACTACAGGTCGAAGGCGGCAGCGGGGCTGGATCTGGGTCTGTCCACGGTGGACTGGTCTCTGCCGGAGGCCCCGCTCGAGTCTGAGCTAGAGGAGTTTCTGCTGAACCTGCATGATTTCATCTGATTTTGCCTGAATCTGACCCGCTGGCACGATGACACGCATTAGCTATATAGAAATAGACCATCTTCTCGCTGATTTTCTTGTTTACTTATGAAGGTCATATGAAGGTCATATAGAGACTGTTTCATAACCAGTTAAAAGTCCCTCACAGTAACTTTAATCATTAATGTGTTTTTAGCCTTAATTAATGCTTACCTTAATGACTAGAACTTGCTACGGTGTACTCACAGTCACCAGAGATCAGCCACCCAACCAACAGCCACATATCCCTCGCACATTATGCTTAAACAGGTCCTCACCTGGAAAACCTCCTCATCAAGCAGACGGGCTCCAAACACCGTGATGCCATTGGTGTCGACCTCTGCGTTGTTGCCGCGGGGCAGGGCGCGGGTCATCTTCTTCTTGCAGTCCAGCAGCAGAGTCACATTTTTCTTTGAAACAGAGATAGCGATGCGATGCCACCTAGAGACAGGGAGGAGGAACCGAAGGCGAATAAATGTGTACTGTGACGACAGGCCTGATTTATAGGGCATCAAACCAACCCTCGAATCACACATGCGTTCCAACCAACACTCACACATACTACTCCCAACCACTCACACCCACATGACCCCAAACGTGTCGTCTCAACCAGTCACAAACTGGTTGTTGCTGGTTACTGACTTGCCATCAGCCAGGTTGACGCCTCTGAACAGTGGGTAGTCCTCAGGGGCCGGCTTGCCGTTCTGGTCCTCGTACAGGAAAACAGGGGAGCGTCCCATTTCAATGCCCAGCTGCTGGATGCCCTGCTCGCTGTAGATGGAGAGGAGGAAGGCCTGGAGACCAGCTTGGGCCTTAACCAGAGCCATGATGGAGAAGTTCTCCGGGAATCGACCTGTTGATGAGCGACGGGAGGGATGGGAGGAGAGAGAGACAATGAAAAAGGGTTAGATCACAAAATGGGTCATTACAAGACTGGCCTTTGGGTATTTTAGGACAAGAAACAAAAATGAGGAGAAGGAGGCAGTAACTGATAAAAGAGCCAAAGAACAGCTGGACTGTAATTTGACTGAGGAAAAAGAAGGGAAGCAGGAGAGGGAGGTGAAAAGGGAGGAAAGAGAAGGCAAACAAAATGGGTTTTAAGCAGGACAGAGGAACACGTTGTGGCTAAGGAAGAAAGACAAGAATAGAGAAGCAGGATGAGAGATGGGTAAGAAAGTGCAAAAACAAACTTAAAGCTCAACGTGATTAAAGCAAGAGGCTCTGACGCAGGATCAAGTGATTCCAGAATGTCAGAGTTAGTCCCGTGTGGAGCTGGCAGAGAGGACGAGGACACGTAATAACAGGTGGGCAGCAGGAGAAGGAAGGCAGCTAAACCTCAGACAATGAGGTGAAAATCAGCTTTGACTTTTGAGGATTTCTTCACAACCACATAAGTGGCACTTTCTCTTTTTCGCTCCTTACTCCAGGGTGTCAGACAGTATTCTGACGTTAATTTGTTATGGCTCTCCCACACAGTTCCACTGCAACACATAATTATATTTTATATCCATGAGCAATCTAGCATGGGGCACCACAGCCTCACTAGACTCCAGAGAGCTCCGTTTAAAATACATCCAAACATAAAGAGCAACCTGTCATTATGAATGGAGCTTTCTTCACTCTGGAATTCACCGTAAACATGTTAAATATTAAGCCCATCCTACAGTGTGCGGTGGTACTGGAGTAACGTACGACGCAGGGACATTAATACGTCTGGAAATACATACATGCCCAACAAATGTTCTTATTTATATTAAGTAACTTTTGTGTTACGAATCAGGTTCTTGAACAAAATAAAACAGCGTCTATATTTAAAAACTGACACTGCCATGGAAGCATCAACATATGAAGAGAAAATAAAGGGCCCATCTAGTGAATCAGTTGCTTTACTGTAAAATAATTCTGTAAACCAAATATAATACAGAGGTTAGATTTAACATGAAAAGGATTGTAGTGTATAATGTCCTCTGTGGTTCTGCTTGGAGCTTCTTAAAGTTCTCAAACATGATGAACACGCAATCACAAATGGATAGACGCCGTTAAGACACCAGGATTGTGATGTATTTTTATAGTGATCGAGTGGCAGTCTCTCCAAACAGTCAAACGGCCTCCGCCCCGTCCGGTCGAAGCCTACCTGAGAAGAGCTGCTTGGTGGGGGCAGAGATCTGGGCCTTCTTGGTGATGCGGTAAGCGTGGTCGGGGCTGCCGGAGCGACGGGATGCGCAGAAGCCGGGGACTTTCTTCACGCCCTCGGGGAGAGAGGGGACCTGCAGAGCCCGCAACACATCCACTGGGTCTGAGGGAGAGAAGAAAATCGTCATTACATTTTTGGATTTAGAGGTATACATCTGTTCTACATTGATGATGAGCTAAACAGATATGACCAGTGTAGTATTAGATGAACCCCAAACCCACAAATGATCAATTACACTACAGAGGGCTTAAAGGGGATGTATCATGAAGTGCTTGTGCAGAGACATTTGGGTATCACATGTGATTCAACAAGCCGTTCAGATGTGGCGCCCCTTCCCCACGTCACATGCAAGATCATTAGAATACACCGGTACAAAGGTGCCTCATATTTTTCTCACAAGCCAATCAGAGCCGACTGGGATTTTTCGGGAGGGTGTCTCAAAGAGACAGGGGCTGGAAAGGAGCGTTTCAGTCTGAGGGTGAATACAGGTATTTTTAGACCAGGCTGGTCTAAAAGGCTGTATAGAAATCACTGTCAAGTTCAAGATTTTTTTTGTTTTAAAATTAACTCCTCTACAATGTTGCTGAATCAAAACTAGAGGACAGTTGTATCTGTCACTGCAGCCATTCTTAGCGGACCTAACTTGGCCCAGAGGATCAAACTAAGTGAACCTCGTAAGCAATCTTAGATGTTCTTCTACTAAATGCCTCACAGGAGCAGGTACAGACGATGTCCACAATGGCTCCCACTGTACATTCAGGCATAATGTAAGAAAGGAAGCACTGTGCAGGAGCAAATGGGCCAGAGTCCAGGACACATATGTGAACCACTGCAGGGCAGGTACAGTAGAGCTCAGTTTAAATGGGAGCGGAGACAGTTCCCTCTATTCTGCTCATTTATCAGGAAACAAGTGGCCGTTGATGTGATAGTGCTGAGTCAAATGAATGTTTGAGGATAGACAAGCATTTCACAGCTTCACATGACAGACAGACACGCACACACACACACACACACACACACACACACACACACACACACACACACACACACACACACACACACCAGGTATTCAGTATACATCCTAACATCACATACACACACACACACACACACACACACACACACACACACACACACACACACACACACACACACACACACATTGACTGTACCACCAGACTCACATCCTGTCTCCACTTTCACACGCTGAGGTCAACCAGTCTGTTTCTCCACCCTCAGTCTGAACGGGGGTTTACCTCGTCGGCTTCCTCACATTGCTCAAAGGCACTGCGTCAGTCTGCGTGTTTCACTTTGAAAAGCTCAGGAGTTCAGGGTTCGATTCCCTATATGACCACCGACAATAACTACAATAAATGCTGTAGTGTAAGACAAGTTTAAAAGCAACCACTTATGTCATAATGAATTCCCCTTCATGGGTTAAACAGCACGTATAAGTTAAAAGGTATCAATACTACAGATGGAGAAGGAAAAGCTAAGTCACAGTCACTGAAGGTTCAGCGCTCAGTGTTTTCTCTCTGTCCTCTAAAGACTTACAGTTTTGGAAACGTCCTGAATGAACTGACAATCTTAAACATAATTTGGTTAGTTTTTGCTCACGTGCACTAAAGCGCCCCGGCTGTGCTACCAAAGCACAGAGAAGCTCGGAAACAACAGAGGGAGAGTGACTTCTTCTCTGTTCAGGTTGACATCCCTCCACTCACTTTTTACACAGCAAATAGTTCTTTTCTGCTCTATTAATGTGCTTTGTGTCGTACAGACCGCACCAAATCAAATGTTATTATAAAGTCTACCTTAGACACAACATCTTCATGGGTCCCTATGGTTTTGAAGCGAGGCAGCTATAAAGTTGAACAGTGTTTCCTGAGCTCAGTTATTCTCCCTCACACTTGGCCCTCTGTGTCTGTGCTGCACCAGAGAGCAACACTCAGCCATTCACAGCCAATGAAGTTCATTTACAGCCAGCCCTGCTATGGCCCTTCTCATAATAAACTGATGGTGGCAGTGATGCATTGCTGGTGTAAAAACTACAGCTTTGATGGAAAGATAACAACCAAGCCCTCCCGCCATGCAGCCTGCAATAACTTCTGTTTTCATTTTTCATCCAACAGCCCCATTAATAAACTCTCATTTCCAGGCTCTTCAAAAAAAGCATCACATTTATGCAGAAATGATGACTTGGGCCACTTTTGCTAAATATATCACCTACTGGTACAGTAAGGAGCTGTAAAGGGCAGAGCCAGCGACGGATGCAGCTCATGCATCACTCTTATTCAACACCAGTGTGTCAGCAATACACCAGGAGGCACAGCTGTCCATCAGACACTAAATGAAGGCTCCTGCTCGCACATTAACGTCACACATAGAGCCCCAGTCAAAGACTCATACTACTTTATAATGTAACACTGCAATATAAAGCCTTAACAGCAGCCACTTGTGATGCTTCTAATGTGAAGTTTCCTTGTGTTTGTCCTAAAAACCACAGCGATCCCGTCCGTGGCTCTTGTGTTTAGGTGACACCCAGCGTCTCGGGTTTAATAGTTTCACAGGTGGTAATATTTATTCAGACAGAGCAAATGGTGCGTTAATATTGCCTCAGGGTGTCTAGACCACAGCCCATTACCGTCACTCTACACCAGAGACAGAGAGAGAGGAAGTGGAGGGGGGAGTAAGAGGAAGACTTGGGGTGACGAAGGGAAGGACGTATCAGCAATACATGAGAGGTATTGAGAGGTAAAAAGGAACAGAGATTAGTGAGTGAAAGTGGAAATGTGAGACAGGTCAAAACAGAAACGAAGACACATACAGAGAGGAGGACACAAACAGAGAGAGACAAATGAACATTGAGAGAAGTAGACGACAAATAATATATATATAGATATAAATATATATATATATATATATATATATATATATATATATATATATATAGCATAGTTCCTTATTGAAGATTCTCTACTTATTTCCAGAGCCAATAGAGTCAATGAAGTCAATGTTTTTTTAAATTGGGTTATTAATTAGATGCCTGAAATAAGGTCTGTAGTTAACACAAACTAAAGAGATTTTAATGCTCTGTTCGACTATACGTCATTAAATAGATTTTTGCACATAATTTTCTGCAACAATCTAAAAATCCCACTGGCTTTTTGTCGGGGGAACCAGTGTGATGATAACTTCCTGGTTGGCCTCCAAAAATCCATCATCCCTGCAGCACTCTACATTTTGACTGGACTCTAAGATTTGCATTAATATGTTCCAATATTCAAAGTGAACAGGAAGATTCATAAATAGACATGTTTCATAGTTTTTACAGACTTTGCGTGCAATGTCGAAACTTTTCCCTCCAACTTTTCAAGACTTTTGCAGGTCCGAACAGGAATGCTGGGAATGAGAAAGAGGTCGAGGGAGGAAAGGAGGGAGAGAGAGGTTCAGGCAGAGGTGGAGTGTGTGTGTGTGAGTGTGTGTGTGTGTGTGTGTGTGTGTGTGTTGGGGGGTCAGGCAGTGACAGTAGACAGTGTGGTTCTGTGATGGCAGGATACTGGATCAGATTGCAGCCCGAGCTCCCCCAGTACGCCCAGCACAATGTGCCGCTCTGTTCCCCCCGCTGCCTGCAGCTCACATCTGCAGCCGGGGCCCTTCCTGCCTGGAGGACCACAATCACGACAAAAACACACCCACAGAAATAACACGCGGGGGCCGCAGAGGTACACACTCACACACAGCTCGGGCAGAAAGAAAATAACGCACCAACACAGCTCATGAAGGGTGGCAAATATGAAACTAGACAAGGTAGAAAAACAGAAAGCCAGGAGGAACAAACTCTCTCTCTTTGCTTTCTTTCGTCCCCCCTCTTCCCTCCATCCCTCTTTCTTACCATAAGCGCTCGCAGATGGCTGCAGCCTTTTGATGTAAAGGCGGGCCAATCCCACTGCTGTCATTAAGACAGGAAACAGGGCTCCCTCGTTACAACCGGTGCTGTAGGTAAAGATTACAGTAGCCTGTACAGTTCCCCCTACTGACAGCTGGCTGCAGGGAAAAAGGCCACTTTCAGAACACATGAGACTGATCACAGAACATTAAAACCTTAACGACTAAAATTGAGTCTTAATTGAATCTGAAAAGGTTCTGACATTGGGGACAATCTTGCACAATCCCTGTGGTGTTTCCTTTCTGAACTTCTTCTAATTTCATTTGTTTGTTTTAACGGCTCAACTCAACTAAAGCTTTTAGAAGAAGTGCAGACATATCTACGTTTTAAATCTTGTTAGTATACTTTGAATGTTTTTTTATTTTTATAAAAGTCTGCAGTGCTCAAAAGCAGTGAAGCTGAATGATGTTACAATATATTGATGATGCTGTGCCTCATATCTCCAAAATACCAACATATCAGACATTTAGAAACACAGGATTGTTTTACCCACAGCATTTCTTAGGTAATCAGATTCAGATTCAAGTGTTTAATCCTTTCATTGAGGTAATATCTCCAAATCCCCTGAAGTAACGATATGCTGTTTGGTGTAGAATGGAGCCCTGTAATAGGTGAATACAGGTGCCTCGGGCTGAAACAAGGCTATCACTGTTACCCACTCTGTTCTACAGATCCACAACTGACCAAACACGCAGACCACCAGCTTATTACAACCTGATGGAAAACACATGTGATGCCCAGGTTGGCAGTCACACTGTAAGACGAGGCGTGCAGATGAAACAGCAGAGGTTTGCAGCAGTTTGAATTACTGTAGTTCTCCTCAGCCGCCACTAGATGGAGCTGAACAGATTCACTGTTAACAGAGAGTATCCAGTCTGTTGAGGGGCTGGAAGGAACCACACACACACACACACACACACACACACACACACACACACACACACACACACACACACACACACACACACACACACACACACACACACACACACACACACACACACACACACACACACACACACAGGAGTGACAGATAAACAATGCTAATGCTTACTGATCTACTGAAGACAATCTGTACACTCTGTCAGCCAACAGGGTGAACGACTTGACAAACAGAACATATACACACACACACACACACTTCTTCTGTCTGGACACAGATTAGACTCTGCATGCACACGACACATCGAGAGAATCTCTGGTCATAGGTTGCAGGGATTCAGCGTGCTGGGTTTCTCCTAAAGGCAACGTGAAACATGAAATGACCCCATGTTATTAAATATTAGGAATAAACACTATTTAGTGGACACCGTGGACAACTCAAAATCAAGCTCAAAATCATGAATAAAAAGTCGGTCCTTTATCACAGTGATTTAATGTTCGAGGTTGAAACCTGAGCAGGTTGCATGAGTCCTGGGTCACTGCAGACCTGTGTGAGGTGACAACTGAAAACCTTTATTTCCTCTCCTGGGCTCTCTGCCTATAGATGCTCTGTGTAATGATTTCTGCTTGTGTGTGTATGTGCATGTGTGTGCTTTCCTCTTTTGGTACAGCTGTGCCAAATACCAGACACACACTCCAGCTGACACGCTGACCCCTCACCTCTCCCCTTTGCACAACGGCCACATTGTTAGACACGCAGAGCAAGACGGACGTGCAATATTGACCACAGGTTAACAGGGTTTCACAAACTTTTCACTTTGAAAAAAAAGAAAGACAATCCATCGCGACCCAATTCTCAATAGGCCTTATCTGTGAATCATGAGTAGAGAGAATTTGTGTAATTTGACCATTTTTACTGCCATTTCTGTTTCACCCTGTATCAACCTAAATAGGTGAACCAGCCAGTTTGAAGAGATACACGTTTGATGAATCACAACTTTGTTTTATGCATGTGTTATTGAAAACATATATGCATGTTAATATTTATAAATGAGGCCAAATAAATGCATTCAGGCGGAGTTAACAGGCTATCTCACTCTTTTCATTTCCTCTGTTCAGTTAAACTAACACAATGTACGCCAGCTTTTCATATTAGATTCAATGTTACAAGTAGACTACAATTATCAGAACAATATGAACATCCAGGCTCCCTCATGTGGCTAGAAGGTGTACTGCAGATATAAATATGAAACAAAAGACTATGGAAGAATTTCTGCTAATTTATTTGGCGATTTATCTCTCGTGACTCCAGTGTTTGTGAATGACTGGATTAACACACACACACACACACACACACACACACACACACACACACTCTTCTGTCTCAATATTTGCGTCTCCTCTAATAATAAACCAAGATGGCAGGTTTTTCAGAGGCCTGAGATGAGAAGAAAATGAGCATAAGATATCCAGGAAGCATCATCCATTACAAAAAGTTAAATATAAAACCAAAGAAGGCGTAAAGTAAACTCCAGTCATCCACCCAGCTGACCAAGGCGGCTCAGCGCACGAGCTGCTGCAGGTAGTAATTTTCAACATGGTGCTCTGTAGTTACGATGTATTTATAAAGCCTTCTGTACACAGACAGAAAATCCATTATGAGTACCCATGCTGTAAAAAGGGGTGATTAGACTTTGCATTATTTATATGGTATAAAATGAGGGGTTGGTTTGTCAGTGTGGTGTTAATCATCATGTAGAAGGCACGCCATGTGCCAGTGTGTGGCTAGCTGCTCTGAGAGGGGAAAGAGCAGCACTGCATGTGTGTTATAGGAAAGGGGAGTGGGAGCTTATTACTGACGGTGAGGTGGTCCTGCATCACAGATGTCTCAATGAACTCCCCCAGTAACACCAGAGGCCTCAGCATGAAGGCGGGAAGGAGAGAACCTCGAGGAGTTCAGAGTTAAAGAACCAGAGATCAGAAGATCAAAAATCAATCTGAAAGTTGAGGTCAGTCATATAATTCAACCACGCAATTCAAACACAAACTGTGCGGCTACTTATCGAAACTAAAGAACTCAGGAAGGAGTTAATTATGAGACATAAGAGCGCTGCAGGAATGAGTCCTACAAACCCGGGGTTGCATTGAATGGGTTTTGGTTAGAGGGCTAAAATAAGGTCTGTTGTTAACACAAGCGTAAGAGATTTTAACGACATAAAACAGGTCAGTGAACACCCCTCTGGTGAATTTAGAAGCTTTTACGTGTCTTAATGAAGGCGGTTAACAAGAGGCTAAACGTCATCACTGGAACACTAGTCCTGCTTTATCTTAGCGGTGACATGAAGTCATGTGACTGTGGTGTAATTCTTAGATTGCATTCGTGTTTCAAAAGTCATAAAAGATTATCTCACTGAACAAAACATATCATTACATTTGTTTGCCTCAGAGCTTATTTTCTGCAGCGATCAAAAATCCAGTGGAAGAATCCCATTGGCTCCTTGTCGAGGGAGCCAGTGTGATGCTAACTTCCTGGTTGGTCAGAAATACATCATCCCTGCAGCGCTGTAATATCTGCCCTGACACAAAGTCTTACAGACTGAGTAAAAGAGACAAAGTGAAGCATGCCATGCAGGCGGTAGTGTTACTGATCACTGTATGAGCGGTGTTTGGGCCTTTGCATGCAACGTGCTTATGCACGGAAGGGGAAAACAATTCAGAAATACTGGCAAGTCCTTTTCAGTGTACAAACTGCTACTGTTTACTGGATAACATCTAACAACAGTCCCCACAGCAGGCAGCGATCTGGAACGCAGGTTGCAGAAGACTAAAAGTTAGCTGGATGTCTATGACGTGTTTCTACTGGACCTTTGGAGAGGACACAGAACTAGAGGGAAAGTGGAACAACATTCATCTCACAGTGAAACTAATGCATCTTCTGTCCAAACACCAAAGGGGAACCAAGAAGTCCAAACATTTTAGTATTTTACATGTTAATAGATAACGAGAATCAATCTGCATTCCAGGCCCAAACCTTTATCAAGTAGTCAAAGAACGCCTCTGTGACATATTTCATTTCTCTGCGAACATGATCACCAGTTCCTGTGCTTTTTATTTTCACACCTGCTTCCATCAGCACTAATAAGTACCTCCACTAATGAATCCCACAGTCCGTGTGGTTTATCCACCACTACAGTTACTGTGCTGCAGCCTTATGTGGTTTCTTCATTCCCTCCATCGGGGAGCTGCTGCCAGCACATGGCTAAAAAAGTCCTCTGCTGTCCCCCCTGTGCCATTATGTGGTCCGTGCCGGTCTGTGCCGGTCTGTGCCGGTCCGATGCTGCCAACGTGTGTCATGCTGGAGTCTCGTGTGGTTTCAGGGCTGGAGGCCACAGTCTTAGTTTGGACCCGAGGGTGGATCCTGACACCGCAAGACCTGCTGTACCAGCACCAGCAGACAGGCAGCGCTTCCCTGTGACCGACTGTCACAAATTAGAAGGCCGCCGTAGACCCATTGATGTGTCTGTGCTGATCGGTCAGACTTCCTGCTCAGCTCTGACTGCACTTCCTCACAAAGACAGTCTCCATACGACACTTTAAAGATAAAGCACTCCTTACACTAAACCAATACACAGAGCGACTCAAACTGTATTTAGGTTCCACTGATATTACATTTTACTACTGACTAGTATTGAGATTCTACAAACTGGTCCATCGAAAAAAAATGTAATTATAATCCTCTGAAAACTGGTCAGTGCTGATGCACAAATTTTACACATAATTTATAGACAATAAACTAAAACGTGCAAAAAAAAACCACTTTGGTCATTTGAGGAAGAGTGAAAAAGTCTTTACGTCAAGCAAATGTATAATATATTTCATAAAACCTCTTTAATAAGAGTGAACAGTGCTATCTGAACACTTCTATTTGGCCTCAGAGTCAGACTAGTGACAAAGACGAGAGTAACTTACACAAGCAACTCCTGTGGGCCAAGAAGAGCAGAGCAGGCCTGAGAAAGGCTATATATAGATCATTGGGGATTACTGCATTAGGCCTCTTCCAATATTCCCAGATAAGTTATGAAATTGCACAGACAGGTAAGTACTGTCCTGTGATGTCTTCTAAATGTGAAACCCTACTCAGTCTCCTAATATCTGATGGACTGAAGAGCCACACTTTTCCGCTCGTCCCGGTCAAACAACCATCTCAAACTATTTTCAAATGGGCCAACGCCGACGGTATTGATGTCTGGAAAAGAGATGTACATTAATATTACATGCAGGAGCACACAGCTGGTCTCCGCATCCTCCTACGCAACAGAATACCAGTGACTAGGAATAGACTCCTACAGGCAGCCTGTCATTATACAGTTGGCACACTCTCCTGCAGTCCTTGTACATCTTCTGCTAAAACAGAATGCCTTGGAGGAACGACGCCTAACCGTCCACTCGTCTCTCGTGTCTCTCGGCTTTGACTTCTGTTCGTTTTGATTTCACAACCACAGTCTGGGTCTCCTGCCATCTATCTGTGTTAGATGCTGCTGAGAGACTGAGAGCGATGGTGAGGGTGTCCGGCATGAACCAGACCTGAGCCTTTCAACACTCCTGATTACACAGGGAAGTGATGGATATGAAGAGGAAACTGATACTTAATAATCATCAGTAAACTGAGCCTAAAGCTGTCAGTCTTCACATACCCGGCTGTAAACTGGTGGAAATGAATAGCTGCTAACCTAAGACAAAAACAGGCCTGAGCAACTCCTTCCATTGTAAAACCATTGTTGTAAAATAGAATTTTTCTAGTTTTCCTACAAAAGTCCAGCAACACGTGTCAATATACACTCGTTAGATACATACAGTCTTTTCAATATAAATGTCCGTCTTCACAGGAAATCAACGTTGACTTCTCGTTTCACACGGGGACAAACGTCTGTCCTCTGGGTGAAAGAACGGATTTTGTTTGACCGACC